>NC_134030.1:14694109-15314109 GCF_964204645.1 Tubulanus polymorphus | reverse complement strand
CATTTGTTTGTTGTTACCTCTTTTATATTGTTGTTTTCTTGTTATAGCAGTTATTCTTTATTTAAGTACATTTCCAATCTGTTCATGTAACCAAAGGCGTCAATAAATAATTTTTGATTTGATCAAATTTGTAAATCAAGGTCGCTGAGTCGCGGGTCTAGAATAAATGTTCGACTACATTCAGACAATTCAGCTTCAGAGAGAAAAGAAACGACAGAAAAGTATCAGGTGATTATCGATAGCCTACCGGAACACACAGTTGACAAAAAGTGTTAGGCCTGTGCCAGTTGGTGCGTACTGGGACAAAAATATACCGGTTAGTCAGTTGGCTCGGTTGTGAAGTGTGGAAACTTAAGTAAGCCTACTGCACCAGTATTTATTCGTCTATCTTGTTGATCTTGATCTTGGGCCTTTTATAGTAGCCAATACCATTTTAAGTACAAAGTTTTTCATTTGGTTTTTGAATACCAATATTGCAAGTCAGAGCGCGCCAACGTACTCACATACAGCTAAAGTGTGGAAATCACGGTACAGTCACGTACAGGTAACTCCAGCGTTTTAAGTATTAAGTGAGTACCATAAGCCTACCATGGCTACATACTACAAACACAACTTTTTCCCTCTCGTCGGCCCTGCACTGATGTTAACATAACTGCGTTTAAATTTTGCTAAGGCCTTGCCTGACCTGCTGACATTTATATTCAAGCCTAGATCCAAAACCTTTGTGTGGTCACGGCTTGTATACCATGGCTTGTATACCGATTTCTATTCCTTGACTGATAAGTGTACGGTACAGCTGTACGCATTATAACAATGGGAATAGCTAGGGCCTATTGATTGGGCTTATTATTTCCTGCTTTAGAATATTGAAATTGAAGCCTTACGTTCATTCAAATATCCAACGTCGGTGAAAGTTTGAAAACTGTATACATGTATTGTTTACAATATAGGTTTTCATGTTCTATGAATATCTTGCAGTTCAAATGGGTTCATGCGGATTCCGATGTCAAACACATGAAATCAAATGGTTAAGGTAGTGAACACCAAGAACTCTCTTCGACCGAGGTTGCATCATATGAGAGAAGATCTGATTCTTTCAACTCAAGCAAAGTGATTCAACACGATCGATATAACACTGGAATAGGTTTGCAGTGACTAACAGTTCATTTCATTTAGTCCTATGTACTTTTTAGCCAATTTGGATTTGATTGTAATTGAAACTCTGGAACTGTTATCGAGAGACAAGTAGGACAAGTGGAAAGAACACAAGTTATGCTTAATCGTCATATTCAAATCTTATTAAAATTCAAATTTATTTTATTACATCATATTTACAAAGCATATCATTGGTTCATACCGTAATTGAAATTAGGACAGAACAAATATTATTGTAGAATTTTCAAAAATGTAATGAATATCTATAATGAAATGAACATTATTTTTCTAATAACTAAGATTGACTGTCCCGTTTATTTGGAAACACACGTTACTAGTCGAATCGATTAGATATTTACTCACATGTTGCAGGCATAAATAGTTTATCAGTATAGAATTTATAATCCATAAAACCCTGAATCAACATAGGCCCGAAACCCAGACCAAATCAAATCATAATTTATTGATTGAATCTACTACAATATATGTATTTATTCAAATATTTCAATAAAAAGAATAACTCCTTAAATCTATTCCAAATCATAATAGGTTCTTACCTGTAAATTTACTCAATCTATAGACTCTGCGGATTCCCAAGATGAGTTCTTTAGAACAGATTCATTTTTAAAGCGTGTTCAGTATCATAAAGTTATAATGCCAAAATGAATGCCTGGTCGAATAAATTCAAATTTGTTGATTGAACGTCCGCGTAAGTTCGGTCTCAAAGCTGAATCACATATGACGTTTTACACAGTGGTTGCATATTAGGTTCGAATCTGTCAATGCATTTTATTCTATGTAACGGTATTTACATTTTCTACAGTTCCCATCACCCTGACTGGCTTTGCAGAAAACCCGTTATTGCTCCTTTGCAGCTATATTCATTATTTCAACCACTTTCCAGCCAAAAAATGTTCACAAAATGTAACTCCTCTCAGATTGGACCACTAACAGCTTATAAACGTAATTTTCTATTCTGACTGAAATATTGATTTCCGTCTCACCATCTTTTACTGGGTCTAAACGGCGACAAGAATGTTGTAATGGCCATTCATTGATAAAAGTACATCCCGAAAAGCCTACAAATTACCGGATGTCCTTGAGCGTCAAACTGAACCGTAAATCGCGGATTCAGACTTACATCAGTCCGGATCCGTCATTTCCCGCGAACTGTTTCATCTATATGCGATTCACAAAAGGCGCCACTTGTATAACTTCTGTTTGGTGGATAAACTAAACATTACCTAAAACACTTCACTGACATGATGCAGTGATGCCGCATCCTGTTCGAATCCCGACAATGCAATAATTTTGTAATCTGTAATTCCCTCATTTGAGACTAGCATGGCAAAGCTGTCTATTGAAGACAATTATCGTTTATTGAGTATACGCAGTTAAGTTCGGTTCCAAAAATGTTGTATTCAAAGTTGCAATGTATCATTGATAAATCAAAACAAAAATGTTAAAAATTGTAGTTGTTTATTTCTGAAGGCAAATTCCTTACTGAACAAATTGATGCCTAATGAAGGTAGTTCAACAGATTGTTATTGAAATTTCGCCATTTTTCGACTAGACTTGGACCAGATAGGCAGAAACCAGTTATCGCTGCTATGCAGCTATATTCTAGTTTTCCTTTGTTTTAGTGGGTTATATACTTCAACAATCCTGTCAACTAAGCGGATATATTTTGCCCTGTTGACACAACTTAGGATCATGTTGCCTAGGAAAATAATGTAGCGGTCCTGACATATTCATGGTAACCTGTTTTTTTCTAGAATTCAATAAATCTGTGGGAATAGAGGTCAAAAATAATCTTAACCTTCACATTTTTGTCGTAGAAAAGAGTAAAATGCTTGGTTTTTTTTATTAAATTACTTACTGAGCTTGGTCGCCATTTATCCAATTTCAGATCTACGTCATAAACAAAACTACCACTTTTAACTGCAAAGCACGAGAAGAAATTCATTAAAAATATGATAAACCATTTACCCTGCGCCACCATGACGATTTTATGAAATGCTTGCCAATCTAAAAAATTCAATATTTAGCATTTGCTGTTGAGCAAATACAAACACTGTTGACACTGATACTAAAGAGTCCCATGGGCCTTGAAGCTTCGGTTATGATGTTATGATATAACCAAGTGACATCGCCATTATCGGGGAAAACTATTTTCGCATTAAGAACCAAAACAGTAATTTTAATCCGTATAAGACCGTGGAGACATTTTAGCTAGACGCACCTGAATTTGACCAGCATGTGTTTTTCTTTCCTTGTAGAAGGGCAAATGCAGTAAGACTCCGACCATGACAGGAAAAAATTAAGTCCCAAAATTTTTTTTCAGGGCTAATAACCCTTTAGAACTTTCTGGCTAACTATTCCTTTAGGTTAACGTTTGATGCTCGATCCGATCATTCCAGTTTCTAATTTCACATCACTGAAAGCTATAAAATATCACAGCAACAGCAAAAACTCCTCGAAGAAGGTAAATAGTTGATTAATTCATTGAAACTTCATTGAAAATTTGAATTATTGAAAGTTCAAATTTTTTTGAATTACTTGATCCGAAGATGATTCCACAATATACACATACAATATACACAAGGAATATAATAAGAAATGTTTATGCTGGTGGAATAATTATTTCAACATAGTTCTGAGGAAACCAGTTTTGCAGTAGTACAGATGAGCGGAAACCTCGTTCAGAGTCTACATATGCATCACTCAAAACATTTCTGACAAACTGAAATTATACACAAGAGATCCACGGATCATAATATCTCGGGTGCAGAATGTTATCTTTGTAATGTATACACGCCATCTGATTGATGCATCTTTAAGGTTTTCCTTGAACACTTCATGGATGTGTAAAATCTGCTGATTTCAGTGAACAACATTATCGAAATCTAATCAGCAATCATCGCGGCAATACACGAGGTTTGGGCCTATTCGATTGTGCGCGCATAATCTTCCGTGAAATAGCGTATCGATTCGGTTATTTGCATAATGAAATAGATATGGGGAGACGGAATCGATACTACGGCTATCAAATTAAAAACTAGGGGTCCAGGGACACCATGCCCACTTGGGAAGTGGTTTCAAA
Organism: Tubulanus polymorphus; assembly: GCF_964204645.1. NCBI lineage: Eukaryota > Metazoa > Nemertea > Palaeonemertea > Tubulaniformes > Tubulanidae > Tubulanus > Tubulanus polymorphus. The sequence goes on along the minus strand of NC_134030.1, from coordinate 15,309,851 downwards.
TGCTCAACAATCTAACAATTTCAATATTCAACGCCCTCTGGTGACCATATACAAAAACCAATGACCTTGAAACTCAATACAATCATAAAACATGTCAGCAGCTACGATTTTGTAATTGATTGTGATGACAAAAAATGCCTCGTTACCAATTTAATATGGAAATACTAAGTTATTCTACTATTCAACGCCCCCTGGTGACCATATTCAAAACCCAATAACCTTGTAACTCACCATATTCATAGAACATGTCATGAACTACGACTTTGCAATTGATCATGGTAACAAAATATTGCCTAGGTACCAATATAATAAGGAAATACCAGGTTATTCTACTATTCAACGCCCCCTGGTGACCATATTGAATAACTAATTTCCTTAAAACTCACCACAATCATACATGACGTCATGAGCTACAACTTTGCAATTGATTGCGGTAACAAAATATGTATTGGTACAAATGTTATATAGAAATAATTAGATATTGTATAATTCAACGCCCCCTGGTGGCCATATACAAACAACAATGAACTTGAAACTCACCCCAATCATAGAACACGTTATACGCTACAACTTTCTAATTCATTGTTGTAACAAAATATGCTTAGGTATCAATATAATGTCGAAAAACTTTTTCCCATCTACGAATGAGTACTAATGACACCAAGATGGCCGCCAATTGCGTCATAAATGGCGGATCAAAAATACCTGTCTCAGGTATAAAACATCCCTTTACAAAGAATACCCATCACAAATTGCAATGAGAAATGGCAAACCAGTAGGAAGCTACAGGACCTAGAATTCTGGCCAAAATTGACATTTTTGGGCACTAAAAAGGTCATAGGACGGCCATCTTGAGTCAGATGGACCCAATTTTTCTTATGCTGATGGGCCCTTGGTAGATTCAAATATAATCGAAAGATCAAGGTAATTGATCAAAGCGTCTTCAAAATTTCCCTCATAAACTTCGAAAATGTGTAAAAAGTGATGATTTTGGCGAAACACAATGGCTGCCAGTCGGCCATCTTGATTCTGACAGGGCCAGTTTTTGGGCTGAAGATGTGTCTAGGGTAGATACATGTATAAACCAAATATCAAGACGTTACCTTGAAGCGTCTTCAAAACTTCCCAAAATAACTGGATTCCGTGTACGGACGGACGGACGAACGGACGCTACGACGGACGACAGACGAAAAATGAACGCAATAGCCCGCTGGGACTAAAGTCCCAAGTGGGCTAATAAACATATAGGACGCTCCCATGACTGGGAAATGAGAACCTAGAACCGGGCAGATTAATAGACGAGTAGATTAATAGACCGGTTTGTCTGCGTCAATCGAATATGCCCTTACATTGATTGACAGCGGCAGCTCAGCCAATCGCAGGGAGCAGTTATTTTACTTCAATGTAACGTTGTACATCGGCCTAGTAGCCGTTTTATGAAACAAAAATGCTCCTTGAAATTTCTTTAAAAATAGCCACAAATACGTCGATTTCTCTTAAATGAACGCGATATTCAAAATTCCATTTCCAACAGATTTTAACCGCATGATGAAGCTACATTTTGCACATAAACATAGTAGATTGCATGTCTTCGTGTCAAAGTTATAACCTCATTTGTTAGCAAAAATTTGATTTTTGGACCCATTACAACATTAAACATACCAAATAATTTCAGGCATAATTACCGTTAATTTACCGTTAGAGCTTGTCACATCATCGTATTCGACCGTTAAAAAATATTAGAAAAAAATAACAAATTTTCGTGAAGTGAGCGCGAAACCACTAACGGGGAGGGGGGCATTGTCTGGGGCCCTAGCTCTAAACATTTGGTGAATTTGGAGTGCTCTAGACGCATTCTGGGCCTTAGATATACAAAAAATCAATGATAAAATAACTTGAACAGCCATTTTCATTGTCTACCACCGTTTACAGAGCTGCCAGTTGGTTGCCCCATCTATTTTGTAAATTCCAATCAGTTCATTTCTATAGCTGCCGGGTCTGTGATTGTTAGCCTGATCATGATTTAAAATAAAGGACCAATGGTCCAGTGGCTCGGCAAACCGGTGTGGGGGGGAAAACAAGGTGCCCATGGGCACTGTTAGATTCAGCGCAGAAGTTAGTGAATTGAAGAAGTTAATCATATCCACCATACTAGACCATACTTTGGTTTAGTGAGGTGCTCTATCAGCTTATACTTGACATCAAAGGAAATGCATGTTATGAAACTATAAGCTAATTAGATAAAATAATAGATAAAATGACTAACAGTTGTTTATACAAGGTAGAGAATGTAAATACGTAACCAATGTAGGCCTAATAGATTTCAAAATGAAATACGTGTAATCATTATAAATTATACGCCTCCTAATATATCATAAGGTTTCGTTAAATCAAAAGCAACTCAGATGTCATATTCATATTTTTGTTGCTGAAGCTGAAATCAAATCTAGCTGTATCGGGAGATGAGAAAGTATTCTAATTTCCATACAAACTCCGTCCGGATTTTTAGGATTCAAAGCCAAGACCTAAGGCTAAAAAATCAATACCTTGTCTCTCCACTCATTGCTGAGCTAAATAGTTGACACAGCCGGCCACATATCTACCTTGTACATTACTTTTTTTAAACCATGATCAATGATATTTTACCATATCATACGAGACAGTTTAGAAATGAACTGATAAAGTTTATAACATTTTACAACTAAACAGATTCTTTCCGTGTGGTTGGGTTTATCAAGTTCGGCTTTCGAATGAATTGCCAATCTATTTTCAAGCTACAGTGCACCAGCTCGATATGAACAATATTTACGTGTGGGCGGTATCTATTCGCCGGATAGAAGTGACAGTCAACGTTCCCTCGTAGTATCATTCTATCGGCGTGGCAACTTAAACCACGCCATATGAGAGAGGACGTGGATCGCAGCTTCCGTATTATGTAAACTGTCTCATCGTAAACCTTAGCGTCAAGCAGTAGTGCAAAAAAGACGGCAAGGTCAATAAGACGGTTCCCATGCATAGGCAGGATCGCAGCTGACGAAGTGTTCGAATTCAACAATATACTACACAATATTGGTCGACATGTATGGTGTTTTTAATGCGAATTAGAATTGTTTAAAATTCATCTGCATATTGATACAAACATTTTTTTTGTCAAGATAATCCCGAGCGTATGCATAATCTATTTTAATTCAAATGTTTTCTACCAAATTCTTTTTTATTCAGAGAATATCCTTTATAGAACGATAACCACACTCAAACGTGGTGAACGGATAATAAGATAAAATCCCACTATTTACAGATTAAAAGAATTTAACTAGGGGTCCAGGGACACCATGCCCACTTGGGAAGTGGTTCCAAATGCTCAACAATCGAACAATTTCAATATTCAACGCTCCTGGTGGCCATATACGAAAAACCAATGACCTTGAAACTCACCACAATCTTAGAACAAATCAGCAGCTACGATTTTGTAATTGATTGTGATAACAAAATATGCATCGTTACCAATTTAATATGGAAATACTAAGTTATTCTACTATTCAACGCCCCCTGGTGACCATATTCAAAACCCAATGACCTCGAAACTCAGCACAATCATAGAACATGTCATGAACTACAACTTTGCAATTGATCATGGTAACAAAATATGCCTAGGTACCAATATAATAAGGAAATACTAAGTTATTCTACTATTCAACGCCCCCTGGTGACCATATAGAAAAACTAATGTCCTTAAAACTCGCAACAATCATAGATGATGTCATGAGCTACAACTTTCCAATTGATTGTGGTTACAAAATATGCATAGGTACGAATATAATAAAGAAATGCGAAGATATTGAATTATTCAACCCCCCCCTGATGGCCATATACGAAATCCAATTACCTTGAAACTCACCACAATCATAGAACACCTTATGAGCTACAACTTTCTAATTGATTGTGGTAGCAAAATACGCTTAGGTATCAATATAATGTGGAAAAACTTTTTCCCACTTACGAATGAGTACTGGTGACACCAATATGGCCGCCAATTGCGTCATAATTGGCTGATGAAAAATACGTCTCAGGTATAAAACATCCCTTTCCAAAGAATACCCATCACAAATTGCAATGAGAAATGGCAAACCAGTAGGAAGCTACAGAACTCAGGATTCGGGCCAAAATTTACATTTTTGGGCACTAAAAAGGTCATAGGACGGCCATCTTGAGTCTGATCGACCTAATTTTTGTTATGCTGATGGGCCCTGGGGGGATTCACATATATCCGAAAGATCAAGCTAATTGATCAAAGCGTCTTCAAAATTTCCCTCAAAAAGTTCAAAAATGTGTAAAAAGTGCTGATTTTGGCAAACAACAATGGCTGCCAGTCGGCCATCTTGATTCTGACAGGGCCAGTTTTTGGGCTGAAGATGGGTCTAGGGTAGATACATGTGTAACCCAAATATCAAGACGTTACCTTGAAGCGTCTTCAAAACTTCCCAAAATAACTGGATTCCGTCTAGGGACGGACGGACAAACGGACGACGGATGAAAAGTGAACGCAATAGCCCGCTGGGACTAAAGTCCCAAGTGGGCTAAAAACCGGAAATTAATTTATTCAATCTAAAATATATAAAAGACACGACGTTTCGATCTCACCCTAGGGATCATCGTCAGGTGTGAGATATAGACTAAAAACAGGGGTATATATACAGAAGAGGACAGGTTAATTGAGTAAATTGGTGAGTGAGTGAATAATTAGTGTTTGGCAAGGCATGAAGTAATATACTTAGAAAGAAGGGAATTATGCGGAGATAAGCCATTATTTAAATTGGTACTAATATCTGAGTGACGAGTAATTAGGGCAGACTCAACTATGTGGCGTTTAGTGTAATTGCTGGAAGTATAAATAATTTCGACTTTATCAAAATTAAAACGATGACCAGCGTTCCAAATGTGATTGGCTACGCCACTAGCCGGTTTTTGATTTATTATATCCTTTTTGTGTTCCGAAATTCGAGTTTTTAAATCACGACCAGTTTCTCCAAAGTAAATTTTATCACATCCAAAACAAGGAATTTTGTAAACTCTGCAGTCCAAAGGTTTAGATTGATTGTTTTTAACCAAAGTCTTACTAATTTTGTTTTCATACGTGAAAATGATTTGTTTATCCAATAAAGGGAGAGAGTGATGAAACTTTTCCAAAACAGGTACATACGGAACTACAATGAACTCTGAAATGTGTTTTTTATTTTCTGGAGGTTTAGAAATGAAGAAAGTACGTTTAGCCTTAGAAATAGCGATTTTCAACATGTGATCAGGGTAAGCCAATTTCCTAAGAGAGTTGGATATATGGTCAAATTCAGCCGAAAGGAAGGTTTCATCGCAGATCCATAGTGCACGGAGAAAGAGGCCTTGAGCGAGACCAATTTTGATTGATTTGGCAGAAAACGAAAAGAAGTGAAGGTATGCCTCGGCATTGATAGGTTTACGGTAGACTGAGAAAATCAAATGAGAAAATTTATTGTGAATTAGAAGATCTAAAAATGGAATTTGGTCATTTTGTTCCCATTCAAAAGTGAATTTCAAAGATGGATAATGGGAGTTGATGAAGTCGATAAAAGAGGTAAGATCAAAATTATCAGAAACTAAGCACAAAATGTCATCAACATATCTAATCCAAAAGTTAGGTTTAGAGCCAGCGTACTTAGGGAGAATTTCGGATTCAAAATGTTCAAGGAAAAGATTAGCCAAAATGGGGGATAATGGGTTACCCATAGCGAAACCTAAAATTTGTTCATAGAATTTGTCTTGGAATTGGAAATATAGATTGGTAGTACAGAGTTCCAAAAGTTCAAGTAAACATTCTACAGGAATTGGGAGATCAAGATTGGAGTCCGGGAGTTTTCTTCTTAAGAAATTGAGAGTTGGTTCCAATGGTATATTAGTGAACAAGGAAACAGCGTCGAAAGATATAAATTTTTGTCCATTAGGTTTGAGATTTTTGAGTTTGTCTAAAAGATCCATATTGTGTCGAATGTGAGAATCAGAAAAAGTACCCAAAGCCGGGGAGAGTACTTTCGCCAGATATTTGGAGAACCGATATGATGGAGAATTGATATCAGAAATGATCGGTCTTAAAGGTGAATTGGGTTTATGAATTTTGGGAAGACCATAAGCATAAGGAAGATTTGGAAGCCGAGAGTTAAATTTGGAGATGAAGTCCGAATGGTCAGGAAATTTCTTAGAGATGTTTTTTAAACCTAAATTAAAAGCTGATTGCATCTTTTTCAAAGGGTTGTTTTTGATGGATTTGTAGAAATTGGAATCACCGAGAATAGCACACATTTTAGAATTGTAATTGATCAAATCTTGAATAACAATTTTGCCGCCTTTATCAGCCTTGGAAATGCGGATGGTTTTGATGGCTTCTTTCTAAGTATATTACTTCATGCCTTGCCAAACACTAATTATTCACTCACTCACCAATTTACTCAATTAACCTGTCCTCCTCTGTATATATACCCCTGTTTTTAGTCTATATCTCACACCTAACGATGATCCCTATGGTGAGATCGAAACGTCGTGTCTTTTATATATTCTAGATTGAATAAATTAATTTCCTTTTTTTTTAATTCTTTTAATCTGTAAATAGTGGGATTTTATCTTAGAATATCCTCTATCTAAAGATTAACAGCTTCATTGATTTTGGTGAGCTTCACATGAGTCGAGTCCCTTCTTCACCTGTATACATAAGTCATTTTTGAAAACAGTGCTATGGTCATTCTCATAGTAGTTGAGAGTCTTTACCACTGTTTACTATCAATCATTGGGATCTGTTGTTTCTGATAGTAAATTACCGGATTAGTGCTCATTGTTGAATGTATTGTGTATACATTGAATGCTGCGCGCCTGTAGTCTAGTATTAGACTGCTGTGTATTGATTATCTGCACGGCTTATATAAAATGCTGTACAATGATACACGCGCGCGCTTTTCGTTCTCATTTGATTTTTAACATCAGTTAATTTTGAACCATTTCCAAACTATAGAAATTATTTTAACAACACTCTAAATTCTAATTGGTATACGGTTCGAGTGTAGCCTTACATAAATTATATATTCCATATCATCATGGCAACCTTGAAATCTAAAATATCGTCTGTTAACGATATTGATAGTGTATTCGGTGTAAAGTCGACCTACATTTTTTGGACATGATTTTTGGTCTCAAAAACCCGACTTATACACCGGAAGATACGGTAGCTTAAAAGAAACAATTTCATACAGCTACATGTTTTGACAAATCAATGTAGGTCTCTGTTGATACATGTCAGTGGATTATGCTCAGTAAAAAATACAATCTGCTCAGTGGGAAGCATTGTTACTATTGATATACATGAACAGTGAACGCCGTCTATATAAAGCGAGAGTACCCAAGGCAAGTTGATGCGCAACAAAAGTAATATCACTGTGTTGTTAACTAAATACAGTTAGTCAGGCTTCAAACACAATCGCTAAGGGCATAAAAACGAATCAAATTAATGACAATTTACTATCTTCGATTACTTATGAAGAGTTAGAAAATTTTTAGCGTTGCTCAGACTATGACCTACAATCTCCACATGCGGTGTTTCTCACTAACCAGGGAGGCAGGCATATGTTGGCTATATTGACATTATTTCGGTGGTTAAATGAGTGGAGTTCTTTAAACAAAATAAACTTAAATCATTATAATGCTTGTTTGTTTGTTTGTTTTGTGGAAAACTTTTGACTTTGTCATCAATATTTCTTGCGACCATGATAATGTGACCAATGCATATTGAGCATTGCAGAAGCAACCCGCTTCAGCAAGTTAACTAACGAGCAATGTTACATTTTTCATTACCAAATTTCAGCATTAAGTTTACGCAATTGCGCCCATGACTTAGCGGAATAAAATCCTACCATTTGGTGCAGGAAAACTGCAGAGTTCCACGTAGTGTCTACTTTTAAATGCTGTTTCAAGAACATGACCCAAAATAAATGAACAAGACCGCCAATATGCCTGAAAAATAACACAAATGATGAATCATTAAACTTTACAAGCGACTTATTTCAACCTTTCTTTTTGAGAAAACAGGTATACAATGTCCTATCTTACTTTGTTGCATGCAAGTGGATTATCATCTCTGAAATGTAAGAAGTCCAACTGACAATCTTCAACTAACGGGCGGTGCATGTCCCACGGTTTACCATTGACCAGTGCGAGAATAGACTGATCCATGTATATCTCATTATCATCTTAAAATATATAGCAAATAAAATCAATTTCCATATAGCCTATTCATTATGGACAAAATAAAAATCTATACTAACGAGGAAACAAACTGCACATAAAAGTGCAGTTACGGCTGGTGGTTCAAATATCACTTATGTTTGAAGTGAACAGTATTGACAATCTTCCTTTAACGAGATTAATTTAATCTTGTTAAAGGAAGGTTGTCAATAGTGTATGATGGATACAAAATAATGGTATGATAAACTATATGATGGATACAAGATCATCAAACTGTTTTAAGCATGTGAAACCTACCAATATCATTACCCTTTCAATGCTGACTAATCAATGCCCTTAAGTGTTGGATATCAGGGGCGTAGCCACCTAAGATTCAATGGTGCGACAATCCGGAGCACTCATCCAAACGAGCGCCGAAGGTGCGACGTCTAGAAGGGGGGTTTTGGAAAATTTTGAACATTAAAACGTCTGAGATGCGCTCTGATGGCTGAGAGCTCATATTTGAATAATTTTTCTGTAGATAATATAGTGCCTCTAAGGTTACCTTTGGTCTAGGGACGGATCCAGATGTTTCACCATCCCAGCAGATTCTGAGTCCTGCTGAACTGGAAGGGCAACTATATCATAGAACAAAACGGGGGACCTAGGGGCACTCCCCCAGAATATTTTGATTTCTCAAGGCTCTGAGATGCAATCTTTAAGCATATTTGGGGCATAAAGTCTATCCCCCTTGAAGTTAATTATTTTCGTTTAGGTTCATTTAGACCATTTTCTATACTACAGATTCATTTAGACCATTTTCTATACTACTTCCAGAATACTTGCCCGGAAAAAATCATTCATGTTAGTAAAAGAGCCTGTCAAAATCACGAACTAGAAAAATAGAAGGGCAAACCTGAGTACTCCTCGATACAAGTGGTAGGCTGGATCTGCCCTTGACCATTTATTGATGAATAGTAAACTAATGTTAGCTTATTGTACATCAATACCGGTACTCTTTCAATTTCCTCGGTTTCCATGTCTCAGCACTTGAGCAGAATTTTTTGGTCAAATCCCTTATTATGGTCCATTTTTCATGAACAAAAGCACCTACAGAATCAGTGAAATATAACCAGAAGAAAACTGGTTTGAGTCACTCTAAAGAAATATGAAAAAAGTCTTCTGAATTCGGCAACTTTTATACTGTGAGATGAGGTGCATGGTCCAGACCGAAAATCTCAAGAAAATCTCAATGGCACACCGAAAATCTCAAGTGCATTACTAACGCCTCCGTTTTAGCACCACTGACATCTTCAAAAGAACTTGATACCCCCCCCCATGTAAATACAGAATAAAGTTTATTATGACGTTTTAGCATAATTGGTTTTTCAATTATTGGTGTGACATATGTCGCAGTTGTCGCACCAGTGGCTACGCCCCTGGATATGATTTCAAAACTTTTAAAAATTCCATAACTGTATAATAACGGGCATACTGCTATACTGCGTCCACACCGCCATGCAGCTTGTATGTTTCACAGATGCTGCCATCTTTTGATGGGCATAATTAATAACTAATAACAATACAAAATGGTGCAGTGGACTAGCAAACTCCATCGCCGATTTATTCACTGCACTGCAGTGTGAAATGGTAAACTTGAAATAGAAATTATCTCCAAAGATTCCAATGTGGTGATGGTGATGGCATATTATAATCAAAGCATCAAAGCCTACTTGGTCAGGTGCTAAGTGAAGTCACAGTCGGCCATATTCGATAACATCATGACCTAGTTTGGTCATGAGATACGTCATGCAAAAAACATAAGAAAAATGATAGCAATATCTGTGAAAACTTTTTGAGGACAATTATGGTCCATAGTAAACAACGAAATGAGTTCAAATTTCATGTTACAAAATCACAGATTGCGCGTAAACTTAACATTTGAAGATGAGAGTATAGATCAATAGAATACATCATATTTTGAATTTTTTAAAAAGTGTCTGTACCCTTTAAATATTCAAAGCCCCATATTAAAAGAATATGCCTAGGTTTTAATAGAATAAGGAAATACTTAATAATTCCGATATTCAACACCCCTGGTGAACGCATACTGAAACCAGTGACCTTGAAACTCACCACAATCATAGAACATGTCACGAGGTATAATTTTGCAATTGATTGTGGTAACAAAATATGTCTAGGTACCAATATAATATGGAAATCCTAGGTTATTCAGCTATTCAATCCCCCAAATGACTATATACAAAATCCAATGACCTTGAAGCTTACTAGATTATAGAAAATGTCATGAGCTATAATTTTGCAATTCACATAAACACAAAAACCAATGACCTTGAAAGACACCACAATCAAAGACAAGGGCACCATGGGGCACTATGGCCAGCCGGTCAGCTTTTCATAAATGGCAAATGATGCATTCTGTGGGTTCCATTTGACAAAAATACATTCCAGCTCAGAGCTAATACCCATAATTTACACAGTACAATGGTGTTTTCAGAGTAGCGCAGACGGGGAGCTGGCAGGAACAAATACTTCTGGTCAATTTTTACCCTTGGTCTTATTGATTTTTGTTCAATAAAGTAAAAACCAATAGGATTTGATATTTTCTTTACAAAATAAAATTTGATTGAATTTGCAGTTTGAGCACATGGGTTATTAGGTTAGCATATCAAGGACATACATCCAATTTGAAAAAAGCTATTTTTCCCGGAATTTGCAAAATTGTCAATGATATTTTCAGTAGTACAAATAAGAATATTCCTCCAAAGAAATCGATCTTGAAATACACTTTTTTGACGCCTTATAAAACGTTACCATTATGAAACCTAAACAATGCTAACCATTCAGCGTCATTTTACAAACGACAGCCGTAAATCGATGTGTAAAACGTCACAGGTTTATGTGTACACAAACAAGCTATCTGGCAAAATATTATTGACATAGATGTAGAATGGCTTCCTGTGATTATATAATGACCTATATTTGAACGTTGAAATGTTATATTGCATTGAATATCATTAGAAGACGTATTGTAATAGTAAAGGATGTATGATTATATCAGAAGCGGCAGGCATAAATAGAAATGATAAGTAAATCGGATTATTCGGTTAAATGGCGGATGTATACACGATGCGGAAGTCTGATATAAAAGTCAGACCCTGACGTGGGCATGCCGGTGGAATGACGAAGCTATCTACGATGTGTGTAGGGCCGGCGTGAATTTCATCAGCGGCTACAAGCGGTCAATATGAAAATGTGTAAACATATAATTTCAATATTCAATCGTTTGTGAAAATATGTTTGATATTAGGAGTATGCAAGTTTCGTGAGATTAGCAATTTATAATAGCATAGCTGTCATATACGGCTCCGTGTCCTCTGATGGCATGTGTATTAGGTGACAATTCAATTCAATTCTTTATTGATCCTTATTACATTGAAATTCCGGGATAAAATTCCCAAATTCAATAAATGCAAATTTTAAAATAAATTAATACAACATACATGACACACGGGTAATTCATACAGAACAACATAAGCATGTTATTTTAAATGACAATGTCTACTTCAACCCACCCAGACTGAAGACTCTAGGAAATCGAGTGACAGCCAAACGCGTGGCCCGGGCCCGGGGACCGGGCCGGCTGGCTAGGCCGCACGATATGCTCGAAGTCATAATGAAGCAGACATCAGAAGAGCTCTTTCTTCATCCATGGAGGCAATGAAGTTGCAGACCAGCTTAGAGGCATAAGTAAATGAAGTCGGTCGCAAGTTCGCGATCAATTATTGAGCATTTTCAATAAAAAAATTTAAACCACTACTAGAGTCGAAGACCTGTCTCATCTACCCAATCGCCAAATCTCATCATTCCCCAAATTTCTTATAACTTCGATTTCAAATTTGCAATTCCACATTAGCTTAGCCCAGAAATTCTACATTTTTTTCCCAGGCGTCAAATAATTTTCTAAAATTAATTTTCTTGTTATATCTAAAAATGAAACCCGGCAGAGAAACAGTAGATGATACCGCAGGTTCTTGCAAACACCTGTGATGATAAAGTTTTAGTACTCTTCCCTATTCAGTCCAATTCATTGACTGCAAATTCCACGGTCCATACATAGTTCAAAAGCGATTAAATGATGTTGACTATCTTATACAAACTCCTGATCGCCGAAAAGAATTGCAATTGTGTCATATAAATATGCTTAAACCGTATAAAGAGAAAGTGGAATCTTGCATGTCTTTAAACCGACCGTTAGTCTCAGAATCGTATTCTAGTGTTCAAACTGTAAATAGTTTAGTCGAAAATGTTGATGATTGTTATGAATTCGATGACTATTTGGACCGTAGTAGTTTGGGCAGTAACAATGTTGAAAAAACTGTAAAAAATGATAATTTTCTCGAAAAGATTAATTGTCATTCAGAGCGTTTAGAATCTGACAAAAAGGTTCAATTAACTGATTTGCTAATTGAATATAAACATCTATTCACACAAAAACCTGGTTTGACTATCTTTTAAAACATGATGTTTATGTTGGTAATTCTCGCCCTGTTAAACAACATAATTACCGTCTTAATCCTGAAAAGGCAGACATCAGTGATCGAAATGTTGAAATTAGGAGTAGCTGAGCCTAGCGACAGTCAGTGGAGCTCACCATGTATCCATGTGCCTAAACCTGGCGGAAAGAGCGTTTTGTCACCGATTATAGGAAAGCTAATTCACTAACTAAAACTGATTATTAACTGATGCCTAAAATTGACGACCTTATTGATAAAATCGGCAAAGCCAAATTTGTATCAAAGTTTGATCTAAATAATGGGTACTGGCAAGTTCCACTGACTGACCGTGCGAAAGAGATACCTTCTTTCGTAACTCCTGATGGGTTGTCTCAGCATAAGGTCATGCCTTTTGGTATGAAAAACTCAGCCGCTTCTTTCCAAAGATTAATGAACAAAGCAGTGCGGTGTATGAATCAGTGATGGATTTTGCTAGAACACCGCACTGCGGTGTATTGATTTAATTAGTAATTACTAATTATCTCTCTTGAAAGATGGCAGCACCTGTCTAATATAGTGAAATATTAGTAACTAACGATATACCGTGCCAGGGTGTAGAAACACTATAGTGCTATTCCCGTTATTCAACACACTAGGGTGGAATTTTTCAGAATTTTCAAATTATCTTCAGCACTATAGGGTATTAATAAGCCAGCACTGAAAGGGTTAAAGGGTTAGTGTGTGTGATTGTCTATTTGGACGACATCGTTGTCTTTTCTGCTGATTGGAATGAAAATCCTGAACAAGTGCGTGGTTTGATTCAAAATCTGACCACTGCAAATCTCACCATTAATCTATCTAAGAGTGAATTCGGAAAAGCGACTGTTAGATACTTGGGTCACGCAGTTGGTGAAGGACATGTCAAACCAATTTCAGCTAAAATTCAAACTATTATTGATTATCCGGTTCCTGTAGATAAGAAGGGTATCATGAGATTTCTTGGAATGGCTGGATATTACAGAAAGTCTTGCAGAAACTTTTCATCAGTAGCTCAACCATTAACGAATTTACTGAAGAAAGACGTTAAATTGATCTGGTCAAAGGAGTGTCAGATTGCTTTTGAATCTGTGAAGAGTTTGTTAACTTGTAGTCCTGTCTTGTTAGCATCAGATTTCGACAAGCAATTTAAATTGATTGTTGATGCTTCCGACATTGGCACGGGTGCGGTATTAGTTCAAACTGATGAAAATGATATCGACCATCCGGTATGTTATTATTCTAAGAAGTTTGCTGGTGCACAATTGAATTACTCAACAATCGAGAAAGATATTTGTCACTTGTACTCGCTTTTGAACATTTTAATGGGTATACATCAATGAGAATGTTTCCACTACTCGTGTTTACGGACCACATACCGTTAACATTTCTGAAATCAATGTGTAACCGTAATAAAGATTAATGAAATGGAGTCTTATGTTACAAGAATATAATCCTGAGATTCATCATATTCGTGGCAAGAATAATGTGATAACCGACACTCTTTCCAGAATCTAATTGCATTTAGGCCTATTACTGTGAAGATGGAATTTTGAAGAAGAAATTCTGAACATTTTTTAGTTCATTCTGTAGTTTGTGCTGTAATAAATTTGACTGACCCTCTTAAGGGGGAGGGGAGGGGGGCGTGTGTTATGTCTATGTATGTGAAATGTATATAATCTCCATGGTATTCTATCTTGCATATTCATATTTCTGTGTTAAACTGTCTGCATAACTTCTATATATATATTGTGAGCTAAGAATCACTGGGACTGTACTGCGTGTTCACAGTCTTCAAATAAATATCTGGATTTGTGAACATGCAGGCAGTTTGAGAGTTACGGCAACACCGGTATTACATAGAATAAATTGCTGTTACATGAAATGTGGAAGTCGTTCTTCTATTATGCTTGACTTCAAGGAATTTGCAAGAGGATTCTCAATTGGTCGTAACACGAGGCAATTTTTCCAAATTCAGCTCCCTTGGATTTGGAGATTGGGTAATACTTTATTCAATGAATGATTTGTATGAATATATGCTCAGTTACACAAAGGGCCATTCCTCTGGAAACCATGTCATTTACATTTGCTCCATTTGTATAGTAATCGGCTCAGCCTATGGCTGGCGTAAAAATTATTACACTTTAAGTGATATTTTCCTCAAGATCAACCCAATTTTTCGCATGCTGATTGGCCCTTGGGAGATAAAAAATATATCTGAAAGATTAAGATAATTGATGGAAGTATCTTTAAAATTTCCCTTGAAAACTTCATAAGTGTGTGAAAAGTGCTGATTGCAGTGAACAACAATGGCTGCCAGTGGGCCATCTTGATTCTGATCGGGTCAGTTTTTGGGCAAAGATGTATCTAGGGTAGATACATATATAACCAAATATCAAGACAATCTATAGAAGCATCTACAAAACTTCCCAAAATAATTGGATTCTATTTACAGAGAGACGAAAAGTGAAGTTCACTGAAGGCAATAGCCCGCTGAGACTTAAGTCCCAAATGGGCTAAAAATTAATGTGCTTATGATAATGATTTATACATCAGTTATGACAATGAACCAACCTAAGAACATAAGGTGATATATCTAAAAAATCAGTCTTGAAATTTCGACTGAAGTCTGAAGTGAGACTGCACAACCCGCCCAAGCTTAAATTTACTTACGCATGGCGCAATTATAAGGGGTTGACAAATTTTTATTCATGATGAGGGTTAAATCTTCAGTAGGTCCTTTACGAATTACTTGTATTTTCTCTATTCTTCGAATCAATGATTCTTGACGCAACTTTTCCTGGTCATATATCAAGCAGCGTTTGTTGCGAACCTCCTGATTGGTCAATGTTCGTACTGGTTGCCATCCCTGAAGTACTGGAAATGAAGTTAAACTTTTCAGTTTTCCACAATTAAATCGAATGAGCCAGTTTTCTACTAGCAGTTCAGGCACACCACGCCCACTAGAGAAGTGGTTTGAAAAGGTCAACAATCTGATTTCAACATTCAATGCCAGTGCTGTATGAGAAAGCGGTTATGGCGCAGCCTGTCTCTTAAATAATTAGCACTCGCGTATGCGTGGAATTTCCCATGAATATTTTAGTAGCACGGGAATTCCAAAAACAGCCAATCACATTCACCTACAGTGACGAAGCACAAAGGTAGACCAAAAAAGTAGCACATCCATAGACTTACGATGAAATATCAAATGAAACATTGGATTTACCCATCAAACATCATTCATATAATTTTATTCGTCACACTTTCATTTCTTACCTGTCAAAAATAAACATCGAATTTTCTCGTCAAATCAACATAAACTAGAAAGAATCTTTCTATGTGGTCCAGAGATGAGAACGCCGACCTATAAAATCTGCAGTTTTTTTTTTGTCGAGTTGCACACGCGAACCAGCTGATGGCATAGCCGTCAGCATTCGCGAGCACCGAAAGCGCGAAGCGATTTCGGGGGGTTTGGGGGTCCTTCCCCAAGAAAATTTTAGAAATTAAAAGCGTTTTCCGAGCACTTAGAGCGATCTTGAACCCCTGAACGATTATTATATTTTGGAAGGTAATGGCTAGTTCCAATGTGGTACATCGTCATTCGATGACATTCAGCATCTCATGCATTACGGGTCGAGCCCTGAATTATTGCAGTTAAAATGCGCTGATGAATGCTCACTAAACATCATCACCCAGTAGTGTATAAAATCTGAAGGCGTTCGCCACACATGTGCGGCAACAGTAGGTAGGCCTATGTGCATTACTACTGTTGCTGCGCACGCGTGCCTGCAACCGATCGATAAAATACATACACACTCATCGTAGTACAAATGTAGATACAAAATCAGTGTTGCAATGAATCAGGGATGAGAACGCCGACCTGTAAAATCCGCGGGTTATTTTTCTTGAGTGACATACGCGAACCAGCTGACGGCATAGCCGTCAGCACTAGCGAGCGCCGAAGGCGCGAAGCTATTTCGGGGGGGTTTGTGGGCCCTCCCCCAAGAAAATTTTAGAAATTAAATACGTTTTCCGAGCACTTAGAGCACTTTCCGAGCACTTCCGAGCGATCTTGAACCCATGAACGACTATTATATTTTGGAAGGTAATGGCTAGTTCCAATGTGGTACATCCTCATTCGATGACATTCAGCATCTCATGCATTACGGGTCGAGCCCTGAATTATTGCAGTAAAAATGCGCCGATGAATGCTCACTAAAAATCATCACCAAGTAGTGTATAATATCCGAAAGCGTTCGCCACAATCACGCAGCAACAGTAAGTAGACCTATATACGTTACTACTGTTGCTGTGCGTGCGTGTCTGAAACCGATCGATAAAATACATACACACTCATCGTAGTACAAATGTACAAACAAAATCACTGTGTTGCAATGAATATGCATTGAAATGCGATACTTTTACGTGACGATAAGTAAAACAGGCACTGAACGCTTTTACGGTTCACCTGATTACCGATCGCGCCGGACCAATTGAGTGAGATCATCACCCCCCCCATACTTTTACATCATTTTTGGACTATTTGGAAAATTGATATTTTTCAATACTGAAATCCGCGGGAAACCGCGGATCCGCGGGGAATTCTCATCCCTGAATGAATATGCATTGAAATGCGATACTTTTACGCGACAATAAGTAAAACAGGCACTGAACGATTTTACGGTTCACCTGATTACCGATCACGACAGACCAATTGAATGAGATCATCATCCCCCCCATACTTTTACATCTTTTTTGGACTGTGGAAAATCGATATTTTTCAAATCCGAAATCCGCAGGAAACCGTGGATCCGTGGGGAATTCTCATCCCTGTGGTCGGGAAAACATCAAAATCACACTTGAATTACAAGTGTTGACTAATGAGAAACGATCGAAATCTAGCAATTTGATTGGGAAAATAGCAGGACTATAGTTGAAAAAAGTTGATAAACCACCTCGGACTGTCCTATCATTTAAAAGCTTTGCCTTCACATGGAACTATTTCCGCCTTATAACAGGTTGACTCTGCCACCGTCATTCGCCCATTCACAATAAAAACTTTCCTATGTCTTACTATCGGCATTTTCTAATAATTTAAGGAAATATTTTTAAAAAGCGAAATTTCACACTCGGCATAAATAAGATTAAAGTATTGAATCGTTTGACAAATCTTCCTCTGAACTCCCACCAACAAGTTATAAGTGGCGACACGAAAATGACATCATCGACTCACTACCTGCTTATAATCTTCATGACTACGTCATGAAGGTAAAAAATGGTTGGGAGGCGCTTTCAAAAATTGTAGGTCGACAGGCGGTCGTTGGACTGATATTGTAGCTGAGGCTCATATTAACTATCTTGAACTAATGGCAGCCTTTTTGACTCTTAAATGATTTTGCTCCAAATTATCTTTCGTTCATATCCGTATTCAAAAGGATAACACTACAGCAGTGGCTGAATTTATTTTAGAAGACAATTTAATATGATGTACATCGGCGAAACGGGGCGTAATCTTAGTCAGCGTATTAAAGAACACAAAATAGATATGCGCAACCAAAAGCCTGAGAGTGGAATAGCAAATCATGTCTTTACAACCAATCACCAATTTGACTTTCAGAATTCGAAACCTATTTATCCTTGTAAAGATATTCATAAGAGACACATAGTGGAATCAGCCCTAATATGTAAACTTTCGAAATCCAATTTATCTACTAATTTAAATACTGGTTTTAATCAATTATTATCCAGACACATCAACTCTTTATAAGATTTGGGTTAATGTCACTATGTGTCACTCTGTTATCGCCCAAATCTTCAGTCCACTTCACTTAGTTACATAATTTGTTTTTACTCTGAACTGTTTTGAATTGCTGTGGTTTCTACGGTAACCCTTGATGTTTTATTGCTTGGTCTGTTTATCTTTAGTTTTGACACACTGCTTCTATTTTAGATCCTGTGAGTTTATATGCTTTGTTACTTGTTTTTCTGGTCATTCCACCTGATGATGGCTGTTAGTCAACAGCCGAAACGTTGTGGTTTCATTATAATAAATTTGATCGTTTAATTTTAAAATTTGAAGTGTGGGATTTCCTCATTTATTGATTTTAGGACTACAAACCGGTAAATAATCATGATACCAGATACCATTTCTTCAGAATCTTCAGTTCACGGCAATGTAACCTTTCTATTTTTCAGGTATGATTGTTTAACTGTTGAGAAAGCAAAGAAGGATATTTGGATTGGTGAGCAGTCTTCAACATATTCAGCTGTTTGTCAACCTGCTAAGAGACTGGAGTGTTGGTGCCTCAAATTTCATTATGAAAATGACATGGAATTGTTAGATCATGTGATAGATCACCATGTATCAAGGTAAAAACATTGTAAAGCAATGCTGAAATTATTTCTAAAACTTATTACTGTATTTTCAATGAACATGAGTATCTTACTTATATTCATTGCCTTACTAAGGCAGAATACGCAACAGCTGCACTGATGAATTACGGAATAAGAAGTTTTTAGGCTCTTAATAATCTTTTTTGGTAATTTTACTGTTTTTTATGATGTTCTTTGACTCGCTACTTATGAAGTTGTGAATATAATTAATGCAAGATTTTAAATTTCCTTTCAGAGAAAAATTGCTGATAGGAAATATAGAACAGAATTGTAGGAGCAAGAAAGCTAAATCAAGGTAAATATCAATTTGAGTGGTCATGAAAAAATAACATTTCCCTAATTTATTATTGATACTGATGGAAATCATTTCAAGGTCAAGGGGTGATGGATATGAAGAGGAAGTCATATTGATCAGCGATGATGAAACCAGCGATGTGAATGCAGAGACAACACCTAATGAGATAACAGCACTCAGCGATGGACTTGAGCATTTTTCAACATTCAATATTCCAGAAACCAGATCATCAACTAGTGTCGATTTTGTTATTTGTTATGAAGAGTGCGAGAAAGCAGATCAGTCAAGATACACACCACCTTTAAACCAGCTAAAACCACATAAAAACTCAACTTCAAGATAGACTGACAAGTGGAACAGGGCACGCACATGTAAAACTTGATTATGGATGCTTTAGTTTGGGTGAGATAAACAGGTTTATTTATCTTTTAACTACTGTCAAAGCAAAGAAAAATGAATTTAAGAAAGTATGTGACTGGTTTAATTTTGAGCCCTCCAACCACCCTCTTACAGAAACAGTCACCAGTGCTAATAATTTAAGATATTTCTTTGAGTGTGTAACTAAAATGGCCGATGAAAGATTCATTCAACTTATGAATTACAGTGCTCAAGTTGATGAATTGCAAACTATGTATTTAGATAAATGGTACGAAGGTTCGATTATACACGCCTTTGCCAGTTTGATTAATCATACCTCTCCTCGTGTGTTTGCTGATGTTATTAATCAGACATTTTCCCTGTTAATTTCTTTAGTCTTTTAAAAAGGTTTGGAACTATTGAACAATGTGATAGAATGATCCTTTTCCTTCATGTTGGTTGCATTAATAATGTTTCTGTTTTAAATGCCTACAATACTAATCATTGGGCCCTTGCGGTTTATGATAAGGTAAACAACAAGCTTTTTTATTTGGACACATTGGAATGGTCTTGTCCAATAGCATAAGTGGCTAATATCAATGAATTATGTTCAAATTTAAAACTACCATTGCCCACTCTAATTTGTTGCCATGATGCTGAACATCATAATACAAGCCGCCCAACTGTCAATTGTGGTAGGTCATGTGCACCTCTTTATCCGATTCGAACATGTGGTTCTGTCTGCGGTCCATCTGCTGTTCTTATAGGATGTCTTGCTGCCCAGGATATTGAGGAATTTTCAAACCTAACTAGTTTCAGTCCTGTATCTTTAAAACTTGTGTATATACGTGATATAAGCAAACATTCACATTTTATACGCAAAGTTCTTATTGACTGGATAATTGGACAATCAATTCAGTTGAGTCATATTTTTTCGACTGAATCTCCAGTGATTCGAACAGAGAATTGTTTAGCATCTAAACTGAAGCGGAAATGTACAAAAATAATTTCAATTCCTGATGATGATGATGATTTTGAAATACCGGAATCAAAGGTGAGAAAAACGTCATTCAAAGATGATGATAGAATTACTCCGTAGTAGATGGAAAATGTTTTAACAAGGTAAGTAACTTGATAAGAGGGAAACCAATGATTCATCATCGATACAGGTACAATAAAAATACATTGAAATTGAAAGTCACTTTGAAAACTGGAAAGCGGTTGCATAAGACATTCCCATTTACAGAAGCTGGTAATGATGATAAAATATCATTGGATAAAATGAAAGAGTTTTTGAACAATGAGGAGGCTTGTAATTGGATTCAAGAATCAAATAAAATTCAGTGGTTAGAAGATGGTGTATTAGAAACTGGTGTAGAAACCAAAAATCATTTCAGTAAATTTACATTTGATATCACCTAAAAAGTCAAAATGTTTGACAATAAAAATGTGTGTGCTGTTTATCCAGGGAATCAAACAGCTATGAAAGTATCGGTAACAGAAAAGGCTGGGTGGGGGAAAACTCATAGATTTGATGAAAAATCATATCAGGAATCAATGAAAAACCTGATGGAAAAATTGTTGAATTGATCATAAAATGTTCATCGAAGTCAAATGATTGTCGCTCCGCATGTGGCAAATTACTTAGTAGTTTAGACAGATCAACAACAGCTATGAACTATACTGCATGTGGTCTAAACTTAGAATTTGCCTAATAATATTTGTGAACACTGTGCATCTATGACCAGTCAGAAATGGGTTTTAGATGTTAATGGTAGAAAACTTTGTAGTACTTGCTACAATTATAAATTGAGAACAAAGAGGGATCGGCCTGCCCAGGTAAGATTAAATGATCAATCAAAACGCTTCCATCACCCTCATCTAGTTTGCGATTGGAAATTAAAGCTTGTCTTATACGGTGATAACCTTTCAATGTGGAAGGTATATAAACATTGCGATAATGATAAATATCATAAGAATGTCCATGTACAATTAAATAAGCGTCCATCCCTGACAACCAGAGATAAATGGGATCAACAACGAATTGTACATAAAGCTACTCCAAAACAAGTTCTTTCCGCTACAAACAATCAACAGAAAGTCCATTTGTCAAATGAAAATGAGGAAAGCTCCTCAGTAAATCATACAATAAAGCAAGTAAGTGACCGATTGCGTTATATCGATAGGGAGGCTGTTAAAAAAAGTATGGGAAGCCAAGATGATATCCCTTTGATTGGCTCAGATTGGCGCAATACTGAAAAACTATTAGAGACTGAAGTGGAATCGGTGATTTTATTTGAAAGAGGAGATCGCAGTTTTAAAAGAAATTATCATTTTGTATTAGCTCCTGAAAAAAATCTTTCATACTTATCAAAGTTTGGGCGTTCGGTTATAGGAATGGATGTTAAACATGATTTCAATGCAGTTAGATTCAATACAAGCTTTATTACATTTACTGATAGTTTAAACGAAGGTCGTATAGCAGCAGCTTCAGTGAGCAATTCTGATGATGCAGATTCCCATGTTCTGTTGCTTCGGATTTTATGTGCTAATAATACACCTTGTCAAAGAAAAGAATGTCAACATCCTAGAGAGTTCTATATATATACAATGATGGCTGTGGTTTTTTCCTCTGGTTCAACATGACAAAGATACTGCCCTTAAAAGGGGAGCATCATTAAATGGTTTGCTGTCTGTACTGTGTAATTTTCATGCTTTAAAATGCATTCGACGTACTTTGAATGACAATTCACAATTGAAATTGCTTATGAGGCCATTAGAGACAGGATTTAAATGTGTTATGTGCTCATGGAATGAACCTTCTCGCAATTTCCTTGCTGAAGAATTTCTTAATTTCATAAAGAATAATATCCTTCAAATTTACTAAGTAATGACTCAAAAAAAAAATTTGATAAATTATCTTGAGACAAATTGGTCATGGTCAGACATATTTAAGGCTGAGCCAATAGGCCTATATTGTAACATAGCTACTGAACGTCACAATCCCCTTCTTATGACAGACAATGTTACTGAACGAAAAGATATATATTCAACATATTTCAGCAATCATCTCAACCGTTTGATATCAGTTTTTGTAGTAAAAATGCTCCATTATGCATTTGATGATGATTTAAAAGCAGCCAATTTTAATTACCAAAAATCTTCGGAGAAGATTCGAACTATACGAAAGAAGACATTAGTGCGAGAAACCTGTGATAGAGCACTTGAATTGTTAAAGGGTGGATTTTTGGTTGCGTGTGATGGAGATGGTTGGGGTGTTTATAAAAGTCCTCGTAGAAAGTCGAATAGAAAAAAATGCTTTCAGATGAGCCGCTGCCTGATCAATTTTTTGAAAGTGACACTTATGATAATGACCTTCAAATGTTAGAAGATAGATTACCATCAAGTACACCTATAAGTAGTCAGTTTCTCTCCTCCTGTGATTTTAATCAGATCTCTAATGAACACAGTAATGATATAATCAGTAAATGTTGCAGTTATGTTGGAGACTTGCTACGAATCTTTATTTTAAGTATTTATTCACCTTGGTTCCGGATGCAATACAAGAGAAAATAGGCGATAATTCTCATATACCGGTAGTTAATCTTCAACTTGGTATTTGTAGCTGTGAAGCATTTATTATGAAGGGGTAACCTTACTTCTGCAAACATCTATTTGCCCTAATGGCTCACATCAAGAAACTAAACAGTGTTGATGAACTGATGTCATCTTACTTGTCGCATAAAATTGAAAGTGGAGTCAACAATTATCCATCTCGGCAGTCCCTTTCTAGTTATTTTATTGATGAATAGAAAAATATTTCACATTCAGCAACAAGCGCTTGAATTTATAAAAGAAGGCAAGATATTGAAAATCATGCATGATGAAAGTCATTTAGGGGTTCGACTTTTTTAAGGTAAACTGGCAAAACGGCAGCCTCACAATCTTGGCCCGCGACACCTCAGTGGAACTGTTAAAGACAGCAAATATGATTTGGTGTCTTCCGATGAGTCAGTTGTTTATGATCCCTATCGCCCAAATGTTCCATTTCCCCAGGCTTCTTGGAGTGACCAACATGGTGGTAGAAAAAGAACAAGATTATCAAAAAGAAGTGTTTCATTTAATAAAACTGTCACGGATGCATTGTATAAATTAGGAAAAACTCGATGAAAAGATTGACTTGTCACAAAATGTAATTAGTGAACCAATACCGAATAAACCAACTGAAAGTAAATTGCAAGTGAATCATAATAAAGAAAACCCCGACTTAGGTATTGATAATAAAGATGATATCGGTAATGAAGACTCGACTGTAGATAAAAAAACACGTGAGGTTACTTCAGACCTGGAAGAAACAAAAATGTTCCTGTCGACACAAATAAGACAGTTCTATGTTCGTTATGCATAAAAAATAATTCTGAATCTCCTTATATTTGTTCAAGTCGTCTGGAGCTTAATAAACATATATCTATTGTCCATGACTTAAAACTTATTATGTGCTCAATATGTTGGGCATCAGGTGTAAATTTATCTTTTTCTAGTATACCTCATTTAGAAAAACATGTTAAACTTGTACATAATAATTCAATAGAGTTAAAAGAGTAAAATACAAGACTAGAAATAAGAATGTCACAGAAAAAATATCAGAGGTAAATAGATGTAACAATGAAGTCGATTTGGAGAAATAAGAAAACAATATTGGTTCCCCTGGTATTCAAAATATTGCGAAGTTAAAACTAAAAGATATCTGTAAAGATTAGAAAGAGAAAAGTCCATCTGAGATTATGGCAGGAACAAAAATACAAAGACAATGGAGGTGTCCTGTATGCAAACAGAATTGTAGCTCTAACCCAAGTAAACATCAATCAATTGGGTGCTATACATGTGACCAATGGTTTCACTGGAAATGTGTTGGTTTGACTGATGAACCATTGACTGAGATATGCTTTTGTCTTTCCTGTGGCCCGAACATGTAAATTCCTTAGATTTTGCTTTGAGAAAGTTGCGGAGTGAGTACCTGGGAATAAAAATGTGGGAAGGGTGATTTCTCTGTGACTTTTTTGAAGTGTAGCAATTCTCTTAGGCCTACCAGAAAAACAAGAAATCAAAGTCGGTCACTCCAGGGCTGACATCCCTGTTCACTCTAAGTCTTTTCCTTTTTTACCGTATTATGTGATAGTAGATTTCAGTGAGTGAATGTTGTTATGTGATAGTAGATTTCATTGAGTGAAAGTTGTTATGTGATACAGTCAAATCCGCTTAATCCGGAGCCGATTTATCCGTATTCTTAGATATTCCGTATATTTTACTCAGTCCCGTTTATTTACTGTTAAAACCCTTAATAAAATTTTTAATTAATCCGTTCAAAATAATCCGTATTTTCACTTAATCCGTAGTATATATGTGGTCCAATTGTGCAAACCATGTACATTAACGGTCGGATAATCCGTATCGTAAAAAACATTTTATTATTAATTACAAATCACCGTTAAAACATAGCGTGCCGCCGTAGTTAGAACGATAACTCAAAATCCCAGACACTGTGTATTGATTAAAATGCCAGGCCAACACTGTCGCTATTTATATGAGTCTACTGTTGCTTCAAAGAGTCGCTATATAGGCTATACTACTGCACTCGGCTACTGTATATTCGTTCATTCATTTGTTCACGATGGAAAAAAGAAAACGTACGGACCGTATTTATCAGGAAAAATACGAGATTATGAAATTTTACGAAAACCATCAAAACTGGAAGAAGAAGGACATTGGTCTGAAATTCGATTTAAAACCACAAACACTGAACGATTATATCAAAAATAATGAAAAAATAAAGAGTCTAGTTGAAAAACCGCAGGATGCAAGGAAAGGTTCAATCAAGAGAGCACGCACCCTTGACTTATCAGATGTTGACGCGGCATTGATCATCTGGTTCTGCCAATTAAGCCAGAAACCCGATCTCAGGATTGATGGCGGTATGTTGCTGACCAAGGCAAATTATTTTAGCCGTGAAAATGGACATGAATCCAACATATCTGCTAGCTGGATCAGTCGATTTAGACACAGATATGGAATCGTGAAAATTCTAAAAGCTGGAGAAGCAGGAGGTGTTGACCAGGTTATAGTTAATGAATGGAAAGATGGGCGATTGAAAGAAATTCTTGAACAATACAGGCCCAGTGATATCTATAATGCCGATGAGACCGGCTTGTTCTGGCAGTTACTGCCAGAGAAGTCGCTTGGCTTCAAGGGTTCTAAAGATCATGGGTCTAAACAGGCAAAAACCCGCATCACGGTTTTAGTTGCTGCAAACATGAATGGTGACGATAAACTGCCGCTGCTGGCCATTGGTAAGAGTAAGAGACCAAGGGCGTTCAAAAATGTTGTAAGAATTCCAGTTGAGTACCTGTCCAACAAGAAAGCGTGGATGACGGGAATTATTTTTATCGAATGGTTACAGAAATTGGATCGTAAAATGTTACTTCAGCGACGAAAAATATGCATGATAGTAGACAATTGTACCGCTCACCCGAACATTGAACTAAAGAACATAGAACTTGTGTTTTTACCACCTAATACTACCTCGATTACGCAACCTATGGATGGCGGCGTCATTAAAAACTTAAAGTTTTACTACAGGAAAATATTAGCTACTCGTCGTCTTACGGCTGCTGAGGCAAATCAAGACTTAAAGTGGAACATTTTAGATGCGATTGTTGCGATAAAATCAGCCTGGATGAAAGTTTCTAAAAAAGCTATAGAAAATTGTTTTAGATCAACTGGGTTTGTTGCACCAGGTATTGATCTTGATACAGACGACATCGTCGAAGTCGTTTCCACAAGCTCACAAGAGCCTACTGAGCAGCGTGAATTCCGTAACATCTGGGATCGTCTTGGTACGATTTATGGTAATGATTTACCACCGGTTGATGACAATTTGGAAGTTTCAGACAACATGGAAATGAGCGATTCGGACATTGTGACTCATGTTCAACGAAACCGACGTCAATATGGATTACCATGAAAATTCCGACACTGAGGAGGAAGAAGAAGAATTTAATCCTACCCCTCCATCAGCTGCTGCCATTCGTCAATCTCTCGCAACACTTAGTAGTTACGCGTTAACGCAGAGTTCACAGGAGTTTACTGACGATGTTCTCGCATTCACTGAGCGGGTCCATCAATACCTGGCAAAGCTTCCGAAAAAGCAAATGGAAATAACCGATTTCTTTGGGGAAAAAAACTGAACTGAAGACATTTAAATTTTGACAAGATACTAGTGTTTTATGTTTAATAAATTTGTTTCATTAGTTGCAAGTAAAATCTCCTCATTTTCCTGTTATCTTGACAGATGTCCCACTTTCAAACTTCGTCGATAATGTTACATGTTTACTTTTCAATAGAAATTCATCTATACCTTAAAAACTGGCGTATAAGTCGAGTTTTTAACCCTTGATTTTACCACTAAATTATTGACATCGACTTATACTCCGAGTACAGTTTTCTACAAAGTATTTTCAGGTCACAAGAAATATTGATTCTACCAGACAAAAAAGACAGTGTTCATCTTCTCACTGCTATAACAGTTTCAATAATTATTCATGATAAATAAAGCTATTTAATGAAAAAAACTTCTTTCATTTTGACACAGCTTCATTTGAAACGATGTATTCATATATGCGCGCTCATAGCAGCGCTTAATACATTAGGCTATATATAGCGTGTGACTCACACTACTGTATCACTGTATGGTAGTGTATTATACCTGAGTGTGTGTAACAGTCTATTGATTAACACACAGCAGCAATCAGGCTGACGCATGGCAGTGTGCATGAAGGCACACATCGTTATCAAAACAAACTATTCAATACAATGATACTAGTAATTATTCTTCTAAAAGAAGGGACTCGACTTATAAGCCAGATATATGTTAAAATCATGAAATGTAGGTCTAAAAATCGACCTCGACTTATACGCCGCGTAGACTTATACGCCGGTTTTTACGGTAATTCCCTAAGTAAAGCAGGAATGAATTAGGAATACAGTGTCTTGGATGAATAAAGAATTATTTCAACATATACTAGGTTGGTCACATATCTGAGGCTTTTTCGATTTATCCGTACTTTCAGTTAATCCGTAGAAAAATCGGCAGTCCCACTGATACGGATTAAGCGGATTTGACTGTAGTAGATTTCATTGAGATCTAATGTTTAATACAAACTTGTGGATTCATCAACATCTTTCTTTTTTCAAGTGGATTTATCTACATTCGTTGTGGGTCTATTCCTTTTCTCATTCTGCCCATGCCTCTCAACATGCATCCTCATGTATTTACATTCCATCACATTGTGTTGCGTAATAGTTATTGAAATAAATAGGCCTATACAGCTGTGCAATTTAAACTTTCATCTCTTTTAGCCTTATATGGTATTGTATATTGTATAACAATTATCAAAATTAATATTCAATTTAAACTTTTATCTTTTAGCTTAATATGAAAAGGTAATGAAATTCATGTTTTAACTATATACATGTACTACACATTCACTTGTGAACATTCTTGCACGAATACAATATTCTTTGTGCTGGTTTCTTATTGGTGCTTTTGTTGTTTAGGTTTAATATCTCACATCTCTATGTACAGTCGACCCCCCCTCCTCGATATACTGCACCCACATCGGTGCAGAGCAATTTTGGCGGTAAAAAGAGTATGGCGGTATATCGGGTATGTTTTACTATATATTTGTGTAGAGTAATGTATAGAGCAAACCTGGTGGTAGGCATGTGTGGCAGTATATGGGAGGGCGGGGCGGTATATCGGGGTAGACTGTACTTCTTTCACTTTAATTATATTATTTATATGATTTATTCCAGTGGTATTGTTTTCACTTCACATCTTTGTTGTACTTGTTTTACTTTGATTATAGACGTATTGTTTTTCTATACATCTGCGTTGTACTTTTTTTACTCTGATATATTATTTATTATAGATGTGTTGTTTTTCCCTACAATTTTGTTGTACTTGTTTAACTTAGGCCTATGTATTGTTTTTATAAATCTTCGGTAGAGAGATAAAACGTGGGAAGGGTACTTTCTTCATGACTTCCTAGAGGCAGTGGTTTAATTTTTACCACTAGAAACTTGTTTGATAAAAACATTCTGTCAACTATTTGATGTCTAGATAATCTTATCTTATGTTTATAAAATAAGTGAATTATTAAAATAAATTGATTCCATTCATATCATATATTTCTCTTGTTATTCAATCAATCAGGAGCCTAGTTCCATAGATGTGAGTTATGATTCGACTAATTTTAACCCACAACCGTGCAACAGGATCACAGCATTCTACGATTTTGCAAATAATTGCTTAAGAGGATCATTTGTATTTTTGAGGATGACAGGTGTTCAAGTGGGCTTGCTGTAAGCTGAATATATATACCGGTACATTGAAAAAAATGATGTATTTTTCTGTTACTCATTCGGGATTCGAACCTTGCACATACATACACCCTGGGGTTATCAAAGTTTATTATTTCATATTCGGGATGCTATAAGATCAATATTTTACGGGATTCGAACCAAATAGAACCTGCGTAGAAACTACAGCGACTTATAGTCATTAAAGTTCACATGCTGTTCACATGTAGTGACACATGCGCACTCTGCCGATTTCTCGACTTAGCGCAATAGGGGATATCGACAAATTCAAGTTCTTGAATTACTCGCGTGATGGCACTAGTCAGAACCGGAAATTGGAACCTAAATCCGCCATGTTCTTGTTCATTTGCAATGAAAATCTCTCGCTTCAAGTTTTCAATGAGCGTTATTTTACTTACTATATATCGTCACGCATAATCCTTTAAATATTACATCCTACCGCTGCGTTGGATATGATAAAACCTCACTGCAAAGGCTAGAAATCAATATAAATGTCCTAAAATTATCAAAAAACATTTTGCAACTGCTGACGATGCAAAGACTGGTTGCCAGGTGTTACATGGTGGCAGCACCTGACGGCCCAATTTTGATTGTTGGTTCGAGTCCTGGTACTTTTCATATTTTTATTATGAATCTACGAGTTTAGTCCTTCAAAAATCAATCTTATTTCATGATATTATCTCATATTTATCAGTGTAGCCTGCAATAAATTTACCTTAAGAGTCTTGAACTCAACAACAAAGTGATGACACCCGGCACCAGTCATTACTTCCGTTAGCTGCTTCGCGCGTCATCGCTAAATTTGTTATTTTTGGTAGTTTTTTTACATCTCTAGTAATCTTTAGTCTGAATACCAGTCGTTGTTACGGTTCCCTACAACGTCTGACGCTAAAGTATCATATAGACGTTAACTCCTGTTAGTTGCAATGCAACAACTGATTTTAGTGTCAAATCAAACCTTTGTACTAAAATAAATAAATTAGTACCTTGTTGACTTTGAAAATGTGTTTTACAATAAAATATTTGATGATTTAAATCGCGAACCGGAGAATTTATTGATTTGATTTGAATTGAATTGATTGCCACTATCGGGATTTCTAATACGGACTAAATTAATAAAATGTGAAAATTCAATATGTCTCTCTAAAATAACTCTAAATGTTACTTTTTGTTGATAAAACGCAAAGATTTTAGTCAATTTTAACGTTAAGAATTTGAAACAAGAATAATATCTGCATTGGCATCAATGTCAATCCAAGTCTAATTTCGAATCGGTAATTTACACTCCCATCATGCACCACTAAAAGCCGCCATATTTGTTATGTTGCTTCACTTCAACTATTTTTTGAAGCGACTAGTCAAAAGTTTTGAGCTACTACGATCGTCAAAAGCTACTAAGGATTACAAATTTATGCACAAACAATAGTTTACTTCCATCTGATTACAGAACAGTCAGGTCAGTTGATGGTGTTTTAAGGGCTGAAATAGACGCTCAAAGCCTCGTCCCTCAAAATGAGGGACGAAAATTAACCTTATATGAGCACTTTCGCCCTAGACATTGTTTGAGGAACAACGGCTAGGTACTAGACTAAGTAATCTTTAGCGTTCGAAGTGGGGTTTTATCGAATTCAACACATTGTCAGGATATCATGCTCATAGGATTATGCGTGCCGTTGTATAGTTAGTAAAATATCGCTAACTAAAAACTTGAAGCGAGAGATTTTTATTGCAAATGACCTAGAACATGGCGTATTTAGGTTCCAATTTCGGGTTCTGACTAGCACCATCAAACGAGTAATTCAAGTGAATTTGTCGATATCCAGTATTCCCAGCACTGACTGATGCGCAGGCGTGAGCTAGAAACACAGGGGCTTGTAAACTGGCTTGGATTTTACTTCCGGGTTGTTGATAATCTCGCGAGAATGGCGCTAAATTTAAACTGCAAATAAATTCAAAATATCACAGAAATACCCTGTGTTGATGTTGTTTATTTATCCACTATAGAGTTCCGATAAACAATTGGCTGTTAAGGATCAGTATCAGCGGGCGCGACGCCTTACTATATTAAAATAACAAGGGATGAAACGGCTTAGCTTTTGCCTGTGACCGTATTGATGCGACGGAAACCACTGCGCATGCGCATGGTGCTCGGAAAGTTGCCGCGCATGCGCAGTGGTCTCCGGCGCATCAATACGGTCACAGGCAAAAGCGTTTTAAGTTATTTAATGTATTATACATATCTAACTATTTAACCCCTGACAATAAACATAATCCAAATGTTGGATAAAACTTGATAGATTTAATTTCAAAAGGGTTGCTATGACAACAGTGTCAAAAATTGAGATTTTGATGAAATTTGTGTTTAACATAGGTTTCTTGGGTGAAATCAAGGATACAATATGATCATTAGCCCCCTCTGAACACCATGGAAGGTCTTTATGCTGATGAAATAATATTTTTAATAGGAATTATGACTTTTGGACTCAATTAAACAAGAAAGGTACGGAACAAATTTTTTGCTGATAAATCTAGAGCTGTAATATTCTAGAATATTATTCTACATTAGGTTATAGTGCCAATCTATGAAAATAATGGCTGTAATCAAAGGTTTATTCTCTAAAATTATCCTGGATTGAATCAAATAGATAGCCAGACCAAATATCTAAAAATAACCTGGCTGGCAGGGTGCCTCGGCTGTTGCTAGGCGACCAAAAAACTTTAACAAAATGTATACATTTTTTGTGCGCTCCTATGCGCGTGTACATATAGATTCATATAGATGCTTTAAAATGAATTCGCAGGCAGTTTTCATGTTCTGAAGGTTTTTAAACCATTAAGCACTACTGGTTTAATCCAGAACTCATTTCTTGGTAGAATTGTGATCTAAGGGTTGCATAATCTATGACTACTACTATTTAGTAAAACCAGAGTGAAAATACGGTTGAACAGTATGTGAGACTGAATCTGGTGGTTTCGTATGGGCTTTTAGGGATAGAATAATGAAAATCCTTCTGCCGCCGGTACCCCAGCTACTCTTCTCGATTACACAGTAAGGGATCTTTTACATGCACAAAAGTATGTACATGCCCGGCCTTTGATAAACCAGTTGGGAGCACTGGTATATTCTGACCTAATAACTTGGCTTCACTGGTGCTAAACACACCAGGCACTCTATCCAGCCATCAGGACATCAAAAAAAAAAGAATTTGAATGAATCAAATAAATAAAGAAAAATACAACTAAAGATTAATAAAAATGAAACTTAACGAAATATACTGGAATGCAACACAAACATAGGTTAAAGATAAGAATATAAGAAAGAGTATATGTAATAAAAGAAAAGACATAACTAAAGATTAAAACAGAATAAATATAACAAAAAATATAAATAATTAAGAATAGACACAACTGAAAATTTGAAAAGAATTAATATAACAAAAATATAAAATATAGCTGCAAAGCAGCAATAACGGGTTTTCTGGATGCATGTGATCGAAAGGAAAAATTAATTACCGGGTATTCGATGGAAAAAATTAAATGAGATGATTTGGATATTATCGGAGCAATCCTCTTTTTGGTTGAATGGTCTAACCCCAGTATAGTCCCCCGTGATTTGGAAATTCTCGGAGCCCTCCTTTATTTACTTACTAAATGACGTCACAAACTGTTATTTCGCCGGTGCTTGTTGTCTAACAATTCAATTCAATTCTTTATTTACAGTAACCTAATAAGTAATTTTAAGTTTCAAATAGGATGGAAAGTACATTCAGACAATCTGTTGGTTCAGAGAGACCGTTATTACAGTATCAATTTATACATTTCGTTTCGAAGCTGTCAGTTGCCGAATCTGAATGAAGATGAATCTTATTTGACGAAATCGGCGGAAAATATATAATAATAATAATCAACAGAATTTCAAGAGGGTTTTCGACGAAAGTCAGAAAACCCTAAAAATTGAAAAACAAATATATATATATATATATATTTGAATATGAATATTATTTATTCTTGTTGAGTTTCATTGTTATATTTATCTTAAAAAAATCCAAAAAAAAATTCAATACTCATTGTATTTATTGTTGTTGAATAACTTATTATTTAGGTTAATAATGGTCATTAGCAAGTTTGATTTTCAAGGGAATAGCTCAACGTCATTACGCGTAATATCAACAATAATTTCATCAGCCGACATATAACAAAATTCACCATTATCAAATACAACTTTAAAATCTAGAATTCTGCGCTTAGTTACTTCTACTGACTCAAAATATCCATGATACCATTTGGTTGTCCCTTCATCTAGCCATCTCTGCGAAAAATTACTACTAACTAAACTATGCGGTGTAATTATCAGTTCAAATAAGTCTATCATTTCTAATGGAATGGCAATTTCAAACAGCTCATTCATGATCGATTCCAAATCTTCTAAAGTGGACTTGCTAAATGTTATCTTCGACTCAGGCTGACATTGAAAGATTCTAGTTCGAATATTAATCGGAGATTTAATTACTTCTAAGGATTTTGTTTTAGAATGTCCAGCCAGATAACTTTCCATCATATCGGGTCCAGTCCAGAGACCCCCAGATTGAAACATACATTCGAGCCATTGTTCAAATTTAGCTCTGTCGCGATCTTCCTTTTCTAATTTCTTTTTTCGCGCCTCAAGTAGTTTATTTTGAATTTTCTCGGAATGTTCCTCTTCATCTAATCGATCAAGCTCGTTTATATTCTTAACTGATCTTCTAGCTAGACTAATTACACTTTCTTTATCAACATCTGACTTCGATCGTAACCATTCGCCTGTTTTATTCTTTCGAAACATAACCGTAGCTTCTATATAGCCATTCTTCTATTTTCGCATTTCTGGCACGCGCAATTTCCTGATCTGCTGACGCAAAATTTCGTTCTCCGCTTATGTTTGTATTTGAGCAGGATGCGGCTTCTTCTAATAGCTGAGCAGATGGATTGTCAAAAATTCCACCAGGAAGTTGAGATTTCAATTGCCTGTCCATCACATTCAAACATGCTTGGCACAGGTCTTTCAATAAACTTAAAGTGGTTCCATCTGAATGACTTGGTGCGGTTAAACTTCGAAATACAGCATCTCTCTGGATATCAACAAGATCAAAAGCACAAGGAGCATCAGGTGTCAAAAGACTACTAGCATCCTTTGCCCAAGCACCAAGTCTTGAATGAGCTATTTCAAAGTGCTCATTCATTTCAAGAATATTCCGCGTTTGGCCTAAGAGTCGCATCCAAGGTCCGGTTAAAACTTTGCCTATGATTCCCTGACTACGTAAACACGGATCCACTTCAACTGTAATGCGTTCAGTACACTTGTTTGAACAACATTTCGAGGACTGAAAGTGTCATTGAAAAATTCGATAATTCCTGATTTATAATGGTATAATGAACCGCATGAGAGGAAAACTACATGAAACCTATTGCAGACAAAACGATTATTAAGTACTGATTTTCTTCTTTTTGTTTCAGGTACGATTCCTTTAGAATGAAGAAAACTGCTCAATTCAGTGCTACAGTTGTACTTTGTGTCATGAAATAATTTACTGGTTGTTCTGACTGTAGCTACTGTGTTGCTCTCACCGCGATGTAGAAAGGGATAATTGACGCCAATCTTTTTGCTGGCTATGTCAACTGATGCCTCATATATCTTGATCACTTTCTCACAGTCGCCTGCCATTGCCTCTAGTGGGTGCATGGCACATTTAAAGTTATTCAAGTTATGGCCTATCAAGTTTTCTAATTGTTTTTCAATCATTGTATTCGTAGTGACACGATCAGACATGGTGTTTTTGATCTTATTCAAAGTAGAGTTGGAATCTACTGAATTCTGAGAATTCGAAGAATCGATTCTATTGCATGCTTTAATGATGGTTTTAGTATATTCATCAGCAGTTCCACCGGCTTGAATGGTTAGTCCCATTAGTAAGTCGCCTTGTTTGGTGGCTACCTCAACTTCTACAAGATGTCCTAGTTTTTTTGTAGTTCCATCGTATTTGACTGTGAGATTATCTTATTTCTCAATGGTTTCTTGAACCCAAGACCTAGAGGCAGCTTTCATTTCTTTAGTGAATCGATTCTGGGTTGTATACGAAGGGATATTTCCAGATAGTTCAGTGTCGGTGAGAGCAGAATTTACTAATTTAATGGCAGTTGAAACATTTTTTTGAGAAATTCCTAAGTTCTGCAGATGATAGCTAGCTTCACGAATTTTATGCGAATACGTTCTTCCGTCCATTTTAGCGCCTAATACCTGATTCTCCCTATTTTCTAGAGTCAAACATTTATCCTGTAGATGACTAACTTCTGAATTAAGAGATGAAATCCTTTTTACCTTTCCACAGAGATTTTCTTGATGTTCCAAAAGAGATACATTTAAATTCTGGGAATGTTTTTCTTTCAAGCTAGATCTGGATAATAGTGAACGGGATTTTGTTTTTGATTTATTCTTCTGAAGTTGCCTGATAGTTTGTTTGGCTTTCTGCAGTTTGGACTGAAGCCTGGCAACATTCTGAGCCTCACTTGTTGATTTTAAATCCAAATATCTTGATTTCCACAATTTTGCTGAAGCTTCTTTCCTTTTCATGAGGAAATTAGTGCGGCTCGTATTGCAATTTTTTCAGCTTTTGCTTCAATTGCAAATTCTCCATTTCAAGTGAATCATTTCTACTTTTTAGATTGCTATTCTGTTCTTCTAAGGATCTTAATCTATCTTTAGCTTCAGCTATTTCACGAGCCATAGTTATGGAGACTTCGTTCACTATATCTTGTTCAAATGAAACCCTTTGTCGCTTTGTAGCCAAAGGGTTGGATTCTGAAGATTGTTCTGGTGTAGTAATTGGATCGACATTAGGCATGATGTAAGTTTGATTCAGGTATTCTGAAGACTTGCTTTTGGATATAGCCCTCCTTTTGCAATGAACTTGACTGAATGAAGATCTTATTATTCTACCTGAATGTATACCGGATATGTGTGGGTATACATAGCCTAATGTCTTAGCTATTTCAATCCATGAGATTGTGGCTTTTGTAGCGTAATTGAAAATCTCATATACATTCCCATTCTTTGTCAGCAGGATTCAAACATTTTAGATTATCAAGAAGGTTTTCGCTATCGATTCCTAAAGAATCACAGAAAGGACCAAGTGAGGTAGCCATGATTGAACTATGGAACTGCAGTAAATCTCTGTTTTATAATCCTTATTGAATAAACCCTTTTAAAATGATAGAACACTATATAATCATATAATCCGCCATAACGCGAGTGGCAAATATGTACCCTAATTGCTATTGATTCTAACCCTGAAAAATGATCCAAACTTGAAAAAGTTTGAATAAATCCGAACTTGAAATGGTTTGAATTAAAACAAAAGTAATTTAAACTTTGAGAATGATCCTAACTTGAAATTGAAACAAGCCGAAATGATAAGTCAAGAATCAAAGTTTGACTTAAAATACACTGTAGTCTGAACAAATCCTGACTTTGGAGTTTGAATTTAAACAAAATTAATTCAAACTTTGAAAATAAATCCTAATTTGAAATAGTCTGAATAAAACTTGATATAGTTTGAATCAAAACTAAATTAATTCAAATTTGAGAATAAATCCAAACTTGAAATAGTGAGCGAATATAGATCCTAACTTGAAATAGTCCGAATTAAAGCAAAATTAATTCAAACTTTGATAATGATCCTAACTTGAAATTGAAACAAGAGCCCCAAGGGGCACAATGGCCAGCCTGTCAGATTTGCTCTTTATAAATGATGTAATCTGTGGGTTATATTTATCAATATACACTCCCTGCTCAACATCATTTACATAGTAAAATCGTGTGTTAACACAGACAGCAGGAACGAATGTAATACAGCAATACTAAGTTATTGTATTGTTCAACGCCCCTGGTGGCCATATACAAAAACCAATGAGCTTGAAACTCACCAAGATCATAGACCATGTCATGAGCTACAACTTTCCAATTGATTGTGGTAGCAAAATATGCATAGGTACGAATGTAATATAGAAATACTAAGTTATTGTATTGTTCAACGCCCCCTGGTGGCCATAAACAAAAACCAATGAGCTTGAAACTCACCTCGATCATAGAACATGGAATGAGCTACAACTTTCCAATTGATTATAGTAGCAAAATATGCTTAAGTATCAATTATGATGTGGAAAAACTTTTTTTCCACCTACGAATGAGTACTGATGACCCCAAGATGGCCGTCAAGTGCGTCATAATTGCCTGGTCAAAAATACCCTCTCGGATATAAAAGATCCCTTTCCAAAGAATACCCATTACAAATTGCAATGAAACATGGCACACCATTAGAAAGCTACAGTACTCAGAATTCAGGCCAAAATTGACATTTTTGGGAACAAAAAAGGTTACAGTACGGCCATCTTGAGTCCGATCGACCCAATTTTTCTCATGCCCATGGGCCCTCGGGGGATACAAATATATACGAATGATCAAGGTAATTGATAAAAGTGTCTTCAAGATTTCCCTCGAAAACTTCAAAAATGTGTAAAAAGTGCTGATTTTGGCGAACAACAATGGCTGCCAGTCGGCCATCTTGAATCTGACAGGGCCAGTTTTTGGCCTGAAGATGTGTCTAGGGTAGATACACGTATAAACCAAATATCAAGACATTACCTTGAAGCGTCTTCAAAACTTTGGAACTCTCACGAACTATCTAGATGGTTATCTCTCGACCTCAATAGCTTCAAGACCCATCTCAAAACAACTTTGTTCCATGCAGCATACCATTAATTCTCGGAAAGCGAATTGTATTTAACATTTTTTTGGCAGAATAAAATTTGATTGAATTTGCAATTCGGGCACATGGCTAATTAGCATATCAAGGTCATACACCCGATTTGGTAAAACCTTTTTTTTCGCGAACCTTGCGCAATTGTCAAGGATGAATTTTCCGTAGAGCAAATAAAAATTCCTCCCAAACACCAAATCAACTAAAGATTTCATAGAAATCGATCTTGAAATACAATTTTGAATCTTAAAATAAAACCAGGAAGTAAAACAGTAGACGATACCGCGGGTTCACGTGAACACCTGATTTCTGTAAACGAAATGTTGGTTGTGACAAAATTGTTCAGACGGTTTTAGGTGGTAATAAGTATGGAAACGTAACGACCATGGTCGACTTATTCGATGAAATCAGGCCTATGTGATATCCAAATTTTGACTTTTTTATTCTCCAGACCTCCCTGATATAGAAATAAAAAATTTTAGTGGTACGAAAGTGCAATCACAGCGCCGACGGGGACAGAGCCGTGTCAGAGATCGGCGGAGTGAAAATTGAGGTGGACGAACACGAAGAAGTAGGCTATTGCGCTACTTGAATCACGAAAACTCCTGGCGCGGCCCCGACGCTTTTTGTTGATTAAGTAATACAAATATCATGCAATGGGTTTTCACAATCTACCGCTGGTATTTACCGGATTTCAATATCACTCCAAAATTCAAAGAAACCTCGAAATATCGAACCGGAACACTTCCGGTAGATATCCGCGGCTGCCCAACCGGGAAACTTATTAGTTTCAATAGATATTGATAGGATCCATCATCTTCACCCGTCAAGGGATTCGAACCCACTAAGCTAAAGCCATGCCAGAATCGGGTCGGGCCAATCACAGCGCTTGTAACAAACCTCATTAGGCTTCTGTGGAATTTCCCAGTAAATGGGCCAATCAGCGAACACGTAGCGAACGCGGAAGTATTGTCGCGTGTTGATACATGAAGTCATGCGCAAAAGCGCCAGTAATGAAATCGCGATAATTCACGTGAACAGCTGCTGATATTTTCAGATAAACCAATCACAGGGAAGACAAAACTTCCTGATTGGCTGATAAAAATTGAAATTTTCCCGATTTAACTTTCGTGAAAAATGCAGAAAACATTTTTATGAGACCCTATTTCAAAATTCTGCTCGCTACGATTCCGAGAATGGATTACGCTTAAATACGTGATTTGTTCGAATATGCCCTCACTTGGCAAGCCTTTTGTGTGGAAACCATGTCATTTAAATTCGCTCCATTTGTCAGGGATGAGAACGCCGACCTGTAAAATCCGCAGGTTTTTTTTCTTGAGTTACACGCGCGAACAAGTTGACGGCATAGCCGTCAGCACTAGCGAGCGCCGTAGGCGCGAAGCTATTTCGGGAGGTTTGGCGGCCCTCCCCCAAGAAAATTTTAGAAATTAAATGCGTTTTCCGAGCACTTAGAGCGATCTTGAACCCATGAACGACTATTATATTTTGGAAGGTAATGGCTTGTTCCAATGTGGTACATCCTCATTCGATGACATTCAACATCTCATGCAATATGGGTCGAGCCCTGAATTATTGCAGTAAATATGCGCCGATGAATGCTCACTAAAAATCATCACCCAGTAGTGTATAATATCCGAAGACATTCGCCACACACGCGCGGCAACAGTAAGTAGGCCTATATACATTACTACTGTTGCCGCACGCGCGGTTCGGCAACCGATCGATAAAATACATACACACTCATCAAGATCGTAGTACAAATGTAGATACAAAATCACCGTGTTGCAATGAATATGCATTGAAATACGATACTTTTACGTGACGATGAGTAAAACAGGCACTGAACGCTTTTACGGTTCACCTGATTACCGATCACGCCGGACCAATTGAGTGAGATCATCCCCCCCATACTTTTACATCATTTTTGGACTATTTGGAAAATTGATATTTTTCAATACCGAAATCCGCGGGAAACCGCGGATCCGCGGGGAATTCTCATCCCTGATTTGTATAGTAATAGGCTCAGCCTACGGCTGGCCTAAAAAACCGAAATGATAAGTCAAAAATCAAACTTTGACTTTAAATAAGATGAAAGTGTCTAAAAAGTAACTAATAAGACCTAACTCTGAGCGCTATATCTTAAAGAAGTGAAAACCTAACCGATAAGCGTTGAATTGTATCTGTAAGAACGCTGAGCAAAATATTTCAAATCAGTTGACTATAGTTATTGAGCGCTCAGAGATAACTTTTGCTGATGATATCGGATATACGTCTGAAAATACGTACTAATATTTAGAATAGTGGCACAGAGACAAGGCGGATACTCCCGTATCTATGCTACTGGAAATTGCTCCGATATCGTCAGAAAAAGTATTAAATATTGAATGGTTTACGCGACCCTAACCTAACCTAAATTTACAGCAGCAGGATCGGTGGATACTCCTCACCAAACTGCCCTAAGGCACCCTCCTAAATGTACTAATTGAGGGGTACCGAGCGAAGTGCAATGCCCGTGCCTTAGAAACCTAAACTAGTGTTTTTTAATGCATTGTTTGTGTAAGTGTACGCATTTAAAAGTTTGGATACCAAAACACCCAAACGAAGTAGAAAAATGTGTTTTTGTCGCAAGTTCTGAATCAAAAGAATGAATGACAGGTTAAGGCAAAACGATCCCCGTACGTCTTCTAATCTCAAAATCCAGAAGAAAATCTGTTATTTTAATATATGCCGTACTGATAAGTACCACACTATTAAAACAATTACCTAGAGCTAAAACCCTACGCGAATATCACGATAAAACGACTGAAAAGAGGTCAAGTTATCTCTAAATCAATCGCGATTGACCGTAGCTTTGCCAACTCAGTCAACCTCCAGCGCGCTAATGAGGATTCCTGGAAAATTACCCGACCTATATTGTCTTAAAAGTTCACCCAGGGTGAATTAGTAGTTTCTATCTAAAACTTCTCATGACCGCTTTTTGGATGAAATTAGCATCAAAACATTCCTATGATCGACTTGAACCACTATGTGCCTCCCATCAATAGTTTAACTCGATAAATATAATGCATAAGTCGGTCAAAATAAAAAGTTTGAAAAAAAACAAGCCTGCCTCCCCTCCCTTAAAAAATGCGCTTTTTTTAACCCAACCGGTTCACAGAATATGCCAAGTCAAATGTCACTCCGCATTAAGAATTAATGCGGAAAAAACGACCTTATTTCCAGTTAAATAAATTCAGCAATCGTATTATATTTCCACCTCAGATGCATTATGAATTAGTATTGTAGACCCAGAAACCGTTAAAAGTTGCTGCACTGCG
Organism: Tubulanus polymorphus; assembly: GCF_964204645.1. Lineage (NCBI taxonomy): Eukaryota > Metazoa > Nemertea > Palaeonemertea > Tubulaniformes > Tubulanidae > Tubulanus > Tubulanus polymorphus. Next base: position 15,268,447 of record NC_134030.1, on the reverse strand, counting down.
TATTTGAATGACTCATCGATTTTCTCTGCATCGCGTGATCATTCATTGCGCGAGAAGCCGCCATGATGAATGCGCGTTTCAATCGTCGGCTAGGACAATTTTCCGGCAGCTCTCACTCAGCCCCGACACAATATAAATTCAAGCGGTTTTCGCGATTCAAAACTTAAGAACTTAAAGGATATGATTCCTGGTGAGAGATCGCTTATTCCGGATGAAAAAGTATATAATTTTGCATGCAAACATGAGGTAAATTTTCAAATTGAATTTTCATCTACTATTGGCAAATTTATACAGTGAAAAACCCCACCAGGTCATGAAGAAGGTTCTGATTGGCTAATCTATAGAGGTAATTAAGTGTTCACATGATTCTAGTGGTTTTATGAATGAATTTACTACGAGTCCGCTCACGCATCACATTTTTCTTAGTCAATAATGGTCGTCACAATCGATAGTGGCGCCCCGCGCGGATATGAACATACCTACACATGTAAACAAACGCTACTCGAACCCGAAAGTGAATGAAAATGCCCGGATGTAGCAATTTTTTCGATACTTTCCAACTTTACGGCATTTTCCGGGGAAGACGGCTTAACGAATCAAACTAAAACCTTTTGCTATAGGCCTACTTAAACTACTATATTTTTCCACCTGGGGGAGAACTTATTTCTAAATTTCATAATTTGATGAAATATATTGCGTTTAAAACTTTGTAGTGTCGCAAAATTGGGCAAATTGCCGATTCAAACAAGTACGGCATACCTGGATGTCAATCAAGAACTTTTGAAAACACCTGTGAAGGTTTCGTGATCCCCAGTCCCACCCCTTTTTTGCGAGATCGCCTAGAAGATGGGCATCTCAAAACTGCATTTTTCGAAATCCGCGGTGAAGAGTACACGCGCACCTGTCAATCAACAATCTAAAGTTGGCTGGAGTCCAACAGCTTGTATCTCGCGAACTACGCCGCGCATCAACATGGAATTTTCAACACAGTACAAGATCCTTAGTATCTTTCCTCAAAAATTTAGTCCAAGTAAATCGGATGACAATGATTAAATTCATCAAGTTCATAACTTTTGAAGTGGGAAAAAACGGCACTATGGCCGGTTTTGATCACGTGATCTGAAAACCCTACTATAGTGGATAAATAAACAACATCAAACAAGGTATTTCTGTGATATTTTGGAATTTATTTGCAGTTTAAATTTAGCGCCATTCTCGCGAGATTATCAACAACCCGGAAGTAAAATCCAAGCCAGTTTACAAGCCCCTGTGCTAGAAGGCATCAGACCACAATTAGGTTAGTAGCTCGAAGATGCGTAGGGCCGGACCCCAAAAATAGTACCTAGAGTGAAGAAGAGGTCCCCCATAAATGTTGCCATAATTTCTGCAAATGGGATAGGTAGGCCTAACGAATTTCGGTTATATGTATGAAATCCATTGATCCTGAGAGACAGATTGATGATGGAATAAGGTATTCCCTGGACTTTTTTTGCTTGGAATAAGGGTACCAAACACAATGGGGGATTCCCTTAGATATTTGGCTCGGATGTACTGGCATACCTGTACTGGGATACCCCTCCTTTCTAAAGGTTTGATTATTTCAAAAGTTAGGTTGGGTATGTGGGGCGAAAACCACTTCAATGCGTAGCTAAGATGCTGGCCTATGAGCCATAAGCAGGATTTCCCCTGAATTTATGCGCTTATATATGAACTAAACTCTTGAATTTCTATTTTTTACTATAGGATATAGAAGATTTTGGAATAGTGGTCTGAGCTCTGACAGCCAATACAGCCAAAATAGGCTAACAAATTTTGAAGTTTTGATGAAATTTCACAAATAATTTTTATCTCATACATCTTTTGCACATATAAGTCGTCTTGAGGCATTCATTGAGACCTAATTTGCTGATTTTAATCAGTTTCATGTTAGGATTTGGTAATATTTTTGCTTGTAGAAGGCTAGAATCGCAGATTTCGGTCAATTTTTAGACATGAACCGTAAGATATTTTCTCGTAGGAGGCTCGGTCTAGGCTCATAAATTTATTTCATAAAGGCCATCCTTGCCCATGCAGAATAATCACATTAATTCAGCTTTCTTTGATTAAGTTATCTAGTCTGGCTGACTTTTTGGTGCCAGATACTGTCAGGAATTTAGGGGTAGGGGAAATGCATATTTTCGTTGAAACCATGGCAACCGAAAGGACATTGTCAAAGGCCAGTTGTGATATTTTTCCTAACTAGTACTGGTGACAACTACGCTTGGAATATATAAAATTCGTCCCGGCCGAAGGCCTGTGGACGCAGTAGGGTGCATTCGAATTAGGCCTTCAGCGCAAGAAAACGCCATATCTAAAGGTTTCAGCCAATTCGATGATGAAATTGGCATTTTTTTCAAAAAATGCTTAAAGATTGTGTTTCTGATTTTTATCCATAGCCATATAGGCCTATTTATATCCATCAGTGAAAAAAATCTATCAAGTATTCAGAAAGTGTTGTATAATTGTTTTATTCATATTTTGAAATGAATGTTTGACTTAGATGATATTGATAGAAAACTTTGATTTTGTCGCATACGCGCGATTTGTGCATTAGCATGAATTTCCATGTGTAATTGGCCGAGAGCTATTGTATTGCGTTGTATAACTAGGGTGTCTCCACTCTTTCTAAAACTGTACAAAAACTAATGCTATTCTTAAGTTTGGGTACTAGTCAGGCATCAGACCACAATTAGGTTAGTAGCTCGAAGATGCGTAGGGCCGGACCCCAAAAATAGTACCTAGAGTGAAGAAGAGGTCCCCCACATGTTGCCATAATTTCTGCAAATGGGATAGGTAACGAATTTCGGTTATATGGTATGAAATCAATTGATCCTGAGAGACAGATTGATGATGGAATAAGGGATTCCCTGGACTTTTTTTGCTTGGAGTAAGGGTACCAAACACTGTGGGGAATTCCCTTAGATATTTGGCTCGGATGTACTGGCATACCTGTACTGGGATACCCCTCCTTTCTAAAGGTTTGATTATTTCAAAAGTTAGGTTGGGTATGTGGGGCGAAAACACAGGGGCTTGTAAACTGGCTTGTAAAATTCAAAATATCACAGAAATACCTCTTGTTGATGGTGTTTATTTATCTACTATAGAGTTTCGATAAACAATTGGCTGTTAAGGATCAGTATCAGCGGGCTCTACAACTTACTATATAAAAATAACAAGGGATGAAACGGCTTCGCTTTTGCCTGTGACCGTATTGATGCGGCGGAAACCACTGCGCATGCGCGGCAACTTTCCGAAAGGTTAAGATCAGTTCAAGTTCAATTGATTCTTCTCAAAAACCTATGTCAAGCCAAGGCAATCACACTTCTAAGGAAATTATCAATTTTTGAATTGATGAAGAAAAACTATAATGTGTAGTTTGATTGACAGCTCACTAGCGCTCGGAAGTTGCCGCGCATGCGCAGTGGTTTCCGCCGCATCAATACGGTCACAGGCAAAAGCGAAGCCGTTTCATCTCTTGTTATTTTAATATAGTAAGGCGTCGCGCCCGCTGATACTGATCCTTAACAGCGAATTGTTTATCGAAACTCTATAGTGGATAAATAAACACCATCAACAAGAGGTATTTCTGTGATATTTTGAATTTATTTGCAGTTTAAATATAGCGCCATTCTCGCGAGGTTATCAACAGCCCGGAAGTAAAATCCAAGCCAGTTTACAAGCCCCTGTGGCGAAAACCACTTCAATGCGTAGCTAAGATGCTGGCCTATGAGCCATAAGCAGGATTTCCCCTGAATTTACGCGCTTATATATGACTCTCGAATTTCTGGTTTTTACTATAGGATATAGAAGATTTTGGAATAGTGGTCTGAGCTCAGAAACGGAGAGTTCGGAAACTTTACGGTTTCTGCGGGATTCCCGACGACCTTGAAATTGAATTGAATTTATTCACTTAAAATCAAGACTAGTGAAAAAAGCGAAAAGATGAACAAAGGATGACAGGAAGAAGGGTGAAATAAAAGTAATCTAGACTTACCCCATGATTTAGTAGAGTTATGATGCGATTCAATAAATTTTTGTCGAGAAAAACGTGCAAAAGTACGCGATAAATGCGGCATCGCGATGGCCGTCTGAAGAGTTTGCAGAATGTCATGTCAAGTCTCCCGATCTAACATGACAGGTCCGATCTGTCACATCAGGCTCCGAGAAAACCCAAACTCACGACTATATTTGACGAAACAGTAAAATGGTAAGGCGTACGCGCTGAACGGAGCAAAGGCAAGTTTGGATGAATATTCTAATCCGTATTAAATGATGAAAACATATTTCAAAAATTTTACACTATTTATCTATTTGAAACGTTAAATTATAAGAAGAAAAATATATTATGAATTCTTACAACAGTGTAGCGGCACGGGGTCGACAGTATATACGGCATTAAATCTTGGTAGCGAGAGCAGGTAAGTCCAGAATAGGTCCGCTACAGGTGGGTACGCCTAGGTCGATTCTGCCCCTGGAGAGGACAGAAAAAGGGGTCAATGACCGCCCTAGGACAATCGTCGAAAAATACTATGCGATTTGCTAACTCGTGAGATTCGATTCGGTTTCCCCGCCTAAACATAACTCTGACCAGTACAGTCGGTCGAATTTCTCAAGAACCACAGCCGGAAGTCACCACTTTCGTTACGTCGGCCATTCGTAATCGAATCGACTCCGACCGTAAATTCGAGAGAAACTAAAAATAAGCGATCGGTTTCTTCGACTATAAAATTCAAGTGCAGTCTGAATTTTATTCCGGTTTCCATAAGCTCTACCGAATCCCACTGAATCTCGCGACAGTCATAGGCAAATAAGGCAATCGCATTACTAGAATATCATGCTCGAATATATATACTCCGAAAAATCGAACGCATAATCAAAAGAAGTAACAATTCATAGTTAAAAATGACATGTATGAATATTTATTGATTTATTCAGGTCGAGAATCGTGGCGAAATGAACAGGCTATTAGGATTTGACTAATGTCTATTTATTAATTGATGAGACCTGTTTTTCTGGGATATTTTGCTTACTTTTTGGGGTACATACCTCATTTATGTCTTAACAGAATGCCAAAAATCGCGGACAACAACTGAATATCCGATATATTTCCAGTTCTGTACCAATTAGATGGATTGGCAAAAAGACTCCTTAAGTCCAGTTGAATGAGAGAGAAAATCCTCCATTTTGTCAAATTTCTTGGATTTGAACATTGTTACCATGCCTACGCCACCCTGATTTAGTTGTTGAGACCCCACAAGAAAAATAACTTCATTTCGTAGGCATGGTGACAATGTAAAAATTCAAGAAATTTCACAAAATGGAGGATTTTCTCTCTCATTCAATTGGACTTAAGGAGTCTTTTTGCCAATCCTTTTAATTGGTACAGAATTGGAAATATATCGGATATTCAGTTGTTGTCCGCGATTTTTGGCATTCTGTTAAGACATAAATGAGGTATGTACCCCAAAAAGTAAGCAAAATATCCAAGAAAAACAGGTCTCATCCATTAATAAATAGACATTAGGCCTCGGACCTCCGAGCGATCTCGGGTCGAGAGGCGGCAAGGGCGATTATCCGACTTCGAGAGAAACCCGCGTTGTCAAGACAACGCAGATTACCCGAGTCATGATTCGAGAGAATTCGAGAGAAGCTCAGGCGATGAAAGTCTTCGAGCGAGAAAAGGTAGAGACTAATAATCGAGGCGAGTCAACTCGAAGTCGAATAAACGTAATTCATACGGGATAAAAGGCTATGATGTTCTTCCATTGCAGTGATCCTTGGTCGGATTCTCCTTTGATTTCGGGTTCAGACGAAGTATTCGAGCGGGGCCGGAGCCCTGTCCGAGGGACGTGGTTTGAAATGACTTATCGCATCATTCCGGGGTCAATACAGACCTGAATAAGGCAATGCGTCTGGCGATTTTTAAGAGATCGATTATTCAGCGAGCGATTACAACCTCTACAACCTTCTACATTGATTGGCTAATAGCCAAATTACTGCGCGATAAAAAATCCCGGCGCACGCGGCTTTGGGTAGGCGTACATGACTGGAATTTTCGATGAACTATCTCGAAATCAATCCTCGTTTGGATATTTGCTATTAAAAGAGCAGAAACCCTTCACGGAAAAGACTTGGCAATATCCCAGGTAAAAGGAACTATTCCGTAAAACGGCCGTCTACGATGAGGTGATACGGCACTTCCGGATTTCAGCGATTTTGAATAGTGCGGCTCTGAATTGGCGAGTTTTCCTCAAAAGACGGATATAATGCTATCGCGGACTGGTCATCAAGTCTGAAGGTTGGTTCCATGGTCGATCTCGCCACAACAGGCCTACTTATTTTTGAATAATAACATAAACCCTTTCCGGGGATGCCTGGATCAATAAATGTAGATGTAAATGTGAGAACATTATCGGTAAAAATTAAGAAGCAGTCCATGAAATGAGTTTCATTCACCGATGCAAGACAACCTATAAATAGGCATATAATGCTTGCCGGTTGTAACCGATACGAAACGATACGATGCGAGATATTTCTTTTGTACCTGGTATTCAAACATTGTACCGGTATGGTGGCTGATTCGGGCCATGTAAAAAAATCACAAATGGTGCAATTTTTTTTTCAAAGACGCTAAAAGTCGTTTTATCGCGCAATAAAACGAAATTTACCATGTTAAAAACGAGAAATCACTGCGTTAAAACAAGAAAAAATCGCTTTATGGCGCGACAAAACTAGAAAAAGTCGTTCTATAAAACGACTTCTAAATAGGCGACTGTTAAAAAAAATTCACACCATTTGGGATTTTTGGCTTACCTTTGTCAGCGATGTGATGTTGGCATTGAGCCAATTCTTGTAAAATCGCGGTACGTTTTTTTATGCGAGCATTTGTTTCATTGGTTCTCGGCTAAAACTACGTATAATCGATGCGATTGAAGACATGGCGAACCTCCGTCGATGACATGGTCAACTGAGTTAAAATTCTACGAAAAACTGTTTTTGGCGGGAAAATTCTTAGCTCTTCTTGCGTATAAAATTGCAATGACCTCGATTGGGGGCGTCGTCTATACGAGCGAATGGGATTGGCTGTTTTGGAATATACGGGGAATTCCGGCGCTACTAAAATAATTGTGGGAAAGCCATAGTATGGCCATCCTCGCTTGCCAAGGGTCCAGTATCACTCCCGAACTCGCTTCCACCAGCCCCCTGGCCTCACGAAGCGTGATTTCATTACTGGCGCTGTTGCGCATGACCTCATATATCGATTTGCGAAATACTTCCTTGTTCGGTAAAACGTTCGCTGATTGGTCCATTTAACGGGAAAACCAACAGTGTCGGTTTGTTACAAGTGCTGTGATTGGTACGACCGGATTCTGGTCGGCTAGTAACGACTCCAACGACTCGTGAGGTCAAGGGGTTCGGGGAACAGCTTTAGCGTAGTGGGTTCGAATCCCTTGACGGGTGAAGATGTAGTATGGCGTACGTTTCATTGGACTAGGTGCCGTATACGTGTGAATTTCAAATGCTCATTGCTGGTGAGGATGTAATTATTTCACATCCGCCATAGGTATTGTTTCATTTTAATACACGGTGATTGTATTGATTGAGATTGAAATGTAAGCGAACATTTACTTACACGAGGCCTCCACGTGCGCGCGGAGTGCTACAGCTCGTACAGTACACTACTAAAGGTGATGCTGTAACGCGTGCACGTTTGACATGAAAATAGGCTGAATAATCGTAGCAGAAGATGAGCGCTGTGTTTTCTGTTTGATAGAATTTGTAATAAATTGTAACTGTCACCTGAAAATATTAATTAGCAAACTACAAGTATAGGTCGAGGTCTGAATATTGTAGTCGTAAATTCCAGGATTTAAAACGATCTAATAGCCGATTTCTTCTGTACCGGTATTTTAACTTCCGCGGCCAACATTGGAAGAGGTTTCCAAGACCCAATATTCAGCCACCCTCTGATATGTGACATCATATGAATTTTAGGCCATCCCATATTAATGGTCTGTTTGCCGTAACCCGACTGACCCGATTTTCAAAGGTACCGAGTGATAACTTTGTTTCTGGGATTCAATGAAATGAATTTTATTTTTGATAAAAACGGCTGACCGACCCACTGCCGACGTATGAGCTACGTATGTTTGAATTCAAGTGTGCATCGTGTGAAAACATGCCTTGACATGTGGCCTAATTTATGTTTTCCAGGAAACTGACAGTGTTCCAATAAGCTGCCATGCATTCTCGTAGTGTATTAAAGCTGGTAACATAAAAGCGCGCACATATACAATTAGTCTGGGAGCTGGATGAAAGTTAATCAAACTGTTGAGTCCAAAATGTTTGGAGTGTGGGAATGCTAGGGGGTGCATTGCTGATCTCAAAACTATGGTTCTTAAGTTATACAGGTGGTGCATAAAACAGGGGGGGCTAGGCTAAAAGTCCCTCAAAAACAGGTTCAGTCTAGACTGTTGAGTCCATGCATAATTTTAATTGTAAATTAAAGATTTTAATGCTGTTATTATGAAATAATCACTTAAGAAATGTAAATTTGGAATAAGGCTAGGCCTAATTAAGAAGCTGATCAGTTTTGCTAATTAATAAGTATAATTAGACTTTAGAGTCCATGCCCAAATTAGGTCTTCCAATTTAGCTCAAAGCATCCTGAAATGGAATATGTTGCTTGTCAGTAATAAAACCAGCGAAAAACCAATGAAGAAGAGAAAATTAGAATTTGATGAGAACATTTTGGAGCCATACAGAAAGAAACCAAGAATGTCCGTATTCACATATCCAAAAACTGATCTCATACAGTCATCTTCTATTGACACTAAAGGGGACTTAGTAGATATCGTCTGGTTAGGATGTCACACTATCAACCTTGAAAATATTTCTATGTGGGTTGGCTTCAATTCTAAGTTTTATACAGACAAACTTCCTAAGCAAACTGTACATTACAAGTAATAGGGATAATAGGCTTTCATACCAAAGGTCGAAGGGTCGAGCTCGTAAAAAAAATGAAAATAATAATTTACAGTTGAATTAGTCGCGCACACTCCTAATTCAACTGTAAATTATTATTATTTTCATTTTTTTACTCACTCGCCCCTTCAACCTTTGATACGAAAGCCTATTATCCCTATTACTCTTAAAATATTCACATAAATGAATAACATTTAAATCATTGAACTTCTAAAATCAATTTTAATAAAAAATATAGTATTAAAATGGAAGCAAATAAATACTACTGCCCAACATGTAATATCGATATAGATAAATCCCAAAAAGCAAGACACAATAAAACTATAACACATTTAGAGAATAAATTGAAACTAGAGTATGAAGATGATATATTAGAAACTAAATTAGAAGAATTAAAGAATGAAAAAGAAACATATAAATGTGATACATGTAATCAATCATTCAGTGATAAAAGATATTATAAAGAACATTTAAAATCTATAAGTCATATTAGAAATAAGAATAATGATATTATAGGTGAAGATTATTTTGATAATGATAACGATAAGAAACAGAAGACAATTAAAAGAATAAAAAATAAATTAAACAATAAAAGACCATACATGGAAGATGTAAGAAATTATATTAATTCATTAGATAATAAAAAAGATATAGAGATAACCGAAGCATTTAAAAGTGATATTGGTCCAGCAGCTATCGAGTTTAAATTTCATAAAGGTAAAACATTAGAAGAAAATAAAAAACATTTAGAAAATATGAAAGAAATAATAAAAATAATTACAGATGTTGAATATCCTAAAATTAGTATATCAGTTAAAGTAAAGTTTATAAAATCTGAAGATAAACCAATATATAATATAAATTCTCATTCACAACATATTATATCTAAACAACATATAGATGATAAATTAGAAAAATGTTATAATGAAATAAAAACTAAAATAGAAGAAAAATATTTTGAAGGATCTGGTTTAATATTTGATGAGATAATATTTATAACTTTACATGTTTATAACACAAAATATAATAAGTTAACTAAATCAAAACCAATTGATGAAAATAATTTATCATATTATAAAGATGATAGTATAAATGGAACAAGTTATATTAAACTACCATTTAAAACTAATGCTGTAATAAATATACAAAATGAAGATGATAAATGTTTTCTATGGGCTATAATAAGTTGTTTACATCCAACAGAAGATATTACACATAGTTTTAGATTAACTCATTATAAACCATTTGAAAATAATTATAAGATAGATAAGTATCCTGTTAGAATTAAAAACATCCCCAAAATAGAAAGAGATAATAATCTTAAAATAAATGTATTTGATTTAATTAAATTACCAAATACAAAAGGAAATAATATTAAACATTATACATTAGAACCTTTATACCTATCAAAAGATTATGATTCAAACGATGTTATAGATATACTATATTATGAGAATCATTATATGTGGATTAAACAAATAGATTTATTTTTTAGAACAGAAAGTGATCACCATAATAAAATATATCTATGTAGAAAATGTTTACATAGATTTAGTAATGAAAGTACATTATTAAATCATAAACAACTATGTGATAATCATGATTATTGTAAATTAGTTTTACCAAATGAAAAGGATAAAATATTAGAATTCAAAAAATATGATTACAAAAATAAAGTACCATTTGTAATATATGGAGATTTTGAATCATTAAATAAAGAATTAACAGATAAAGATAGAAAAGATATATATTATAAAAGAAAGAAATTAAATTCTAATGAAAGTGATTATTCAGAAGACCCACCAAAAACAAAAACAATTAAAAAGATTCATCAATCAGCTGCAGCTTTCGGGTTATATATTAAATCTAATTATCCAGAACTAATTGAAAGTGAATATTATAATTATAGAAATGAAAATGTTATCAATCATTTTTGTGACTTATTAATTGAATATGAAATAAGATTTAGTAAATTATTGAATACAAATATAGAAATAATTATGACAGAAGAAGATAAAGAAGAATTTGCGTTTGCAGATAAATGTTATTATTGTGAAAAGATATTTAATTATAATGATAAAAAAGTAAGAGACCATGATCATTTGAACGGAAAGTTTAGAGGCGCTGCACATGAGAATTGTAACTTACAAGCTAAGAAAATTAACTTTGTACCAGTTATATTTCATAATCTATCAGGATATGATGCACATTTATTTATCAAACAGTTATGTTATAAAATAGAAGAAATCAATAATGAAATAGAAATATTAAATTCAAATAGATCAAAAGATAAAATACCAACTTATAAATTTAGAATGTTAGCTAAAACATCTGAGAATTATATATCATTCCAATTTGGTTGCCTAAGATTTATAGATTCATATAGATTTTTAAATAGTTCATTAGATAACTTATCAAAATCATTAGTTGATGATGAATTAAAGATATTAAAAGAATATTACCCAAATTATGATGATTTTCAATTAATGAGATATAAAGGAGCGATTCCATATTCTTTCTATAAAAATCATAATGATTTTAACATAACTGAATTATTAAAAGAACAATTTTATGATGAATTAAAAAATGAATATGTTAAAGATGAAGTTTATAATAGAACATTGAATATTTGGAATCATTTCAAAATAGAAAATCATGGTCAATTAGTAGATTTATATTTAAAATCAGATGTATTATTATTAACCGATATATTCGAAAGGTTTAGAGATGTAAACCTAAAATATTTTAATATTGATCCTTGTCATTGTTATTCATCACCAGGATTAACATGGGATTGTGGATTAAAATTTACAGATATAAAAATGGATTTGTTAACAAATATAGATCAATTACTATTATTTGAAAAATCTATAAGAGGAGGTGTTTCAGGTGTATTGGGTGATAGATATTTCAATGTAAATGATAATCTTGGATATAAATTATTATACATAGATGCAAATAATCTTTATGGTTGGGCAATGATGGAACCACAACCTTATGGGATGTTTGAAATAACTGAAGTTTTACAAATTGATAAATTTGATTGGAAGAAAAGAATTCTAGATATTGCAGATGATTCAGATACTGGTTACTTCTTTGTTGTAGATTTAAAATACCCCGAAAACATTAAATTCAAATCTAGAAATCTAGCATATTGTCCCGAACATAAAACTGTTAAACATGAAGAATTATCAAATTATCAAAAAAGAATTAAACCCGATAATCATATTCATACTGAAAAGTTAATGGTAACTCAAGAAGATAAATATAATTACGTTGTGCATTATAGAATGTTGAAGTTTTATTTGAATCAAGGAATCATCCTAAAAAAAGTATATAGATATATTTCATTTAGTCAATCTAAATGGTTAGAAAAATATATAGATTTTAATACTACACAGAGAACTAAATCTAAAACTGATTTTGAAAAAGATTTCTTCAAACTAATGAATAATGCATTCTATGGTAAGACTTGTGAAAATATTAGAAATAGAAATGATATCGAGTTAGTCAGTAATGGTAAAAGAATTAGGCATTTACAATCATATCCTAAGTTTATAGGTAACAGAATATTTGATGAAAATTTAGCAGCAGTTAAGATGAGAAGAACTTCAATGAAGTTCAATAAACCTATTTATGTTGGTGCATCAGTTCTAGAAATTTCAAAGTTATTAATGTATCAATTTTATCATAACATATTACAACCCCATTTTGGAGAAAAACATATAGAAATCTTATATTTTGATACAGATTCTTACATATTAAAGATAAAAACTGATAACATAACAGATGATTTAAAAACATTAAAACATCATTTTGATTTTAGTAATTATCCAAAAAATCATGAATTGTTTAGCAATGATAATAAAAAAGTTCCAGGGAAGTTTAAGGATGAATTAGGTGGTGAAGAAATGATAGAGTTCATTGGTATTACATCTAAAATGTATTCATATAAAACTAAAGAACATGAAGCTAAAAAGTTAAAAGGAATTACCAAAAGCGTTGTTGAAAAGAATATTCATTTCAAAGATTACATCAATTGTATATTTAATGAAGAAGTTAGAAAACATAAAATGAAATGTTTAAGATCTGAAGATCATGAAATGTATATTGAAGAGATAGAGAAGATAAGTCTAAACCCATTTGATGATAAAAGATATATTTTAGATGATGGAATCCACACAGTCGCCTATGGTTGCAATTTAGATGAATATATAAAATTCAAAAGAGAAGAAACAAAAGAAAATGAGATTATGAAAAGGATTCTAGCGTGTTAATCAATTTCAATAAAAATTTGTATAATAAATGGAGAGTAAACAAGTACACAATGAATTCTTAGATAGAATTAAAGATACCACAAATGTAAAATCTGTAGATTATAAATTTAAAAAACTAACTGAGTTAACAATTCACAAGAAATATTCAATTACTAACATTGAAACAATTACTAATAAATATGGAGATAAATTAGTTATACACTTAGAATATGAAGGATTAAAAGGAAATACATATAAATTCAGAACTTATTTACCAGATAGATTTCATAGATTATCAAGTGAAGATTTAGAAGAATTATGTTCTGGTGATTTCTATTTCGTATACAAAGGTAAGAATGAAAAAGGGCACCATGAAATAGATTTCGAATAAGAAAATATGTAAAATAAATGGTAGAATTAAAAGAATACAGAATATTTGTTGATTCTAGAAGACTTACAAATTATAAATCACATAATTTATTAGTACAATTAGATAGAGAATTTAAGAATTGTGTAGATTTAAAATTAGTTAATATAAGTTTATGTAATTCTTTTTACAATGTATCGGATAAAACTTTTGAACATAGAGGGTTTATGATTTATATGAGAAATAAAGATAAATGGTTTCATATATTTTTAAAACCAGGATTATATAATTTAGAATCATTAGCGCAGGAAATTAATAGAAGAGCTCGGTTGAAAATCGGGGGCACTTCTGTATTTGAAATTAAATTTAATAAAATTGATAGTACTAATAAAATTAGAATAAAGATATCTAATGAACAACATAAATTTATGGTAAACAAACCACTGGCTAAAATGTTAGGAATTAAACCACTTACAGTTACTGGAAACGCAGAAGGTAGCTCAAATATAATACCTTTTACACACTTTTATATTTATTGCAATTTAATCGAGCCTACAAAAACTTTCGAAGCAACTAAAGAAACAATTTGTAGTTCTAGTATACTAAATATTTTACCGCTAAAAAATGTTAAACAATTTGGAACTCAAATAAATTATAATTTAACAGAATGTGATTTTAAACCATGCATTCCTAAATTTAATAATTTTAAATTAGAAATAAGAAATCATAATGGATACTTAATTGATTTAAATAACTTTCCTGTAATTTATGAATTAGTTATAAGATGTAAAGAGTAATTTTTTTGATATATAAATGAATATAACTGTTGGACCGAGTATATGTTTTGGATTTGATTTTAAACGTGAGAAAGAAATGAAATTTAACATTAATGATGTAATAACACATATCAAAAATATTACATTTTCTAATGAAACAACATTTGAGTATGAAACAACGATAGATAAAGAAACTTTAAATGTAGAAAAGATTACTAATTTAATTAGAGAATCTTTAAGATTTTATGAATTAGATGAAGATTTTATCATTGAAGATATCAAAAACATATTAACCAAAATATATGATAATCATAAAAGTAGTAATAAAATAAATGTTGAATTGATCATAAATAAGTTAACTAAATATTTTGAAGATAGTAATTTTTTTGATTAATAAATGAGTGATAATAAGTGGATAATAACTGGATTATATAATGGTGCCTTACTATCAGTTGGAACTGTTGGTTATTCAATGGTATTAAAAAAAGTATTCAAAATGGGAAGTGTTAATGTTGATAGATTTGATATAAATGATATTTTAAAGTTAACATTAGCAGTTACTTTATCTAATTTAACTATTGATTATTTGGAAAAACAAAAATATATTCCTCCCATATAAATACATAATTTTTTTGTTAAATAAATGGCTTCTGCAATTATAACTATTATAGGATCAGCAATTGTTAACGCTTTAGCATTTACTGGTGGTGGTTATTTATTTAAACATATTGATAAAAATGGATCATTAACAGAACAAAAAAGACATAACTTAGCATTAGAGAAATACAATAAAGATGCAGAAGAATATAGAGAAAAGAGACAAAACTATATGGATTACATCAATAAAGAATTATATGATCAGAAGATTTCACACAGAGATTTTCAATCAGTTGATGATGCAATGAGTTTATATAACGCAGTAACAAATAAAGAAAAATTACATCTATACAAACCTAAATTATCAGATTATTATACCCCAAGTAAAGAACAACAGAAATATGAAATAATATGGATTTTAGGTGGAACAGTTATTGTTATATTTGTTGCTTATAAGTTTACTAATTAGTAATTTTTATTCTAAATAAATGGAAGATAAAGTTGATAGTATTGATATTATTCCTCATGATATAAATAAAACTAAATTAAAAACATATTTAGAAAAACAAATATTAGAATTTGAAAGTGACTTAAAGATAAAAAAGAAAAAATATCTAAAAAGTAAAATTATATATTATTTGATTATAAGTGGTTCGGTTACAATTAGTTCTGTAATAACATTTCTAGCAATATTCAGTCCATTAACACCTTTAGCTATATCAATTGGTGTGTTAGGATTAAGTTCAAGTGTTTTAACTGGTATAAGTTCAAAATTAAATATAAAAAGTAATAAAGAAAAAATTAAAACTAATATAAAAGAAATTAATAAATTAAAGAACACACTAGATTATATAATAAGTTTAAATGGTCATATAACAGTTGAAGAACAAGATAAATTATTAAAAGAATTAGTTAATTATTAATTTTTTAGTTATATAAATGGGGTTTCCAAAAGCTTTCCAATATAATAAATCAATTAAATATAATATTCCAGCAATAGATTTTAAGAAAAATATTACATATAAAAATATAGTTTTAAATTCATTAACTAATTTAGAAATTTATGTTAATGAATCACAGTTTTTTATTTCTAAAATGGAAAATATATTTAATACATATGAAGTTACTTTTACTCGAGATGAATATCATAAATATAAAGTAAAATCTAATATGAAGTATTGGCAGAACCAATTAGATTTTGCTGTTTATTGTGCAACAACAGGATGTGGAATAAGTTGGAATGATCATTTAAATAACTTAGATAAAAATTTGAAGTATTCTGATTTAAAATTAATTCACACAATATTTAGATTTCACTCATATTTTCAAATCAGAATAATATTAAATGAATTAGAATGTCCTTTACCCGGGTCTAAATATTTTAAAGAATTAGATAATAATATTAATATATCCAAGTTTTATAAAATATGTAATGAATTTAATATAAATATTAATTCCGATTTTAGAGCGCATGGTAAATTGCAAGGTGTTGGTGAACAGTATGAAATAAAAAGAATTGATTATATGCATAGAATTGGAGCTTATCATAATTATAAAATTGATAATAATAATGGTTGGGTTAATTTCATTTTAGAAAATAGTGAAGGTTTTACTAAAGCTGGAATACAAAGAATAAATCAATCTATTAGAACTTATTTGATATGTATTCTAGGTGCGCAAGTTGAAACAAGATCCCCAATAATTGGAAATGATAACACTTCATTCGATGCGCAGAAACAGTTTAAAGTTTTATTTGAAGATTCCATACATGATGATAAAAATAGATCGATTCCAGAAAACATTATAAGATATCAAAATTATTTAGATAAATCTCATGTAAGACTAAATTATTGTATAGGCCCTAATCTATTAATTATTTCTAATGATTTAGTATTAAAGATGGGAAATATAATTGGTTATAATAATCTAATTAAAACTGCAACAATAAATAATTCATTTGGATTAAATGATATAAATAAAAAGATTATTACTGCTCCAAAATTAATGGAAGGTGAAAAAAATAAAAAACATATTCAATCAACAGAAACTAAAACTAAGAATATTAAATTAAATAATGATTCTAAAATAAAAGATTACAATACATCAGAAAATAATAGAACTGATAAAATTCAACATGATATAATTAAACTAAATGATGATAATAAATCCCATGAAAATACTAAATTAGCTATAACTTGTATAGGAATTGTAATCGGAGGAATATTATATTTTTAATTTTAATTTTTTTATTATGTAAATGGCAGAAGGTGTAGAAGATATTGGAATGGATACTTTTGATAAACCCAGCATAACTGAAGAACAAAAACCTAATTTAAATGAAACAAGTTTTAATGATGATGGTAATGAATCAGCTTATAATTCTAATTTAGCAGATAGAGGTTATAAAACCCCATCAACAGATGAATTTGATAGAAGAACTAGATCGAGAATAAATCCTGAAAATTTAGACCCAGATTTAGAAAGAGAAAATTTAGAAAAAATTAGATTTTTAGGTAAGATTAAATATGATTTTAAAAAATCTGAATATAATATAAATGACGAAGGCGCCAGACTTTTAGCAGAAGATTTAAAGTTTTTAGATGGTGAATATTATTATCATTTATCCTATGATTATTATATTGATATCACTAATCAAACAACAATACTAACTAAAATATTAGCGAAATCAACTTTGCTTAAGTTAGAACCATATAGAATTAAGAAAATCAATAATGATGTTATAACTGATGTAACACAAGAAGAAATAAATAATTATATAATAGTATTTAAACAAAGAATTAATGACTTATTTAAAATAATCAAAAAGAAATCGGAAATAGAAACAACTTCTAAACAGAATAAAACTTCCAAAACTAGTAAACTTAAATCAAACACTGAAGTTCAAACTGAAAAACTTTTACCGAATGGATTACTTGATGCAACAGATCAAGAAATAGAAGCTTTAAGTATGTTTTCTAAAAAAACAATTAGAGAAATAATAAGTATACGAAATGATGCCGATAAAATTGCTCGCGAAAAACATATTAGATATAATAAAATTAAACCTTTAGAAAATAAATTATTTGACACCAGAAAAGAATTAGAACAATTAAAATTAGATAGAGAATTTAAAGTTATTGAAGAAATTGAATTTAAAAAAAGAAATGCATATTTAGAAAAAGAAATTAATGATTTAGAATATAACATAGAATTTCAGAAAGAAAAAATGAAATTATTATTAAAATCATATGATTATTGTATTAATAGATTAAAAGTTGTTGTTAAAGAGTTAATACTAAAACCAAATTCTGACATATCATTAAAAGATAGAATAAAATTATTATTTAAGTTTGAAGGAATAACAATTCTTTCAATTCTAACAGCTGTAACTATGGTATTTACAACAATAGGTTTAGCTATATCAAATGCTTTAAAATCTACTCCTACTCCCACTCCTAATAAACCAGATAAACCTCCAAGCAATAATTCTATACAAGATAAAGTTAAAGATGGTTTAAAGAAATTAGCAAAATATTTATGGGAACTATCTAAAAAATCTGCTGCAGCATTGCCAGGAGTTATTGCTTCAATTGTTGGTTTTATATTGAAATCTGCAGGAAACATTATTAACTTTGCTGCTGAACATATTATTTTATTTTTAATTACAGTTGTAAGTGCTATTATTTTTGGTTTAGTAAATATGATAAAAAATAAATAATTAATTTTTTTTGTTAAATAAATGAGTGGGAGTTATATAAGTCCCTCTAAGATTTCTAGAATATCTAATGCTATTAAAGCAGAAAGATCACATCATATAATTACTCATAACCCTTCAAATATTAATCCCGATGAAACTTTATATGTTAGAATTCCTAGATTAACACAAAATACTTTTTATGTTCCAAACAGTATTTATTTATCAGCCGATATAAAAGTAATCGGTAATAATAATAATTATGTTGTCGATAATGTTGGAAGATATTTGATTAAAAAGTTAACAATAAAGATTGGTCCGGAAACAGTTTTCTCATTAGATGATTATAATTTATTTATGCATTATAAAGATTTATGGTTAACTAAAGAAAATAGAAATAATATGATATTTCAGGGTATTCAATCAGAAAACCAAAATAAATTAAGATCAGAAGCTAATAGCGCAATATTAACTAATGATGTAGATAAATTGATAAAAAGTATATATGGAAGCAAATATAAAATTCCATTAGACTTTGAATTGATAAATAATAATGCACCTTTATATAAATACGCAATTCAAGAAGATATTATATTTGAGATAACATTTGCACCTGTAAATGAAATTGTATTATCTAGCGTTAATAAAGATATGAGTTATAAATTATCGAATATATGTTTAGAATATGATACAGTAACTGATGAAAATATTTCAAGTATAATTCAAACTCAATACAATCAAGGATTTTCATTATTATATGATTATATTGATAAATTTAAAACTGTAACTATTAATGCAAATGATGAAATTATTAATGAGAATATTAACTTCCCAAGAAGATCTATTAAAGGTATATTAATATTTTTTACCATTGGAACGTATACTAATGGTGCAATAAATGTTGATAATTATTATAATCCTGAAATAACAAAAGTAGAAATAACTATTGAAGGTATAGCAAATAAAATATTTTGTCAAGGAATGAGAATGATAGATCAATGGGTAGAAATTAAAAAACATTTTATGAATGAAAAAATAAAATCATTTGAAAATTGTAACATTAATCAAATTGATTATTATACCGGTAATAAATATGCATTATGGTTAGATTTTAGAACAACAGAGGATAATTCATTACATGGTTCTGGGAAAAAATTACAAAACACTAAAGATGGAATACAATTATTCATGAAAAAGAATAAAGGAATCAAAAATTTTAAAATGCACATTTATATTATATCTGACGCGCAATTAAATATTGTAAATTCACAATTAGATAGTGTTATGTATTAAAATTTTAACTTTAATAAAAATATATATAATAAATGGAAGGTAAAGTATATAAACATATTCCGTACATCGATACACATGAAAATAATGATGGTTTATATTATGTAATACCTTGTAATATAGCTTTGATATTTGATCCTATTTTTAAAAATTATAAAACTAAACTGATAGAAATCGATAATAATAAAAGTGGTGTTGTTGATAATTTAAGTAATGTAATTGATAATAATGAAATACCTTCTACATCAAATAATATAATACCTTCTACATCTGTAATACCTTCTACATCAAATAATATAATACCTTCTACATCAAATAATATAATACCTTCTACACCTGTAATACCTTCTACATTTAATAACGTAATACCTTCTACATCTAATAACGTAATACCTTCTACATCTAATAACGTAATAATATTAGATGTTAGTGAAAATAGAAATTATTGTGGTTATTGTAATGGTGAATTTTCAAACACTCCATCAAATTGGAATAAACATATGAATACAAATTCACATATTACTAATGTTATAGAACGTGTTGGTAAAAAAGAATTTATAGAACACCCATTTAGATATGTTACAAAATTTGTTTCAAATAAAAAAGTAAATGGTGAAAAAATGTATGAAGATTTATTATTAGCAACACCTAATAAAGATGAATTAGATTTAACCGATGCTAATGAAATATTAGGATCAAACACTGTAAATGAAATATTAGGAGCAAACACTAATAAAGATGATAATGAAAATGATGCCATACACCCACATGATGATATAGTTACAGTTAAACATATTGATATTAAAGATTCTATGAAACATAAAGAAGAAACTTTGGATGATATGATAGAAAGGATAAAAAAGGATAAAAAGGCGAAAAAGGTGAAAAAGGTGAAAAAAAATTATAAAGATGTTGATGTAGATTCGGTAGAGCATTTAAATATGTTGTTAGAGCCGTCTGATAGTGAAAGTGATTCAGAAATTGATTATCTAACACTCAAAAATAATAAAGGTTGAAAATTATATAAAATAATAGTAAATAAAAAAAGGGTTTAAATTATTTAAGGTATCTAATAGGGTAACAGGTATTAGGGTATCAGGTATTAGGGTATCGGGTATTAGGGTATCTAATACATAGGTATACAAATAGTTATTTTATAAATTTGTATTCATATGGAAATTGTAATCTCATTAATAATTTTGAACCTTTATTATTCTTTAATTTATTCATATATTCATCATGTAATTCAGTAGGTATAATTTGATTTTCTTCCAATGATTGTTGCATAGATTTTCTATCTTTGTTATAAAATAAAACTAGAAATCTTATATTCTCTCTAAAATCTTTCACAATTGAATTATATTTCTGATTTAAAACCCAAGTTGTTATCCCAAAATGTCTACCAGAGAAAGCTAAATAACATAACTCACTTTCTCTAATTTTAGAATCATGTAAATTTGCGCAATCATCTACAATGAATAATGTATTTGATCCTTTATAAGTATCAATTGCTATTTTTATACAATTATCTAAATTATCTTTCACTGTTTTAGAATTTAATATAATAAACTTTTTATCTTTAAAAACTATATCTCTATTATACGTTTCATTCATTTCATAAGTAGGACAGAATAATATTATATTATCAAAATGATTTTTATAAATAGTTTCTAATAAATATAATATGAAGTGTGTTTTACCACAATTTGTAACTCCAGTAACTAACATATTATGTGGTTCAAATATAAATAAATCTTTATTCATTTATTCTTTTAATTTTACTAGATAAAATCCATTCATTAAATTTATCATCATACCCTTTATATTTCACCAAAGAATACTTTTTTCCTTTAAGAGTTTTTGTTTTCAATACCTTTTCTATTTTGTATTCTATTTCATCTGGATTTGGTACAAGTGATAATTCTTGTTCATAGAAATAACCTAATATTTCTTCATCTTTTAAATCAAACAATTTATAAACAAATGGTTTAGTTAATATTATCTTTTTAATTTTAAATATTTCTTCTGTAAAATTAGGGGTATAACCTTTATAAAATGTTTTTCGATATTTAGATATTCTAACATGTTGTCCTATTTTAAATTTAGGTTCTCCAAAATCGTGTGTAACAAATGCGCCATATAAATTATTCCAAACTATTTCTGAATTATCTTCTTTTCTAGCTTTTATAGGTTTCATATTTATAGAACTATGTTTAGAATTATTATAACCTTTAACTAAATCATCTAACACATCGATATATTTATATGTTTCATTAGCGGTGAAATATTTCCACATTCTAGTTTTCAATGTTTTATTAAATCTTTCTATAACAGATGCTTTTTTATCTGAATGTGTTGAAAAATATTCTACATCGTTATCAGTTAATAGTTTTTTAAAATGTTTGTTATAAAATTCCTTACCTTCATCAAATTGTATTTTATCTGGAATAACTTCTTTAAATATTAATTTGAAAGAATTTGTAACTTCTATTCCAGTTTTATTTTTAATCGGGATACTCCATGCGTATCTACTGAATATATCTATAACATTTAGTATCCAAAAATATCCTTTGTTATATTCTTCTAAGTTTTTCATATCAATTAAATCAGCTTGCCATTGTTGATCGATATATGAAACCATTACTTTTCTTGTTAAATATTTTTTATCCATCTTTTTATGAATTTGATATGTGGGTTGATTTTGTAACCATGATTTTAATTCACTATATTTTATATTGCTATTATCAGATTTAATTTTATTCCATAATTCTGAAACGTTAGAATATGATACTTCACTTTCTGGGTTATAATATAAATCTCTTAAATATTGTTCTTTTTTCATCATATTTTAATCCATTAATAATATTTTAGATTTATTTTCATTTGATTTATAATTTGACTTATTTTCGGGTATGATAGGTTTATTGTCATTGGAATCATCTTTATCATCAGATTTGAATTTTGATTTATATATTACACCGGATAATATAATAATTGTGATTAACCCAATTGTAATATATAATTTATTATTACTTCCAACATTAGAAGAATTAGATGGATTATTATTTGAATCAATACCATCAGATTCATTTATATCAGTTAATTTCTTTTTCTTAGCTTTTTTTAATTCTGATGATCTTTTACCTAATTCTCTTGCCCATTTAACTTGTTTCTCAGATCTAGCCTTTTTCTTAACACCATCACTCATTTATTTTAGTTAATTTTTGTTCTGATTCATTTTCTGTTTCAACGTTTTGTTGTAGTACATCTGTTTCGTTCTTACCTGATTTATATTCCATAGGCTTGATATTCGAAAATGTTATAACTCCAGTAGAAATCAATGTCATAACCGATCCTAATTGAAATGAAGCATAACCAACCCATTTTTGTAATTCAGTCATAACTAAGTAGTCATTTTTCAAATCATTATATAATTTATTTTCATCATCAATTGGTATTAACTGGTTACATAATTTTGAATAACATTTGACAATACCATTAGAAATAGAATCATTTATTCTAGCTAATCTTGACTCTTCATAAATCTTAAAATATTTTATTACTTGATCGGGTTTCATAGCATCTAGTTCTTGAAAAGTAATGATTCTATTTAAAAACTCCTTAGATTTCCCACCAGCAATTAATAATTCAAGATGATGCTTACAATATAAGTAGTATTCATAATCTATATTGTTATTAACTTGAATAGAATTAGAAACAACTGTATCTTTATTATCACTAATACCTAAATCATCTAATGTCTTTTCAATATCAATATTATTCTTACTCGATTTCTTTGACATTTATATTAGAGAAATTTAATAAGAATAGTATTATAAGTATTCTTCAAATGATACTAGCTAGTTAAAGCTAAAGAATTCTAGTATTGACTACTGATACTAGCTATTTGAATTTAAAGAATTTCTATTCGGATCTATTCAAAATATAAAGTATTATCTTTTGAAAAGAAAATATTAAAAATATAATAGAAATAATAGATAGTTGAAGGTATGTAATTTTTATTATATTTTATTTAAAATCTATTATTCTTTAACCACTCATTAAAGACTCAACGTATTGTTTATTATGTGTTGAATTCCATAATTCAATAAATTTTTTTACTTTTTCCAGTTGATTCAAATATAACTGTAAATCTATTTTATTAGATTTGATTTGATTTTCTTTCTTTTCTAAAGGTCTTAAATTTTTCCAATTCCAAATAAGTTTTTTATTGTATTCATCGTTCATGTTAAATTTAGATATTGGTAACACGTGATCAATATGAAAGTATTCACCGTAATTATCTATATTCATTTTATCATCGAATTGAAATATTATCCATGATTTGAGAAATTCATCTGAACAACCCAATAAATTAGATAGTGTTTCTGAATGTGTCTCTTTGTTGAATAATTGTGTTAATCTAGACCGTAAACATTGTTTCAATCTAAAATTAAGATCTGTTTGATATCTTTCTCTCATATATTCTGTCATATAATCATTATAAGATTCTCTATTATCTTCTCGGTATTGTTTGGTATATAGTTTAAAACAAGTTTTACAACAATATTGAAAACCATCTTTGCTAATCTTACGCTTACTAAATTCTGTTAAAGCTAATTTATCTAATTCACATTTAGAACATTTCTTGTAATATATATTTATAACACCAGTGTTATTTGTAATATTGATAGTTTGTGGTTGTTCTGGTTCCATTTATTATACGTATTTTTTACTAAATTGGTTAATATTTTAGAATCCTCTTCCATTTCTCCGACTAACGTCATCCTTTTTCATTCCTCGCTGCTTTTGATAAGTTGTTTCGATTCCTTGATATCTAAATAATACCACTGGGCAAAACCGCGCATTCATGCGCGCTTTTGCTTAATGCGCATGCGTTAATCATAATTATATATTCATTCTGTAAATTCTGTAAAATAGAAACGACCGAACACAGAAAATATCAAAACGTGTTCACATTAGGTAAAACCGCGCATTCGTGCGCGCTTTTGATCAATGCGCATGCGCTAATCATAATTATATATTCATTCTAGAAATAGAAACGACCGAACATAAAAATTCACCAAACAGATTTACACAATACATTATATAAGTTGTTCAGTCGTTGTACATAATTTGATTTATAATTCCAACCAGAACTTTTCAATTTCTGGATCATTGACAAGCATTTTTTCAATTTCTGGCATATATCTGATTACTTCACTAAATGACAAACTTAATAATTTGAATCTTTTATATGTAATTAATCTCCCTACGCTCCTTAATTTTCTTTCATGCCCAGCACTAATACCTATATATTTTTTAACCCAAGAAGTCCAAGAAATCCCCGCAGTTTGTTTATTAAACATTAAAAATCCCCTATTTAAACAATCCCCGAAAATGATATAATCCCATAAATGCTTTGCTTTTTTGAATAACAAGGTTCTATAATTTTTTTTCAATAAAACAGTTATTTCATTAAATGATGTTATAACTTCTATTTCTTTAAAACTTACATCTTTTTCATTTGATAATTTTGATTTTAAAAACTTATTTAACTCATTTCCGCTCATTTTCTTTTTAGTTTTTGTTCCTTTTAGTCTTAACAATATTTCTACATTGGTTGTTGGTCTTTTCGGTAATGATGTTACGCTTGATTGCTGGTTTTCTATAATTTTTTCTAAAATTAATGTCATTTCTTGATGGTAATATAAATGTTTTTTAACTTCTTCTAACGTTTCATCTTCTATATCGAAAGATTCTTTTACTTCAACACCCATTTCGGTTGGTTCATATTCCATTTCGGTTGGTTCATCTTCTATTTCGGTTGGTTCATCTTCTATTTCGGTTGGTTCATCTTCTATTTCGGTTGTCCTCTGAGAATCAATAGTACTTCTCGATACACACGACATTTTATTCAACTAAAAGATATCAGCGGTAGAACAGGAACCGTGATATTATATGATATAAATATTTTCAAGTCTATCGTTTCTAATTATTATAATTTATTATAGTTCAAGTTATTATCTATCTAACGTAAAATAGAATTAACTGTATGAAGTTGCAGTTGTCAAAAGCACTTAAAGGTTTCATATTTAATAACCCCAATAACTACAAAAAACAGTACTTACATTTAGATTTATAATTGTAAACTATAACTCCTAATTTCGTTTCGAAAGATAGAATATCCTGAGCACAATATTACAGCGTATATCCCGTCATCTAGTTCCGGCACGCCTTTCTAGAATGACACGTCGTTGATTATACCACGCCATCTAGTTCCGGTTCTAGAATATTCTACACGTTTCTAATTATGATGCGTCATCTCTATTCAGAGTTCCAGCACAATTTGTAATATTATGAATCATAATATCTCGTCGTTATAGTAACAACTGTAACAGCTGTGAATTTATCGATTTATTCTATAGCTCTGTACATTGAATGTATATAGGCTAAAATAGAATCATGTTCTAGTATAAACATCGTATCCTCAACATATTGTTCATTATTTGGATCAGTGTTCCATAATTCAATAAATTTCTTTCCTTTTGTTAACTGTTCTGAATACTCTAGTTTCAATTTATTCTCTAAATGTGTTATAGTTTTATTGTGTCTTGCTTTTTGGGATTTATCTATATCGATATTACATGTTGGGCAGTAGTATTTATTTGCTTCCATTTTAATACTATATTTTTTATTAAAATTGATTTTAGAAGTTCAATGATTTAAATGTTATTCATTTATGTGAATATTTTAAGAGTAATAGGGATAATAGGCTTTCGTATCAAAGGTTGAAGGGGCGAGTGAGTAAAAAAATGAAAATAATAATAATTTACAGTTGAATTAGGAGTGTGCGCGACTAATTCAACTGTAAATTATTATTTTCATTTTTTTTACGAGCTCGACCCTTCGACCTTTGGTATGAAAGCCTATTATCCCTATTACTATTACATGCCAAACATGAGGCAGCCTACAACAAGTCTCGATGTAATACAGGAAACTCTGAATGTAACAATGAGATGTGCTCAAGAATGCAGGCAGGAATACGGTGTAGTTACATATGAACTGAACGCTGCAAAGCCAGCAATGCAAATACAGGCCACAGAACGCCCAAGGTATGATGACGTATTCATTATGCTAGGTGCATTTCATGTCGAAATGGCTTTTTTTAAAGCTTTAGGTAAGCTAATAGCAGAATCGGGTGGCCCTGCTCTGCTTACTGAAACCTCCGTCATTGCAAGTGGTTCGCTTAACGGTGTTTTACAAGGAAAGCCTTTCAATCGTTGTAAAAGGATACATGGCATACTTTCACTGGCGTTTGAAATTCTACATTTCAAGTCTTTCCTCGAGTCGTACGATGAAGTGGCAGAGTTGTCCGATGATTTGATAAATATAGATTCTGCATATCAGAAGTACACTGACCAAACCAGAAATGGCGCACATGGTGCAACGGCACAATTTTGGTTAATGTATGTAGACTTCTTACATGATTACCACCGACTTGAAAGAGCTATTCGGATAAATGACGTCGTGTAATACAAGTGCTCTGAATCCGATCATTGCACTATTCTTCGAAATCAACCATATAAATTATTCACGGTGGTTGACTAAATTCCGGCTTGACCTACACAATATTGATTCGAGTCATCCTGGACTACGTTCAATCCTTGAGCAGGGAGCATTTACGATTAGAAGAACGGATCATACATTTAGTCGAATCCCTGTTAACCTGACTCTCGAACAGACGAAAACAGAGATGCTGCCTCAAGGTTGACCGGAATCGCTGCGATGACAAATAACTACAATGCTCGATTAAGATGGATGCTCACAAAATCTGCCAGGGCAGCACTTGTAACAAAACTTCAAGAAATAGCTGGACTCGTTATCAAATCGGACGCGATATCAGATATGCATCCATCAAGACTGAAAAGAAACACAAATGACTTAGAGAAGGTAATGGAGTACATCGAACAGACTAGCAACCCATTCCAGGAAAATGCAAAGGATTCTTTATTCAACATTTGTATAGGCAAGGTAGCGTCTGAGGCAGTGAGAAAAAGTCTGCTAGGAATCAGGGACAGGGGCAAAGTACGACACAAGCAATTTGTTGATGAATGCATCGAGAATGCAAATAGATTTGAAGAACCCCTGCATAAAGTCAAATTATTAACATTCAAAAATGAATGCACATCTAATACGCGATCAATGAACAAAAAGGTTGCAGAACTCAAATGTACCCGGGATCTTATGGGCCGCCTTGCTGTTGTTGCATCAAAGAAGATGCTGGACTTGGAGGATGTCTTCACATTTCCACTTACACCAGTACCACTATCCATGTTTTATGGTGATGGAACAATTGCTAAGACTGACAAGAGCTCACTGTTTCGTGAATTGGAGAGTAGAATTGACCAGTCGTCTCCAAAATCAGTCGAAGCTGTCATAGTTGATGGAAATTTCTTGTTACATTTACTGCCACCTGGAAAAGCACCCACGTATGGTGTAAGTAATTGTAATATCAGGGTTTCATACCAGATTACGAGAGTACGACACAGCACTCATTACCACAAGTAATTTTTTTTCTAATAAATGGGAGATAGAAAGGTTTTCTTAGCAACAATAAATAACAGAATAAAACCAACAAAAAAATTTGAAATAAAAAAGTTAGTCGATGTTACAAAAGAAATTGAGCACAAAATATTGAAATTAGAAAAGGTAAAAACTAAATATGGAGATAAAATATCAGCAAATTTAAGTAACTGTAACGTTAGTACAACGCGAGAATTTAAAGTATTTTACCTGATAAATGGGTTTTATTGAGTACAGAGGAATCAAAAGATTTAGAGGGATTTACCATGGGAAAAATGAAGACGGGCATCATGGTTTAGTAATTGTCGATTAGAAAAATAAATTGATAATAAAATTAATTAAATATTGAGAATCCGAAATGACTTATCTGGACAATTTTATTGATCGAGGCACTGACGAGAACGGTCGATTTGCGTTGTGCTGTACAGTGAGTGCGCGTAACAACAGCTGCGCTTGGATAGATCGACGCGGCGAGGCATTGACGAGAACGGTCGATAGTGCGTTGCTATGTGCTCGGATAGATCGATGCAGCGAGGCTTGGACGAGAACGATTACTTACGCGTTCGCTATATACAGGGGGAAGGTGACCGGGCTCAGATGATCCAGGTTCATTTAATGAATTAAATTTTTTCGCTTTTTTTAATCACTCATCACCACAAGTAATTTTTTCCCTAATAAATGCGGTTCCTGAACTTCGCTGAAAAAGCTGAATCGCTGAAACGCTGAAATAAAAACGCTGAAATTTCAGGGAATTTCCGAAAAACGCCGAAATTTCAGGGAATTCTTGAAAAACGCTGAAATCGTGCTAGGTACCAACAATACTAAAACTTCAGTTATTTCAAATACTCCATAAGGTTGTGGTTCCATCATTGCCCAACCATATAGATTATTTGCATCTATATATGATAATTTATATCCAGGATTATCATTTACATTGAAATATCTATCGCCTAATACACCTGAAACTCCTCCTCTTATAGATTTTTCAAATAATAATAATTGATCTATATTTGTTGACAAATCCATTTTTATATCTGTAAATTTTGAACCACAATCCTAAGTTAAACCTGGACTAGAATAACAATGACATGGATCAATATTAAAATATCTTAGATTTACATCTCTAAACCTTTCGAATATATCAGATAATGATAATACATCTGATTTTAGATATAAATCCACTAATTGTCCATGATTTTTCATTCCAAAATGATTCCAAATATTCAATGTTCTATTATAGACTTCATCTTTAACATATTCATTTTTTAATTCATCATAGAATTGTTCTTTTAATAATTCAGTTATATTGAAATCATTATGCGATTTATAATAACTATATGGAATTGCTCCTTTATATCTCATTAATTGAAAATCATCATTATTTGGATAGTGTTCCTTTAATATCTTTAATTCATCATCAACTAATGATTTTGATAAATTATCTAATGAACTACTTAAAAATCTATATGAATCTATAAATCTTAGACACCCAAATTGGAAAGATATATAATTCTCAGATGTTTTAGCTAACATTTTAAATTTATATGTTTGTATTTTATCTTTTGATCTATTTAAATTTACTCTTTCTATTTCATTATTGATTTCTTCTATTTTATGACACAGTTGCTTAATGAATAAATGAGCATCATACCCTGATAAATTATGAAATATAACTGGAACAAAGTTAATTTTTTTAGCTTTTAAGTTACAATTCTCTAAACTTTCCATTCAAATGATCATGGTCTCTAACCTTTTTATAATTAAATGTCTTTTCACAATAATAACATTTTTTAGCAAACTCAAATTCTTCTTTATCTTCTTCTGTCATAATTATTTCTTTATCTTTATTTAACAATTCATTAAATTTGATTTCATATTCAATTAATAACTCACAGAAATGATTGATAACATTTTCATTTCTGTAATTATATTATTCACTTTTAATTAGTTCTGGATAATCAGATTTAATATATAATGCAAAAGCTGCAGCCCTTTGATGAATCTTTTTAATAGTATTTGTTATTAGAGGATCTGAATAATCAATTATACCATTTTCATTAGAATTTAATTTCTTTCTTTTATAATATATTTCTTTTCTATCTTGATCAGTTAATTCTTTATTTAGTGATTCAAAATCTCCATATATTACAAATGGTACTTTATTCTTGTAATTATATTTTTTGAATTCTAATAATTTATCCTTTTCATTTGGTAAAACTATTTTGCAATAATCATGATTTCCACATAATTGTTTATGATTTAATAATGCACTTTCAGTTCTGAATTTAGTTATACATTTTCTACATAGATATATCTTATTATCAAAATCATCTGATTTGAAAAATAAATCAATTCTTTTAATCCACATATAATGTTTCTCATAATATAATATATCTATCACATTATTTGAATCATAATCTTTTGATAGGTATAGAGGTTCTAATGTGAAATATTTAATATTAGGCCCTATTACCTTTTGTTATTGGTAATTTGACTAAATCAAACACATTTATCTTTATATTATTATCTCTTTCTATTTTGGGGATATTTTTAATTCTAACAGGATAATTATCTATCTTATAATTATTTTCAAATGGTTTATAATGTGTTAATCTAAAACTATGAGTAATATCTTCTGTTGGATGTAAGCAACTTATAATTGACCATAGAAAACATTTATCATCTTCATTTTGTACATTTATAACAGTATTAGTTTTAAATGGTAATTTGATATAACTTGATCCATTTATATCATCATCTTTATAATATGATAAATTATTTTCATCAATTGGTTTTGACTTAGTTACCTTATATTTTGTATTGTACACATGTAAAGTCATAAATATTATTTCATCAAATATTAAACCTGATCCTTCCAAAATATTTCTCTTCTATCTTATTTTTTATTTCATTATAACATTTATCTAATCCATCATCTATATGCTGTTTTGAAATAATGTGTTGTGAATGAGAATTTATGTTATAAATTGGTTTATCTTCAGATTTTAAAAATTTAACTTTAACTGATATACTTATCTTAGGGTATTCTACGTCTGTAATTATTCTTATAATATTTTTCATATTTTCTAAATGTTTTTTATTTTCTTCTAATGTTTTGCCTTTATGAAATTTAAATTCAATTTTTTATTATCTAATGATTAAATATAATTTCTAACATTTTCCATAGGCCTATATGATTTCTTATTATTTAGAGTATCTTTTATTCTTTTAATTGTCTTCGGTTTATTATTATCATTATCAAAATAATCTTCACCTAAAATATCATTATTCATATTTCTAATATGACTTTTTGATTTTAAATGTTGTTCATAATATCTTTTTTCACTGAATGATTGATTACATGTATCACATTTATATATTTCTTTTTCATTCTTTAATTCATCTAATTTAGTTTCTAACATATCATCTTTATATTCTAACTTTAATTTATTCTCTAAATGTGTTTTAGTTTTATAATGTCTTGCTTTTTGAGATTTATCTATATCAATTTTACATGTTGAACAGTAGTACTTATTTACTTCCATTTTAATATCAAATTTTTTATTCAAATTGAACATAACACTTACCTCTCAACACTTACCTCTCAACGCGTCCCGCCACGTGTGCGTCCCGCCTATTTATACTACTCAACAGTGGGGGAAAACCCAGCTGCGTGTTGAGACTTGTAAATTATGAGGCTTGTGATTGGCTAGAGTAATAGGGAATACTCAACTGTGATTGGATAGATTAATACTCAACTGTGATTGGATAGAGTAATAGGGAATACTCAACTGTGATTGGCTGGAAATATTCAACTGTGATTGGATAGACTAGGCCAAATACTCAACTGTGATTGGCTAATGTAGTTTTCTAGAACCATCCATCTAGAATCAACATGTATTACGCAATACTCAGCGTGCTGAGGATTGTAAATTATGAGACTTGTGATTATATAGAGTAATAGGGTATTAGTTGTTTTGTATCAAAGGTTGAATGGTCGAAAAATTATTTTTCGACCGTTCGACCTTTGGTATAGAACAACTAATACCCTATTACTCGCACGGTTGATGATTCTAATTTATCGTATAATTCTCTTAACGAATTGTAGTTACGGTTTTTCTAATTCCCACAATGCCCACACGTACGCACTGATAATGATGTGGTTTTGACCATACCTGTCAATTAGTAGTTCCATTGCATGTTCGTAATTACCCTCGGTTAGCGTAAGTCCATTGATCACGTGGGCCGCTTCTACGAGTTGGGCCTTCAAGTATTGGAATTTTTGCACATTGGATAAACTTTGGTCGGATGCCACGGCCGAGTTGAACGTATCGTAAAATTCCAACCAGTCCAAAATGTTTCCATCGAACGTCATAAGAGTTAATATAGCACCCTGAGATTTCCGCCTCGGAAGCCCAGGGTAACTACGTAAAAAATCCTTAAGTCGACGATCAGGAACCAACGACGAGAAAACGTTCTTAAAACTTCAAACCGTAAATTTCACTTTATTTTCTTCGATATATCGGAGAGACGAGGCTGGACATCCAACCCGCTCAAAAGCTACAACTCGAATCTCTGATTTCTACCAACAAATTTTGAACCGGATGCTATTACATAAGACATCAAGGGTGGCAGAGACCAGAAGGCAGTTATCAAAACAATACAAACTGACTGACACTTCAAGTACATTTCTAAAACAAACAAACAGTCCGACACTCCAAAACTGATTGCCATCCTGCCCCCTTAGTAACATCGATGAAAATAAGACAATATTTGTAAAATAAGAAATAGAATTCATAACTAGACCTAAAAATGCTCTGTTAATTTAGACTAAATTTAGTTAAATATCTACGGTGCTATATTAATTTCGGAAGATTCGTAGGCGAAGAAGTCGTTTCCTATCGTCTTCGGACATTTTCTCAGCGAATCCTGGTCACAGCACCAAATGTGGAGATCTTGCAGTTCCACAGGAAAAATCAGTTCGATGCAGAGAAAGAATGAGAGAAGACCCTTTTCGTTTGATATGCAAAATACAACTGTTTATTTTTGACTCCGCGTACAGCACATGCTCATGCTAATATGATTGACATGCAGGGCGGGGATACTAACATGACCTATTTCTACTAACATAAACTATTTACTGGCGTTCGCCACATCAATCCAGACTTTGTAAGTTCAAACCCTATTGCACGTAGTGTGCGGAACAACAGTAACTGTTTTGTGGTAGGCCTACCGAATACAAAAACCCCTGAATATTCGAGAACTCATTCTTTGTGCGGACTACCATTGACTCGAACCATCTCTCCGAGGAAGTGATAAACGCTCCGTCGACTGAAGCTTTCAAAGTGAAACGGCGTCTGTCTATCTAAGTGCAGTTAACCCTCTCCCCCGCTAACGAATAAGCCAGAATTGGTTGCAACCAATTCTGGCTTTTAGTCGTTGATGAGTAACGCCAACGGCAAACTGTTGGCGTTACTCATCAAGATCACTGAAGATGGAAGTCACGGCCG
This sequence comes from Tubulanus polymorphus, assembly GCF_964204645.1. Taxonomy (NCBI): domain Eukaryota; kingdom Metazoa; phylum Nemertea; class Palaeonemertea; order Tubulaniformes; family Tubulanidae; genus Tubulanus; species Tubulanus polymorphus. The sequence goes on along the minus strand of NC_134030.1, from coordinate 15,234,347 downwards.
TACGGTACGCGTGCATTCATTTCTTTGAAAATCTATGCGCTTATTCGCTAACGCTGACGCTGCGCCCCGGGTCTTAAACACTAGCGTTGAGTGTCGCTTATTCTCAGACCTTTTATAGAAATCCCTATCTTATTCCGAGTCAGAGATAGACTGGTTGCCGGTCTCTACCTTCAGTTAGAGACCGGTTGATCCCATCCTCCATTTTACATTTTCGATGCATGTCAAACATGTCAGTATCGAGTTACTTCCGGGTTAAAATGGTGTCTCATCGAATAAGCGAAACTAAGAGTAATATCAAAATCGCACTGGAATGATTGATTACAGTAAATCAGCTGATAATCTATGAATCATAAATGTAATCAGCAAACAAACGGAAATTTAAAGACCGAGGAAAGGCATTAATTGCTGTAAGTATCGAATTAATCCGCTGATATTTACTCGGAATTCAAATAGACAACTCAATTGATACTTTTTCATTTTGTAGGCAAGAAAGAGGGCTCAGCTGTGATAGTCATTCTGAAGGAACTTGTCCGAAGGGAGGCATGCTTTCTTTATCAACCGTATCTGGAATATATTCAGTGAATTGTTGTGATTATGATGATGTGAAAATGACTAAAGTCTGAATAAAGTTTACAATAGTTGAACTCCTTGTTAGTGTTTTGTGAGATCAGATATTTGGATCCACTGCAACATCTCTACTAATATTCTCGATACAGACAGTGAGTTGGGACAGACTTGGGTAAGACCAGAGATCATCTGACTGGATATTCGCAATAATTTCCTCTCCTCATGGACCACACATGATTTTTGCTAGAAATTGAGTATAAAATCCATCACGACAAACTCTTTTTACTGCTATTCTATATTTATTGTCCACTTCTAGTACAAAATCTTATTCAATATACAGACAGCCTGACAAGACGGTGACATACGTATTGTATGACATTACATTTTATGACAACAGAATGACACTGATATCTCTAACTTAACTCGAATCACAAAGACTAAGTCTTGACCAGACAGTAGGCCTAAATCCAATCTCAATTCCAATTGCATGCTCGCTCCTATAGTTATTCATAAAATCCAGCACTTTAAACCTTATCACTGTATCAGGATCTAGGAGTTACCGTTATTTGGAATCTCATTTCATGACAATTAGTGCTGCATTCGTTTAATCTCTTTGATTCGTGATTGAAGATACTTTCTGAAATAAAATCATTATAGATATACTAACAATTAAACCTGGATTGACTTTTCAATTCATGTTTCATCGGTTTATCAAACTTACCATGATACAACAATAATTCATTCTGTGCATGTTGAGCTCATTAATTTATTACGCATAACTTCTAATTCTTAAGAAATCCTGAGTTGTATCTCAGAAAATCTTCATCAGAACACACACAATGACCTACAGTAGACAATCAACAGAATATTTGTAAATAAGTATTCTTTTACTGTTCACAAGTTTTAAAAGATATTGAATTGAAGTAAGTGAAGTTACCTGTCGTATTGGCTGATATTTTTACCACACTGAATTGACTGTTAATATCTCGTGTCACATTCAGCATAATCAATCAGTCATCTTAAGTGAACAAACAAATTGCCGGTGTCGTGGCCTCTGTTCACCCAGCACTGGCAGCGGTTGTCTCCACCAGTGATCTCCGTCGCTCTACGATCCTAGTGTAACCAACAACTGTGGTACTTCAGACACTAAGATTCTTGGTGAAGGCCTCTGCTGCATGGCTGATTCAGTTCAGTAAGTCAGTCAGTAGAAATTGGTTTTTCCATCTCAAGTTCGTCGGGATTTTTGTCGATTGACAACCGTTCCTTTGAGCAGGGTAGACTTTGATGGTGCTGTAACGGAGACATACTGCCTTGTATGTCGATATCTTCGAGGCCACACGCAGTACAGGTTCTCGCAGAAGCGTCACCTAATAGTTTTGGTCGAGTTTCTTTCTTCCATTGATGTAAAAATCGACTTTTAAGAGGTCCAGCGAAAACCGTAATGTTTCCAATGTCTCCGTTTTTAACGCATGCGCATTAGTGAGTGTTGGTGAAATTCTCTAAGTCCAGAAATCGGTTGAGTGCGCAGGCGTCACTACATGTCAGAACTTTCAAAACTGGGTCATGTCAGGACGCATATTCACCAAGAACCTTAGTGTCTGTGATGTACCACAGACACTAAGACACGAACGACATTTTCTCAATACTCTTAAATCACTGTGACTTTAAACCACTAGTAATCCAGTTTCATCAAACCGATTGTGAAAAATAAACTCTCGTTACAAACCTCAAACATTCAGTTTTCTTATTATTATATTCATTCGGATGTTCCTTCATCATAGTCCGTGCTTGATATAAATACAGAAATAGCAAAAATGACACAATTTCTTCACTTTGAAACTACTGGCATTGTAACACTGTAGTTCGTTAGCAACAAGACACTTGAACGATGCGTGTCTCATCGCTAAACAGCGGATCATTTTTGTATCTTAAATTACTAAAATCGTACTAAAATCGTACTAAAATCGTACTAAAATCGGTTTTATCCTCAAACAAATATAATGAACAAACACAAAACGTCATAAGGTTAGTGTAGATAGTTAATTTATCAAAATCGGTTGTTTATTTGCTGAGATATCGCAGTTTGAACACAGGCAAAAATGCCGACAGTAGTTCTGTCGGCCAAAGTCACGCGAATTTGTTGAATGAACGTGTCTGGGTGGGTGGTTACACAGGATCGTAGAGCAACGTAGATACACTGTGGAGACAGCCACTGCCAGGACTGGCTGAAGACGCATAATGAATGTGTGTTTTGATGACTCTATGTTTCCGTTTCTATTAGATTCGAATCCCACAATAAATAATTATCTTATTTCATCTTATTTCAATTTCGATTTGAACATTGATGACCCGAGTGTCATTCGTTTATTTTTGCGGCGCTACCAGATTCGAGCCCCGAAAAATACTGAACTTATTTCAATTCAATTTGAACTTTGATGACTCCAGTGTCGCTGATTTATTTTATACGACGCTATCATGTTCGAATCCCGAAAATGCTGATCTCGAAATGCTAACCATTATGAACTTTGGTGCACTTTCTATGGTGATCCCAATGTCACTGTTTATTTATTTGGACAATTCTTTTAATTGTATTAACATATAAAACGCAAGCATATGATACGAGATTATTTAGACATCACGATCCCGCTGCTATGTTCGCGCTGGTTCATTTCAAGCGAATACCGTACTGACATGACCCAGTTTTGAAACATGTAAACACTGTCATGACGCCTGCGCACTGTACTGATTTCTCGACTTTTCCAACACTTACTAAGCCTAATGCGCATGCGTTAAAAATGGAAACATTACGGTTTTTGCAGAGGTCCATATGTCAGAGCTCAGACCACTATTCCAAAATCTTCTATATCCTATAGTAAAAACAAGAAATTCGAGAGTTTAGTTCATATAGTGGTTTTCGCTCCACATACCCAACCTAACTTTTGAAATAATCAAACCTTTAGAAAGGAGGTGTATCCCAGTACAGGTATGCCAGTACATCCGAGCCAAATATCTAAGGGAATCCCCCACCGTGTTTGGTAGTCTTACTCCAAGCAAAAAAGTCCAGAGAATCCCTTATTTCATCATCAATCTGTCTCTCAGGATCAATGGATTTCATACATATAACCGAAATTCGTTACCTATCTCATTTGCAGAAATTATGGCAACATTTATGGGGGACCTCTTCTTCACACTCTACGTACTATTTTTGGGGTCCGACCCTACGCATCTTCGAGCTACTAACCTAGTTGTGGTCTGATGCCTGACTCGTACCCAAACTTAAGAATAGCATTAGTTTTTGAACAGATTTAGAAAGAGTGGAGACACCCTAGTTATACAACGCAATACAATAGCTCTCGGCCAATTACACATGGAAATACATACTAATGCACAAATCGCGCGTATGCGACAAAATCCAAATTTTCTATCAATATCATCTAAGTCAAACATTCATTTCAAAATATGAATAAAACAATTATACAGCATTTTCTGAATACTTGATTGGTTTTTTCACTGATGGATATAAATATATGGCTATGGATAAAAATCAGAAACACAATCTTTAAGCATTTTTTGAAAAAAATACCATTTACATCATCGAATTGGCTGAAACCTTTAGATTTGGCGTTTTCTTGCCCAGAAGGCCTAATTCGAATGCACCCTACTGCGTCCACAGGCCTTTGGCCGGGACGAATTTTATATACCAAGCGTAGTTGTCACCAGTACTAGTTAGGAAAAATATCACAACTGGCCTCTGACAATGTCCTTTCGGTTGCCATGGTTTCAACGAAAATATGCATTTCCTCTACCCCTTAAATTCCTGACAGTATCTGGCAGCAAAAAGTCAGCCAAACTAGATAACTGAATCAAAGAAAGCTGAATTAATGTGATTATTCTGCATGGGCAAGGATGGCCTTTATGAAATAAACTTATGAGCCTAGACCGAGCCTCCTACGAGAAAATATCTTACGATTCATGCCTAAAAATTGACCGAAATCTGCGATTCTAGCCTTCTTCAAGCAAAAATATTACCAAATCCTACCATGAAACTGATTAAAATCAGCAAATTAGGTCTCAATGAATGCCTCAAGACGACTTATATGTGCAAAAGATGTATAACATAAAAATTATTTGTGAAATTTCATCAAAACCTCAAAATTTGTCATTTTGGCTGTATTGGCTGTTTGTTACTTTGTCTTGCCATTTGATACCTAGGATTCTACGCAGACAGCGCATGTGAAACACCTGTAGTTTGCGTTCATGGGCGTAATACGTTGTCCACGATTCACTGCCATACAGGAGGGAGCTTATCACGCAAGCTGAATAGACGTTTATTTTCGTTGCAACCGAGAGGTACTTGTTTGACCACATTCTTTTTGAGAGCATACCAAAGGATGTGGCAGCTTTCCCGATACGCCTGTTTATTTCGACATCAAGTTGCAGGGTATCAGAGATCGTTGATCCTAGATACTGGAAGTGATGAACTATTTCGAGCTCTCTGCCTTCAATCAAGATGCGAGGTGGGGCAACAGTGTGCTGACCCATGACCTGAGTTTTCTTTATGCTAATGGTGAGGCCAAATAGTGCGCACGCACGCCTCGGAGAACCTGTCCATTAATCTCTGGAGGCCTTCTTGGCTAAGAGACGCCAGAGCAGCATCGTCAGCGAACAACAGGTCTCTGATGAGAACCCCCCTGACCTTGGACTTGGCACGTAATCGAGAGAGATTGAAAAGACGACCATCAGATCTTGTATGCAAGTAAACCCCATCATCAGAAGACTTGAAAGCATGGTTGAGGAGGACGGAGAAATAAATCCCAAAAAGGGTTGGGGCAAGTAAAATCCTTGCTTGACTCCACTCTTGACCTCAAATTCTTTTGATGTGTCTCCACCGAATTGGACAGTACTCAACATGCCTTCGTGGAAGGAGCGCACAATTTCAAGGAGCTTTGGTGGACATCCAATGAGTGGAAGAATTTTGAAGAGGCCATCTCTGCTCACCAAATCAAATGCTTTGGTCAGGTCTATAAATACGAGATGGAGCGGTTCGTTTTGCTCTCTGCATTTCTCTTGGAGCTGTCGCAGTGAGAATATCATATCTGTTGTGGACCTGTTTTTTCTAAACCCGCATTGGGACTCTGGATATATTCTGTTTACCAGTTCTTGGAGCCTGGACAGCACAATACGAGCAAATAGTTTTCCAACGATACTCAGAAGTGAGATACCTCTAGTTGTTGCAGTCGCTGCGGTCACCCTTGTTTTTGTACAGGGTGACAATATTAGCATCTTTCATATCCTGAGGCACTGCACCTGTCTCCCAGCATTGGAGGAGGAGTTTATGAAGAGGCAGCAACAAACTGACCTCTTCTTCACTCTACGTACTATTTTTGGGGTCCAGCCCTACGCGCGCATCTTCGAGCTACTAACCTAATTGTGGTCTGATGCCAGAACGTAAATCGAGACACTCTGGAGGCGGCCATGTTACATTGTTCACGTGATGAAATACTGAAATCTGATTGGATCCGTATATTCCGCGGAAGATGGCGGACGGGTTAAACCTCGCGGGTTAAACCTGTCCTATTCTGACTCATCTTCACCCATCAAGGGATTCGAACCTACTACGCTAAAGCTGTTCCCCGAACCCCTTGACCTCACGAGTCGTTGGAGTCGTTATACTAGCCGACCAGAATCCGGTCGTACCAATCACAGCGCTTGTAACAAACCGTCAGTAGACTTCTGTGGGTTTTCCCTTTAAATTGACCAATCAGCGAACGTTTTACCGAACAAGGAAGTATTTCGCAAATCGATATAATTCAAATGACGTCACGCGCAACAGCGCCAGTAATGAAATCACGCTTCGTGAGGCCAGGGGGCTGGTGGAAGCGAGTTCGGGAGCACCTTCACCCGTCAAGGGATTCGAACCCACTACGCTAAAGCTGTTCCCCGAACCCCTTGACCTCACGAGTCGTTGGAGTCGTTACTAGCGGCGACCAGAATCAGGTCGGGCCAATCACATCTATGGAATTTCCCGGTAAATGGACCAATCAGCGAATACGTAGTGAACGCGGAAGTATTGTCGCGTGTCGATATATGACGTCATGCGCAAAAGCGCCAGTAATGAAATCACGCTTTGTGAGGACAGGGGGCTGGTGGAAGCGAGTTCGGGAGCGATACCAGACCCCTGGCAAGCGAGGATGATTCTGACTGCGAATGCAGGTGGCGCAGAATTGGACAGGCGATCAGTCTAAGTCAGAGACAGGTTCTAAAGATCATAGAGTGCATCGCTGGAGGGTTTCCGATCCATATAATTGAATTTGAATTTGTGCGGTGGCGCTCTCAATGCGGAAGTTTTGTCGTCTCGAATTTGTCGTTTGCGTATTCGGATTTAAAAATCAAGATGTTGCATCGTTGCATGAGAACTATGTTTAAAAGTGCATGTTCATTCCGAAAGCTTTCATTCACAAAAAAATTTCGGCTGATTGACATCAGCGTCAACGAAGCTGGTTTGTTTGGGTACAGTCTGGTGTTGAAAAACTTTTACCAAACATTATCTGCTGCTGAACAACAGATAAGACCTAGGCCCAAATATGTGATTGATTTCAATAAGTTTTCAAAAAAAATGACATCTTACTGTACCTCTGGCCAGCAGAGTGCCGGCGAAACAGCAGCACATGGAATCTTACTTGATGACGATATCATTTTCCGACAGGTAAAAATAAAGAAAAAAGGAAGTTGTAACGTAGTCGTAGGGTTTCAAGTGAAAATTTTCCAAACACTATAGAAACAATTTAAAAGGCCTAGGCCTACATGAAAGAAGGGTTTAATATAAGATCTTTGCAATTTACAGAACTTAAATCGGTCAAGCCGTTCAAAAGTTATATAGGAATTTGTCGGCTGAAAATCGCACTTCTCAGCCATAATGAATACTAATAGTCTTCATTAGGAAATGATCTAAAGGTCGAATGGTGACAAAATGATCAATTTCTTAGTTAAGAAACAATTTAAAGTAGAAAAGAAACTTGTAGCCTATATCTTTGGGAATTTTCATCCAATTTCAATCAAATTTTGGGAATTCCCTATTGATTATAGCCTAAAACTAATTATTAATTAAGCGTAATTAGCTTTATTAATTGGCTGGTTGCCAGATCCAGGTATTTATCAGCTAAAAACTGTGGGTGTAGACCACAGCGAAAACCAGATTCTGAGAGAGCAACAACGAACACGTCTTTTCGATAGGCCCTATAGAGATATGAACTGAACTGACTCTGTTCTCATGAAATGGAAGATGAGTAATGGTACTACATCTGGAAGGGGTTACAATATATAAACAACAGTATCAGTGACTTGACTCGAGTACATGTTACCTATGTACTATAACCAATCAGCAGTTGCCGACACTCACGGGACAAATGCAGTTACAAAGAAAATACAGATTAGATTTAATTAAGATAAAGAGTGTCATTCGAATTTTCAAATTATACAATATACGATATTCAGATTTAAAACTATAAGATACTACAGGCTAAAAACTTATCATAAATTCCATAGGCCTAGTTAATTAACGTGAAATTACAAACATTGAGCATAGTCGTGAATCGACAAACAGTTAATGTCTATTTCAACCTGACTTGAGAGCATTCCGGGTGGCCTAGCTCGCTAATTTTTGGTAGTACATACCTGATAAAGGTCTTATTAGGACCAGAAAGGACAGGCAGTCAACCTAAATCATCATTTTTTAATCCATTTGAAACTGTATTGAAAGATATCCAAAAAGTCTTCACTGAAAGGGGTTAAATGAAGAGAAGTGACTCCATGATTTGAAAGTTTAACAATATGTTTCCATGCCTACGTATCAAATTTCAGTTGGTAGGCATGGAGACATATTGTAAAACTTTTAAATCATGGAGTCTCTTTTCTCTCAGGAACCCCTCTCAATGCAGACTTTGGATATCCTTCAATACAGTTTAAAGTGGATTAAAAAACGATATCTTAGGTCAGCTGCCAATGCATTCTGGTCCTTATAAGACTTTTATCAGAGTATGTAGGCCTACTACCAAAACTGACTGAGCTAGGCCACCTGATGTGCTCTCAAGTCAGTTTGAAATAGACATTAGCATTCCGTTGTGTTTAATTTGACTTATGGATATGTGATGTATGAATAACTACTACTAAACGATTATTATGACAAGAATTACGTGAATAAAATGGTTACTTATAACGGGTTATTGCAGTAGGCCTATACAGGTGTATGAACTGTATCAAGTGATACATCGTAAATGACAACTAACTAACAATTTTATATCAATGATTATTAACTCTGCTATCGTCATTGAGTAGGCCTATAGCTGCCCAGTTCTGAATTTTCCTTTACTAGGTAGTCCTGCGTGTAAGAATCAAAGCTGACACTGGAGGACATTGAAATTTTCTGAATGTTTTATACCGAGTGTTTTGATGTCCCAGAACTGTTGCAGAGTGTCGCTTTCTGGACACGCGTTAGAAGTGGTCTGTAGAAATGTATTGATGTGTTTATTTCTCTCACCCGATAGCGGGCCAGACAACAGGTACCCGAGTTTTGACGCGACAGCGGTGGGTCCACAACCCCTGACGGTTTCGTTTTCGACTAAGTCCCAGTAATGGTCTGCGCCTATCAACTGATATCTCGAACATATCACTCTCGACTCTCGATTTACATAATTTTTAATCGGTGTCAAGATGGTTGTTACGACAAATGCGTTTATTTTAACCTTTCCGGCATGAGTTTTTATGTCGAACGTGACCTTATCGAGTTTCCTGCTGCGTGTCGAAGTTTCACCGAATACCGCCAGATTTATGACCTCTGTGGTATCTGGTAGGCCTATCAGATAAAGTTTATCCGACAGGTCACGAGTGATGAAAGTTCGGGTAGACCCTTCGTCGAACAAAACAGCTGTAGAAACATAGTTGTGGTCATTAGTGACTATCGCGGCAGCTGTTTTCAAGAGAACTGGTCCCAAATCAACCTGCATTTCCGTTGCAGTTCTCACGTTCAGTAATATACTAGTGTTACCGGTTTCGGGTTAACGACCTGTACTTATATTTTCGGAGCGTTCGGCGCCCTTACACATCTGCACGCAAATAATGATTTACAGTCACGTAACTTGTGAGAGCCCGACAGGCAGTTAAAATATAGTCCATCACATTTGACGATCTCCTCCCTTTTGGCTCTGTCGGTGATTATTGTGCAGTCCTTTGACGCGTGAGACCGCCGGCAAAAGCACACCTGCCAACCGTTACGTTTTTGCCGTATTCCGTTCCGGTGCTACCCGCGGTAATACGGCGTTACTGGCACAGGCAATGGAATACGCTTTTTTCCGATATCGTCCCGATGTTACGCGAATGAGTAAATAAATACGGCCTCAATAAAAATCTCCTTATATCATGTCAATAAAGGTAATTTTGCAGTACATAATCGGTATTTTAATGGTTTATTAACATTTATTACGGGGAAATTTGGTTTTTATTTGAGTAATTGTCACAAAGTTTCCATACAGCCGGGAACCAGTCTAGCGAATCTTCGGTTACAACGAGTAATACCGGGAACCAGTCTAGTGAATTTTCGGTTACAACGAGTAATTTTCATCGCTCAAATTGTCATGAATGTTGCAAATGGCGGACGAAGTTCATGACGTTTTGTCAAATCTGGAAAATTCGGAGGGTTCTCCGTCTTCTTCGGAGTCGGAATCTGAAACTGATATTGCGGTAACAGGCTGTAGAAAACGTATGATTAAGAAATATCGGAAACAGAAGTATAAAAAATCGTACAGCGCACAATATCCATGTTTCATAGCATCGAAATTAAGTAAATATCATGCAAGATGTACGATATGTCAAATCGATATAGTGATCTCACATGGCAGATTAAATGATATTTCACGTCATTGTGAAAGAAAAGGACATAAGGATAAAGTGAAACTCTCTGAAATTTCACATTTTTTTAGAACTGATAACACAACAAACCCTGGCCTATCTGTTATAAAATCTGAAGATCTGATGTCTCAAAATTGTTTATATTTTATGGAAACTGCAGTTTCAAGTTTAATTTCATAATAAATGCATTTTTAAAAATTAATTTCTTTAGTAGTTTTAATATTCTATATTCTGATTTTAATCCGAAATTTCGTTACTGGCCATATTGAAAATGTTACTGGCAAAGGTCACATCAAGTCTAGTGGGTCACTGGCAAAATCTAAAAAATACTGGCAAATTTGAAAAATGTTACCATCTTGAAAAATTCAATGTTGGCAGGTCTGCAAAAGGCAAATTTTTTGGTGCGAAATTTTGATTTATAACTCACGTAGCCTTTATTGCTACGAGTGAGATGCGTGGCCGTAAGACTGCCTCGGGTGAACGGATCATTCGCAGCGCCTTTGCCCACTACCAGGGCCTCTATCTCCTTCGAAATCGCGACTCGCAAATCGGCCAGGGTCCAATCTCGATCACCATGATCTCGCGCAATTTGGGTTCGCAAAACGTTTGGTAATTTGTTCATTATCACTGGAACCAGAAGGTCGCCGTTAGGTATCCTCTGATTTCCCCAGCGATTCTAATCCGCGCACGTGACTTACTAACCTGTCATAAAAGTCAAGCGAGCCAGTGATGCTCATAGTTAGTTTGACCACTTACAGCTGTCAGTATCAATTAAGATGCCGCGATCATCTCCACTGGGATAGACTTCTGAATATTATAAAGTATGAGTTAAGGTATTGAAAAAAAGAATTTGGTTCAAAGGCAAATGTATTTGACAGGTGATTGTACCTTCAATCATGTCAGTGAATATTTGCTTTTGCGAAAGATATTTTTTTACCATGGAGTGTGGATATTTGGTCACGGATTCTGGTATCTGATACCTAATATCTTTTATTAGGTTTTAGGATATGCCCTTAAACACAGCCCTCTGAATGTAAGAATGAAATTCATTGGCTGTTGTTAAGGAAGATTCAACCATATCTGGGTTAGACTAGTGTTAATTTTCTCTCAAAACCTTTTCTTTCTAGTTATTTGAACACAAGTCATTTACATACACATATCTAATCGGGGACAGAGAAACAGCTGAGTGTGTCCTGATTGACCCCGTCTTAGAAACTGTCGATCGAGATTTGAAAATAATTGAACAGTTAGGATTGAACCTGATTTATGGTGGTAAGTGCCCATTATTGTCTTTCCTCCCTTTACAGTCAACGTCATTTACTGCATATTACTTAAGCCTTGCTTAACATGAACTTGCTTGTAAGGCCATTATTGTATCACCATTTTGGTTTTTAGCCCTCTTGGAAATCTAAATGGCCAACAGGTGGCAATTGTTCTCTGAAATAGCACTTTTTTAGCCTACTTGGGACATTAGTCCCAGGGGACTATTGTCTTCACTTATTGTCCGTCCCTCCATAGGCAGAATCCAGGGAGAAACACACTAGATAATAGGATGGTTATATCGAACCTGTGGGTAGTTGAGTGTTGAATGGGTGTGCATTTGTAGCCAGCACCAGGGATGAGAATTCCCCGCTTTTTTGTGATGAGAAATTTAAAAGAAATATGCTTTCCAAATTATCCAGATCCATCGAAAAATTGAGGGGGGGGGGGGGTTGGAAGGTTCGCTGGCTCTGGCATTATGTTTCAACTCACAAAACTGAGTATTTTTAGCATGCTTGATGGCACTCGGCCCAAAGATTTTGGTAATGTGCTGCCATCTGGTATTGCCAATAGAAACCACTGTGAAAAAATAACCAGTTCGTGCTGCCATCTGGAATTGATACAGACTGTTTTGGAAATCATGCTGGGGAACCTCAACAATGTGCTTCGTGCCTATGTTGCAGTTAAGCTGCAATTTCAGTAATTGAGAAATTTTCATCATAAGTCCCGCTTTTTTCATAATCACTGGTAATTTGATGTAAAAATGAGGGGGGAGTAGCGTGAGCCCTTTCAATTGGCTTTTACAGCATCGTCATTCTTAGCGACGATGGCTACGCAAGGAAGGTACTCGCTGTGCGCGTCGCTACACTAGCGTGCACTATATAGCTTGCACTATAGAAGTATTCCCAGCAGTGAGATGTAGCTAGGTAGCAGTTTTTAATAGCTAATTCACACGCAGTCAAGTACATACAGGCTATTGAAGTAGTCGTACTACTTAGCGTATGGTATGTATCGTGTACGACATTCGGATTGTGCTAAGAAACTTAATAGCCCTGGGAAAGCAATATGTATATGGTGTGACAAGGAACTCGTTTATGGTACCCCAGTACGTGTATCTCTGGAAGATCATGCTTAAACTGATAAACACAAGAAAATGGTAAAAGATCGAAGAACAAATTTCAAACCTCCAGGCGCAGGTATGATTTACCAGTCGATCACATCGGATGGCCATAAAAGCGCCGGGATCGTAAAAGCGTCCATAACGATAAAAAGATGAAGTAACAATTACAACGGACATAAATTTTGTCCCCTGGATGTTTCCTTGTTGGGGTTCAAGTTGTGGAGAATCCCGTGGTACGGTATTGCCATGCGTTAAGAAATTTTTTCTTTTCATATTTCCAGATTCTGATAACCCTCCCATTCCATAGGAATCGCACCTATATTTGCACAAGCTGTTGTCGAGGGTCAATTTCCCGAGCCTAAAACTAAACCAAAAGTACCCGTTAATGACAGGGTCGCTTATCAGGAGGCAATGGTATTAGCTTTTATGGCTGACAAGTCTATCCCATTCTGCAATGCTGGTGATTTGATTGATCTCGTAAAGAACCTGGCAAAGAGACAGGGAGGCCCTATCCAAACTTAGTCTTCAGGTCTTCAGGAGACGGCTGCAAGCTACTAATAAGGCTTGGTGTCGCCGAAACGATGACTGATGAATTGTGTGACAATCTTCGCAATGCATTGTTATCTATGAATATAGATAAGGCAACGTCAAAATTCAACAATAACATTCTCGCTATTCTAGTTAGTTATTATGATGCTAGGTTAGAAAAATTGTAATCAATCATTTGGCCTCAATAAACATTATAACGGTGAATAGTAAAAATATCAATAACGCAGTGGTGGAAAGTTTTAAAACTTATAATCTCCCCTGGAAAAATGTAATGTCCATGTTATCGGATAGTTGTTGCGTTATGAGAGGTTCCAGGACTAGGTTTGAAACATGAGTGAAACAAACTGTTGCCCCTCACCCCTAGATATTCATGGTGATTCTCTGCACCATCTCCATAATGCATCAAAATGTTTCACTGGACGGTTCGAAAATATAATTGAGAAACTTAACCCTTTCTCACTTTCATACATAATAATACGTACCATTTTTATTTTCCGTTCATACTTTCATACATGCAGAGCTGCCAACCCATATGGTTTCACCCACCTTATTTTTATAAGACTGTGGCCTATTGTGTATGGTCGCTCTCTATTTAGTATGGTCTTGAATAGAATTCTGAAAGTTGATCAAATAATTGACTCAATAGTCAATAGTGGGTCTACAATTAGCTGTGGAACACTATCAGCTATTCATCTTATCAACAGTCATTATTCAGTCAGTATTGTTTCATCTTTCAACACCTGTTGGCACCAGCCAGAGCAGCTTTCAATGCTTTTGTAATACTATAGTCTCACACACACACACACACTTCCCTGCTGTAGTAGCAGTGATCAATAGAGAACATATGGCTATCAATACATGCGCTGAGACTTGGCTGTAACACTACTGAGGGAGAGCTCTGGCGCGTCTTATGAATTAATTCAAGGATAATAAATTACGAGTATAATGAGACCGTTATGAATGAGGGGCTATGACTTAATAAAGCAATTAGATTTAGAATTAAAACCGCTATCATTAGAACCAAAAACTCTAGAATCTTTGATGATCATAAAACCATCAGCTTTTTTCGTGTCGCGTTATTCTTGGAAAAATACTGACAACCTCAAGAAAATACTGACAAACTCAAAAAATTGTACTGACAACATCTTTCTGAGGTTGGCAGCTCTGTACATGATATAACATACCTACACAGGGAAGCAAGGTTTTCAGCATAATGTCATATTTACTTCGCGCGATGTTTCAAGGTCGTTGAGTTTATAAGATCGACTTTTGGCGCTCTCTTAAGACGTTACCAGACATAAATAAGAACCATAGAAACCTTTCAGAGCCACTAGGAATGAGATGTTAAACAGTCACACAAAATATCATCGAAACATGTGCACTGTAGTTTACAACCAGCAATTAGAATATTATGAGCATATTTCCGATGACTTAATTTTATTATTGATTAGAATATGTACTTTGATCATTCTAATGTGAAACTTTATACATCTTAAATGAATATTTTGACGACTAAATTTTTGGTTTACCTATTTTATGGCTGTTGGTTGGCACTTTGCCAAGAGTAAATCGCGGCACAAAATCAAGTGGTAATACTTACGCGGTTGTCTTTTATCGTGAAGCGAGTAGAATTGATGCGCGGAGGTCAGGCCGGTAAGCTTTGAACGGATGATGCAATTTTGTTTCGAGAAAAACGCGAAAAACATCGAAAATTCTTCGCTTTCTATAAGTTACTTGTGTTGACCTGTATTTGAGTTTCTGACGTGAATACGAGAAATTCTCGGAATTTCCGGGAATTTCGGCACCTCTGACGTAATTTTGGGAGTCACAAAATGGCGAGCAATTCATTTTATATTTGTGCCGAGCTTAGTTCACTGTTAGTTTGTTCGGTTGTGAGGATTATAATAGAGTCGGCTATCTAATGTAGTATCTCGAACGTAAGTGTGGCAATTTCTATAGTCCTAGACCGGCTTTGTCTTGTCATTGACTTATTTTGACCGACTCGTACAAAATACATTCTTTCTTTGAAAGAGTAAAAGACGATGGCGCCAGTCCTAGAGCTGGCATTTAGGAGAGAGGCAGTCAACAAATGTTTGGCATCATTTTGTTGAAATGAGAGTAAATTGGTTCCACACAGTTGTGTGCGCTTTTTCATTTGCTATTGCCGTAGGCTAATAAGTTTGTTTGCGGATGTTTTTGCGGTATATTGGCATTCTTCGTGTAACAGCGCATACACGTTAAAATCCGCGCACTACGTGAATCAGCTGGTATGTAATCCATATATCTAACGTACGTGCATACACACCGCAGTGCATGGCAAAGTGTATGCATACTCTGTTTTCACGTATAACCGCGCGTTGCACTACTGCGCTCTGCTAGCGCGTATTATAAATACTGTCATACGCTGTCTGTTCCTAATTAAGAAGTTTTTAATTGAAATAAGCTTCATTAGGAACGCTTTATTGTCGTGGATAATCATTTGAACTACTTCTGTGGCAACTATAAATAAGTGTGCTCCTCTTTTAATTTCGTTAGATACTTCGTCGATGGATACTTGCATTAATATTTTAAGGTAACCTTAAAATATTATATAATTCAGTCAAAGTCTGGTAAAATCGCTGTTTTTTGACGTAAAACCATAACAATAATGTATATTTAGGTACTATTCGTTACGGTCTGGGTAAGCAAAGGAGTGGAAGGTGTCCACTTAATTCCATATACTCAAAAAAGGTTTTTAGATCTTCTAGAACGGGAAATTAACCGTTTTAAAAACAGTTAATTGCCAATAAAGTTTTGACATTTTCTGTTTTTAAACTAAATTTTGATCTATTTTCAGAAAATGTTCAGTTCGGAATGTTTGAGCTTGCAATTTTTCAGAGACCTCAAAATTGTAGGAGACACCCGTATGATAAAATATTCAACGTTTATTTGTTCTAGAAATATATTATATGGTAATATCAGAAAGTCAATAAATCATTGTTTGTTACTTTCTGATGAGTATTTGTGCTGTCTTATCATCTAGGCCTCTCTTTATTCAAGGCTGGAATGATTGGATAGAGCATTGAACAAAATCTAAACCTATAGGAAAGTATTGCCACATTCATGAGGAAGAAAATGAGCTGGTAGGCCTAAAATGAGAATCTTGGAACTGTTTTATTGGCTTCATGGATTTTTATGCTAAATACAAAGAATTGCTAAAACACAGCCAATATCAAATTTTGTGTCATGCTTCGCAGAGCACTTATAGTTTTCTGGACATATCTAAACCAAAACTAGCAGCCACGACGCAAGTTGAAATCAAAATGAATACATGTATAATTGTACGTTCTTCTAGATAGTAGAAAGGTAAACCACTTTGCCTGTGGCAAATTATTAGACCTATTCATTAATCCGCAAAAAGTAGTGATCCCCTCCCCCAGGTAAACAGACAAACTATGGTACGTTACATAATTTATACAATTATATGAAATGGCTGCATTTTAAAATGTCAATTGCTCAAATTGAACTATATAAAGGCTGGCTTATGTCGACAAGCAACACGACGCCTACCGACTCCTACCGACGCAACTGAGAGCAACCGCGATCGCAGCCCAGCTTATGTCGACTGCGCTCCGATTCGCAGCAACTGAGGCCGACTAGCGGGATATGAGATCCTCCCAGTTGCTTCCCTGCTTATGTCGGTTGCGATTGCTGGCAACTGCAACGGCTCAAATGGTAACGTGATAAGCATTTTGAGAATAAATTTGAATTATTAGGAAATATACTTCTATAAGAAAAGCTTTTTCTTTAAGACTTTGATCTTTCTGATTCTGTTTTGAATACAACGTGCTCGCGACATCTATAAAGATGACCACTCACACCATAATTCTACCAATTTCGTTTCTAGATCTTCGGTCCACTCCTCTGCCGTGCTGAAGGTTTGGTTTACGTTTTGAACTACTTGAATTTGAAAGTTTATGACTAATTACGAAAAGACGCTAACTAGCGGTGATGATTTGTACTATGTATATGCGGTCTCTCATTGGCTGGAACCCCTGTGCTCAGTAGCTTATGTCGACTGCGATCGAAAGCAACTGCCCACCTACCGTAGGCTGGAGTAGAACATGGGCAACTAGCCGGATACGGCTTGCGACGAGTCGGTAGGCGTCGCGTTGCCGTCGCAAGCCGGCTTATGTCAAACCGATTGAGGAGCAACTGGCAGCCTCTCGTAGGCCGCTAGTTGCCGCTTATCGGCGATAAACCCAGTTGCGTCGGTAGGCTTTGCGTTGCTTGTCGACATAAGCCAGCCTTAAGATAAATAGGCAATGAAGACGATGTAGATTGATTAAAGATTGGTATCAATACAGGGAAATTTTTACCTGGGTCTACACCATTCCGGAAGAAATTTTTCGTTCCGATTTTAGATAATCTCGCACAGCGTGTATTCATGCCGCAATAGTTCCTTGCTGTTCAGCAGTGTACGTGGTGTAGTGAGAGAGCAGGCAAATATACAGTAAGTTTGTATTATTGTTTTAAACATTTAATGTTTAGCCGGTGTACACTTCACGTATAGGCCTACCTAACTAAAATACGCATTTGACGATGAGCACGTGTATATCGTCTTGACGGAGTAGGAGGCGAAAGTCCTGGATCAGGGTGCTCAAAACCGGCCATAGTGCCATTTTTCCCTCTTCAAAAGTTATGGACTTGAATGAAATTTAAAAATTGTCATCCGATTTACTTGAACTAAATTTTCGAGGGATGATAATGAGCATCTTGTACTGTGTTGAAAATTCCATGTTGTTTTATCTTCCTTTATGAAAATACGGCTATAGTATATCATCACATATGTGAATACATTTATGAACTTTCAAAAACGGGAGTACGGGTTTGTTTACTTCTACTGCTCATAATTCGGGTCAGAGTATTGATTAGCACTGAGTTATGGCAGTGGCGTACACGTGTGTCTATCTATTTTTTCACTGCATTGCTGCTGCTGTGTGTGATCAATATAACATACGCTATACACGCAGTCACTCATGACAGCATACCAATGCTCACATTGGCTCGTTAGGGTTGTCTGTTACTTCACAGAAAACCCTATTGAGATTCGCGTGTTTCTTATTATTAATATTTTATGTCACACTATTTTCACTAAAAGAACATAGGCTTTGTTGCCTTGCCACTGTTGCCGATACAATCCATATGATATCCTTCAGCTCACTTCGATCTACAAATACTCCGTGCGTATTTTGATAAATCAACATAACGAAAGGACTGTCGGGCCGTAAACATCGAAAATTGGGTCCTATTCAATGAGGCGACATGTTTTTCTGAGTCGTCATCCCGAAATCCACAGGAGGTTGCTCGTCACAAACAGTCAGTTTAGCAATACCTAATTTTCTTTACCAAATTTACCATGTATTTACTAGGATAAATCATTAGAGTACCGGTGAGTTGTAGGCCTAAACTAAACTTGCCGAAGAGATGTTGCGGAGAAAAGCTGTTGTGTCAACGAGGTATCAAAATAAAAGAAAATATAACTTCATTCGGCCGCGGGCTTCTACCATTTATCAATACTCTATATTACCTACAGTTCATACCGATCATTGTCAAATCTACAAGGTATTTACTAAATACAAGTATATAACATACTCTTATCCGTATGCTGGACTCACGCTTGATATTCGGAGTAGGCGTTCGCCGTGGGGAAAGGAGATCGTTCGCTGTGTCGCATGAAGTGTTTATCGAGTTGTACGACTATCGTGAAGTGAGCCTGTTATTCCAGCCTTGTATTCAGATATAGTGTGTACACACCGAACAGCTGCATGTAGATACTGGTTGATGTGAAATGTATAACTTAACACTTTGACCTGACGGAACGACGATCATTCAATGAAGTCACCGGGGCAGTAGAGTGATCAATAATTAGGGTTTTCTGTTACTTCACAGAAAACCCTATTGAGATTCGCGTGTTTCTTATTAGGGTTTCTGCTGCTTTCGCAGAAACCCTATTGTAATTCTGTTGATTATTATTATTATTATTATTATTATTAGTATTATTATATTCTTTTTCACACTGGGTCGTACTGAAAGGATATAAACAGCAGCAACTTACTTTCACTGTCGGTGAAACCATTCTGTATCACAAGTACTACGCTGAATTGACAAATACTGTACATAATATTAATCAGAATTCCACTGTTTACTCACTGTGAGCCTCTAAACATCGAAATTTAAGCCCGATTCAAACAGTATCCATGTATATGTATTGTGTATGTGTCTTATTCGCACATCGCGGCAGTACGTGTGTTTGTGTGCGTATCCGTATATGCAATGATAGATCCCTGTTCTAGATCTGTAGTATAAACAGTATTTTTTTCATGCAACGAGTCAATTGTTTTGCTATGAATAAAATAGGACATTCTGGAGTGAACGCAACTGAGGAATTTTTATGGCCTTGTTTGTGCCTTATAGTATCATATATAGGCTTTTATACTTCGAATTTGGCTAGTAACAAGAATATTGCTCAACGGATTTACTTGAAACTTACGTCAGAACACAGGTACCTTGAGGTAGGTCTAACGGCTCTTTAATTGGGGACCCCGATCCCTACCAGGGGTGGGTTTTACTTTTGAAAATTCTGACATCCAAAAAGTGCTGCGTGAGAAAATTTTTTTTGAGTTTTCAGCTTAAGGCGAGCATGAAAGTTGTTCATGACAGCCCGGAGCTTAAAAAAGTCAATGGCACGCCCCATCTGCGATTAACCGTTTGGGCTCTAGGGGCTTGTAAATGGGCCCCCAAATTTTTTGAATGCGATTTTTGCTCCTATCTTAACCGTTGCTTAGATTGTGATAAATTTTATATAGGTGAAACTGGTCGCTTCCTCATCATTCGTATTAAAGAGCATAAGAAAGATATTATTAATTGAAAACCCCAAAGTGCTGTGGCTACCCATGTTTGGGATACCAATGGTCATCAATTTGATTTTAATAATTCTCGTATAATTTTTCCGTCTCACAGTATAACCCGACGTCACATAGTTGAGTCGGCCCATTAAAATTCCTGTGTCAATGGTAACCTTGGTTTCTCCCCCAATAATAAACTTTTGTCCCTATACATTTCCTCTCTGGTTAATATTACCTAGTTTTCATGTGCAATAGTGTGTGTCGTTCTTACTGGTATATATACTGTGAAATGTCATAATTTTAGTCACTCTTGAGAATGGATTTTAGGATAAAACCGAAAATTTGAGGTTTTGATAAATTCTTTTTAGTTTTGATGTTTTTAAAATCTGTTTTAAACTTGTGATTGTGGGACTCATATTTCATTCGTCTCATATTTCATTAGGCTATGAGTAAGAGGAAGAACCGATGGACAATCAAACTTCAGTGAAGTAACCAGCAATTGTCCCTGATCAAGGAGACAAAAAATGAGGAAACGCATCTGCTGACGGCTTTACTGTCAGCTGGTTTGCGTGTGTAACTAAAGAAACAATACCACAGATTTTAAAGGTCGGCATTCTCATCCCTGAACAACACAAAGCAGGTTACAGAGGGACCTGCCATTCAAGTATACTCTATTTTATAAATTCTGAGGCCAGATTTAGATATCTCATAGTCATAAAGTCATGTTGTTAAAATCATGTAACCTCATGAAATCAGAATTTTTGTTCTTATGGACTTTTGCTTTAGCGAAGTCAATTTTTTTATCGCATATGAAACTTTCTTCCTTTGGTGCAAAATACCTTCCAAACAAGGCTTAGTTTCTCTGCGGAACTTTTAAAACATTCAATGCAGTAGTAAAAGCTTTAACCCTATTGATTTTCATCGGAATCAGTTGCTTATTCATCAATTTAGTTATTTATTTGTTGCTTGAACTTCATTTCGTTTCGGAAGAACACATGCCCTTTTACGTATATTCATCCTTCACATCCTTCCATGATTATAAGAATATTCTGTTTCTTCACAGAAAACCCTATTGAGATTCGCGTGATTATTATTAGGGTTTCTTTGCCTCGGCAGAAACCCTATTGGATTCCTGCTGATTATTATTTTAACATATTTTCCACTAAGTTTCGTCACATAAAAATAATCTTCTATTAGATTTGACTACTAACAACTTTTAAACGAAATGGTAAACTCTGATAATAATATAACAGTCTCTTGCTGCGTGTAGTTTCTATGGATGTACTGTGCTTCATATTTTAAACTTGAAGATAACACCGGTGGAAATAGCAATCATCAATCATGGCGCGCACACTGGCGCGAATCTGAAAATTTGTGACGTCATTTCATAAATAAATAAAGAAGGAAGGCTCCGAGAATATCCAAATCACTGGTTACTGTGAATAACTGGGTTCGACCATTCACAAGTTAAAAATGTACTTCCTTGTTTGTGAAGTAAGTTTATTCATACTGTTATTAAAAGCAGTTCCTTTTAAACATTCTATAATAGTATAGTTTTGTTCGTGGATATCAATACTTCGAAAAATCAACAGCGATTTATTTATTGTACCGGTACGCGTTTTCTCAATTGAATTGAATTGGTCCGGTCCAAAAGGCGGGTCATATTAGTTAGCGTCAGAAAATGTCAGCGTCGGTGATACCTTGTTATCGTCGATATTAAACGGTCTAAAGTCAGTTTATACATCACATATGTTACAAATTGGAGGTCCCTTGTACATGTGTTGAGGATTTATGTATTATGATTTATGTATTATATGTTCATGTATTATACACAGTTGTAACTGCTTTGCGTAGTTGACTGATTTTCTGTAACATAGTTCAATGAGCATGACTGTACGTACTATAAGTACCCAAACTGCAAAATAAAATCTATATTATATATCAAGTCTATACCAGAGTTCGTGTCTATAGTCTTGTCGAGGACCTAACCTAAGGGAAAACAGCACATTTTGGTCCCTCGAACCGTTCAGAATGGCAGAAATCTTGAAATCTAGCAACTATCAGGCGTTGGTAAGAAAAAGAACTGCACAGAGAGCTCAATCTACTAAGATCATCAACGTAGCCGACGAGATCACGAACAGCCAAACCTGCCAGCCACCAGACATCTAAAAACTTCAACGTAGTTCATGACAGCTACAAGACAAAATCCGAGAACTCGAAATGATTAACGAATCCATGTTGGAGATGATCGACAACGATGAAATGTACATGAAAGTGTCGGAAGAGGCGGAGGATGTAATCTCCAGAAAGACCGTAAGTTGTTTTACGACCAATATGCTAATGCACGTACGTCTCCAAACTGTCCGTCAGATATTAACAGTTCAAACACCCGAATTAAAGTTAATCTCCCGAAATTAGAACTTACCACATTCAACGGGAATGTTATAAAATGGTAACCATTCTGGGACTCTTTCAATGCAGGCATTCATTCAATACATTCGATTCCGAATGTTCAGAAATTTCAGCATTTGAAACCATTATTGTCCGGTCCAGCTCTGGATTGCATTCAAGGGTTGAAACTAACTGACGCAAATTACATAAATGCGATTGATATTTTGACTCGAAGTTTTGGCCAGGAACATAAAATCATCGACAGCCATATGCAAGCATTAATGTCCGAACCAATTCCTTCGTATAACTCTTTCTCGATGAGGAAATTCACGGATAACTTTGAGTGTCACGTACGAGCGTTAGAAAACCTTGGCGATATGTCATACTGAGATATGTTAGTTTCTTTAATCTGGAATAAACTGCCACCAGAATGCAGAAGTAATATTATTCGCTTTCATGGCAATAGAAGATTTTCCCTGAATGAAATACGACAATTTCTGTTCAATGAATTAGATATTTGAGAAGCTGGAGCAGGGAATCGAGAACCATCAGTTTCTACATTGTTCACTCAACAGAAACAACCTGTAAACGTACTCCGAAATCCTAGGAATCAAAATTTTACTGTTAAATCGAAATCTGTGCATATTGTAAGGCTGAAGACCAGTACTCAGAAAACTGTTCGAATTTGAAATCTGTGGATGATAGGGTTGCTCATATAAAATCAAATAAATTATGTTTCAACTGTTTAGGTCCGCATCTCATTATAGCTTGTAAATCTCGATATAATTGTAGATTGTGTAAAAGAAGACACCACACTAGCATTTGTGCATTAATATTTCAAGCTAAATCAAGAAATAATCAAGTACTTGATAATCCAATTGTATCTTCTCATCAATTTCAGGCTTCTCGACAGTTGTTGGCTACTAATACTTCAAATGCTCATTCGAACGTTGACAGAGATCAATCGCCTCACCAACCAACTGCAGACGTATCCTTATCCATTGACACTGAGCGAAAATCAGTGTCTACGTACTTCACAAAAGGTCATAGTACAATACTTTTAAAGACAGCAATAGCGCCCGTACTCAACCCTGAATATCCTCAACTCCGTCCACTCGCTAACATAATTTTCGATGACGGTTCTCAGAGATCTTTCATTTCGCATGACTTGTCGCAACAACTCAATCTTCCATTGAGGCAAGAAGAACTTAACATTTCTGGTTTTGGTTCAACGAACTCTGGTCATCAAATTCTTAGTGTAGTAAATCTTCACATTGTTTGTAAAGATGGCTGCTTGGTACAATTAGAAATATTAGTATTTCCTACGATATCGACTCCAATTGACGTTAGTTCTATAACACAAGTATATGATTACTTTCACCTTCGTGATCTCGAATTAGCACATCCCCCAGGAGATGGTACCTTCACAATCCAAATTTTGATAGGTGCAGATAATTACTACAAAATAGTTGACGGTCATTGTATTGAAGATGTGAATTCTAATTCCCTTACTGCCGTAAAAACAAAACTAGGTTATGTCTTATCTGGTCCAGTAGAATATCCAAATCCTAGTTCTCAATCAATTTCCCTGATTAGCTTAGTAGAGAATCATTCCGAGCAAAACCTGAATGAGTTTTGGAAAATAGAATGTTTAGGGATAGATGATAGAATAGCAATCCCGGAAAATGAAACTGATTTCATGCAACGTTACTCCGAGACCATTATTCAACAAAACAATGGTCGATACATAGCTCCATTTCCTTGGAAAATTGAGCACGAATCACTGCCTTCCAATTATGATATATGCATGACTCGCACTCACAAAACAGCTCGACGTTTAGGCAAAGATCCAGACATGTTACGTTTATATTCCAAAATTATCCACGAACAAGAATCCCTCAAGATCATCGAACGAATTCCTCTTCACGAAACAGTTCGTTATGAGGGAAAATGCCACTATATTCCTCATCACCCCGTGTTAAAAGACTCGCCTACAACGCCGATTCGCATCGTGTATGACTGCAGTTGTCATGAAAATTCTGACTCTCCTAGTTTGAACGACTGTCTTGAGCCCGGCCCTGCCTTACAGAATGACATTTCATTCATTCTTTTACACTTCAGGTTATTCGAGTATGCCGCCATTTGTGATTTAGAAAAGGCTTTCTTACAGATTTCTTTAGGTAACGACAAGGACTTCACTAGATTTCTGTGGTTGTCTGGTCCAAGCGATCCTGAAAGTCCATTCGTTGAGTATCGGTTCTGTGTTGTTTTGTTTGGTGCAACTTACTCTCCGTTTATACTAAATGCAACGATTATCAAACATCTACTGCAATACGATTCTACCGTTTCCAGATCCATGCTTTCTAATGTTTATGTTGATAATTTCGGTGTATCTGTTCCGTCATCCGATGAATTGGACAACTATTATCGTGAAAGTCGCGACTTAATGAATGATGCAAAATTCAATCTTAGATCTTGGGCTTCTAATTGCGAATCTACACATGAACTTGCTGTTTCCGATGGGGTCTCTGACAATTCTACAACTGTCAAATTTCTAGGTTTAAAGTGGAACGTTCATTCCGATAAACTCAGTTTTATATCGAAGCCCTCTTTGACTGCACCTGATGAGCTCCTAACCAAACGTGAAATCTTGAGTGCAGCCAGCAAGATATATGATCCACTTGGTCTGCTTACCCCTGTAACTATTCGCGCGAAAATATTCATGCAAAAACTCTGGTCAATGGGCGTAGAATGGGACGAGCCACTGAATGATTCAATTGTTGCTGAATGGTCGAAACTATCCATGTGCTTACATACTATAAGTTCTACCTTTTCTATTCCCAGATGCCCGGATCCAATTTCTCGTACTGATGTATTGAATTTACATGTCTTTGCCGACGCATCAGCAAAAGCGTTTGGGGCATGTGCCTATCTTTGTTGCAATAAATGCTCGATTTCAAATTTGATCATCGCCAAAAGTCGAGTAACACCGGTAAAGACAGTCTCTATTCCGAGACTAGAATTGTGTGCAGCTGTTGTTGCTTCGAAGCTAGCGAAACACATCATTGAGAGTTTAAACTCTGAGATCAATCCACATGTTCATCTTTGGACGGATAGTCTGGTTACTTTAGGGTGGATCCTTTCATCCAAAAATCTAACTCTATTCATAAAAAACTGAGTCAAAGTCATCAAAGAATTGGTCGGTACAAATCCATGGAAATACGTTCCATCTCAAGATAACCCGGCTGACATTCTCAGTAGGGGCTTCAACGGTCAATCTTTGAATGAAAGCCAACTATGGTTAAAAGGGCCCAGCTGGCTTACCATTATTGATAAATGGCCCTCAAATCCTGGAGTAAAGGAAACCGTTTCTGATGATATGGAGTTATCTTTGTTGAGCAGAGATACATTCGTCTACCTCAAGCCTATTATTGATATTTCTCATTTTTCTTCACTTCACATATTATTACGCACGACTGCGTATGTTTTTCGTTATATCAATTGTCTGAAGTCAAAGATTAGAAACACAGACGAATTAACAATAATTAACTCTTGTAATTCTGTTGATTATTATTATTATTTACATATTTTCCACTTTTTTTCCGCACATAAAATTCATCTTCTATCAGATTCGACAACTAACAGCTTCTAATCGAAATGTACAATTCTGATAGTAATATAACACTCATTCTCTCCGCGTTGATTCTATCTATGCACTCTCCATCCTATTTTAAACTTAAAATTACTTACTGTAAGATAACACCGGATGAAAGTAGCAATGGCCACTCGCCATGTCGCGTACTCCCACTAACGGTAAAAGAGGCGTTCTGTCCTGTGGCAGGGTGGATAAGGTGTTTGACTCACAACTGAGAGGTTGAGGGTTCGAATCCTAGTGAAACCATGCATTCAGGCAGGACACATATCACAGTACAGCGCCGGCGCGCAACAATTGTTTTATTAATGAAACAACATGGTGGATGGTTGAAATCATTTTCGGCTTAAATTAATCGCGAGTTTTAGGACTTTAATGAATTTCACGAAACCATGATTTCTAACATGAGTCAATTGATTAATTCTATTCGTAAATCAATTTACGTTGGCTACATTTCCTGAAGATTTCGGGCTCAAATCAACGTGATATGAAAGGCTGAATCCAAGAACATGTCTATCGCACTTTTGAGCCCAAACGTCTACTTTTACTTAGTAGTTACTTGAGAACAATAAGCAATTAACGATATCAGCTACTTTTCCAGTAGTATACATTTCAAAGCGGTCGCTCTGTAGTAGTATTCCTTTCAATTCGGTTGGTTTTCTATAGTGGCTGTTTCGAAGAGTCTACTATTGAAAAGTGACCATTTTAAAACATCTGGTTTCGATAGTGCACACTAGCAGTAGAGGTGACTGTAAAACCACCCGTCTGTCAACAGTGACTTTGTGATAGTAACTCTTACTATAACAGCTACTCTCAAAACACATCGTTTCTAAAAGTCAACTATTGAAAAGTGACCATTTTGAGATGGCATTGTAATTTCCTGTTCAAAATAGCAGCATCTGTTAAAGATTTGCAGTGATACGTGACAGGTTCAAAGGTACTGTTAAACCCTTTCTGCTTTGTATACAGAACTCTGTATGCTTTGAATACAGTTCTGCGAATAGAAAATCAAAGTTTTTGAGTTGCTGAGAATCCCCTAAATTATATCATCATGGATTAAATCCATTAATACGAAAATATAGTGCCAGTCCTAGAATTTTTAGAATTTTAAGATTTGCGATTATAAAACATTCTGGTGCGTTCATAAATCTTTGATTTTGTAGAAAAGAATGACAAAAAATAAATTTGTCTTCTAGGCTTAATTTGTTTTTAAGGGTATATGAGAGAGGAATATACAAATAAAATCTAGTGTGCACTATCGAAACCAGATTTTTCAAAATGGTCACTTTTCAATCGTAGACTCTTCGAAACAGCCACTATAGAAAACCAACCGAATTGAAAGGAATACTATTTCAGAGTGACTGTTTTGAAATGTATACTACTGGAAAAGTAGCTGATATCGTTAATTGCTTATTGTTCTCAAGTGGCTACTAAGTAAAAGTAGACGTTTGGGGCTCAGAAGTGCGATAGACATGTTCTTGGATTCAGCCTTTCATATGGACAGAAATTGTAGGAATTTTCACACGGAATTTTACTTCCGCGTTCAGTTGAGGACTCCGATCGATGACAACGACAGCGGAGTTTATGTATTTTAAGGTGAGAATCCGTTAACCAGGGAATGTATTAAATGATTCCTTTAATAATATGAGTGTGGTAGCAAATGAGTAGGCCTACTCGGTGAAGCAATGATCATTGTTGGCTACTTGCTTAATGCCTAGCTTTTTTGGGGGATGCGCCTAGAATAGATTTAGCCCCTAAATATAATGGGTAGAGCCAGTCAGTGGAATGCCTTAATAACAGCTATTTATGGCCTGGTTTACACTGAATGTGCATGACAATTTATTTTGATTACTTTCTTTCCAGCTATTATTCGTGGAATGAACTGGTCACTACGGTCTTCAATTCCTTTGCGGATTCTTGCAGGAATATTAAACCACAGTGCGCAAATGTATGTTTCAAATTAGGCTTTTTCGACATTGACAGCCAAAGACGTAATTTAACACTCTAACTGAAGCGCAACTGTCTCAGATGCTGTAAGTACTTGACGTTTTGCGTAATTGTTTTTTTGTAATGCAATATTTGGATTACTAATCAGTCGTGCTAATGTACATGCAGAATTGGATTCATTGTAATTATTGGATGATAATGCATGGGCGTCACGAGTCCTGTGACATACCCGTGATATGAAGCTTTTTTAATGTTAATCATTGACTTGTTTTGGAGTAAACTGAATAGCCCTTAAAATTCCAATGCCACGTGGCTTGGTGTCTATGCTCTACGAGACTGTAGTAATACATTTTCACAACAAACTCATGATTTCAAATAGTATCCTAAGATATCTATATATTATTTCGCTCCTTACCTAAGTAATTCTTACATTTGATTGCTTAATTACAGATGGAAAGAGGTCTGATGGCATGAAAATCGACTGTGGCTGACTAATTGGCGCGAGTAACCAAAATGCTTCGATCATCAGGGGTAGACAAATTAGCCGAAGATGAATGAAAACTTCACCTTGATGATCATCAGTTGATTTTGCTATAATTATTTGCTTGGATATATACTTCATTTCAAAATCTGTCTTCAGTAGAATTTCTTTCAATAAAATATTTTGAAGATTGAATTTGAATTGATCTTAAAACCAGAGAAAGCATTCAGAAATTTAGAAAATCCTTGACTCATAATCAAATTCTGTGAAGTCAGTTAACGTCTTTTTGGTCGAATCAAGCCGAGGGCTCAGGTGACTAAAACTCAATTCCTCACTGTCTTATAATGCCGAGTACGACGGAGTTTACACACTGAAACACGTTGGGCTGTGTAAGTGTAATTTGGATAAGTCCACAATATAATGACCGCCCTGCCCCGCTGCATCTGAGACGTCAACAAGTTAGACTGTATTGCTTCGATGACAAACTGACTCCTACGCAACATGACCATCCAATTCAAATGTAAATTAAGAAAGAAAACAACAAAACTAGTTGCGTTGATCAACAAAAATAAATCAATAGTTTATTACAATACTTCAATTTCAAAATAAGGATAGGAAAAAAGTGAACAATAAGTGTGTTTGCCATGCGTCTTTAAATATTTCCCAAGAATATGTCTTTTTCTGGCCACCAACTGCCTCGACGTCAGACTTTTTCGAGATTTTCGCTAAAAATACGCAACAAGACAAAATTGATGGATGGGAATCATACATGCTACAATTCACTTTACTGCGAACATTAGAATGAGCTAAAGCAATTTTCTAGGAGGAAAAATTGAGTCAAATGATATTTCAAAATCTGGACGGGAAAAGTTTTACTGAATTGTATGGCTAATGGCAAATACATGTTTATATTGATAAGGTAAATATCTGTATAAAAGGTTGTATAGCAACTTGAATTGAAGGATTAAAGCAATAGGTCTCTTATTCTAAAAGACGAGGGAGCCATACTTACTAGATTGGTCATGTGAATCAACATCAAATTTAGAACTATCATCCATTTCTAGTTTTCAATCAAAGACCAACCTATGAAATAAAGTACATATTTTTCTGATAACAACCTGGAATGAATTAAAATTAATCTGAGCAATTCACCAAATTTCTGTATCGAACCCCTAATAGGGCCTTTATAACCTATAGATTGATACTTTCATACGACAAATTGACGAAGAAACTTCATTTGACAGTATACAAACTCGCGGACAAACTCCCAAAATGAATCATGTCCTATTCACCTAGAATCAAACAAAATACAACTAAAAAATTCACAATACAGATTTCGGTTTCGAATCCTTCAAACAGCTGTTTACTTACATGAAACGAATTATCAAACTACTTCTGCCGACAGCATACCAACTCGCTGACAAACCCCCAAAATGAAACGTGTCATGATAAACATCTGGAATTAAACGTAATAAAGCTACAAAATTTACAAAATGTCGGTTTCAAATCCCTCAAATAGCCTTTCACTTACAAATGATGGATTATCAAACAACTATGAACTCCCACAACGCCACATGTCTTTTATAATCTACAGTGAAAACCTGGAATTAAATGAAATAAATCTTAAAATTCCGATTTGAACCCAACGTAGGCCCTCTCTCTACTTGTTGGCCTAAGATCTTGAAATAGGATAAATAATGTTATGATGAAAGAGGCATAATGGTTCGGAAAAAATTGAATTCAATATGGCTCTTGGTCCGGCAAAGTTTGCTTTTGAAATATCCTTTTGATTAGGCCTAGTTACACATTTTAAAAGCAAATGACATTTTGCATCAAACTAAAAGCGGCTTTGTTGAGGAAAAGATTCGTTTGAGTCGTAAAATTTATAGCCTAGACCAATTTCTTCGTCAAAGCGTGATGCACAATTTTGACTGGGTCTTTTTACCACGTGGTAGTGGACAGAAAATTTGAATAGGCCTAAATAATAGAATAATCTTTCTTAGGTTTCATGATAAAGATGCAGCATTAACTTAGATTAATGCTTATCTTTTACATTTAGGCTTATGTTTCAAAGGAAAACGCCCACAGTTGGTCGAACAGGGGTTAGGCATTGATGGTAGGTAGAGGGGCTGTGTGTGTGCTGAAACAGAGATAAAAATGCACGGGAACGAGTTTGTCGAGTGGAGCTTATTATTCCATTAGAGATAGTGTCATGCTATGGTCATGTTATATATCAAAATGTTCCTAAAAACAAATTGAGATAGGTTTCCCTGTGTTTTTTTACATATTACATCACTTACAACGATAAGCGTCCGTCGCCGACTGAAAAATTCGGAATGACAAAAACTTCCGCATTGAGAGCGCCACCGCACCAATTCAAATCAATTATATGGATCGGAAACCCTCCAGCGATGCACTCTATGATCTTTAGAACCTGTCTCTGCTGACTGGGAATAAGATATTTCTCAGCGCGAAGGGGGCGGGGCGCAGCGTCACCAGGTCCCGCTCCACGAGGAAGCTAGATTTTCAAAGAAATGAGTGCACGCGTCGACCGTGACCACTTGTTAGTGACGTCATCAAGAAGGATGGCTCCGAGAATCGCCACATCACAGGTTACTGTGAATAAATGGGATTCGACCATTCAAAAGTTCAAAATGTACTTTCTTGTTTTGAAAAACAAGTTTATTCATGTCGTTATATAAAGCATTTTGTTTGAAACATTCTTTAATAATGTTTGTTGAGTTTAAAGCCAATTGTCGTTGTGTAATTCCATACTGGTCACTGACATCAACGTTTTAGTTTCTGTTCACATGTTTCGACTTATATCCAACTTGTATGTTCTATCTTTTAATACAGGCCATGTGATTAATTGCGTATCACTCCATTAGTTTAAAAAGAGAGCACATATTTCGATATTGTTAAATAATTAACTACATTTTTTTTCTGTCACGTTGATTTTTACCCATCACTTATAAAATTCAAATGTACGTGATGTATTCTGTAAGCTATGTAAGCTTGTTCTTAAAAATACACTGAATTTTCAATTTGTACTGACCATAATAGTTTATTATTCGTAAATAAAATTTATATTTTAATCAAATAACTTCAAAATCTTTTCTATGCCCTCTGCAACAGATAGTTACTAAGGACTATAACATATTCAGATGTACGTTGATAATTGATTTCAATCGTCCCTTCAAATAATTATATGAACATTATTTCGGAAAATGCAGGTGGCGCACAATCATAATACATACAACTCATCAAGCTGACGAGTCGTTTCCGTAACCAATGTTACAGACGGGTAACCAATCTACTCAACTCCACAGACAACTAAACAATCCGAGTAACCCCCAATTTGACTATAACTATAAATTATGTTATGTTAAACCGCATTGGTGTGACTTGACACATCAAATGCGTATCCCGTATTGATATATTTCTATTATCCACTTTTCAAATTATGAATAGCACGCCTGCTCAGAAAACTCATCGCTGCTTTGCAGCTATATTTATTATTATTTTCTTCCACACTATTTTTACTAAAAGAACAAAGTTTTTGTTACCTTGCCGCTGTTGTCGATACAATCCGTCTGATATCATTCAGCTCACTTCGATCTACAAATACTCTGTGCGTATTTTGAAGAATCATCGTTACAAAAGCACTGTCGGGCCGTAAACAATCGAAAATTGAGCCCCATTCAAAGAGCCGACATGTTTTTCTAAGTCCTCTTTCCGAAATCTACTGCACGTTTCTTGTCACATCAATTATCAATTCAAGCATAAATTAACAAATTTATTACCCAAAGATTGCACATTCTGTCGCGGTTTTTAAAAACTAATTTTAACAATAGCCCATTTTCCTCATCAAATCATATTACCGATATACAGGAAATTTACTACTTTAGATTTTAAACGCACTGTCGAGCCGTAAACATCGACGAATCGACGTGTGTCACTACATCATCGTTCGGGGAACAGCTGCGAGTTTCACCTCATCATGAGAATCAAATCGAGTACAAATCAATTCATTACTACCAGTGATTTGGCTGCAGGCGTCAAGCAGTTAGTTTAGCAATACCTATTTTTCTTTATCAAATTAACCGTGTATTTACTAAGATAAATCATAAGTGTACCGGGGAGTCGTAGGCCTAAACGAAACACGCCGAAGTGATATAGCGGAGAAAAGCTGTTATGTCGACGAGGTATCAAAATAAAAGAATATATTACTTTATTCGGCCGCGAGCTTCAACCTCTATATCAATACCATCAATACTCTTTATTTCCTACAGTACATACCGATCATTGTCAAATGCACAAGGTATTTACTAAATACAAGTATATAACACAATCCTTTCTGTATGCTGGACTAACACTTGACATTCGGAGTAGGAGATCGTTCGCTGTGTCGCTTGAAGTGTTTATCGAGTTTATCGCGACCTTAAGGCTTTAGTATGGTGGCTGATAAGGGCCATGCGTAAAAAAACCACGAATATGCAAATGAGGGCGACATTATGACAAAACGACAAAACTAAAATAACGCGACAAAACAATAATTTTGGTTTTGTCGCGCACGACAATTCATTATTTTGGTTTTATCGCCCTCGACAATTCATTATTTTGGTTTTGTCGCCCGCGACAATTCTTCTTTTTGGTTTTGTCGCCCGCGACAATTCATTATTTTAGTTTTGTCGCCCGCGACAATTCATTATTTTAGTTTTGTCGCCCGCGACAATTCACCATTTTGGTTTTTTCGCCCACGACAATTCGCCATTTTGGTTTTTCATTATTTTGGTTT
Source organism: Tubulanus polymorphus (assembly GCF_964204645.1). NCBI lineage: Eukaryota > Metazoa > Nemertea > Palaeonemertea > Tubulaniformes > Tubulanidae > Tubulanus > Tubulanus polymorphus. The sequence continues at coordinate 15,200,792 of NC_134030.1, read as the reverse complement.
TGTCGCCTGCGACAATTCATTATTTTGGTTTTATCGCCCGCAACAATTCATTAGTTTGGTTTTGTCGCCACGACAATTCATTAGTTTGGTTTTGTCGCCCGCGACAATTCAATATTTTGGTTTTGTCGCCTGCGACAATTCATTACTTTGGTTTTATCTCCAGCTGCGACAATTCATTATTTTGGTTTTGTCGCCCGCGGCAATTCTTCTTGGTTTTGTCGCCCGCGACAATTCATTATTTTGGTTTTATATTTTGTTTTAGTCGCCCGCGACAATTTTTTTTTTGGTTTTGTCGCCCACGATAATTCACTACTTTGGTTTTATCGCCAGCGACAATTCATTATTTTGGTTTTGTCGCCCGCGACAATTCTTCTTTTTGGTTTTGTCGCCCGCGACAATTCAATATTTTGGTTTTGTCGCCCGCGACAATTCAATATTTCGGTTTTGTCGCCTGCGACAATTCATTACTTTGGTTTTATCTCCAGCAGCGACAATTCATTATTTTGGTTTTGTCGCCCGCGACAATTCTTCTTCTTGGTTTTGTCGCCCGCGACAATTCATTATTTTGGTTTTATATTTTGTTTTAGTCGCCCGCGACAATTTTTTTTTTGGTTTTGTCGCCCGCGACGAATTCAATATTTTGGTTTTGTCGCCCGCGACAATTCATTATTTTGGTTTTGTCGCCCGAGACAATTCATTATTTTGGTTTAATCGCCCGCGACAATTCAATATTTTGGTTTAATCGCCCGCGATAATTCATTATTTTTGTTTTATCGCCCGCGACAATTCATTAGTTTGGTTTTGTCGCCCGCGAAAATTCAATATTTTGGTTTTGTCGCCCGCGACAATTCAATATTTCGGTTTTGTCGCCTGCGACAATTCATTACTTTGGTTTTATCTCCAGCAGCGATAATTCATTATTTTGGTTTTGTCGCCCGCGACAATTCTTCTTAGTTTTGTCGCCCGCGACAATTCATTATTTTGGTTTTGTCGCCCGCGACAAATCATTATTTTGGTTTAATCGCCCGCGACAATTCAATATTTTGGTTTTATCGCCCGCGATAATTCATTATTTTTGTTTTATCGCCTGCGACAATTCATTATTTTGGTTTTGTCGCCCGAGACAATTAATCATTTTGGTTTTGTCGCCTGGACAATTCACAATTTTGGTTTTGTCGCCCGCGACAATTCATTATTTTGGTTTTGTTGCCCCCACAATACTTTTTTGGTTTTGTCGCCCGCGACAATTCATTGGTTTGGTTTTGTCGCCCGCGACAATTCAATATTTTGGTTTTATCGCCCACGACAATTCATTACTTTGGTTTTATCTCCAGCGACAATTCATTATTTTGGTTTTGTCGCCCGCGACAATTCTTCTTTTGGTTTTGACGCCCGCGACAATTCATTATTTTGGTTTTATATTTTGTTTTTTTCGCCCGCGACAATTTTTTTTGGGTTTTGTCGCCCGCGACAATTCAATATTTTGGTTTTGTCGCCCGCGACAATTCATTATTTTGGTTTAATCGCCCGCGACAATTCAATCTTTTGGTTTTATCGCCCGCGATAATTCATTATTTTTGTTTTATCGCCTGCGACAATTCATTATTTTGGTTTTGTCGCCCGAGACAATTCATCATTTTGGTTTTGTCGCCTGGACAATTCACAATTTTGGTTTTGTCGCCCGCGACAATTCATTATTTTGGTTTTGTTGCCCCCACAATACTTTTTTGGTTTTGTCGCCCGCGACAATTCATTGGTTTGGTTTTGTCGCCCGCGACAATTCAATATTTTTGTTTTATCGTCCACGACAATTCATTACTTTGGTTTTATCTCCAGCGACAATTCATTATTTTGGTTTTGTCGCCCGCGACAATTCTTTTGGTTTTGACGCCCGCGACAATTCATTATTTTGGTTTTATATTTTGTTTTTGTCGCCCGCGACAATTTTTTTTTTTTGCTTTGTCGCCCGCGACAATTCATTATTTTGGTTTTATCGCCCGCGACAATTCAATATTTTGGTTTTATCGCCCGCGATAATTCATTATTTTGGTTTTATCGCCCGCGACAATTCATTAGTTTGGTTTTGTCGCCCGCGACAATTCAATATTTTGGTTTTGTCGCCCGCGACAATTCATTACTTTGGTTTTATCTCCAGCAGCGACAATTCATAATTTTGGTTTTGTCGCCCGCGACAATTCTTCCTGGTTTTGTCGCCCGCGACAATTCATTATTTTGGTTTTATATTTTGTTTTAGTAGCCCGCGACAATTTTTTTTTTCCTTTTTCGCCCACGACAATTCACTACTTTGGTTTTATCGCCAGCGACAATTCATTATTTTGGTTTTTCATTATTTTCGTTTTGTCGCCCGCGACAATTCATTATTTTGGTTTTATCGCCCGTGACAATTCATTATTTTGGTTTTGTCGCCTACGACAATTCACCATTTTGGTTTTTCGTTTTGTCGCCCGCGACAATTCATTATTTTGGTTTTATCGCCCGCGACAATTCATTATTTTGTTTTGCTGCCGCGACAATTCATTAGTTAGGTTTCGTCTCCCGTGAAAATTCAATATTTTGGTTTTATCGCCCGCGACAATTCACTACTTTGGTTTTATCGCCAGCGACAATTCATTATTTTGGTTTTGTCGCTCGCGACAATTCATTATTAGGCCAGCCGTAGGCTGAGCCTATTACTATACAAATGGAGCGAATTTAAATGACATGGTTTCCACACAAAAGGCTCTTTTGCTTGCCAAGTGAGGGCATATTCGAACAAATCACGTATTTAAGCGTAAGCCATTCTCGGAATCGTAGCGAGCAGAATTTTGAAATAGGGTCTCATAAAAATGTTTTCTGCATTTTTCACGAAAGTTAAATCGGGAAAATTTCAATTTTTATCAGCCAATCAGGAAGTTGTGTCTTCCCTGTGATTGGTTTATCTGAAAATATCAGCAGCTGTTCACGTGAATTATCGCGATTTCATTACTGGCGCTTTTGCGCATGACTTTATGTATCAACACGCGACAATACTTCCGCGTTCGCTACGTGTTCGCTGATTGGCCCATTTACTGGGAAATTCCACAGAAGCCTAATGTGGTTTGTTACAAGCGCTGTGATTAGCCCGACCCGATTCTGGCATGGCTTTAGCTTAGTGGGTTCGAATCCCTTGACGGGTGAAGATGATGGATCCTATCAATATCTATTGAAACTAATAAGTTTCCCGGTTGGGCAGCCGCGGATATCTACCGGAAGTATTCCGGTTCGATATTTCGAGGTTTCTTTGAATTTTGGAGTGATATTAAAATCCGGTAAATACCAGCGGTAGATTGTGAAAACCCATTGCATGATATTTTTATTACTTAATCAACGAAAAGCGTCGGGGGCCGCGCCAGGAGTTTTCGTGATTCAAGTAGCGCAATAGCCTACTTCTTCGTGTTCGTCCACCTCAATTTTCACTCCGCCGATCTCTGACATGGCGCTGTCCCCGTCGGCGCTGTGATTGCACTTTCGTACCACCAAAATTTTTTATTTCTATATCAGGGAGGTCTGATGAATAAAAAAGTCAAAATTTGGATATCACATAGGCCTGATTTCATCGAATAAGTCGACCATGGTCGTTACGTTTCCGTAGCCTACTTATTACCACCTAAAACCGTCTGAACAATTTTGTCACAACCAACATTTCGTTTACAGAAATCAGGTGTTCACGCGAACCCGCGGTATCGTCTACTGTTTTACTTCCGGGTTTTATTTTAAGATTTAAAATTGTATTTCAAGATCGATTTCTATGAAATCTTTAGTTGATTTGGTGTTTGGGAGGAATTTTTATTTGCTCTACAGAAAATTCATCCTTGACAATTGCGCAAGGTTCGCGAAAAAAAAGGTTTTACCAAATCGGGTGTATGACCTTGATATGCTAATTAGCCATGTGCCCGAATTGCAAATTCAATCAAATTTTATTCTGCCAAAAAAATGTTAAATACAATTCGCTTTCCGAGAGTTAATGGTATGCTGCATGGAACAAAGTTGTTTTGAGATGGCTCTTGAAGCTATTTAGGTCGAGAGATAACCATCTAGATAGTTCGTGAGAGTTCCAAAGTTTTGAAGACGCTTCAAGGTAATGTCTTGATATTTGGTTTATACGTGTATCTACCCTAGACACATCTTCAGGCCAAAAACTGGCCCTGTCAGATTCAAGATGGCCGACTGGCAGCCATTGTTGTTCGCCAAAATCAGCACTTTTTACACATTTTTGAAGTTTTCGAGGGAAATTTTGAAGACACTTTTATCAATAACCTTGATCATTCGTATATATTTGTATCCCCCAAGGGCCCATCGGCATGAGAAAAATTGGGTCGATCGGACTCAAGATGGCCGTACTGTAACCTTTTTTGTTCCCAAAAATGTCAATTTTGGCCTGAATTCTGAGTACTGTAGCTTTCTAATGGTGTGCCATGTTTCATTGCAATTTGTAATGGGTATTCTTTGGAAAGGGATCTTTTATATCCGAGAGGGTATTTTTGACCAGGCAATTATGACGCACTTGGCTGCCATCTTGGGGTCATCAGTACTCATTCGTAGGTGGAAAAAAAGTTTTTCCACATCGTAAGTGATACTTAAGCATATTTTGCTACTATAATCAATTGGAAAGTTGTAACTCATGACATGTTCTATGATCGAGATGAGTTTCAAGCTCATTGTTTTTTGTTTATGGCCACCAGGGGGCGTTGAACAATACAATAACTTAGTATTTCTATATTACATTCATACCTATGCATATTTTGATAACTCAATCAATTGGAAAGTTGTAGCTCATGACATGGTCTATGATCTTGGTGAGTTTCAAGCTCATTGGTTTTTGTATATGGCCACCAGGGGCGTTGAACAATACAATAACTTAGTATTTCTATATTACATTCGTTCCTGCTGTCTGTGTTAACACACAATTTTACTATGTAAATGATATTGAGCAGGGAGTGTATATTGATAAATATAACCCACAGATTACATCATTTATAAAAAGCAAATCTGACAGGCTGGCCATTGTGCCCCTTGGGGCTCTTGTTTTGGTTTTGTCGCCCGCGACAATTCACCATGTTGGTTTTTCATTATTTTGGTTTTGTCGCCCGCGATAATTCATTATTTTGGTTTTATCGCCCACGACAATTCATTATTTTGGTTTTATCGCCCGCAACAATTCATTAGTTTGGTTTTGTCGCCGCGACAATTCATTAGTTTGGTTTTGTCGCCCGCGACAATTCAATATTTTGGTTTTGTCGCCTGCGACAATTCAATATTTTGGTTTTGTCGCCTGCGACAATTCATTACTTTGGTTTTATCTCCAGCTGCGACAATTCATTATTTTGGTTTTGTCGCCCGCGACAATTCTTCTTCTTGGTTTTGTCGCCCGCGACAATTCATTATTTTGGTTTTATATTTTGTTTTAGTCGCCCGCGACAATTTTTTTTTGGTTTTGTCGCCCACGACAATTCACTACTTTGGTTTTATCGCCAGCGACAATTCATTATTTTGGTTTTGTCGCCCGTGACAATTCTTCTTTTTGGTTTTGTCACCCGCGACAATTCATTATTTTGGTTATGTCGCCCACGACAATTCACCATTTTGGTTTTTCATTATTTTGGTTTTGTCGCCCGCGACAATTCATTATTTTGGTTTTATCGCCCGCGACAATTCATTAGTTTGGTTTTGTCGCCCGCGACAATTCAATATTTTGGTTTTGTCGCCCGCGACAATTCAATATTTTGGTTTTGTCGCCCGCGACAATTCAATATTTCGGTTTTGTCGCCTGCGACAATTCATTACTTTGGTTTTATCTCCAGCAGCGACAATTCATTATTTTGGTTTTGTCGCCCGCGACAATTCTTCTTCTTGGTTTTGTCGCCCGCGACAATTCATTATTTTGGTTTTATATTTTGTTTTAGTCGCCCGCGACAATTTTTTTTTTGGTTTTGTCGCCCGCGACAATTCATTATTTTGGTTTTGTCGCCCGAGACAATTGATTATTTTGGTTTAATCGCCCGCGACAATTCAATATTTTGGTTTAATCGCCCGCGATAATTCATTATTTTTGTTTTATCGCCCGCGATAATTCATTATTTTTGTTTTATCGCCTGCGACAATTCATTATTTTGGTTTTGTCGCCCGAGACAATTCATTATTTTGGTTTAATCGCCCGCGACAATTCAATATTTTGGTTTAATCGCCCGCGATAATTCATTATTTTTGTTTTATCGCCCGCGACAATTCATTATTTTGGTTTTGTCGCCCGAGACAATTCATCATTTTTGTTTTGTCGCCTGGACAATTCACAATTTTGGTTTTGTCGCCCGCGACAATTCAATATTTTGGTTTTATCGCCCACGACAATTCATTACTTTGGTTTTATCTCCAGCGACAATTCATTATGTCGCCCGCGACAATTCAATATTTTGGTTTTATCGCCCATGACAATTCATTACTTTGGTTTTATCTCCAGCGACAATTCATTATTTCTGTTTTGTCGCCCGCGACAATTCTTCTTTTGGTTTTGACGCCCGCGACAATTCATTATTTTGGTTTTTAAGGACATTAGTTATTCCATATAGTCACCAGGGGGCGTTGAATAGTAGAAAAGCTTAGTTTTTCCTTATTAGATTGGTACCACGGCATAGTTTGTTACCATGATCCATTGTATTGTTGTAGTTCATGACATCGTCTATGATTGTGGTGAGTTTTTAAGGACATTAGTTATTCCATATAGTCACCAGGGGGCATTGAATAGTAGAATGGCTAAGTATTTCCTTATTACATTGGTACCTAGGCATATTTTGTTACTATGATCAATTGCAAAGTTGTATTTCATGACATGTACTACGATTGTGGTGAGTTTTAAGGTCATCGGGTTTTGCATATGGTCACCAGGGGGCGTTGAATAGTAGAATAACTTAGTATTTCCAGATTAAATTGGTAACGAGGCATATTTTGTTATCACAATCAATTACAAATCATAGCTGCTCACATGTTCTATGATTGTGGTGGGTTTCAAGGTCATTGGTTTTTGTATATGGTCACTAGAGGGCGTTATGTATTGAAATTATTAGATTGTTGAGCATTTGAAACCACTTCCCAAGTGAGCATGGTGTCCCTGGACCCCTAGTTTGGTTTTGTCGCCCGCGACATTTCATTATTTTGGTTTTGTCGCACGCAACAATTCAATATTTAGTTTTTGTTGTCCGCGACAATTCAATATTTTGGTTTTAACGCCCGCGACAATTCATTATTATGGTTTTATCGCCCGCGACAATTCATTATTTTGGTTTTATCGCCCGTGACAATTCATTATCTTTGTTTTGTCGCCCGTGACAATTCAATATTTTGGTTTTGTCACCTGCGACAATTCATAATTTTGGTTTTGTCGCCCGTGGTTTTGTCGGAACATTAAGTTTTTTGGTCGAACAGTGTGTTAAGGTCGTTTTGGAAATTTACTCGGTCTGGTATATTTTGGATTACTGTGTATGTCATTTGTCAGGACAATAAACAGAAGACAACTTAGGATACTACCTTGCGTGACTCCACTGATAGACCGTCTCATTCCAAGATGAGGCGTTCCGTTGATTTCGGTTACAAGTTTCCGTTCAGAGATAACTGCTGAGCCATTTGGGCGACCTATCATTGATACTGTTTCCTAATAGCCTGTTTAGTAATGGCTGATGTTGAGCCTTATCAAATGCTTTGTTGAAATCCACCATTGAACAGGATTCTAAGACAGTGCAGAAAACCCGTTATCGCTGCTTTGCAGCTATATTTATTATCATTATTATTATTTTTTTCCACACTTTTTTTATCAAAAGTACATAGGCTTATTTACATTACCGCTGTTGCCGATACAATCCGTCTGTTATCATTCAGCTCACTTCGATCTACAAATACTCCGTGCGTATTTTGAAGAATCATCGTTACAAAAGCACTGTCGGGCCGTAAACATCGAAAATTGAGCCCCATTCAAAGAGCCGACATGTTTTTCTAAGTCGTCTTTCCGAAATCTACCGCACCTTTCTTGTCACGTCGATTATCAATTCAAGCATAAATTAACAAATTTATTACCCAAAGATTGCACATTGCACATTGAAGATTGCACAAGATTGCACATTGTCGTGGTTTTTAAAAACTAATTTTAACAATAGCCCATTTTCCTCATCAAATCATATTACCGATATACAGGAAATTTACTACTTTAGATTTTAGAAGCACTGTCGAGCCGTAAACATGGACGAATCGACGTGTGTTACTACATCGTCATTCCGGGGATCAGCTGCGAGTTTCTCCTCATCATGAGAATCGAATCGTGTACAAATTAATTTATTACTACCAGTTACACAGGGACTTGTCACAATTGATAGTGAATGAATAAAACCAATATCAATGACCAGGTCCACTATCCCTGTATAATATAAAAAACAAGGGTGGTAACAAATTGTCAATCTGACAATGACTTCTCCACTTCAATCCACTGTAATTCCAAAAATTCTCAACCGATTCACATGAAATAAGCTTTCATACAACCTAGAAGACTTTCTGCTTCCAATGAGCCTTTAACCACCACTCTAGGACAATTATCTCACAACGAAATCACCGTTTTTTGACGAGAGATAGCTCAAATTGGAGGTGTACCGATTCTATGGTGGACAGCAAAATGGTCGTATTTTTCACTTCAAACGATGATTTCTATGTGAAATCTTAGAGATAACCCCAACAAACTATACATTTTTTAAAACTACGCGGTCATACCTGTACGCTTATCTCATTTATTTGTATAATCCACGCGATGGGTGAGCTCTCGTCAAAAAAAGGTGATTTCGTTGTGAGATAATTGTCGGAGAGTGGTGGTTGTAGGCTCGGTCGAAGCAGAAAGTCTTCTAGGTTGTATTAAAGCTTATTTCATGTGAATCGGTTGAGAATTTTTGGAATTACAGTCGATTGAAGTGGAGAATACATTGTCAGATTGAAAATTTGTTGCCACCCTTGTTATTTTATTATACAGTTGCAGGGATACTGGTACCCCCATCATTGGTCTCATCCATTATCAGTCGTGACAAGTCCCTGTGACCAGTTATTTGGTTGCGGGCTTCAAGCAGTTAGTATAACAATACCTATTTTTCTTTACCAAATTATCCGTGTATTTACTAAGATAATCATAAGTGTACAGGGGAGTCGTAGGCCTAAACGAAACACGCCGAAGAGATATAGCGGAGAAAAGCTGTTATGTCGACGAGGTATCAAAATAAAAGAATATATTACTTTATTCGGCCGCGGGCTTCAACCTCTATATCAATACCATCAATACTCGATATTTCCTACAGTACATACCGATCATTGTCAAATGCACAAGGTATTTACTAAATACAAGTATATAACACACTCCTTTCCGTATGCTGGACTCACATTTGACATTCGGAGCAAGCGTTCGCTGTGGGGGAAAGGAGATCGTTCGCCGCGTTATTTATTAGGCCTAACTCGATAAACACTTCAAGCGACACAGCGAACGATCTCCTTTCCCCCGCAGCGAACGTTTACTCCAAATGTCAAGTGTGAATCCAGTGTGTTATATACTTGTATTTAGTAAATACCTTGTGCATTTGACAATGATCGGTATGTACTGCAGGAAATATAGAGTATTGATGATATTGATATAAAGGCCGAATAAGGTAATATATTCTTTTATTTTGATACCTCGTCGACACAACAGCTTTTCTCTGCTTTATCTCTTCGGCGTGTTTAGTTTAGGCCTTCGACTCCCCAGTATACTAAAGATTTATCTTAGTAAAAATACGGTTAATTTGGAAAAGAAAAATAGGTATTGTTAAACTAACTGCTTGAAACCTGCAGCGAAATCACTGGTAGTAATAAATTCATTTGTACTCGATTTGATTCTCATGATGAGGAGAAACTCGCAGCTGATCGCCGGAACGACGATGTAGTGACACACATCGATTCGTCGATGTTTACGGTTCGACAGTGCTTTTCAAATCTACAGTAGTAAATTTCCTATGGGTAATATGATTTGATGAGGAAAATGGGCTATTGTTAAAAGTACTGTTTGAGGACCGCAGCTGAATGTGAAGTCTGCAGCAATAAATTAGTTCATTTATACTTGAATTGATAATCGAAGTCACACTCGGCCTGTGGGTTGATTTCGGGATGACGACTCGAAAAACATGTCGCCCCATTGAATGGGGTTAAATTTTCGATGTTTACGGCTCGACAGTGCTTTTGTAACGATAATTTGTGAAAAAACACACGGAGTATTTGTAGATCTTAGTGAGCTGAACGATATCATACCACCTGTATCGACAACAGCGGCAAGGTAACAAAGCCTTTGTTCCTTTAGTGGAAATAGTGTGACATAAAATAATAATTATAAATATAGCTGCAAAGCAGCGATAACGGGTTTTCTGCACAGTCTTAGAATCCTGTTCAACGGTGGATTTTGACAAAGCATTTGATAAGGCTCAACATCAGCCATAACTAAGCAGGCTTTTAGGAAACAGTATCAATGATAGGTCGCCCAAATGGCTCAGCAGTTATCTCTGAACGAAAACTTGTAGCCGAAATCAACGGAACGCCTCATCTTGGAATAAGTCGGTCAAACTAGTGGAGTCAAGCAAGGTAGTATCCTAAGTTATCTTCTGTTTAATGTCCTGACAAATGACATACACAGTAATCCAACATATACCAGACCGAGTAAATTTCCAAATCGACCTTAACACGCTGTTCGACCAAAAAACTTAATGTTCCAACAAGAAAATCTTGTTCGAATGAAAAAAATTCTGTTTGATCGAACAGTACGCTTTTTACTTGAACCAAAAATTTTCTTCATTCTGACAAAAAATGTGTTCGAATAAAAAGCTTTGTTATTGTTGAAATGAAAGATTTTTAGTCCCGGCAAAAAAATTTGTTTGAGCGAAAACAATTTTTTCGAACGAATGTTTGAATGAAAACAATTCTGTTTGATTGAACGAAATACTTAATACTTTCGGTTCAGAGAAAAAACTTTTTTCAATATACTTGTTCGAACGAAAAACCTTATGTTCTGACAAGAAAATTCTGTTCAAATTAAAACGATTCTGTTCGATGGAACGATTGTTCGAACGAAAAAACTTTTTTTTGGACAAAAAAAAGTTTGTTCAACTTTGTTCTAACGATTTTTTCAAATTGGTTCAATCGAATAGAATATTATTGGTTCGAACGAAATAAATTTTGTTCCGACGAAAGAATTTTCAAGCGAAAGGTCTTTTGAAGGAAAAAAAAGATATTTCTGGTGCTCCGCAGTAACTTAAAGCCGGACGTAGGTTGGTCTTGTGACACGATGCGATCCGCGCGTTGCATCGCAAGTTTCGGTGCAAGTCGGTTGCGATACGTTTGTGTGCAACTAGTTTCCGACAGTCGCAAGAGCGCGTCGGTTGGTTGTGACAGTCGTGTCGCGTCGCAGAAAGTGTAACACGTGCGATTCCTTGTGACTGGCGTTGCTGAAAGTCGCAACCCGTCGCAAGGGAGCGTAGGTCGATGAGTCGTTGCGACACAATCGTCGCTGGCGGTCGCAGTGATTGGCGTCACTGGCGGTCGCAGTGATTGGCGTCGCAGTGAGTCACAAGCTGTTGCAAGGCCGACCTACGCCCTGCTTATCGTGTCGCATCGCAAGTTGCGGTTCAAGTCGGTTGCGATACGATTGTGTGCGACTAGTTTCTGCCAGTCGCAAGAGCGCGTCCGTTGGTTGTGACAGTCGTGTCGCATCGCTGAAAGTAGAACACATGCGACTCTTGTGACTGGCGTTGCTCAAAATTAGGCCTTTTAATTTGTTGCGTTTATTAACGGACTCATTGGATTGAACTTCAAAACAAAATTTACGATATTTAGGAGGGTTGTTATTCAATAGGCCTACGACCAATCTGTCCGGATGTTAGGCCTACGCATATACATAGGCCTTCATAGGCTAGTAGCCTCTACTAGGTTAATGCTAAGTTCACTTAAGTAAAGGAGGAAACAGATTTATTAAAATGCATGTTAATTAGTGATTAACTGGTTCTGACTTGCAACGATCAATCACAATTATCAATTTTATTGCCAAAAATGATGATTTTTTTGAAAATTTCGTCTGAGCAGACAGCTTTATAAGCCAGACTTTTCATTTGAGTTTTTTTCATCATAAATAAAACTGGTATTTCATTAATTCCTAATGACTTAAGCCGGGCGTTGTTCGGCTTTGCGATAGCTTGTGATTCACTGCGACTGCCAGCGACGATTATGTCGCAACGACTCATGACCTACGCTCCCTTGCGACTGTCAGCAACGCCAGTCACAAGGAGTCGCACGTGTTCCACTTTCTGCGATGCTACAGGACTGTCACAACCGACCTTCGGGCTCTTGCGACTGGCAAAAAAATCGCACACAGTCGCTGACAATCGTATCGCAACTGACTTGCACCGAAACTTGCGATGCATCGCGAGGATCGCATCGTGTCACAAGGCCGACCTACGTTCGGCTTTAAGTTACTGCAGAGCCCCAGAAATATCATTTTTTTTTCGTTCAAAAGACCTTTCGCTTGAAAATTCTTTCGTTGGAACAAAATTTATCTCGTTCGAACCAATAATATTCTGTTCGATTGAACCAATTTGAAAAAATCGTTAGAACAGAGTTGAAAAAACTTTATTTTGTCCAAGCGAAAGGTTTTTCGTTCGAACAATTGTTCGATCGAACAGAATCATTTTAATTTGAACAGAATTTTCTTGTCAGAACATTAAGTTTTTCGTTCGAACAAGTATATTTTACAAAGTATTTTCTCTGAAACCAAAAGTATTAAGTATTTCGTTCAATTGAACAGAATTGTTTTCATTTAAACATTCATTAGAAAAAAATTGTTTTCGCTCAACCAAACTTTTTTGCCGGGACAAAAAGTTTTTCATTGCAACAATAACAAAAAGCGTATTGTTCGATCAAACAGAATTGTTTTCATTCGAACAAGATTTTCTTGTCGGAACGTTAAGTTTTTTGGTCAAACAGCGTGTTGAGGTCGTTTTGGAAATGTTCTCGGTCTCAGTATATTTTGGATTACTGTGTATGTTATTTGTCAGGACATTAAAGAGAAGACGACTTAGGATACTACCTTGCGTGACTCCACTAGTTAGACCGACTTATTCCAAGATGAGACGTTCCGTTGATTTCGGCTACAAGTTTTCGTTAAGAGATAACTGCTGGGCCATTTGAGCTACATATCATTGATACTGTTTCCTAATAGCCTGTTAAGTAATGGCTGATGTTGTGCCTGATCAAATGCTTTGTCGAAATCCACCATTGAACAGGATTCTAAGACTGTGCAGAAAGCCGTTATCGCTGCTTTGCAGCTATATTTTTTTCTTGATATTTTCCGTCCGTATTTTCGATCTAATTGTCTGTAAAAAGTCAGTCTTATCCCATCATTTGAATTCAATCGAATTGTTTTCACTATTTTTCATTTGCTCTGCTTATAATCTAGACTACCAATGTTTAATTTTGATGGTAATTAAACATGCACTCATGTAATTTAGGAAAGTCCATATTAAGAATTTTGTTTCTTTTTCTTAATGGCGGCTGTTTTTATCTTTTTAGTCAATACACACTGTCACGCTGATCATATAACTGGGACTGGACACATTAAATCCAAACGACCGAATGTTAAATCTATCATCAGCAAGTATAGTGGAGCAAAAGCTGATATTCTTTTCAATGACAATGATTTCATCGAGTTTGGCAGACATAAGATCCAATGTATTTCAACACCTGGTCATACTGATGGTAGGTAAATCTGAATTTCGTAATGGTGAGGTTCCAGCTTTCATATTCTATATAATGAACTGAGCTTTGTTTCAAACACAATTTTCACCCCTTGAAGTTAACTGTTATGAGGCTTTATTTATATGATTAATTAATATCAATCCCATATTTTGCTATTGCTATAGATTCATAACTTGTTAGGATAAAAGCAATAAATGATGATAGATGATTCGTATAATTTTGAAACTGGCCTTATTGATTATTTTCTAGCCCACGAAGGGCTAACATTACCCTTCTCCCCACGAAAAGGAGAGAAATGATCAAATAACTTTGGCCTCGTATATCGCTTTGGTACAAATAATTATTATAAAAAACCACAATCAATCACTTAGTTAAACCCCATGAAATGTTCTATGATTGTGGAGAGTTTCATGGTCGTTTCCTTCTACACATGTTGACCATGGGGCTTTATAGTTAAAGTCTATCCCAGTGGAAATGATTGCGGTGTATCCAAGAGTTGTTATCACTACACATCTGGATCCCTGCAGTTTCTACCACTCAACTCTATGTGTAACTGAGGTCAGGCGACTACTGAATTCATGAGTGCCTAATATCCCATCAACTGCATGGTCATTCATGAAGGGATAAAGCCGTACTCATGCGAGTCCATATTAAAACAAACCAATATTATATTTTTTGCTAAACATCCATTGTTGAATTTTTAGTGTCATTTTAAGAATAATCATGTGTCAAACATAGATTAGGTGGAAATATTTTTCAAATGACTTAGTGGATTTATTTATCGTCTGGAATGATCTCATGAGTCATGTGCCATCATTTGGCTTGAAAATATGTCTAAATATCATGTTTCAACTTGGAAATTAGTTCAGACACTTTGTAATGTAAATATTGACTTCGTTGTCCTTTGAAAATATTCACTCTTCAATGCAACAAGACTTCAAAACTGATTTTCATAGCTTAATTCTTCATTTTCTTGGGGTAAGTTTGGAAAAGTTTTGCTCTTTATTCACTCTTCACGAAGGTACAGAGCCGTAACTCTCAGCGACCTTGACACCAAACACGTGAACTATCTAGGTGCACGAATGTTGTTATGATGTCATAATACTAAAAAAAAACAACACCGCGCGGTCTCACAATACGCGCGTGGAAGGATCTAAAATCTATTCTGCGATGTATTTTCAATAATGTTTATAAAAGAAAACATTAAAAAACTGTAATTAACATATAAAACATAAAATTGATTTCTCCTTATTCCTCGCATATCTATTGGTACATTGTTTTGCTTAAATTGTGTATTTATATGTTAACTCTGTAACAATTCTTTTATGCAAATAAATCGTCATCATCATATTATTTCGGTGAAAATTGCACCAGAGCTAGAGCGCCTTTTCTAAAATATAATCTGCCCTAAAGAATTCCTCATGACCCATGATCCGACCCAGCACATAAATATCCCTAATCTTACCGTTCATTTATAGTGTCTGCACATCGCTGAAAGATTAGTTTTAAAGATTTGATTAGTGTCAATCATCAATTTCCGCTAGTCAAAATGGCGGCGTCATGATAAACAAGACAGAGAATTTTCTTCAACTGGATCTGGTATAGAATGTAGTTTTTAGCCTATTTGGACTTTAGTCCCTTTGGGCTATTGCGTTCACTTTTCGGCCGTCCGTTCGTCCGTCCGTCAGTAGACGGAATCCAGTTATTTTGGAAAGTTTTGAAGACGCTTGAAGGTAATGTCTTGATATTTGGTTAATACATGTATCTACCCTAGACAGATCTTCAGCCCTGTCAGATTCAAGGTGGCCGACTGGCAGCCATTATTTTTTGCTAAAAATTTATCAGCACTTTTTACACATTTTCGAAATTTTTGAGGGAAATTTTGAAGACACTTTTATCAATTACCTTGATCGTTTGTATATATTTCTATCCCCAAAAGCCCATCAGCATGAGAAAAATTGGGTCAATCGGTCTCAAGATGGCTGTCCTGTGACCTTTTTTGTCCCCAAAAATGTCAATTTTGGCCTGTATTCTGAGTCCTGTAGCTTCCTAATGGTTTGCCATTTTTCATTGCAATTTGTGTTGGGTATTCTTTGGAAAGGGATCTCTCATACCCGAGACAGATAGATTTGATCATGGTTACGAAACTCAACAGATATCTCTTGCAATTGAGGTTCTAACAATCTTAAGCGTTTCTCAGGTCACTCTGTGCTGGCAGCTCAACGAACAAGATTTGGCCCTCTAACATTCAAATTACCAGCAACAACTTCTTGAAAATGAACAAAGATCATTTTGATTCACATTGAAAAATTGCTGAAGAAAATGGATGTTAGCACCTTTTTACAGCCATAAACTGACGTTGGTGTCAACACTTAGTGGTTAGTGTTATTTGCAATGTAAAATCCATTGGGTGATTTTAAAGTAGGTATTAACACTGAGGGTTAATACTAACACTAACACTAACAACCGAGTTAACATCAGAAATAAACTGCCCACTCGGTGTTAGTGTTAACAACGAATGTTAGTGTGATCAACGCTGTTAGTGTTCCAGGTAGTGTTAATGTTACATTAACACTGACCTTAATATCAAGGCAGTGTTATCTTGGTGAAAATGTCAATGGGTTTTCAATTGCAACTAACACTAACCTCTAGGCATTAACACCAACGTCAGTTTATGGCTCTAACAAAGTGTTAGCAGCCATTTTCTTCTGAAATTTTTGCTAAGTGAAACAAAATGATCATTGTTCGATTTTAGAAGTTGTTGCTGGTATTTTAAATGTTAGAGGGCCAAATCTTGTTCGTCGAGCTGCCTTCAGCACAGCGACCAGAGAAACACTTAAGATTGTTAGAATTTCAATTGCAGCAGATATCTGTTGAATTTCATAACCACAGGGTTGCAAATGGATTACAAGGTGCCTCCTTTCTATCTTCACAAAGACGAATGGACTTTTTTTGTCATACCTTACTTCAGGAGGTTATTATAGGCAGCATGCCTACAGTTACGGTGTGGCCACTTGTACTGCTTTCACTTATATCCATGAAGTTGCAGACTTTATTTCAGACATTTCGCCGCAACACATTCGACTACCAGAGCCAGATGAGTTTCAGGACTTGTCATCTCCCCTTCGTCTGACGCAAGGGAATGAAGTCAATGTAATTTTGTACATTGATGTTGTGGTTGTTCGCGTACAACGCCCAAAAGGCACTGGAGATGCTTTTTATTGCGGGAGACCAGGGAAGTTGTGTGATTCCATAAACGTTCAATATATTGTTGATAAGAGGGGCAGGATACGTCATGTCATATCAGGCCTGCCGGGAGCTACCCATGACAAAACCGTCGCTGAATGGTCCGACGAATTTATGGCCTTCTTGGATACGCTGCCCGGAAATGCTGGTCACAGTACTGATGGATCACTGGCATTGTTTTTTTGTTATGGAAAAACATGCCTATATTGGTGAAATAAGATTTTTATTTACCTTCTGCCACTGATGATATTAATCCCTCCTTGATGATAAAATCAGGCTTATCTTGACACTAACAACGGTGTTAACATCAGTGTTAACACCAACACCAGTGTTAGTGATAACATAACACTGGTTGTTAAGGGGTAGATATTAACACTAACACTAACACCAACAACCAACACTAACACCAACACTGACTTTAAAATCACCCATTCGGTCCAGCAGGATGTGTTCCAGTTGTGCAACCACAACATCCTGGCCCCATGTCACTGAACTCTAGGCTCAAATCCTGGTCTGATATGACAATGCCTGAACTGAAACAGCTTCTGCTCACGGGCATCGTCAAGAAGCCCGAAATTTCTGATTACTGGACCACTGACGATCTTCTGCTGACACCTATTTTTACCAAGACAATACTAAAAAAGGAAATATAGCTGCACAGCAGCGATAACGGGTTTCTGCCTAATTGGTTCATATGTCGAACTGGGAAGCGTACGAAGATTTCATCGAAATAATTCTAGCCCATAACATATGACTATTGCCAAGAAGTGCAACCTGGGTCAACATTATGCTGGATATGTGGATATTAGGAGTTCATTTGTCAAAGCATCGAAGCAATACAGTCCAACTTGTTTGTGATCTCAGATGGAGCGGGGCAGGGCCGTCTTTATATTGCTGAATTATGCAAATTACACTTACACAGCGCAACGTCTTTCAGTGTGTAAACTCCATCGTACTCGGCATTATAGGACAGTGAGGAATTGAATTTTAGTCACCCGAGCACTTGGCTTCATTCGAGCAAAAGACCTTAAATGACTTCACAGAATTTGATTATGATTCTAGGACTTTCTAAATTTTTGAAGAATGCTTTCTCTGGTTTTGAGATCAATTAAAATTCACTCCTGAATACATTAGTAAAAAATTATTCAAATAGATTCTTATTTTATTGAAAGAAATTCTTCTGAACACAGATTTTGAAATGAATTATGTGTCGATTGATCCAGACGAAATAATTACAGCTAAATCAACTGACGATCAACAAGGTGGAGTTTTCATTTATCTTCGGATAATTTGTCTACCCCTGATGATACAAGCATTTTAGCGACATCTTTCACGACGGTACGAGTAAAGGCAAATGCGACCATGTCGAACGTTATGACGTAGTGGTTAAATTGATTGTTGCGCTAAAAATAGCTTCGCGGCTGAGCGCGCGTGTAGAATGAATACGGAACAGCACCCGGACTAATGTCATGTTTAAGGTATAAAGTATTTGGGATTCGAACCGAAACATATCTAAAATGAAAATTTACGTGTTTTAGCGTTTACCTATGTTCCAGTTTTCTCAACTTTCACCATATTAATTTCCCAGGGCCGCGCTGAAAACCAGGAAGTAATTTTGTCATTTTGCCGGTTTTGGGCCTCTGAAATCTCAAGGTTTTGTAAGAATTTAAGTTAGAATAGACAGTTCAGTCATCGAAATACCCAATAGTATTAAAACCCATCTAAAAACGAATCGAATGATACCTTGTATGTTTATATGGCATTGGAAATAAGTGAGATATTCCCAGTTTCTCATACTACTTCAAAACTAATTTTATGAGCTAGCGTTCTTACCTTATTTATTTTGATGACTTTTACTCGAATATAATTGGGTTTATTCGAAATCTGAAAACATACGTAATTAGATCTGTCAAGTTGATAAATAGAATGTGTACTCCCTATTACGAGTTGACTTACAATTTGCGTCATCAAGATAGGCCTTATCATAAACGGCGGACCAAAATTGAAAATTATTCTATTTGGACTAGTGCCACAGTCTATAAAAACACACTGAGTCTTATTGAATCCAGAAATGAAGGGCTTTTATTAATCATTTGGCATAAGGAAATATTGAATTGGTTGCGTATTATGCCTAAACTAGGATTTTCCACGAGAAAGGCGTAAGCGCAGGCATTACCTCAATTTTGGCTCTGACACAGAAATTTATCTGCAGGTCTTCGGGTGGTGGGGCCATTTTTATTGGGGATTTCCCTGAAAATTCTGACTAATTACTGTGCAGACGCAGTAGAAAATTGATTAATACAAACTTGAAAATGTGTGTCCGTCCTGTCCAACAGTGCCGCACCATTGTTGTGGAAACAGCTAAAGGGAAATAAATTTGATTGATCTGTTTCTGGTGGAAAACCAGCCTTTGGTTCATTTTCATGCGTCTCACATCTAATGTCGAATTCAATTTTGCTTGAAAGGACATCAGGTTGTCTGGCTCAGTTAGTATTTAGCGTACTAGGGACCTTTGTATATTGTATTGGAAGATTGCCAAAAGTCTTTGAATTGTTAATTTTATTTTGAAGATAACATATTTTTTGTTTTATCGGATTCGTCAGTTATTTGTCTGACATAGCAGATATTTTAAAGCCGATTTTCCCATTCAAATGTAAGTTGTATCAAGCAGAAATTTGTATTTTTTTCATATTTATTTGTTTATAACATAATATTGACATTAGTTTATTTCAGGTTGATGGCAAGTAGCGCGCATTTGGTTCTGATGGTACCCATGGAATTCAGCAGTTGGCCTTCCATATCATATCAATACATTTTACAAATTAATAACCGCAATTGCTCAAATAGCTTGTAGCATACAGACCTTCTTTGTCTCGTTGTTATAGGTTCGAAATAAAAGATTCATGTACTTTCAATTTGCTTCTTTTTCTGACTAAGATATTCATTACCACATCTACAGCTCATTGAACCCGGGTTTCAAAGTACGCAGGTTCATCTAAACCCAGCGTTTGCTGGGCTGCATCTACACTTAATTTAGCTCCAGTAACTGAATCCACATCTGTAGTTTTTATCATCTCCAATCCTATAAACCTGGCTTATCTAGTCACAAGTTGATCTCTTAATTTCCATTGTTTGGGTTCCTGTAACAGGCCGAACTCTCTGAAAAAGAAATATTGCCTTTGAAATAAAAAAATTGCATGTGGAAATTTATTTCAAGACTTCATAGTTATGTTAATAAATGACATGAATAGCCTACCTACTTACGACTTAAAGAGGCCTAGGCCTACTTTTCGGGTCCATGGAAAAAAAATTTACTAGTAGATAGGTGGTCTGTCAAAAATGTTGCCAAAAAATAAGATAAGTATCCTAAGTAGCAGTGAGTACACTACCTACACGTACACTCAACCCCAAGAAGATTGTTTGATGAGAACCTAGTCTATAAAGTATGGCGTGTCCATGTTTTGTAGACTACATAAAAGTGTGGATGGAGTAGACACTGGAAGATAATTAGACACTGTAGAATTGACTGCAGGACACTAACATTTGTTTCGTTTATTCTTCTCGTTAGGACCTTGGCTTCTTCGGGAATAGGTTCCGATTCGATGCAACAGAGTAGGACTACCACCATGACCGAGTACTGACAGCTGATATTTTATCGGTCATAGTGCGCTATTTTATCATGATCCATAGCCATATTCCAACCTTGGTGCCTTGAGTGCGCTACTGTTATTCTTTTAAACGGATTTGGGCCATTTGTGATGTGAAATACTATATTTTATACCACATCCAGTCAGTTAAAGAAAATTATCCGTCTTGTTTATCACGACGGCCGCCATTTTGACTAGCGGTAATTGATGATTGACACCAATCAAATTTTTAAAACTAATCTTCCAGCGATGTTTCTTTCAATTAATTTTATGTTTTGTATGTTAATTACAGTCTTTAAATGGATTCTTTTATAAACATTATTTAAAATACATCGGAGAATAGATTTAAGATCCTTCCACGCGTGTATCGCGAGATTCGCGGAGTTGTTTATTTAGAGTATTATGACATCATCACAACATTCGTGCACCTAGATAGTTCGCGTGTTTGGTGTCAAGGTCGCTGAAAGTTGTGGCTCTGTACCTTCATGCTTTTGAAACCTCAACGCTTTATCTGCGCGCGTCAATTAGTGAGCCACAGTCGATTTTCATGCCATCTGACCTCTTTCCACCTGTAATTAAGCAATCTAATGTAAGAATTACTCAGTTATGTAAAATAATAGAGCAGCAGTGAAAGAAAGTATAATAAATATTTAAATTGTGCGTTTGTTGTGAAACATCTATTACTACTGTCTCGCAGAGCATAGACACCGACCGTTAAGCCATGTGGAATTGGTATTTTAAGGGCTATTCAGTTTACTCCAAAACAAGTCGCTGATAAACTTTTAAAAGCTTCATTTCAAGAGTATATCGAAGGACTCATGATGCTCGTGAATTATCATCCCATAATAACAATGAATCCAATTCTGCATGTACACTAGCACGACTGATTACTGATCCAAATATTTTAAACATGACATTAGAAAAAAACAATTACACAAAAAATCTAGTACTTACAGCATCTGAGACGCTTAATTTGATACGTACACTTGCACACCGTGGTTTAAATATATTCCCACCAGCTGCAAAAATCGGCAAAGGAATTGAAGACCGTAGTGACCAGTTCATTCCACGATTAATAGCTGGAAAGAAAGTAATTGAAATAAATAGTCGTATACATAAGTGTAAACAAGTCCCTTACTAACTACTAAGGCTTTCCAATGGCTCTACACACTACATTAAGGGCCTAAATCTATTCTAGGCGTATCTCCCAAAAAGGTAGGCATTAGGCAAGTAGGTAGCCAACAATGATCATTGCTTTGCCGAGTACTCATTTGCTATCATATGCATCATAGCACCACCCAGTGGAAAGGTAACCTTAACTGCAGTTAGACCAAGAAATCATGTCTTCCCTGGTTAGTGGATTCTCACCTTAAATTGCATAAAGTCTGAATTCGCGATTAACGGTTGAGTTTGACGCTCGAGGTCGTCCGGTAATTTGTTGGCTTTTCGGGATGTACTTTTATCAATGGATGACAATGCTTTGCGTTATTCTTGTCATTGTTTAGACCCGGTAATTACACGGGATTAATTCATAATAGATTACTATACGCAAATTCGAAATGGTCGGGCGCTGAGTTATATTTCTGACAGAATTTAAAATTACGTTTATAAGCTGTTGGTAGTCGAATCTGAGAGGAGTTACATTTTATGAAAAAATTTTGGCTGGAAAGTGGACCATTTATAATAATAATAATAATCAACAGAATTACAAGAGGGTTTCTGCGAAAGCAGCAGAAACCCTAATAAAAAAAGAACACTACAACTCGCATAAACATATATCCATAGATGAAGGTATGTTGAAATGGAAAGGGTGATTGGTTTTCAGGGTATATTAACCAATGAAGCCCACTAAATATGGGATCAAAAGCTACATCCTTGCCGACTCCTAGTCATCATACTGTTGGAATATAATCACCTATGATGGGTGGGCACGAACACATGAAGAGATTGTCTTCAGTCTGGTAATCAGATTAGTCAGTAATTTCTATTCATTGTACAATGATTACGATTACAATTCTGTTGTCTTGAACGTGGCACTGTTCAGAGCTAATACCTATGTAGTTGGAACACTGAGAAAAAACAGGGGTGAACCACCAGAAATTTGTGATTGTGGTACATGTGGGCATGTCCTTCAAAGAGCTCAAATCCTTTCTCGAGACACTGGAACATGTGTAGTTATATCTTGGCAGGACAAAAAGTGTGTGAAGGTAATCAGTACAAAGCATGCGATTCAATGAATCATGTCCAAATTAGGCAGAGGGGTGGGGGTCACGAGAGGCTAGAAAAGCCTGACCTGGTGATTGATTACAATGCTCATATGAATGGGGTGGACCGCTTGGGCCAAATGCTGGCTTACTATCCGACTGTTAGAAAGACAATCAAATGGACCAAAAAGTTTTTCTTGTATTTGCTTGGGCTTTCTCTTCACAATGCTCATGTGATTTACAATGATAAGCATCAGAATGAGAAGATCCCGTTGCTTGAAGTCAATAATTTCGCAATTTGGCCTAAGAAGCTCCATCCAGCTCAGGTATCAGATTCCGATGATCAAAATGTTGAATTCCAGGACTTCAGGGCTCCTAGATTTGATCCAGTCAACAGATTAGTTGGTGGATTTGCCACCCACCCATTAGGGATGCTTCCTGCAAGCAACACAAAGAATAGAGAACAGAGGGCCTGCAGGGTTTGCAAGAAACGTGGATATCGCAAAGATAGAACATATTTTTGCAAACCTGCAAAATGCCCCTCTGCAGTGGTGATTGTTACTGACTGTATCATTCTAAAAAGAAATACTTCTAATCTGAATTGTAACAAGTAAGAACGAATGAACAAAATAAAACCATTTTGATGAAAATACACCTTCTAGTTTATATGTTATGAATTTTTGAAAAACGTGGAAATCCTGGCAAAGAAATAAGTCTGGCAGGCAAAGAGTTAAAGGGCAATTGCTGTCAAAATTGTACTTTCTGCGATTTCTTAACGAGAAGAAATTTAAGTATATTTAAATAACTAATAAATACGTTATGACACTCGGCGCTAATGATCTAATATCATTCAATATTTTACCGCGAATCTGTCTGAATTCATGTTCAAATAAAATTGATCTGTTGGAAAGTTTGACACTATTTATAAAATCAGACTTGTAAATTTTTATATATGTCAATAGGCCCTATAGATTGTAATATGAATATAATGCACAGAATAACTGTCAATTTTGCGCATCACTTTTTCCTTGATAAAATTCGATTCGACCTTTGAACGGACGTTACTTCGCTCGACAACTTCTGTGATTTCTGTTCAGATTTTTACGATGGTTTTTCGCTTGACGACTCATGTAATTTCGGTGACAATTTTGTGACAATTTTTCACTCAATGACTCCTGTGATTTCCGTTTGGTTTTTGCATTGTGTTCTATTGTATACACTTTTCGTCCGTCTGTCCGAATGTCTGTCCGCAGTGGTTTCCATGCCCTAGCACCTAAACCCTTTGACAGATTTTCTTCAGATTTCCATTTTGGGTAATTTGATTGTGGGTCCTGTAGGTCTTAGCTCAAGGTCACATGAAGCCATTTTGTAAATTTGATTTCCGGGCTCTTAAGATAATTTACTGAAATTCTATGGATGGGTTATCCTAGTGTGATCGAGTCAATACATATAAGACAGTTCTCAGGGGTTATTTCGCTCTGTTTCTACTTTTTATGAGTTTGCCCCAGTAAACTCGTAGCATCTGATGTAGTTAGTCACGTGTATGATTTAGTGGAAGGAAGCCAATGGTTTTCTAACAATAGCTACATCCCCCTCTAGGCGTAATTTTGTTTATTTTGTTATCTCTGAAACTTTCTACGTCATCATGTCGTGTCATTTCTTAGGGAGCAGACTTGTGGGACTGTGTTCCCCTCCCAAATTTTTACTTTTCCTACGTTTTATGGAGGAAACCGATTGTTGTAGTAGCTCATTGGTGGTGCATTTGCAAATTATATCTGTATTGAAATTTTGCGGCACAGAATTATTGTCTACGAAGGATCGAATAAAAGTGAAATTTTGTGATATTGGATTATAAGAACGTTTTCTTAGTCAGTTGGGTATCCAGCGATCCGAACCGACCACTCTGGTCCCAGTCACACTAGGAACCGTGGGTAACTAATTAGATTTCAGGTGCTGTTGGTCCAAGGTCAACGTCGCAGGAAGCCATTTTGTGAATTTCATTTCCGGGCTAACTCATAAACGGTTTAAAGGCCGAGTTAAATGGAGGTCCAAAAACTTACCGGTTGGTACTTGAGATTTGTAGTGCAGGCCGCATCCCACTGGCAACTCGCAAGGGGTAGTTTGTTAATAATGTTTACTGGAACACATCTGGCTCACACTAGTATCACCACAGGGTTCATAGCGGGCCTTGAAATCCTTGAATAGCCTTGAATTGTCTAAAAATTCAAGGCCTTGAAAAGCCTTGAATTTAGCACTTTGGTCATGAAAATTGATTTTATTGCGAAAATTGCGAAATGCGAAAATTGCGAAAATGTTGCAAATCTGTAGATTTATGACTGTTTTTTGTAACGATGGAAATTTTGGTAACAGCATGACGATGTCTACTGCATGGTTTATAAATCGTATTGATTTCTTTTTATCCTTAGAGGCCTATGTTGCCCAGTAGGTGTCTATTTGAGTCATTGGGGAAAACCCACTACTTTGTGTATTCATGATGAATCGTCATTCAGTTGTGTGTTATTACTGCATGTATAGTGCTTTTCATGGAGATGGTGTCAATTGACTTGGATGCCCTCTGAAATCCCGCCAAAAACATTTGATTGGTGTTTACATCAGATTTGATTTAAAAAAAGATTTTTTCTTGATATTTCCATCTTAATTATTTGCAAAAAGTAAGTTTTCTCCCATTATTTGAATTCAACCCAATACAGTTTTCACACTTATTTTTTTCCGTTATATTTCCAAGAAAATCTGTACTTCAACCAATTAAAGGCCATTAGTGTAGGCATTCGGCTCAAAATTATCAAATTTCTTAAAGTTGCTGTAGTTGGCTGTGTCAGTGAATATCAGTGAATTCGGGTCAGCAGTGGCACAATGAACCCTGTTAAAGCTGTTTTGATTGTTTTTGAATGGATGAAGCGAAGAAATATTGCCGTAAAAATTTTTTTCATGGGGTAAAAAGCCTTGAATGTGCATCTCAAATGGCCTTAAATGGCCATGAATTTTGGTTGGTCCTGAGGCTACAAACCCTGAAGTATCACAGTGACATAAAAAAACTTCTTTTGTCTCTGTTTGATATCATTTTGGTCATAGTAATCTTTGTTTTTTTTATAAGAATTCCTCCAGTAATGATGGATTTGAAAATAAAATCTGTATTTTCAATTTGTTCAATTTTGTTTGATTTTGATGAAATGACTCCTCCGAGCTTGTCATTCAAAGATTTGAAAATTTGAAGAATGCACTTAGTAAATTGCTAATTTATGCATGAAGGAGGGTCTAACCTAAATTTTAAGCCATAGATATGGCTATATTGCATGTTTACACATATCCCTGACAAAAAGGAGGGTCCAAATCGGTTAACTGACAGTGATATTAGGGAAATACCAGTTTCAACCGCCAGAGCTCTTGACTGCTCCATGGGTTCCGAGATACTGCCATGTCTGACAGATGATGGGCCCTTTATACTTGAAGTCGACCTTTAAGATAACTTAATGAAATTCTATGGATGAATTATCTTAGACATCATGAGTAACTGATTAGATGTCAGGTCCTGTTGGTCAAAGGTCAAGGTTATTAGAAGCTGTAAGGCCTATGTATTTTTCATTTCCGGGCTCATAGACGGTTAAAGATAATTTGGTGACATTTTTTTGGATGGGTCATCCTAGAGACTGTAACTAATTACATTTCGCTACCTGTTGGTCAAAGGTCAAGGTCACCAGGAGCTGTTTTTGTATTTTTAATTTCCGGGCTCTTAAATTCATAAACAGTATAAGATAACTGTGAAATATTCGAGATGGGTTACCCTAGAGACTGTGAGTGACTGATTAGATTTCTAGTCCTGTAGGTCAAGATCAAGGTTATCGAAAGGTCATCGAAAGCCGTTTTGTATCATTCATTTCCTGCCTTCATAAATAGGTTGACATACCGTGGGGATGTATTTTACATTCAGGCATTTCACTTGATGGGGGGCATCATGCAATGCAAAAAGATTTTTGAGGAAAAGTCGTTTATATAAGGAGAGTCGAATTTCTGTAACGCCTGAATGAAAAGGTACTGATATGAAGCGGTTCAAACTATAAACTAGAAATAATAGTGTCAAACTGAATGGCGTCACCGACATCTTCCCCCGCCGGAAAGCGCAGTCGTAGTGTCTTTTTATAAAGTCTGCACATGTTATTTGTAGTTAAACAGGTGAAGTCCCAGATGTAAACTTAAACACTTTCGAATGCAAATTATTAACTAAGTCTAATTCGAATCATGATCACTATCGGTCGCCATTTGAGCAATTTTGGCTCGAGCTTGGTGTGCTGCTTCACGATGGGGTCTTTTTTTACTTTTGATTCATTTTGTTTCATAATCATATCTACACTTAGTTCAAGTGGATATAATTTAGACACTCAGGTTTTCGTCGCGGGCAGTAAAAGCCGTAAAAAGCAGTAAAAATTGAAAAATAAAAATACAGCCATAAAAATCAGAAATTTTCAACTTAAAGCAGTAAAAATGTATCAGGGGCAGTTTTTTCTGAAAAGGCAACATTTTCCCGGAGTGTTGTTTTGATAATAGTGAAAACAACACAATTTACATGTTTGAATAAAATCAGCAACGATATTTTAGCGATCCGACCGGTGAAGCGTTTCTTCTATCGTTGTCACACTTGTTCAGTGACCTGTAATGTGGCGCCGCCTACTGTCTTAAGTTTTTATTTTACTGTCGGCTTTTCGGATCTGGGTTTTCGTTTTCACTGTGTCTTCGTTGAAATTGCAAGTGGCGGTGGTTTGCGAATTTCTTATGATATGGGGAAATGGTCATTCAAAGATAGCTGGCTTTATAACCCAGACTACAGAACTTGGATCGAGCGGGTGCCAAACAACATATACAAGTTTCAATGTAAAATCTGCATGAAGAATTTGGACATTACGGCGAATGGAGCAGGCGCATTGAAAATCCACATGACTACGAAACAACATTGATCAGTCTAGTTTTGCCTTAGTCGATAAATCCCTAAACATACCCATACCGTATGTGATACAGTATCGCTTAACCCTTCTTAAGGGCATATCTATCAGTATCAGCTGGTGCTGCCATCTGCATAAAATCCAAGATGGCAAGAGCCAGGAAAAATAATTTGGCTGGATGAAACGGTTCAGCAGCTCGTATATGATGCTGACAGTGATGCTGGTGACTTGGAATTTGGTAGTGAACAAATTGAGAGTGACAACGAATATGACAGCACCAGTTCAGATGATGAAACTTAGTCAGAAAATAGGTTTATAGTGCCGGTAATGATTTTGATGATGAAAATGAAATCAGTGACAATCTTTTTAGACCCTGTTGATATGGTTGTCATGGCAACGGACACCAATAACAATAATGAAGAACCAGAAACTGTCCATCTTCAAGGTCACATATATCCAAATTATTTGTCTTATTTGTAAGCCCAAAGGTTATAAATACCCTGGTATACAATGTATCAGTGTCAAATACATAGGTAACAATTTTCTGAGGCCTAAAATTATACCCCAATGAAACCCCTTACATCCGGCCTTCCGACATATCGGTGGAAAAGTGGGTAGATCAGTGGAAAATAAATCTTTTAGTTGTGCTATTGCTTTGAAATTTTTACTACATAAAGTAAGGATATATGGCATACAATTTCAGTTGGAATTGAATAGATCAGTGCATTTTGCTGGGAGACAGAGCA
This sequence comes from Tubulanus polymorphus, assembly GCF_964204645.1. Lineage (NCBI taxonomy): Eukaryota > Metazoa > Nemertea > Palaeonemertea > Tubulaniformes > Tubulanidae > Tubulanus > Tubulanus polymorphus. The sequence continues at coordinate 15,172,167 of NC_134030.1, read as the reverse complement.
TTTTAAATGCTCATTGCTGGTGAGGATGTAATTATTTCACACATCCGCCATAGGTATTGTTTCATGTTAATACCTGGTGATTGTTTTGATTGACATTGTAGCGTAAGCGAACATTCACTTACACAAGGCCTCCACCTGTTCGTGCAGAGTGCTACACGACACACACACAAGCTCTTACAGTATACTACTCAAGATGATGCTGTAACGCGTGCGCGTTTGACATGAAAATAGGCTGAATAATCGTAGCAGAAGATGAGCGCTGTGTTTTCTGTTTGATAGAATTTGTAATAAATTGTAATTTCTTATGACCTGAAAATATTAAGCAGCAAACTAAAAGTATAGGTCGAGGTCTGAATATTGTAGTCGTAAATGCCAGGATTTAAAACGATCTAATAACCGATTTCTTCTGTACCGGTATTTTAACTTCCGCGGCCAACATTGGAAGAGGTTTCCATGACCTGATATTCAGCCATCCTCTGATATGTGACATCATATGAATTTTAGGCCATCCCATATTAATGGTCTGTTTGCCGTAACCCGACCGACCCAACTTCAAAGGTTCCGAGTGAAAACTTTTTTTCTGGGATTCATTGAAATAGATTTTATTTTTGATAAAAACGGCCGACCGACCCACTGCCTACGTATGAGCTACGTATTATATATGTTTGAATTCAAGTGTGCATCGTGTGAAAACATGCCTTGTCAATGTGGCCTAATTTAAGTTTTCCTGGAAACTGGCAGTGTTCCAATAAGCTGCCATTCATTCTCATAGTGACTATATCAAAGCTGGTAATGTAAAACCGCGCACATATTCAATGTACTGTTTCATTTTTAACACAAGAGATGACGCTCTGGACGAAGTTATAATTTTAGAATAATTCTCGAAATCTACGCTATTAGACAAATTTCCCGTGCACAACGTAGATTATTTTGGGATGGCCTTAGGCCTATTTGAATATTTTCATATTGTGAAACATATTTTTTTCGAAAATATAAAATAATTTCCCTGCCACGCCTACCTGTACCCTACAAACTTTTGGACGTGGACCGTAACCAAATGTATATCTTTGGTCTTATTTGACTACAAAATTATTCTTTAAGAAAGATAAAATACAATATAAACTTGTGGAACTTTGAAGTCACGAATTAAAAAGATTTTTCAAGCAATGCCCTTACTACAAACAACCTCTAGCTTTCAAGGTAAACCACACTTTGCCCATGGGCAATTTATTTGAACTATAGTGCTGCTATTTTCCCGATCAAATTGCTAGATTTTGTTTGTTTCTCATGAGTCAACACTTGTAATTCAAGTGTGATTTTGATGTGCGTAGAGATACATTATGACTAGCCTAATGAATGGCGGCGCCATGTTTAAGCAGCGGGTCGATCGTTGAATAGTGGAATTATAGGGTGGAATCATCTTGATTGTATCCATACGAAGTTAATTAAAGGTTAGTGTCAACAAATGGTCCATAATAGTCCCTTAACTATAACTTATGTGGAGAGACGCTCTTAACCGGGAAAACTGTGATCTGTTTCGTGTTATCGTTGGCCTAAGTGACTGACCTTGCTTGAGCGTTCGCTGCCGGCACGCCACTTTAAAGTTATGATTAAAGTATTATATAACTGATTGTTAATGACATACCACAAATAAACCTTTAAAGAAAGGTACCTATAAGTGTCTGACATTCTACCGAATAAAATTTCGGATTGATTCACCGCATAGTTTTTTCATAGTGAGCATTTTAGTATATGAATCAATTAAGATTATTGACAGACGCGGATGCGGTTGTACCAGCTGTTGAAGACGTAAACAATGATTTAAACCACGTGCGTGATGAAAACAGGAACATCGAACTAAGAAGCACTGAATTTTTGAATTACAAAAATTACAAAGATTTGAATAGGCATCTATGCTGGTTTTTCAAAAGGTCGTATCTTAATGTGGCTGCCATTGGGGTGGCCATGTTAGTATATGAATCAATTTAGATTATTGACAGACGCGGGTGCGGTTGTATCAGCTGTTGAAGACGTTAACAATGTAAACAATGATATAAACCACGTGCGCGATGAAAACAGGAACATCGAACTAAGAAGCACTGAATTTTTGAATTACAAAAATTACAAAGATTTGAATAGGCATCTATGCTGGTTTTTCAAAAGGTCGAATCTTAATGTGGCTGCCATTGGGGTGGCCATCTTGAATTTCTTGTTTGCGCGATGCAGTCCGCAATTCTAGATGGATTTCACACAATCAATTGCACAACAATCAACCACAATCAATTGCAAAGTTGTTGCCCATGACATTTTCTATGATTGGTAAGTTTCAAAGCCATTGGTTATTCTATTGGTTATTATTGGTCACCAGGTAGTGTTTACTTAGTAATGCCTGATTTTATATGTACCTAGGCATATTTTGTTAACACAATCAATTGCAAAATTCTAGCTTGTGATATGTTCTTTGATGGTGGTGAGTTTCAAGGTCATTGGTTTTATGCATGTTTCAAAGTCATTGGTTTTTGTATGGTCACCATGGGGCGTTGAATATTGAAATTCTTAGATTATTGAGCATTTGAAACTTCCTTTTAGTTGGCATGGTGTCTGTGGACCCCTAGTTTTTTGTCTCACGGTCCATACACAGCTTGTATAACCATAAATACGATAGCTGACTATCAAGCTCCGTTTTCATGCACTACTTATTGATTACTTTGTACTCCAGGATCTTTAGATTTATCTGCCGAATTCAAGACAAATTAAGTTAATCCACTTTTCAGATATTTGAGAATGAGATGATTCTTTTCCATTGTTGTAAACAAGCAACATTGATAACAAGATTAGTGATAACAAGATTAGTCCTCTATGTTTCTCCTAACACAATCATAACTGTTATGTTTGATATTTTATAATTATGAACTTACAATATCAGATAATTGCTTTGAATTTTAGGTTGCACTACATTTGTTTGGAAGGAAAAATGTGTAGCGTTTACAGGTGATACACTATTAATAAAAGGCTGTGGACGAACTGATTTTCAGGCTGGTGAGTTCTAATTGTATTATCAAATGATTTCTGCGGAGCAAATACTGGGTCCGAGCCACTTTTTAAAACTTTTTTGTGGTGCATGGCGTTAGGTTGGGACATACTCATTACTCCAAGTCCCAATACTCTGAACTCTCAATACTCCAAAGTATTTCTCACAAGTGGTTGCTGGCTGTGCTATCTTACTACACTTTATATACTCTGCTGTGTTCATATACTACTGTACACACACATGCATACACATGTCTCTGTAAACTGCAGTAGGCATTCGCTTGTGTGTGCCGGCAGTCAGTGAATGTCTTGTTCATTTCTGAGATTAATTTACAGAATAAAATTATGTTGATTTCTACATTATTAATGATTTATCCCGCTAATATCTTTCATGAATTTCCGAGTCATCTCGAGTATTGTCTAATTACTAGACTGATTGCTCTGGCGAGCAAATAACATAATCATAAGTAAGGCCCATCAGAAGCAAAATTACATTGGTAGGGCCCACCCCCCATATTTGCCCTTAAATGCCCTGAATTATAATATTCAGGATTTTCACATTTTTCCCCAAAAAAACCATTGGCATCAAACTCTTGGAAATAACAAGACTTTTAAACATTACCGGCTGATGAACATAATCACCAATATCGGGCGTTTTCAATTTAATACCGAGGAATTTTGGTAGCGACATTTTTTCTTGTGTTTTCTGTGCTGTTTTCTTTTAGCTACTGATGTATTATAGTCATATGTCAGATATTTCCTTATTAGTCACGTGTGTACCGGCTGACTGATGGCATGATTCATAACCAATTTAAATCCCTTACAAAAAAATCACGTGTGTGATTTTTTTTTAAACATGTGTGATTCACATGTGTAAAAATGGGACATCATCACATGTGTGATTTTGTCCCATTTTTACACATGTGAATCAGACATATGATTCACATTCAAGCTGTATCGCACGAGTAATTTTCTAAATCACACATGTGATTTTGTACCATTTTTACACATGTGAATCACATGTGTGATACAGCCCTGAATGTGAATCACACATGTCATATAACACAGTCATGTGTGATTTATAACGCATGTGATCTGCATTCGTCATCATTGTTCCAGCTCCACACGACTGTATTCGAGAAGAAGTATAAATACACATTCATAATGGTCAAAATTTGACCACTTCTTTCATTGGACATAATGTTTCATCCATACTTCCTAAAAACTCAATGCCTGAAGGGAGATTTACATAGTGGCAAAACAAAATGTAGTTTCAAAATTACCAACCAAATGTAATAACTCACTTGTGTACATGTTAATCGGAATTTTATTTTCAAATATTTAAAGATTTACTTCATCGATTTATACTGTTTCAGCATTTGTCCAATCTTCTTTCTAATTTGGGCCGAGGTAACCCCTGATATACAATTCAGAACATCATCTGGAATGAGACAAAATGAGACAATGAGAATGAGACAAATTTATAAAACATTTAAATACTACACACAATTCCAAACCATAAATCAATATCCCTAATATCAATCATCTGATGAAAAAAGTTACATTTATATGATAAGTGAAACCAGACGAAAATAAACGGGGCTATTGTAACACTAGCTTATAACTTTTTTCAATCAACACTTACCAAAACAGGACTCAAAACCTCTTTTTCAGTAATTTGTTCCGGCTGAAAGTATACGTTTCATTTTCCATGTAGATAAATTACTACTCGAGGAAATGTACTGACTCCCTAGATTAATAATGGAAAATTCCATTTTAATTTATAAATGATTCATTCAAAAATGTAGAAAGAATTGGCAAATACGGTTCAATACCGGCTGATCATTCAGTTTAGGAATTATACAGTATAGTATTCAAACGAGTGTCTTTTTCCTGGACAGATCGTGATTTAAAAATAGTTCATGGTGTAATCTAGGCCTACTTGTTATTTAACCTTTGAAAAAGCTAGGCATGGAGATGTTGTACTTTGCCATGCATCAATCATGAAATATTTGTAATGCATCAATCACGTCCATGAAATAAAGTTTCGATGAATTTGATTTAATTGATTGATTGGTACACGCCACTGATTTTACCGATTACAGTACATTCAATTAACATCGTCGACTATGAATATTTGATGAAACACAATAATACTTGCTTTTGAGCTTGGATTCAAACACCAAACTTTTCGAACTAAGAAATTAACCATGTAAAATTGATTAAAAACAGCAACGACTATCCTCAAAATAATTGCAAATGGCGCCGTGCGTGCCTGCATGCTCATTCCGAGGCCTTTGCTAGCCGTCATCAACGGTTTGAATCCCGTAAATACCTGCTAATTTTTCGAAGTCCTTTTTGAATATTTATATTTTTTTAGAACTCAACAGCGAATGTAAAAACATATAATAACCTTATTTTATTTATTTAGCCGAATGAAAATACAAACTCAATAGTCCGTGGACATTCGTACTTGGTTTTTGCACAGTAGGGGCGCCAGTGTTAGATAAAATCTAACCATGTGTTGAAAATGTTGAAATAATGAGTACAGTTATGGAAATATTCTTATTCCAACATGGATTCTATGACAAAAATGCAGATGTTCAGAATTTGGAACCAACATGGGTCATATCCGAAATATTCACACTGTGTTGCAGATTGGAATAACTGATGTTAATCACATGTGTTATTCTAATGACATGTGTGATCCTAGCGGTTACACATGTGATCTGTGTTGTTGATCCAATCACATGTGTGAATTACATGTGTATTTCTCAATCACACATGTATTTCAGAATCACACATGTGATCATGTGTTATTCACACATGTGATATGCTCCACAACACAGATCACATGTGTGATAGCTGGAATCACATGTGTTTTCTGTGTCTTTCACACATGTAATGTGTGTCATTCACACACATAACATGTGTGAATTTTTTGTAAGGGATTGTTAACAACATAGCTGAATCTAGTATGAAAACCGCTTAATTTACCTAAAATTCCCGCGCAGATGGGCTTAATCGCAAATCACACCCTGTACAGTATGTACGGCTATTGTTACATGATGGCCATACAATGCGATAATGGGCAAAATGAGAAAAGGACCCTAAAAAGGGTTGGTGAAAAAAAATTGGGTGTTTGGACCCGGGCCCCCACTCTGTCGGCCCTGTAACTCATTGACGATCTTCACCTGATGGTTCCTTGTAATTTAAAATAATTTCTGGGAAAAGGTACTCAAAACAGTTTGAAGGGGTACATGAAAAAGCAGTGAATTCTTTTTCCAAAATCCTAGGTCGACATTTACTTGAGTATGTACTAAGGATTCAATTGTTTTAGCGGATCAAATTGAATTATCTAAATTTTGTCAAAGTATTGGTATCTTATTAACCCCAGTTGCTAGCGACCGATATGAATAGAGCAGTTATACAGTTATTTTGAATAGAATAGTCAAGTATTGATTTCAGCAAAGTATTTTTACCCATTTTCCTGTGAGGAGATGGTGACACCAGATGGCCTACAATGTCTAACAAAGCAGGAAAGTAATATATTATACAATTGGCATGTAGTAGACGGTAAAGAAATCACGTGTCACGTGGGTCAAATTTCTTATGTTGAGAAGATCGTCAGCAGTAATGTCCAATGCACAAAAGACGTGCTCTTGTGAGTTTGGCTGATATGAATCTGATGACAGTTTTGAATATGGTTGGCCCAACAATCTGGATGACCTTTGGGATCTCAGACCTGGGGGTCAGGACCTGAAGGTAACCCCGAAAGTTTGCAAACTTGGTATCATTCGAAAGCTTGTGACAAGAGCTTTCATAAAATACATACTATTATGGGGTTATTATGATTTCCACTTGCATGGTCCAAAATCACTCACAGGCCGAGAAATACTTGCCGCTTAAAGGGTTAAGAGATGATTGGTAATACAAAGTTGATTTGTGATGTGTTGTTAGAGGGAAATTTCGAGATCTAGCATTATAACGATATTTATTCGAACGAAGATTAATGAGCTTAAATAGTGCTTTCAGTACTGGCAAAAATTCATAAAGACTAATAATCTACATCTTTTTGGCTAACTTTTGAGGTAACTTCCAAAGTCTTTAGCCCAATAAGTATTTGGGTTATATTCATCGTGAATGTGCCAATACAAGCTGAAGAATGTGCTTTATCTTAGAGTTAAAAATGTTATAGCCAGGAATAGCCAGAACAGTGCAATTAGAATTAATAATAATATAATGATCATTTATTTTCTTATATAGCGCTTAACTAAAAATCATAATCTAAGCACTTTACATTATAAAACATATGCAGCATATTTAAAACAATTGTACAATTATAGATAAGAACAATAAGATTTTTTTAAAAAGGTATGTTTTAAGGCAAGCTTTAAAAGAGTCAACCGAGGGACTTTCACGGTTGTTGGTCGAAGAACGATTTGAGACAGGAACAATAAGACGGGTTCTGTCTTGACTAGAACGAAGTGCTGTACAGGCTTATAAACACTGACAAGTGATTCAAGATAAGCAGGAGCAAGACCATGCAAACACTAATAGACAAGGAGAAGAATTTTAAAATCAACACGGGCACAAATTGGAAGCCAATGAAGCTTAACCAAAGCTGGAGTAATATGGTAAAACTTTTTAGTTCTTGTAATGAGACGAGCTGCAAGCGATGAATTAGGGTTGTATTTGTTCCAATGAGAAGAGAATTTGCATAGATCAATCTGATGACAGTGCTTGATTATGGATGGCCCTAAAATCTGGATGACCTTGGGATCTGTGACCTTGGGGCCAGACCCTGAAGGTCACCACCAAAGTTCGCAACCATTTGATTGGTACCATTCGATACCATTGGTACCATTCGAAAGCTTATGAAAAGAGCTTTTATAAAATACATGCAATATGGGGTTATCCCTCATATCTACTGAGTTATTCAGTTTTCCCCTTGTAAGGTCCAAAATCACTCACAGGCCGAAAAATACTTGCCGGTTAAAGGGTTAAATTCAGGTCTGGATATTCCTGTGCAGAATACATATTCACTAGACATCCGACCAAGCATATCGTCGATTACATTTCAATCTATTCCCGTGTCCGATAGATGTGATGTTTCTAATAATAATTCGTCCCATAAATAATGTTTCAAATTACCAGATTTGAATTTTAATATCTTTGACACGGTTGTTGGTCCTCCTGTAGTGAATTCCACATCACATTTTCTTTCATATTTCAGTGAAATGGTACTGAAAAAAATTCTACTTGTTACTGATAGCACTTTTCAGAGGTTGGCAGCCCTGTGTGAAAGTACTTACTGCCGCTGTGACTAACTGCGATTAGGTTGAAGTAATGTTAAATGTGCACTACCGGCTATGGTTCAGTTGGCCATTTTAAACCCCCCCTCAACGAAGTGTAGGGGGTTATTAAAATGGAGTCTTTCTATGGAAAAAATCTTGTCTAGAGGTCTCCTCCTAAACTTCTAGCTCTCCCTTCTTGTAACTTGGCACGTATGATTGTCTGGGTATGTTATTGTGCATGTGCATTTTATTTTGTAAGATGGCTGATCTTGAATTTCTTGTTAGTACGACACAGCCTGGAATATCTGATACTTATCTATGAAACTTGATATGAGAGTGACAGGTTTAAGGTATATTTATGTTCAACATAAGCATCTTTTAAAGTGGGGGAGAGTGTATGGCAGGGGGTATTTTAGGCTGCCAGGCATAATTGTAGATGTCTAAATTAAAGTATCTTTTAACCATTAAGATCCCAAAGCCAATAGGTCAGATTAGAGCAAACTCAACGTTTTGGATGGCATCAGAAGCCGCTTTGATGCAGTCAAATCATATATTTATTCTAATCTCACAAATGGTGATAATTATACGTTAAGCTCCCTGAACCCTCATTGGTAATTGTGACTAGAATACTACTTAAGTAATCAATACCTACATAAATTGCCTAAGGTGCTCTGAAACACCGATTACACAAGTTTAAAGGTGTAGATGAGAAGGAACATAACTTCTAATGGCCAATGTTTTTTTCTTTCATTTCTAGGGGATCCTGGTTTATTACATGATTCTGTGCATGGAAAAATATTTAGTTTACCAGATCATTTCATACTATTCCCTGCTCACGATTACACAGGTAGGAAGACAGATAACTTTTTGCATATTTGATTATTTCTAGTGTTCAATATGGATCTGGTTAAAGAGCTTCATATAGTGTTACGAGATATGATGAGTTTTATAACCACTAGCCCAATCAACTTGACTACTTCAAATAAAAGGCTGAATAATATCTGATAACCTAATATGTTTTCAAATAATTTGATGTAAATACCAATATTTCCATGAATTCCAAACTCTTAGTCGATAATTCAATGCTGAAGGCACAATATTTCAGCCCTATATTTCCATTACATCCTTTCAAATGACAATGATATTCACTGAAAAATCGAAACATTGTATCCTCCTTTTTTGCCCCCGGCCTTTGGATGAGGGCTATTGTCGTCCCCCATATCCGTCCATACGTCCAAGCTGGGAGACATGTGGAAGTTAACCCATTAAACGCTGGAACTTCGTATATATGTTCCAGAATAACAAATGCTTAAATATAGCTGGAAAGCAGCGATAACAGGTTTTCTGCACAGTCTTAGAATACTGTTCATCGGTCAACATGGTTTTTGTAAAAGGAATGTGAACAAACAGTCAAGTAGACCTACTTTTAGCCATGGACAACTGGACCAGATGGTCTTTTTTGACTCTGGAAAATCGACTGTTTGGCCTTAATTAGTACTTATGGATTTCGACATGCATTTGATAAGGTACAACATCAGTCATTGTTGAACAAGCTATTGGGAAACAGTATCAATGATGGGTCGCTCAAATGGCATAGCAGTTATCTCCAAACGAAAACAGGTTGCCGAAATCAACAGAACGCCTCATCATGGAATGAGTCGTTCTAGCTAGTGGAGTCACGCAAGGTTGTATCCTAAGTCCTTTTCTCTTCACTGTACTGATAAATGATAAACACAGTTATCCAAAATGTACTGGACCAAGTAAATTTCCAAAACGACCTAAACAAGCTGTGTTACGTACATGGTCAGAAACATGGAAGATGGGCTTCAACCTAAAAGGCATGATATGGATATTGGATACAAAGAAAACCCGGGTTCAGATTATACCTTAGTGTTCGAGTGCGAAGATTATTTTGTTCGAATAAAGATTACTCATTATAATGAAAAGACCATTTCGTTCCATCAAAATTTTGTTCTTTGGAACGAAAAATGCTTTGATCGAACAATATACTTGTTCAAACAAATAACTTAATGTTCAGACAAGAAAATTTTGTATGAATTGAAACAATTCTGTTCGATCGAACAATTTACTTTTCATTCGAACAAAAACTTTTCTGTCAAAAAACTTTCTGTCGCGACAAAAAAATTTGTTGATCGAAAACAATCTTATTCGAATGGATGTTTGAATGAAAACGATCCTGTTCGATCGAACAATTTGTTTGAACGAAAGACCTTGTGTTAAAAAAAAGTTTGTTCAAACAGAAACAACTATTTTCGACAAAATTTTCAATAAACTTCATTTTTGCCAATAAAATATCGTTGATAATTGTGATTGATCATTGGAAGTCAGAACCAGTTTATAACTAATACATGCATTCTAATAAATCTTGTTTCCTCCTTTTCAGGGAACTTAGCTTTAACCTAGTAGAGGCTACTGGCCTATGTAGGCCAACGTATATGCGTAGGCCTAGCATCCTGACAGATTGGTCTTAGGCCTATTGAATTTCAACCCTCCTAAACATCATACTCCTACACCTTATTCAACAAGGATAGGTCTCTGGGGTATTCAATTGGTAAAATCGATTTCATTTGCGGATAATGAAGAAAGAAATCATTTGTACGTCGTAGCAATGTTGCCGGATTTTTATTTCAAATTTTGTTATGAAGTTCAATCCATCAGTCCGTTAATTATCACAACAATTATACTGTGTTTGTTTGAGACAGTAAAGCTCAGTATCAATAAACACTTCTAGCGACCTAGAAAGGATCTCCTATCCCCATGGCGAATACTTACTCCGAATATCAAGCATGAGTCCAGCTTACGGATAAGTGTGTCATATACCTGCATTAAGTAAATATCTTGTGGATTTGATAAAGATCGATATGTACTGTAAAAAATTAAATATTGATAAATGTTTGAAGCCTGCGGCCAAATCAAGTAATAAATTCTTTTATTTTGAAACCTCGTCGACACAACAGCTTTTCTCCGCTGCATCTGTTTGGAGTGTTCAGTTTAGGCCTATGACTCACTGGTACTCTAATGATTTATCCTATTTTAGTAAATATACGATAAGTTTGGTAAAGAAAAAGTTGATATTGTTTAACTAATTTTTTTAAGCCTGTAGCCAAATCATCTGTTGTTATAAATTTATTTGTACTTGATTACATTTTCATGATGAGGAGAAACTCGCAAAAACCCATGGATCGGTAATATTTACTGATGAAGAAAATTGATTATTGTTAAAATTACTGTTCAAAGACTGTGGCTGATTGTGCAATCATTGGGGTAATAAATTTATTAATTTTTGTTGAATTGAAATCGACGTGACAAGAAACCTGCGGTAGATTTCGGAATGACGAATTAGAAATACATATCTTTGAATGGGGCCCAATTTCCGATGTTTACGGCCCGACAGTGCTTTTTTTTTACGTTGATTCTTCAAAATTTCGCATTGAGTATTTGTAGATCAAAGTGAGCTGTATGATTTCAGACGGATTGTATCGGCAACAGCGGTAAGGTTAGAAAGCCTATGTACTTTTGACAAAAAAAGTGTGGAAAAATTAATAACAATTAATATAGCTGCAAAGCAGCGATAACGGGTTTTCTGCATAGTCTTAGAATCAAGTTCAACGGAGGATTACGACAAAGCATTTGATAAGGCACTACATCAGCCATTACTAAACAGGCTATTAGGAAACAGTATCAATTATAGGTCTTCCAAATGGCTCAGCAGTTATCTCTGAATGTCAAGTGTGAGTCCAGCATACGGATAGGAGTGTGTTATATACTTGTATTTAGTAAATATGGTCTGCGTACTATACATATGTACATGTAGTCATATTAGTACTCACTTTTTTTTATTTCTATAATAAAATGACTGAATTACACATGGAAAATGGATGCTAGAATCATTATTCAAAATTTACCTCCCGTAGTGGTTAGAAAAGAAACTAATTATATGAGGGGTTCGTTGTGTTTCATATCCAGGTACATGTATGTCAATTCTCATAGAAATCTCTTTATTCGCTTAGTAGATGAAAATGCCTTTCAGCAACTTGCAACTACTTCGAACCTCAGGACTTTGAAGTCCTCTTGTTAAAAAGTCAAATCTTAATTGATTTGTGTGCATAGGCCTAAGCCAAGCCATCAGGTGTGTGTGGAATTGAATCAAATTCGACACAGCAATTTGCTGAAATTCGCGACAGATCTTTTTGAAAATTAGCATGACGATTGGGTCTGGTGAGATGTCTGCCCCATGATATGTCTTGAAAAAAAAGGTCGTTGTGATCAAATATGGTTGCCAGTAGGGTGGCCATCTAGAAACCCTGTGGGCCTCTTGTTAGAATTTCTAGTTGAAGTTTTGGAGGGAAATTTTGAATGAGTCTTCGATCAATTATTTTATCTTTTACATGTATTTGTTTTCCCCAAGGACCCATCAGCATGAGAAAAATTTGGTCGGCCAGACTCAAGGTGGCTGTCCTCTGACCTTATTTGTGCCAAAAATGTCAATGATGGCTTGAATTCTGAGACCTGCTGCTTCCCAATGGTTTGCCATTTTTCTTTGGAATTTGTGATTTGCATTGTATGAAAAGAGCTCTTAAATACATCAGGCAGGAATTTTTCGATCAACCAATTAGCACGCAATTGGTGGCCATCTTAGTGTCATCAGTATTCATGCGTAGGTGGAAGACGGGTTTTTAGGAAAATATCAACAGGTTTCAACTTATAGTCTTGATATCTGACTTTTATTAGAACTGGCATAGGATATATCTCCTCACTTGGAATTGGAATCATATTTATACAATGAAACTTTTATTCTTTTAGATTTCTATTTGATTTTTAGCATCGGTTAATGTCTATGACGTCTACAAACAAAACAAACTACGCATTTTTATGAATAGAGTTTATTTTGTCTAAAAAGAATTATCATTTAAACATAACGTAACTGTCACTGAGTGTCTTTGATCAAAGGTTTCTTACCCGACCACAGAGAAAGATTCTTTCTAAATGCCAATATTTTCTAAATTTGGATTGATCGCCAATGGTTTTTTGGTTTACCTTTGTCAGCGATATGATGTTGGCATTGAGCCAATTCATGTAAAATAGCGGTACGTTTTTTTTATGTGAGCATTTTTTTCATTGGTTCTCGGGTTAAACGACGTATAATCGATGCGATTGAAGACATGGCAAACCTCTGTCGATGACATGGTCAACTGAGTTAAAAATTCTACGAAAAACTGTTTTTGGCGGGAGAATTCTTAGCTCTCGCGTATAAAATTGCAATGACCTCGATTGGTGGGCGTCATCTCTATGAGCGAATGGGATTGGCTGTTTTTGGGATATACGGGGAATTCAGGCGCTACTAAAATAATTATGGGAAAGCCATAGTATGGTGTACGTTTCATTGGACAAGGTGCAGTTTATGTGCGAATTTCAAATGCTCATTGCTGGTGAGGATGTAATTATTTCACACATCCGCCATAGGTATTGTTTCATTTCAATACCCGGTGATTGTTTTGATTGACATTGAAGAGTAAGCAAACATTCACTTACACGAGGCCTCCACGTGCGCGCGGAGTGCTACACGACACACACAAGCTTGTACAGTACACAACTATAGGTGATGCTGTAACGCGTGCACGTTTGACATGAAAATAGGCTGAACAATTGTAGCAGAAGATGAGCGCTGTGTTTTCTGTTTGATAGAATTTGTAATAAATTGTAATTTCTTGTGACCTGAAAATATTAAGCAGCAAACTACAAGTATAGGTCGAGGTCTGAATATTGTAGTTGTAAATTCCAAGTCAACATCAAGACAGAATAACCACTCAGTACTAATCATCCCAACCTTCAAATTCAGATTCTTCATCTTCAGAGGCACTTAGGAAATTATCGAACCACCAGGTCCTGCGATCCTCTGCTTCAGCTCTCATCACTTCTTCATCATCAGATGAGTCTGAAGATGAAGAGTCATCTTCTTCAGTATCCTGCAGAGCCTCACTCTTTTCGACATCATAATACTTCCTCCTTCTCTTCCTTTGTTTGTACTTCCTTCCAGCTCTCTGATTTGGCCTCCTCACTTTTCTTTCCTTCCAGAGAGCAACTACAGGGGACACATCAAACTTGCCAACTGGAGGGCCCTCCTCCAATATGCGCAACAAATTAGTTAGCCTGACTTCGCCAGGAGAACACCGTGCAGTAGTTTTGATGCGCTTGAGTTTTGAGAAGAGACGCTCCAGTTTGGCATTACTGACTGGAATGCAAAACTAAAGTTCAATCAATGCAATGATGTTTTGCCACCTTATCTTGGCATGAGAAGAATGGAAAATTAATTTCCACACATCTTTGTAGTTGCTCTTTGATGGATTCAGAAAATCAAGTGTGTAACTTACCAGGTCGTGCCACTCCTCAGTCACTGTTACTGTTGGGCAGGAAAGCCCAATGCTGGCTTGAAAGTGCTGATACACTTCGGTTATTTCCGCATCAGCAAATTCTTCACCCACAACACTATCATCAGTTGAATCAGGCTCACTGAGCATTTTTGATTTTGGTAACCAAAGCTCGGTGTTCAAAACAATTTCAACCTTTTCAACAACAGAATTCTCAAGGCGAGCAGAAATACACGTGTTTACAGCATCAATGATAGGGTCTTTGCGTGCTCTACAATATTCTAAGCTGGAGTCAAATGATCGTGAAGAGAACCTGACACCCTGATACGAGCATTGGTCTCCTTCACGCTTGATTTGACTCATGAGATGTTTTGTGACGGTCATATTTTCAAGATTTTTGTTTGCCAGTTTCTGCATTTTTTCATTCACAATTCTGACAGCTGCCACACTACTGACAATATCGATGCCTTCACTCTGAACTGACTTTGACAAAACTGATGGGGGTGTCAGAACATCGATGAAAAATGCAATGTGAATGAGCATCTTACTAGTTTTCCATTTTTTCAAGTAACCTTGAACATCATGGCTGTTTCGTTCAGTGGACAGATTCTCTAGGTGCATGATATATAAACCGTACTTGTCTAACACCAAGCGTAAGGCATTAAGTTTGAAAGATATCCGTCTAGTACCACATGCCTTTTTGGGCTTCAGGGAACCCTCAGTACATTCAAATGTGTTGTTTACTAGCGATGCACGATTTTTTAATTCTGCAAGTTTCTTTGGAGACTTGTGGTATAGATAGAATAGGCGCATTAACATGTGGTCAACATCTTTGAAAAAGGTCTGGTCAAGTGCATCTTTTAAGGCTAACTCAAGTTTATGAGCAATGGACCACTGAAAAATGAGCCAGGGACATTCATCCTTGAGTAATTTTGAAACACCACTCTTTTGGCCACTGTTTACTGATGCTCCGTCGGCACCAAAGCCGATCAGTTTGGAATAGAGCTCAGTTTTATCAATGTCTATCCTTTCAAAACTTTGTTCGATTGCCTGTTTAATACCAGCCGCATTGGCTTTGTACAAATCTTTCAAATACAAGAAAACCAGTTTTGGTTCTGGGTTTTCACATTTTGTATCAAAGTACATAACATAAGAGCATTCTTTTTCAATCACACTATGATCTGTGGATCCATCAGATAGCACACTAAAATATCTAGAGTTTTTCAACTCGTTCTTCAACTGATCAGAAAGATATTTTCCGTGAATGTCTACAAACTCGCCACATTGTACCCTGTTTACGTACGCTTCACCAATATCTACTCCGTGATGTTTTTCTAGCTTCACAATTTCCTCGTAAACTGTGAATGGAAGTTCGTTCTTTGCAACAAAGTATGCAATTTAAAATTTCCGCTGAAGCTGATTCTCTGACTGTCAACTTTGGTGAAACTAGCTAAGATCGGAGGCTGGGTTGGGTCAGTTTTTTGAAGGCCAACCTGAAAGATATAATTTAGAAAATCTTTCCATGTTAACTTAATAAATCTCAAACCCTGAGATTTTGCTAACTTTATTTTGAAAAAAAATTATTTCCTAAAATATCCACTTCTAAGTCTTCTCTATGGTCTAATATGCTTCCCTAGGCTAAAATAGCATGTTTCAGGAGGTTTGCGGTTGGTTTTGAAAATCAGGGGTCGGTAGGACCCCCCTAAAAAAAAAATTCAAACATTTTTTTTACCCTTTTTCGGGCCCGTGTGGGGCCCCGGAAGTTTTATTTCGTCGATCTAGCTCCGTTATATGCGCAGTGTATTGTGTGAGTGCCTGGAGCTATTGTATGTCGAGTACAAAGTGCGTAAGCCACCGTCGAGTGTTGCCCGACCACACACATCGACTGGAGACTGTTACGTCCGGTCACACCCCGCATGGAAAGAGTGGCATGGGGATCAATATTTTATAAGAAAAAACTTTTTTTTAATATGGTGCAAGGTCAATTAATGTTTAAAAAGAGGCACAATGATGCATTGACTTAAATTTTTCTAAATGAATAAATTAATTTGAATTTGAATTTAATTTCATGGAAAATGGGAGACCAACCTGAAATCCTGTGTCTCTCTTGAGAAGCTCAGCTGCTCTTATGTGGCATCTTGTACTGGCGTGATCCTTTGCATTTGACAGTTTCAAGTTTTTTGAACCAACGATCCAGGCATTTGAAAAATCTTTCATCACTCGTATGGTCTTCTGATACCGTGTACACCACTTGCATTTTAAGTCTGTCACCACTCCGTCGGCATCCTCTGTATAATCCAACCACACGTCTGCATTTTGCGTAGCCAAGTCATCCGTAATCCATTTCTTAACAGTATTTACTTTTAACAGACGTTTTTTCGACATCGTGAACGCTTTCCAAAATATCGCGAACCCGGTAATAAAAGTATATTTTACTTCCGCGTTTGCCTGCGCAAGCTTGACACTTGAACTTGAACTTGAACTGTGACAACACGTGGTGCGGTGGAGCTAGCAGATGGCTACACTGACTGAACAGAACTACCGTATTTTCCGGCCAATTAGCCGATTTTCTGGCCTCAGATTTTTACCCAAAATATTGTGATCGGCTTATTGGGCGGATACGATCTGACATAAAAAATCACTTCCTGATCTATGCCACTCTAATGCTCTCAATGATCGTCAAAATCAAGAAAAGTGGTCGATATTTATTTGAGGTCATTATTTACTACCAATTATAATCTATTTTGAACTATTTTATTTTTACTTTGATTGTTCCATCACCGCACAGCGGCAATGGTATACATTTATATAACGCGCGAGTTCATCGTACTACCACGTATCAGTTCATACATTAGTATATATGCAAATCAGCAGTGAGCCGCGTACTGCGTGTATGGCTGTGTGTATAGTAATCAGTTGAGTGAGTCTATATAAAGCACAGTCACTCGGCGATGGATAGTATACACAGCACTCTCACACATCGGCGGGCGCTACTGTCAGCCTCTTAAATCGTCAATTAAGACGAACTAATTGACAAATCAGTGAATTAAAATCTCTGATGAAGGGCCTCGGCTTATTGGGCGAAGTTTTATGAAATCCATGTATTTTAGGCTAAAAAACTGCCCTCGGCTTATTGGCCGGAAAATACGGTAGCGCGATTTCACCGCAATAAGCAACGGAATTGATCAGAAGACAACTGGCACGATTTATCGCAATAAACATCGGAATTAATTGATCGGTGATAGGAAACGGCGCTATTTATTTTCATATCGGTTCAAAAAAGCTAAAACTATTAGATCCATGAAAATTTTCGTGCCGGTCAGCGTGACAGGCAGGAGCGATTTTGCAACGGACATTGTAGCGTTTTGAGCCGGCCAATGTCCGTGACCGGCCGCTTATTTACAGCCTTGAGATCAGTCAGTTGCAACATAGTTCTGGTAGCACCATGTTGGTTGGCTCAGAAATGGTTCCTACCACTTCTCAACCTACTGTGCGACAACCCCAGGATTCTTCCGAATTTCCCGTCGCTTCTTTCTCAGGGGAACTTTCGGCATCATCCGAAGAGCCAGTGGTTAAATCTGCTGGCCGGGCCATTGTCCAGCGATCCTTGTCATCTTCAGGCTTTTCAGAACAGGCTGCCTTCTTTATCGCAGCATCTAAGCCACCATCGACAAGTACCATTTATGACGCCAAATGCGGTCATTTTGCAGATTGGTGTGCTACAGGATAAATTGATCCATGCTCACCCTCTGTAGCTCAATTGGCAGATTTTTTACTAGACTGCTTCTGGATGGCCAAACGTAACAGCTGATCATCGGATATCCCTGCTTGTTGCTGGGTTTTCTGTTTCCCGGCCTCGGGTACCGAGAATAGTTCCACCATGGGATATGTCAGTAATTTTGTAGAAGTTTATGGAGGCTACATTTGAACCTCTTTCTGCAGCGTCATTTGCGAATTCGTCAAAAAAGACTGTATTCTTGCTGTTCTTGGCTTGCTCTGCCCGTCGTTCTGAAACTCATGCACTTTCATTTCGACAAGGTCAAATTGTCTTCGGGCCAGCGAAGGAATTTGTTTCGCTGCGGCCTGCTTTAGAGTTTTTGGCAAAGAACCAATGGCTCGGTCGGTCAACAATGGCAAATTGAAGCCCTAAAACATCAGGTTGAACCTGGTCTTCCGGACAGGACATAATGGCCTGTACGGGCATTGTGTTTCTATTTAGATCGCTCTGCTCCACAAAGGGGTTCGAGGGAGCGGTTATTTATTCCGCTACTGGATCACCTGAAGGGTGATATTTCTCGAGATACAGTGGCCCGACGGGTCTCTTCACTGATCAAAGACATTTTATTGAAGGAGAATCTTTCCTCGGAGGGAGTTGTTTCTCATCAAGTTAGGTCTATGGCTACCTCCTCATGGTTCGGTTATTACTGGAGATTTATTCATAATAAATCACTATATGCAAATTCGAAACCATCGGATGGAAAGTTATACTTCTGTCAGAATGGAAAATTACATTTATAAGCTGTTAGTTGTCGAATCTGAGAGGAGTTATATTTTATGAAAAAATTTTGGCTGGAAAGTGGAAAAGATGATAATTATCAAGGAAATTACAAGACGGTTTTAGAAACCCTAATAAGCGGTTTCATCCCTTCCCATGCAATGTTTCAACCAAAACCTATGTTGACCTATGATAAAAGATTTTTTTAGATTTCATAGTAATACTAAGCATTTAGTATATTTAATTATTTTCAGGTCAGACCATGACAACCGTGTCCGAGGAGAAAAAATTTAATCCGAGATTAACTCTGGCTCGAGAAGACTTTATTGGTGTAATGAATGGATTGAATTTACCATATCCTAAGCAAATAGGTGTGTACGATACTACAAACTATAAACAGCAACAAAAAATGTCACACATAGTATTCAACATAACATACAGCTCTTTTAATATAAGATATATTTTGCGAGCAATTGGTATCTCATGTTTCCGTGATGTTCGACTGATTTGCAAGCTTTATGGATAGGCTTTCATTGTTCATGTAACTAAGTGTTTACAGACCCTCACATGTATAAAAACTGCAGTATGATTGTATTTATTCAAAGCCTCTTGGAAAAAGCTAAACAAATTATTCACAATAAATTGGGCAATTTGCGGTGATGCATATCGAAAAAATACATAAAGAGTATGTATTTTTGATAGCGTGAATAGTCAGATTTTTTATGCCTGTATGGTTTTCCCTTTAACGGACTATTTTTAATTATGATTGTTCTTTCGATTATTAAACAAATAATGCCGGGACACCTGAATACATTCATCTAGCTGCTTATGTTTTTGTCAAGAGCTTTCTTGAATCTTTATTAGGCATATTGCCACTATTCTACCTTCACACTGTACCCCCTGAATAATTTTCATTTCCCGAGGGGAGTTCAGTGTTTTCTGGAACACTGTCTTGCTATGTCTGTTGCCTTATTAAAAAATCTGAGATTTTTAGTACCACAGTGGAACTTCATTATCCTATCACTTGGAAACAACTTATGTTGTTCAGCTTTTATGCCTCTGAAACCCAGCGGAAGCAAGTATTAGTTGAGTAGGCCCAACCGCGAATAGTTCAGGTGAAGTGGTCAAGGTTACATTTGTAAGGGAGCATCTCAAAATTTTTATAGTTTCTTCAATTAGAAAAACTCGCGTTGAATATGATTATTATAAATGGTCCACTTTCCAGCCAAAAACTTTTCATAAAATGTAATTCCTCTCAGATTCGACTACCAACAGCTTATAAACGTAATTCTAAATTCTGTCAGAAATATAACTCAGCGCCTGACCATTTCGAATTTGCGTATAGTAATCTATTATGAATTAATCCCGCATAATTACCGGGTCTAAACAGGCGTCATCGCGAATTCAGACTTGCAATTAGTTCGGATCCGTCATAGACCGGTTGCCTGTCCATTCTAGTTGAAGATAGAGACCGGTAACCAGTCTAGGATCCATCATTTACTGCGGACAATATGCAGCTATGTTCACCACAGGAGGCATTGAATATTGAAAAATTGTTGAGCATTTCAAATCAGTTTTTTTCATTATCTCTCGTTATCAACTTGATGCCTTAGTGGTATTTTTCCATGTAAATTAACAGAGTTTGAAAAATTTAGACAATTATTACATCTCTCCATTCTGTCACCTACTGGCAAAAATCAAGTTTATAACTTTATATACAATATTATGACTGCCCTATTGATATATTTCTTTGTTGTTTTGTAGATGCAGCATTACCAGCCAACCTAGTGTGTGGAATCCAAAAATCACCTGGTCAACTGGTTTGATTTTTTACGTATTTAACGAGAGCGGGGGAAAAGGAAAATGATATTGTACCAGTGAAATCTCCTGCTGACATGGTAGATTAACCATTTGCATGAGTAAACATTGAAGATCCGGAAATTATATTACATTATTGAGAGTATAGAGGTTATATCCCACATAAATTGTTTTTACTTACTGAATGGGAGAAACACTCAAAACACTTGATTTATGCGGTTTCTGATATATTTGAGTAACTGTTTTTGTATAACATGCCATGTAATCCTTTATCCCCCTTCCATTGCAATAATTTACCCTTCACATAAGAATAGAGCTGTTATTGTGAGCAATATTTTGTATCAGCAAGTTTTTGGGTACTTAAAACTGGAATTGTATGCTCCAACTCTGTATGTACTGTGAAACAACTAGGCAGTACCAAGACAATATAAGATTTTTCGGGATCAGAAATCACAGCCCATTTCAAAACAACCTGATACTTTCTCCCCAGGGCTTTACCGTTTTCCGCCGAAAAAATTGGAACAAGTATTAGAATCTATTCATTCAGTTAATTTAAATAGTGTTCAATTGGTAAACTTTAATAGTTTGTTATTATCCAAGATTAGTATGTGTATATATACGGGCATTAACAGTGCTATTACCCAAAACGAAGCAAAACACTTCGAAACCACCCTAAATGACCGAAGACCACCATTAAAAACCGAAAATGTTGACGTAAATTAATTTCAAAGTCAAATTCCAATCGACTTTGTTGTGATGATTCCAACTAACACTTGAAAAGCTAAGCTTACCGAAATTAAATTGCGAATAACCACCTAAAAAGGCGAAACAGAACTTCACCCTTAAGACTAGGCCCAAAAATGGTACAGATAATGAATTTCAATTTCACATTCAAATTGACTTTATTGTGTGCATTC
The DNA here is from genome assembly GCF_964204645.1 of Tubulanus polymorphus. NCBI lineage: Eukaryota > Metazoa > Nemertea > Palaeonemertea > Tubulaniformes > Tubulanidae > Tubulanus > Tubulanus polymorphus. Next base: position 15,150,221 of record NC_134030.1, on the reverse strand, counting down.
TTTTAATGAGAGGTGTCTGATAAACTCTAAAAACCATGCACCTTTTCATGAATGAACTATTGACCTCGGTGTCATTTCATAAATGTGCACAAGGATATTGAATAAACAAGAAAGAAAAATTTCCCAAGTCGAATTCGGCTTGACTTTACTATACCTAGCACACATGTGTAGGTGCACCGTTTGAAGTGATTCGGTTCATATCAATACACACCGTTTACAGTGATTCGCTTCACGTCGAATATACAGCATGTTGTGCATTGAGTCCTACTACGATATCGCTGTGATTCGTACGGCATATGATAATAAGGTCGAATCCCATATAGTGATCAGGTTATACAAAAATGTGTCTAGGGTTTTATATTGCTTTATATCGTTACAAACAACTTGATTTATGTATTCAACTTGAATAATGTAAATTATTATCCCCAAAGTAAATTCAATCCATGTATTAATGATTTTTTGTTTATGTCCAATATCTTCGTTTATGTATATGTTTCGGACACTCGTTTGTATTTCTCTAAACAGATCTGACGGGGGTATTTGTATGTGTTACCATCACTTTCTACTGATACGTTAAGTGTCTATCATTTCTCACAGAAACTAAAAATGAATACCATTTTATGGAACTATCGTCATGTGTACTCTTTATTTGAACCATAACACACTACAATTCGTTAATATTTGCATTATAAATCAGATCAGATATATGGCCGCCGTGTCAGTCAGGTTGGTCATGTAAGAGCTCCTGGTTTATTAGGCTTTTTCAACCTGTTATACTTGGATTTGACATCGAAGCATAGGATCAATAGATATATACAAATATTGTGACTTGAAGCTGTGAAGATCTCAGGGCGAATTATGCTTGCGAAGCTGATATTTTGATGGATTTATTTTCGAATTTACGAAGATTCTGTTATAATTTGCGATCATAACACTGTTCACAACACTGTTCACTGCTCAAATTGTCACTTCGACACCTGACAGTTGAGTTTGACAGCTATTCACGCAATCAGTGCATTGTATACTGTGTGTCAACTGTACTCGTGTTTGAGAGGTCAAAGTTTGAACTCTCAGCAAATAGTAATTCGTATCTATGTTGAACCATTCTCTTAATACATGAGTAATCTACTGAAGTTAAAATGGCATCACAGGCTAGCATTACAGATATGTTCAAACCGAAATCCTCAGAAAAAATTGTACCGGAAACCAATAATGAGAATAATGAAAATAACGCGAATCAGATTACTGCAGCACCAAACGAACAAATTCCTGCCCATGATAACAGGGTCGACATAGAAATCGAACGACCACCAGCTGATGAGGTGCATGACAATGTTGAGGTTTTTATGGATGCGAGTAACAACGAAAGCAGCGGGAAAAAAAGGACCACCAACGAAAAAACGCAGAGAGAAGCTCAACTGTAGAATCCGCAGCCTCATCTGAAGACAATAATCTACAAAGTCTATTTAAAGCAATTGCCGATATGTCTCACAAAATCGAAAACTGCCGAAAATTGCGTACAATTAACTCTTTGAATGCCGGCCTCCAACTAAGTGATTATGAAAAAAATTTGTTCGGAGAATATCGAAGTAGCTCATCGCGTTAAAAACAGATCCAAACCTACCGACGATACAAATACTAAACCGAACAGTATTCTTATACGCTTTCATGGCCGCGAGATTAGAGACAATATCATTTCGAAACGTGCACGTTTAAAAGACTCCGGATTATCAATTCGTGAAGATCTGTGCCCGGAGATAGGAAAACTTGTTAATAGAGCAATTAACTCGGGGATCTACGACAAAGTCTGGACCATGAATGGTAAGGTATTTGGTAGTAGTCGACAAGATGGTAAGACAAAACGTATCGATCTCTACGAACCACTGCCCAATTAAACAATGAACTCAAATTCACTGACAGTTATAACTATGCCTGATATATAAATTGAACTATTGTGTACTACTCCATAGCGAACTTCAATATAATCAGACGGTCAACTGGACTCATATTTAGGAAAAAAAAATTATGTAACATTTTTGCAGTATATCCATCATTCTGACTCAAACCTTTCAAAACCTTATGTACCGTATATCAATTTTACAGTATATATCCACAGGTTACTCAGCAGTCTTCAACTGTCCATTATAAAACATAGAATATTTAACCAACTTTAAACTGTACATTATTAACTAGTATATTTGAGTGTATATAATGCTGAGTGTCAATAAGGATTTGAATTTTCTTAGATGTATCGCATATAAACAAATGTTTAATTACAGCAACGTGTGTGAAATTCTAAATTGTTGACGCCGGTCTAACCGGACCATCACATGACATTATTGATAATATATCACTATGAAAGTTTTTCTCTGTATTTACATACAGGTTTATCGAATATTTTCTATGTATCATATCTACGTTTTTACAATACTTTTCGTTTCAACTCATCTCATCACTCACTTATATCCGCTGGTTGAACTAATATTAAAGTTCATCATTTTCAGATATGTGTTTAGGAAACTTTGAACCAAAAGCACGCAATACACAAAATTATGACAGTCTCCATTTGAATGACCTAACAGATGAGCAGTTATTTCTAAATAATGATTCTCCATACAGTGAAATACAAAATGTGAAGCAAGTTGATAACAATAGTTTGAATATCCTACAATACAATATAAATAGCGTTCCAAGCAAACTTAATGAGCTAAAAACTTTGATACATAAATTTAAAATGGCTAATATTGATGTACATTTACTTCTTCTCTGTGAAACCTTCATTAAAAAAGAGAATCTACCCCTATGTCATTTACCAGGATATGAACTTATAGAAAAACACAGAGACACTCGTAGTCGAGGAGGTGTTGCAATTTATCTAAATAAAAAACTCTCATTCAAACCTAGAGATGACCTATGTATTTTTAAAGAGGGTAAACTTGAAACCTGTTTTGTCGAAATCTTATCGAAATCAGGTAAAGTCAGTGAAAATCTTATAGTCGGTGAGTTATACCGTGTCCCTGGTACAAACGAACTAGACTTTTTCCAGGATTATGAAACTATTTTGAATAAAGTGAAACTAGAAAGAAAGAATGTCATATTAGGTATGGACCAGAACTTAGATTATTTAAAACTAAATATTCATAAAAATATAGCTAACTTCCTTGATATCAATATTTCTAATGATTTACTGCCAACAATATTTCGACCTACTAGAATCACCCATAAAACAGCAACTCTCATTGATAACATCTACTTAAGCTCTAAATTACATAATAATTATAAATCTAATATAATCACTACATATTTATCAGATCACCTTCCTTGTTTTGTTTCCATCGTTAATCAAAATTCAAATACCAAAAATGTACCCAAATTGTCAAGAAATCTAAATAAAGCTAATATTGAATTAATTAAACAGGAACTATCCAATGTGGATTGGACCACAACATCAAATATGACGTGTGATGACAGTTATGACTTTATAGTTAAAAAAATTCGAGCATCATTGAATCACTATGCTCCGCTTAAAAATGTGAAAAAACGACAATCTACACCTGTGGAACCCTGGATGTCATCTGGTTTACTAAAGTGTTTTTAATTACATTATGAGAAAAGCAAAACAGAATTTGTATGCAAATAAGATACTTAACTTCAAAAACGATAGTAGAAAATTGTGGAGTTTCATGAAACATTCTATTGGTAAGTTGAATAATAAATCTTCCTTCGTTGAATGTATCTCAAGGCAATAATATATCAGATCCGAAATCAGTCAGTGACACTGTTTCAACATTTTTCAGTAAAATTGGACAAGAATATGCTAACAAAATACCAAATTCAAATAAACCCTTCACCGATTACATAAAGACTCATAATGATAACAATATATTTCTGTATCCAACTGACCCAAATGAAATACAAACTCTGGTCAAATCCCTACCAAATAAAAACAGTTCAGGACACGACGATATAAATAATACCCTGTTAAAAAATATTATTACTGCCATCAACCAACCATTAGCAAGCATTTTCAATAAATCATTAAGTGAGGGAGTGGTGCCTGTAAATATGAAATTAGCTGAAGTTATTCCAATTTATAAGTCTAAGGATAAATGTCTAACAACCAACTACAGACCAATTTCCCTCCTCCCTGTACTTTCTAAAATCCTAGAAAAGATTGTTTATAATAGATTATACAAATTTCTTTCAAAACATAAACTACTATATAAAAGTCAATACGGATTCAGATCTAACCACTCATCAAGTCAAGCAATTATGGAATTATCAGGAAATATTTTAAAGGGATTTGTAAGGGGAAATTGTACTATGGGTCTATTTTTAGATCTTTCAAAAGCATTCGATTCTATAGATGTGAACAAACTTTTAGTTAAACTGGAAAAATATGGTGTAAGGGGGGCCCACTTAATTGGTTCAGCAGTTATCTGACAAATAGACGATTGTACGTAAAAACTAATGAAACAAAATCAAAAATAGATCATGTAGCGTATGGAATCCCTCAAGGTTCAATATTAGGCCCTCTGTTATTTCTTGTATATACAAATGACCTTTACCAATCCCTTAAATATTGTAAATTTATTCTCTTTGCTGATGATACAACTATTTTTATTACAGGCAAAAAATTATTAGATATTCAGGAAAAGTTAAAAAATGATGTTGTAATGCTTGTAGATTGGTTTAGAGCGAACAATTTGACTCTGAATTTAAATAAATCAAATTTCATCATTTTCCATCCGAGAAATTTTACATTGAATACTCGTAATTTTGAACTTAAAGTTAATGATCAAATTATCAAAACAACCAATTTCTGTAAATTTCTTGGTCTCTATATCGATGAAATACTTTCTTGGGATCAACATGCCAAGCATGTACGGGCAAAAATTAATAGTAATTTATATCTTTTAAGAAATCTGAAAAAGTTTCTGCCCTCATGGAGCAAGAAGCTACTCTATTTTAGTTTCATTCATCCCTATTTGACCTATGGAATTACATTATGGGGCCCATTACTCTCAAAGAAACAGTCAAAATCAATTTTCAAATTACAGAAAAACGCCATGCGTTACATCGATAATGCGTCTTACAATTCTCCATCTACACCTATTTTCAAAAAATATGAAATTCCAAAATTTGATGATATTATCCAAATTGAACTAGCAAAACTTGGTAACAGCTTCTCAAAACAGCTCCTGCTGGAACCCATTATGAATTTTTTTACAACTCACTCCTCAAATCACAGGTATAATACAAGATCTCGCAATTTCCCTAAAACGATCCATCATAAAAGTACAATTTTTAACAGCTCATTCTTAAACAAGATTCCTACCATTTGGCAAAATTTAAATACTAATATCAGGAATTCAAGAACTATCAGCTCTTTCACTCGAGGTTTTAAACAACAACTACTGAAAAAAATACTAGAACAATCACGCTTCAACCAGCATAATGCTATACATGTATATCTAATTCATCCAATTAATTTCCATATCACTCCATCCATTCACCCATCATCATTATGATATCATCTTATCATAAAGGTATGGCCCTCGCATTTGCGATACAGCCTTGAGGCTTTGGGTCAGTCCATCATAGAACCATCTCCTACTTAATATATTAAATTAGTATTTTCATCATGTATTTAATAATTCTTGTCTCTGTATTATTGTATATGTTCTATGTAAATAAAATATCAATAAAAAAAATAAATTGTTTTCACGTCATTCAAGAATGAGAGGAATGGATCCGAAGTTCCTACTCAGCATCGCCACAAGTATTGGCCAAGATAAGAGTCAAAATGTTCTTTCACTGTTCCATATTTCGGAAAGTTTTTTTTTGCATGAAGCCACTAATTCTCGATCAAATTTGTACATGCATTAGTTTCTGGATCAACAAAAGTGACACTATGATTAACCGTCAAGTGATTATATCCGCGCTCTCCCAAACTAGAATATGCTTTCCAGCAATCGCTGATTATCGTGGTTCCCGGTAAAATCCACTTCTCGATTATCGGTACCAACGTTTCCGCATCCCGTTTTTCGACTGCAACCATGAACACGTTTGCATTATTTCCACGTTCGATTCCACCGAACACCCACTGACCATCCACCTGTCTTCCGCGGTTGTATTTTCTTTTGCTGAATTTCGATTCGTCTATTTCAACAACCTTTCCTGGGCCACCGATTGCTTTACATTCACGGAAAACAGTTTGATCGCACACTTCTCGGAAAAACAAAAACGCGATAACCAATAGGTAATCTCCAAAATTTCGGCTATCGTCAGATTGGATCTCGCGAACCAACTTCCACATCTAACCGACAAGTGATGGCGATGTAATTTACCTTTTATTCGCTTGCAGCAACTCCAACGCCAGCCCTCACTTCCAGCTTTTTTCTTGTGTCCAACGTTAAGCGCATCGTTCCTTTACAATGTCCGCACTCTCTTGAACTAGCTATCAGATTGCGGTTCATTAACCATTGCAAAGTACCTTTCCGACGATTCAATATCGTTGTAATCAGTTCTTTATAAGTTATGATTTTCTGTTTATTGTCTCTATCGTAACTGCAACGCCAACTGTCATCGCTCTCGATTTTAATCCTTTTTGCATCGGGTGAATTCATCGTAGGCCCTATAAGTTTTAAATGCTACACGTTCGACGTGTTATGTATTCTACAACCTCAGCAGTTGGTGGGCGTGGATTCCTATATATGACATTTCCTTTTAGAAATCTTGCTATTGTGACTAATCAATAGGCCGGGCGGATGCAGGGTCCTCACGCGTTCTCTGAGGCACTCGAAAATGTTATACTCCCCTTTTCTAAACTGGTCAATGTTCAAGGATAGTCACTGGATTCAAAAATATCGTGGCTTCAACCCTGTTCCTTAAATATGACCTATAATCTTTATTACAGTATGGGATTTTTGCAGCCAGATTTGAGCCAATATTTGTAAAGAAATCATTAAACTTATTAGCAATCGTGAGTGGATCAGTAATAATTTGGTCTCCGTATTTAAACTTATGAGGGAATTCTGATTTTTTATGTTTATTGAGTAAAGTATTTATTAATCCCCAGGTTTGTTTGGGGTCAATATTTTCAAACTGCTGTGCATAGTAACGCTTTTTAGATGCTCGTATACAATTATGCAGGTGGTTTCTATAGTTTTGAAAAGTTATTTTAGAGTCTGTCGTCCTTTTTTGCAGATACTCTTTATAAAGTTTCTCTTTACGTTTTAATGAAGTTAATAAGCCTTTTGTCATCCAAGGGTTTTTCTTATCTTTAAATCGATCCCACTTCCTGTTAATAATTGCAAAGGAATTATTGTAATGTTTATGGAATAAATGGAGAAAATTATTGTATACTAAATTTACATCTTGGTATTTGTACACATCTTCCCAATCTTCCGTCATCAGTAACCTTTTAAATGTTAGCATGTTATAATCGTTTTTCTTTCTATAAGTGACATACCGAGGAGTTTTTTTCCTATTCGAGCATTTTAGATCTATAATAGAAAATATGGGCAAATGATCCGAGAGATCAGACATTAAGATACCTGATTCAATATTGTATTTTTCATAACAGTTTGTAACGATTAGATCCAGTAGGGTCGCAGAATTATCCGTAATTCTTGTTGGTTTGTTAATAAGACCTAAATAATAATTACAGCACAATGTATCAGTGAATTTAGCTGTTTGAGTGTCGCGATCTTTATTCAATATGTTAATATTAAAGTCCCCCATTAGGAAAACCCTTTGATGACAAGATATTTTGTCAAATAACTTTTGTAAATCGTCAATGAAATTGTTTATCTTTAGTTGAGGTGGTCTATAGAATAAACCAATGAGGTATCCTTAGACTTTATAGTAATTTCAATGAAAGTATATTCAACTGAAACAATGGTCGTTAAGATAAGATCGGCACGAGTTTCATAATATAGCGTGTCCTTAATATATAAAGCTATACCGCCGCCAAGTGAGCTTTCTCTACATTTAAATATAGAGTTATATCCTGGAATAGGATATAATAGTGAATTGTTATTTGAGGTTTTTGCCCAGGTTTCAGTAATACCGATGATATCAAATTTACAATTTATTGAATCTAGCGTCAGAACTAAGTTGTCAAAGTTTTTATTCATGCTTCTTAAATTTGCATGAAATAGACTTAAACTCTGGTTTGAGGGGTCTTGAGCTATCTCAGAACTGCCATAATACAAGCAGTCGTATTGTAGGTTGTCAGATTGCATGGTCGCTTGCAAAATAAATATAATACATATCGTCCCAATAGTAATAATAATAGTACAGAGTGATACATAGGATAATTCCATAATCGTTTCGGCACCGTAAACAGCGCGCATCAAACCAAGGAAATGTATAACAAAACATACTAGATAATTTAAGGTTATGAGTCATGTAGCCGGCAATGCGTGGTGATCGCAAAATAAACATTGAGCAAAGAAAAAAAAACAAATTTAAAGACAGCTGTTTTCACAACTGTTCATAATTAATATTTAAGTAGTATAAGCGTTATTCGAGTTGAAAATAGTTAAGTTAATACGTATATATATTAGACTAATTTATAAGTTTTAGATTTCATAGAGTTTGATTGGGATTTTTTTCCCATCCTTGTCAAGAGCAAAGATTTTTCCATTTATGGTCCACATCGTTTGGTAACCTACTTGTTTTTTTACTCTATTCATATAGCTAACAATGTCCGGTGAAAGATCTTCTTGTACAAAAAATGTTTTACCTATAAGACGTTTTTTATTAAATAGTATTTTGTTGCGGATCTGGTGGTCTTTAAATCTTACAATTATCGGGTTAGGGTATAAGTTTCCATCGCATCTTGTTTTTGCTTCTTAGGTTTAATTCTATGGCAAACATCGATGTCGTTGACTGATAGATCTTCCAGAATTTTATCCGGCATGTTTGATTTCAGTGTGTTAACGACGACTGTAGCACAATTCTCTTCGGGCGTTTCACTGATCCCAAACAGGCGTATATTATTTCGACGAGAGTATTGTTCATTTTCGATAGTCTTCCGTTTAATAGACAAAAGTTCCTTTTTTGTAGAAAATCAAGATTCCGTTTTTTTTTCGTCATCCTTCAATTTGAGATTTTCAATTTCCTTTTTCAAATCTTCATTTTCGCGTTCTAAGTCGTACAGACGACATTCAAATCGTTCAAGTGTTTTTTCCACTCGTTGGTAGTGCGCATCAAGTTTTCTATCCATGACATCCTCTAGTGAGAGTTTGAATTTTTCGAGGCTTTCATTTGTAACCATAGTCTTTTGCATAATCAAAAGAGTTTCTAGAATAGTTGGCGCATCCGATATATTAACTGAGGTATTTTTTGGCGGTTTATCAATGATAGATACCGTTTTTGGATCGATTACAGCATCTGACGCGTTTTTTGGCTGTTCATCAGAGGATGATAGAGGGGCCTCTTTACGTTTTTTTGAGGCCTATTTGGGCCTAACTGATTTATTATCATCCACGGGATAATTTTTAACATAAGTTACGTCGTCCACGTCAGTGGACTTTGAGTCCATAAACACCTCACTTTCAGCGGTTTGGTTTGCTAGATCATTTCTATGGTCGGTCATGGTTGAAGGTAATACGTCAGATATTTCAATATACAACTTTACGCCGAGTAACTTTAATCCCTTAAAATCGCAGGTTCACATAGAGTTCATATGTACGTTGAATTTTCAGGACTATCGTACATACGAATATACGATGACCTTGAACGTTTGGATATTTGATAATCCACTTGTCACTTCCAGAGAACTTAAACGATTTATAGTCTAAGCAAAGAAAACTACGAGTTTTGTAGTTTTTGTAGTTACTGGAGAGATAAAGCCACGGATACAACAATAACTTTCAACCGGAGTCTGTGGTTTACAGTTTATAGTCTATAGTTTAAAATTGTGTTGCCACAATTTACGCTTAACTACTTGCTGGTCATGTTGTCAGAGTTTCAAGCTAAATTTCAAGCATACCAATAATTAGTTGCGAATATTCCTTTTAAAATCCTGATGTATTGATGATAATCCTATCACAGGCACAGATCTGACACATTTCTAGTCATAAAAACAGCAAGAAACATTAATTAATTACGGAGCGCATTTTCGTGCAAACCACCCGTCGGCCATCTTGCCAATACTACTATATATATGTTGATATTTTTGTTGATATCTTTTAATTTTCTGATTTATTTACCACGCATTGTACATATCTCAATCTTTTTCCATTTAATGAAACTTGATTACTTTTTCTAAACAATGTTTTACATTTTAAAAAATTAACGTACGAAATACGGGTAATACAATAAATAAAATATTGCTTTGCATAGGATTCGTCAAAAATTTCGGTTGATTCACTTATGGTTTTAAATTCAGTGATGTTCAGCAACGTTCATCGAAGCTACAACTGGCTACCCGAACGACGGCGATATCGACAGAAGACACGCGGAGACCGCTCTTACAGCGCCGCCTACTAAAAAGCGAACGACGGCGATATCGGCAATGTTAAAGACACGCAGAGACCGCCCTTACAGCGTCGCCTACTAAAAAGCGAACGACGGCGATATCGGCAATGTTGAAGACACGCCGAGACAGCTCTTACAGCGCCGCCTACTAAAAACCGAACGACGGTGATATCGGCAATGTTGAAGACACGTCGAGACCGCTCTTACAGCGCCGCCTACTAAAAACCAAAAACCAAATACGAATACGAATACGAATACGAATATTTATTTACACACTCCAACCATTTCCATGGTATATGGAGGAAAACAGTATTTACAATAATTACATAAACAGTAATAAAAGCTACAAAACTTAATTAACTGGTCTCACACTTATGTACAAAATATACTATTTACTATTTACAATACATATATTTACAATACATACACTACCGGAGGGATTTATATACATCGAGACCTATTTTGATGAATTTAGTCATATTTAAAGTTGGATTTTTTAATACATCTAAGTTCCGAAAGGTATTTATATCTAAGTGGTTTTCACGGGGTTCGGTAAGCAAATTACAATCGAAAATAAAATGTACTTCGTCTCATAAAACGTTGCAGGCGGGGCATAATCTATCGGTTCTGGGTAAATGAAGGTTTGATAATCTATTTACAGGTAGGAGATAAGACCCAATCCTGAACTGGAATTAACTGGTCACTAAATCGTCATCAAGCTGATTAATATAGTTTTCAAATTTAATATCCTTCTTATATTGCCTAGAATTAGTGTATAGCGAGTTATTATTCAACTTAAAATCTATCTCTTGTACGTGCTGGTCTCGGAGTACACATTTTAATTTCTTTGAGAGTGTCATAGAGTTAACCATTAATTGCTGCGTCCAAATATACGATAGACCGCAGTCATCAAAAATCTTCTTAATAAATAACAGCCAGGGGCTCTTAAACCTGTCATTAATATATAAATTGAGGGATATTTTATAAAGGATTGAACTTAGTTTAGTTTGCTTGCACGATACCGTTTTAGCCCAAAAATTGATCATTCTACGCTTTACGTCAATATACATAGGATAACGCCCTAGCTCTGCCAGCACTTGCACATTATGGGAATATTTCGTAACTTTCATAATAATTTTACAGAATAAGCAGTGGAGGTTTTCTAGTAAATCGAGATTCTCATAACCCCAGATTTCGCAGCCGTATAGTGCTACAGGAGCGACACACATGTCAAATACGTTAAGCCTTACATCTATCGGAACGTCTACCCTTCTGAATAATAGAAAACATGGCTCTCATAGCTTTATCATAAAGACATTTTTTTGCTTTAGCGAAACTGCCATTCCAGTTGAATTTTACTCCAAGATACAAATAATCTTCAACTACCCCTAACTCTTGGTTACCAAACATAAATTTTCTAGAAATTTACTTGATCCTACTTTTACTTCTAGCGAAGACTAATATTTTAGTTTTATCAACATTCACTGAAAGGCCATTGTCGGCGCAATATTCAAATAGTGTATCTAGATGTAACTGGAGAGATTTTTCATCTTCAGCAAGAATGACTGTGTCATCTGCATAAAGGATAATGAATAAGTAAAGTCCCTAGTTCTGGATCACAATTAAGATTCAGTTTTTCAATAAATGACAAAGTTGGATTACTGCGCGTATCAATATCGTTTAGAAATAGGGAAAATATAATTGGTGATAAGTTTTCGCCTTGTCGTAAGCCTCTATCTGCAGCAAAGTATTGTGATGTGTTACCGTTAAATTTAACACATGACTTAACCGAGTTATAGATATTTTTTACTATATTTAAGAAATTCCCCGTTATGCTACTATCGATTAATTTTCTCCACAATGTAACTCGACAAACCGAGTCAAAAGCCTTCTTAAAATCAACAAAGGCGCAAAAAAGTCTCCTTCCCTGACAATTCGACAATAGTTTTCAGTGTATAAATATGATCAATACGTAGTTGAATATTTTGGTCTAAAACCGGCTTGGGCCTCGCTAATTATATCATTTGAATCTAGGAAAGCTGACAGTCTATGATTAAGTATACTAGTGAACAATTTACCTAGACAACTAACTAACGTAATACCTCGATAATTATCAGGATTAGTGGGTTCGCCTTTCTTCTTAAAAATAGGTTTGATTACTCCAACGGACCATGTTTCTGGAACATGTCCAGTTTTAAATACTAGATTGAATAGGTTTTGTAGTATGTTAACCAAACAGGGATAACGGCTAAATTTTAATAACTCATTAGTGATTCCATCGATACCAGAAGCCTTATTGTTTTTTAAGAAAGAGATAGCTTTAGTTAATTCATCGACAGTTATGTCGCAGTTAAGAATATGATTGTCATAGACAGGAGGTTCATCACCCGTATGTTCTGAATGATCGTTTATTCCGTTTGCATCGTTTAAATCATTTAGTTGCATAAAATGTTCGAAGAAGATATCAATATCAATATTAGCATTACTCTGTTTTGCACCAGTCGCGGAATTTAGCATCGCCCAGTACTTTTTCGGATTATTGATTTCGCAATCTCTTAGTTCTTTGATAAAAGCTTTTTTTTGTTTTTTCTTACTTTCTCGGATAATTCTTTTGTATTTCTTGGATGAGTTTTTAAGAGCGTCAAAGTTAGAAGGGGTTGGACGGCCCCTATAACGGCTTTTCCTATAATTTTATTCTTTTCGCGCATCCCTACAGCTCCGGCCATACCACTTATTACGAACTGGAGTTCTACGACTCCTACTTTTCCTGTGATACATCAAATTACATTCTTCTGCACTTTCTAACAAGGAAGATACAAATCTATCAGTGAGCTCATTTATATTGTTCGGAGACTGGCTAACTAGGTCCTGTAGTCCATTCAAAAGTAGATCATTAAGGCCAATATCACACAATTTAGATTCAACTTTCATGAAAAACTGATCCGATCTATCATTGTCCTACCTAATTGAAGGCTTTTCGTTTACTTGTTCATGGTTCTCATTATCAGCAACAATAGGGACCTTAGAATTCTTAAGTAAACATTGTCTAAGTGGACTGTGCCCATCAGACAGTAAAGATTCAAATGGCTTAATCTGGAAATCATAAACAGATTCAAAAAGGTCAATATCACATACAAAATAATCAATAACACTAGTTTCCCTAAAAGTATAATTACCAGACTGGTCACCACCACATCTGCCATTAAGTATAATCAAAGAATGGTTCTTACAAAGATCAATTAGCTGATAGCCGGTATTATTAGTTCTTTTGTCTTGATTGTTTCTAATAGCTGGGATATCTAAGTTAATTAAAAGCTGTGAGTCAATAGCAGGGTGTAAATCGTCCTCTATTGTCTGGTTATCAGGTTCTAGAAAGTCTGGTACACATGAGATGTGAGCATTAAAGACACCCGTAATTAGCACGTTAAAATCGTTTTCAATCTTTAGCTGTAATAATTCCAACTCTATTTCACTAATTGCTCTATTCGAATAATATTTACTTGTTTCAGGGGGAATATAAACCACTCCTAAAAGTATGTTTTTATTGAACTTAAACAAATCCTTATCTAAACAGTACCAAGATACAAATGGGCACTCAGTAAGTATTGGATCTATCATACTATCTAAACAACGCCTATAAATGATACCGATTCCACCCGATTTCCTGTTCGAAATTTTCTCCCTGTTTTTAAAATGTGATACATATGAATCAGGCAAATCATGACTTAGATTCCCATCTACATCGTCGAGGTGGGTTTCAGATAAACAAATGAGATCATAGCTCCGAATAAAATCTTCAAATTCCGGGACACCGAGTTTACTATTAATACCACATATATTGAGACTCGCAAAGTTGATACTTTTGATTGGTTGATTATTATCGACGTCTAATTTGTTTTCTTCACTAATACTAGCATAATAAGTGTCTAATTGGATACCTTCACCGTTTTTAAGAGGGGAGACATCTTCAATTAAATTATCAATTACATCATAATCATTATTTTCACTATTTACATCTGAGTCATTATTTACATCACGATCATTAATCTCACTATTTACATCAGGATAATCACAGAAAAGAGTAAAACTATCTACATAGAGAGTCCAGAGCATAGCACCGACCTTTCCAGAGCAACACTATTCGTTCGAGACATTCGATGCGTATAGTTCCCTCCGCCGCATCCTAATTGCTGTCCATGGGAGCGCGGTCCCGACGATCGCGGATAACGAGCTTATCCTTAACGAAGTACGCATTTTTCCCGCTGGCCTTCGCAGCCCTGAGTTCGGGTAGTTTCTCGCGCCGACGATCGGCCCACTCTTTCGGCACTTGTTCGCTCAATCCCTTCGATTTTCCGGTTAAGTTTTTCGCCACGGATCGAACAAGTTCTCGGTCTTTGAAATGTTCAAATTTCGCTACGATACCGCGAGGTTTTTTCTGATCACTTCTCGGACGCCCGAGCCGGTGAACTCTCGCAAAGTCGATAGACTGGACTACTTCGACCTCTAGTCTAAGATCGTTCTTGCAGAACTCCTTCACCTTTTCTCCGCGTCTTCGCCTACTGCTTCATCGATCCCGTAGAAAAACAAGTTATCTCACATGCTCCGCCATTGATGGTCTAACAGGAGTTCGTGATCGGAATTCGCGAGTATTTCTTGGTCCGCTACTTAACTATGCATGCGCCATCTATCAAGCAACATGCAAGTTTCATGCATCCAGAAAAAGTAGTTCCAACAGACATGAAAGATGTAGTATAGTAAGCAATATAAACTTGGTGTGCTAGGTATAGTAAAGGTGCACCTCGAATTCAAGTGAATATTTCTATATAACGCACCTAGTATAACACATTATAATAACATGATATCAATAGGCTTTGGGAGAGCCTCCTATGGTGAATTAACAAGAAAGAAAAATTTCCCAAGTCAAATTCAAGTGAATATTTCTATATAACACACCTAGTATAACATATTATAACAACATAATACCAATAGGCTTTGGGGGAGCGTCCTGCAAGTCATAAAATGCCTACTAAATGAAGTTTTTTTCAAATCAAAATCGGCAAAAATCATTCTATGTAGGCATGGAAATACATGTTAAACATTCGAATTATGGAGTCACTTTTTTCTATTCCGCCCCATTCAGTGAAGACTTTTGGCTATCTTCAATACAGAGTAAAATTGATTGAGATTCGATGAGTAAGTTCAACTGCCATTTCATTTTGTCCTAGACCAAAATCAGGTATGAACTATGAAAACTGATTGAGCTAGGCCATGTGATATCTTCTCAAGCAAAGTTGATATAGACATTACCCAATATGGTACATGAACCCTAGATGCAGTCACACGGCTGTAATAGGTTGGTTGTGTCACCCTTATACAAGTCACATATTTCATAATCATATATATCAACAATTTCATATCGAATGGTTCATAATATTTCATATCTCTTACTATATGAAATGCTTAATAATAATAATAATAATAATAATAATAATAATAATAATAATAATAATAATAATAATAATAATAATGTAAATAACTAATGAATATAGTATCAATATGTGCTTTAGCCTAATCGTAATCAACATGTGACATTACTCAATATGTTTTCATAGTAATTAGCTCTTTGTCAGTGCTCATCAATAATTAATTAATGTCTCTCAAATATGTCAGTAGGTGTTAGTTTGTGAGTCCTGATGTCTACAACTTGTCTGACACCTAGTTCTCACATTATACTCATGATTCTGTATATAAAGACTATGAAATATGAAAAGTTATGATAATCATTCTCATTCCGGGATGCAATAAAGATTGTACATATAATAAGGTTTAACTGCCTTGTTGTTCGCGATGGATGGAATCCTGTACCGCTGGTCTAAATGCTAGTTCCCCAGCCAGCCTGCCGATACAACAACCAGCCGGTTACAGATGGGGAGGACCCGAATTTAAGTCCTCGTGACTCACACCAGTACAGATGAAGCTGTTAAACTATTGATTGTGACTGGAACGTGGACCTCACGAGAAGATCGTATTCAACTACACCTGTGACGAGATGGCCGTACTGTTCGTGAACATTGCTGCTGTTTCAGTGGATACAATGCATTACGGTAACTTTTTGTCAGCCGAAGGTAATATAGGTTGCTTCTTTGTCTCGAATTAGTGGTCAGATGAAGATGATAGAAAATTAAAGGAATTTGGATATAAGATACTACCGTACAATCAAAAAGTTATCGCCGGTTTAGTATGATTCACAATTCTTTTTTTTCTAGGCATCTAGTTCCAATCAGCATAAATCAATTTTAGTTTCATTTCGTACTAGAAGTATTCGAATACGGTACACTTCTCAGAGAAAATGTCTAAGGTTAATTAGTCATATATATCTACTTACAGTACAGTGCGTTATCTATACTTTGTTCGCAACAAACTATTTCGACCATACAAAAGGTTTAATCTGCAATTTTCATTTTCATAGGTTTATATTTTTTGTTTGTTAGTATAACTGAAACATGAAGATGAATTGGTTAAATTTTTATGTGGACAAATATATAATCTCAGTAACACCTCAACACTTATTTTGGATGATGATAATTTTTTTTCTTTTGGTTGACAAGGGTAACTGTATTTGTGTTGTGTTATTGCCTGAACACTGCTCTGATGTCTGATGTTGCACGTTACTATCATTGTATCACAAAAGTCCGTCACAAAGCTATTTACAGTCAGTAATCGAAAGATCTTCGAAACAGAGAAATGCGTTTTACTTTCAATGACCAACTGGACTTAGGCTGAGCCTATTACAAGTGGAGCGAATGACATGGTTTCCAGAGCAAAGGCTCTTTGTCTGTGCAACTGAGCATATATTCATACAAATCATTCATTACAGCATTATCCATCCTCCAAACTCTACGTAGCTGAATTTTGAAAGAGGGCCTCGTTAAGATTTATATGTGCTTTTTCGCGAATATCTGTTCGCAAAAATATTGGTTTTGAACAGCCAATCAGAAAGCTAAGGCTCCTCTATGATTGGCATAGCCGCAGAAATCAGCAGGTGTTCACGTGAACCCGCGGTATCGTCTACCGTTTTACTTCCGGGTTTTATTTTAAGATCTAAAATTGTATTTCGAGAGCTTTAGTTGATTTGGTTTTTGGGAGGAATATTTTCATTAGCACTATGGAAGATATCATTGACCATTGTGCAGTCCGGGAAAAATAGCTTTTTCTTAAATCGGATAGATGACCTTGATATGCTAATTAGCCATGTGCTCAAACTACAAATTCAATCAAAGTTTATTCCGCAAAAATATATCAAATCCAATTCAATTTTACTTTATTGAACAAATAAAAACATCAAATCCAATTCAATTTCAAGCTCCAGTCGCTGTCTGTGCTACTTATGAAAACACAATTGTATTGTGTTAATCATAACGGGTATTGACTCTGAGCTGGGCCCAGTGAATTTTGACAAATATAACCCACAGAATGCATCATTTGCCATATTTGTGAAAAGCTGACAGGCTGGCCATAGTGCCCCTTGGGGCTCTTGTTAAGTAATCCATGTGATGTTCACTTTGTCAGGCTGTTCTCTGCTTGTTCGTTAATGAATATTGAATCCTTTAGTCGCCTGCTAGAAGTGATACCCTAATAAAAATCTTATTTCATAGTTATACAGTTTGGTTGAAATGAAATTACCAACTTATTATAAAAGATCATACGATTAGCGTATAAAAGTGCAGTGTTGAGATGTTCACGTAATTTTGAAATCAGAAATTTCACTTGATAGAGAAAACTTCTTTTAGCTTGAGATGTGAAAAATGCAATAGGCTGTAATTTTAGTTTCACCTATTTTCCTACATTGTTGAGTGAATTGTTTATGTTGGTTATCAAAAAACTATGTGCAAATGGGTGGATCTGCTGGATTTGGATTAAGACTTATTAAAAGTGATAGCTCTGATAAAGTAAGAATGAAATTAGGCAATGAAGATCAACATCAATTTCTAGTTAAAAAACCTTTAGCTAAAATTTTAGGAATTAACCCAGATATAAGGATACGTAATGCTGATGCTACACCAAACTTAATACCCTTTACACACTTTTATATTGATTGCAATTTAATTGATCCTACAAAAACATTTGAAGCAACTAAAGATACAATTTGTAATTCTGGTTTATTGAATATTTTACCATTGAAGAATGTTAAAGAATTTGGAACTCAAATAAATTATAATTTAGCTGAGTGTGATTTCTAACCATGCATTCCTCAATTTGATAATTTTAGAATAGAAATTAGAAATCACAATGGATACTTAATTGATTTAAATAATTTCCCTGTAATTTATGAATTAGTTATAAGATGTAAAGAGTAATTTTTCACTATATAAATATGAATATTACTGTTGGACCGAGTCTATGTTTTGGGTTTGATTTTAAACATGGTAAAGAAATGAGAAATAAACTAAATGATTTAATTACTGATATTAAACGTAAATCATTTAATAATGCATCAATGATTAATAAAGGAAATTATGATATAGAAAAAGTAATTGATTTAATCAAAACACCTTTAAAATATTATGAATTAAATGAAGATGGAATTATCGATGATATTAAAAGAATAATAACTGAAATATATGATAATCATAAAAGTAGTAATGAAATAAATGTTGAAATAATCATAACTAAGTTAACTAAATATTTTGAAGATAGTAATTTTTTTGATTAATAAATGAGTGATAATAAGTGGATAATAACTGGATTATATAATGGTGCCTTACTATCAGTTGGAACTGTTGATTATTCAATGGTATTAAAAAAGTATTCAAAATGGGAAGTATTAATGTTGATAAATTTGATATCAATGATATTTTTTATAATTAACATTAGCAGTTACTTTATCTCATTTAACTATTGATTATTTAGAAAAACAAAAATATATTCTTCCTATATAAATGCGTAATTTTTTTTACTAAATAAATGGCATCTGCAATTATAACTATTATAGGATCGACAATTGTTAACGCTTTAGCATTTACTGGTGGTGGATATTTATTTAAACATATTGACAAAAATGGATCATTAACAGAACAGAAGAGGCATAAATTTAGCGTTAGAGAAATTAAATAATGCAGCAGAAGAATATAGAGAAAAAAGACAAACTATATGGAATACATCAATAAAGAATTATATAACCAGAAAATTACACATAGAGATTTTCAATCAGTCGATGATGCTATGAGATTATATAACGCAGTAAAAAACAAAGAAAAATTACATGTATACTAACCCAAATTATCAGATTATTATTCCCCAAGTAAAGAACAACAACAATATGAAATAATTTGGATTTTAGGTGGAACTGTTATCGTTATATTTGTAGCATATAAAATTAGTAATTTTTTTTCTAAATAAATGGATGATAAAGTTGATGGTGTTAATATTATTCCTCATGATATAAATAAAACTAAACTGAAAACATATTTGGAAAAACAAATATTAGAATTTGAAAATGATTTAAAAGTTAAAAAGAAAAAATATTTAAAAAATAAATCTATATACTTTTTTATTATCAGTGGTTCAGTTACAATTAGTTCTGTTATAACATTTCTAGCATTATTCTCACCATTAACACCTTTAGCTAAGAAAAAATAAAATCTAATATAAAAGAAATTAATAGATTAAAAAATACATTAGATTATATAATAAAATGGTAATATAACAGTTGAAGAACAAGATAAATTATTAAAAGAATTAGTAAATTATTAATTTTCTTATTATATAAATGGGGTTTCCAAAAGCTTTTCAATATAATAAATCAATTAAATATAATATTCCTGCAATAGATTTTAATAAAGATATTTCATATAGAAATGAAGTTTTAAATTCATTAATTAATTTAGATATTTATGTTACTGAAACTAATAATTTTAATGCAAAGATGGAAAATATATTTCATGTATATTTAATTAATCTTGAAAAATTGAAAGATGAAAAACAACGATTATTAAAATCTAATATGAAGTATTGGCAGAACCAATTAAATTTTGCTGTTTATTGTGCAACAACAGGATGTGGAATTAGTTGGAATGATCATTTGAATAATTCAAAATATGAATTAATTCAAAGTTTATTTAGATTCCATACTTATTTTCAAATAAGATTAATATTAAATGAATTAGAGACTCCTTTGCCAGGGTCTAGATATTTTAAAGAATTAGATAATAATATTAATTTATCAAAGTTTTATAAAGTTTGTAATGAATTTGATATAGATATAAATCATTCTGATTTTAGAACAAAAATTGGAACAATAAGATCAGTTCCTTGCCCAGAAAATGTTGCAGCATATTGTACACTTCCCATACCATCTTATAGCTTTTATAATATCTATAATGATAAATTAGGTTATGGTAAAATAGAAACTAAGGATTTAGAAACATTAAATTTGAAAAAAATTACCGAAATTCGATGATAATTTAAAACAAGAAAACAATAATGGTTGGGATTATTTTATTTTAGAAAATAGTGAAGGATTTACAAAATCAGGTATACAAAGAATAAATCAATCAATTAGAACTTATTTGATATGTATCCTAGGTGCTCAAGTTGAAACAAGATACCCGATAATTGGAAATTTAAATACATCATTTGATACACAAAAACAATTTAAAGTTTTATTTGAAGATTCCATTCATAATAATAAAAATATATCGATTCCAGAAAATATAGTCAGGTATAAAAATTATTTAGATAAATCTCATGTAAGATTAAGTTATTGTATAGGACCTAATTTATTTATTATTTCTGATGATTTTAATATTAAAGATGGGAAATATAATTGTTATAATAATTTAATTAAGACTGCAACAATAAATAATTCATTTGAATTAAATGACATAAATAAAAAGATTATTACCGCTCCAAAACTAATGGAAGGTGAAAAAATTAAAAAACATATTCAATCAACAGAAACTAAAACTAAAAATATCAAATTAAATAATGATTCTAAAATAAAAGATTATGATACGTCAGAAAATATAAAATCTGATATTATTCAACATGATATACCAAATTAGCTATAACTTGTATAGGAATTGTAATTTGAGGAATATTATATTTTAAATTTTAATTTTTATATGATATAAATGGATCTAGAAGTTGGAGAAGCTTATGAAATGGGAGAAATGGGAAATAATAATGAAGGATTTATACCTGATGAACCACAACCTGATTTTAATGAAACTAATATGGATAATGATGATGGATCAGCATATAATTCTAATTTAGCAGATAGTAGTTCTAAAGCCCCGTCAACAGACGAGTTAATAAAAAACTAGATCGAGAATAAATTCTGAAAATGAAAATCCAGATTAAGTAAAACAAAATTTAGAATATAATGAATATATTTATAATTTCAAACCTATATTTGAAAAATCTGGATATAATATAAATGATAGAGGTGCTAGACTTTTAGTAAGAGAATTAAAACTTTTAGATAATGGTGAATATAATTATCATTTGAAAGATGATTATTATATTGATATCTCTTATGAAAATCAAAATAAAATATTAGACGAGTAATTTAACTGAGTAATTTAGAACCATCTAGAATTAAAAGAATAAGTAATAGTGATGAAATAGAAAATGTTACACAAGAAGAAATAAATCAAAATAAAAGAGTATTTAAACAAAGAATTAATGACTTATTTGAAACAATCAATAATAATTTAGAAACAGAAACAACCTCTGAACAGAATATAACTTCCAAAACTAATAAACTTAAATAGAATAAAATTCCAATTGAAAACTTTTACCAAATGGGATACTATATGCAACAGATCAAGAATTAGAAGATTTAAGTGTATTTTCTGATAAAGCAATTAGAGAAATTATTAGTATAAGACTTGCATCTGATAAAATTGCACATGCTAAAAGTATAAGAGATTTTAAAATTACAAACTTTAGAAAAAGATAGAACTGATAAAATTAAAGAAATAGAACAATTAAAGTTAGATAGAGATAATAAAGTTATTGAAGAAATTGAATTTAAAAAAAGAAATGCATATATAGAAAAAGGAAAAAATGATTTAAAATATAACATAGAATTACAGAAAAAGAAATTAAATTATCATTTAAATCATATGATTATAATATTAGTAGATTAAAAGTTATTTTTAAAGATTTGTTGATAAAACCAAATTCTGAAATATCATTAAAAGATAGAATAAAATTATTATTTAACCCTTTCAATACCACATAGTGTCTCCACTGCTGTACCGGAGGGAATTTAGGGGTTTATAGGGTTATATTTGAAACTTTATAGGATAGTTACCAAGGTATCTGACACAGAAAATTTATATAGCATGTTGTTGATAACTTTTGGGCCAACAATTTAGACATAAATAATTTGGATATTAGTGAACTTGAGGTCAAGGTCACATACTCCAAGATAGCTGCCATGAAAAAAATTCACGAAAAAGTTTCGGGTAACTGCTCTGTCTCCCAGAAAAATGCACTGATCTATTCAATTCCAACTGAAATTGTATGCCATATTTCCTTACTTTATGTAGTAAAAATTTCAAAGCAATAGAACAACTAGAAAAATTTATTTTTCCACTCATTTACCAACTTCACCGATATGTCGGAAGGCCGGATGTAAGGGGTTTCATTGGGGTATAATTTCAGGCCTCAGAAAATTGTTACCTATGTATTTGACACTGATACATTGTATACCATGGTGTTGATAACCATTGAGCTTACAAATAACACAAATTATTTGAATATATGTGACCTTGAAGATGGACAGTTTCTGGTTCTTCATTATTGTTATTGGTGTCCGTTGCCATGACAACCGTATCAACAGGGTCTAAAAAAATTGTCACTGATTTCATCATCAAAATCATTGCTGGCACTATAAACCTACTTTCTGACTAAGTCACATCATCTGAACTGCTGCTGTCATATTCGTTGTCACTCTCAATTTGGTCACTACCAAATTCCAAGTCACCAGCATCACTGTCAGTATCATATACGAGCTGCTGAACCGTTTCATCCAGCCAAATTGTTTTTGTCATGGCTGTTGCAATCTTTGATTTTATGCAGATGGCAGCACCGGCTGATACTGATAGATATGGCATACGGTAGTGGGGTTGTAAGGGTTAAGTTAGAAAGTATAACAATTCTTTCAATTCTAACAGCTGTAACTATGGTATTCACAACAATATGTTTAGCAATATCAAATTCATTAAAATCTACGTCTACTACACGCAATAAACCGGATAAACCTCCAAATGATAATAATTCTATACAAGATAAAGTGAAAGATGGTTTGAAGAAATTAGCAAAATATCGATGGGAATTATCTAAAAAATCTGCTGCAGCTTTACCCGGAATTATTGCATCAATTATTGGTTTTGTTTTAAAATCTGCTGGGAATATTCTTAACTTTGCTGCTGAACATATTATTAGGGTTTTCTGTTACATCACAGAAAACCCTATTGAGATTCGCGTGTTTCTTCTTATTATTATTTTATGTCGCACTATTTTCACTAAAAGAACTAAGGCTTTGTTACCTTGCCACTGTTGTCGATACAATCCGTATGATATCGTTCAGCTCACTGAGATCTACAAATACTCCGCATGTTTTTTCACGAATCATCGTTACAAAAGCTAGGGTTAGGGTTAGGGTCGTAAACATCGAAAATTTAGCCCCTTTCAATGGGGCGACATGTTTTTCGAGTCGTCATCCCGAAATCAACCCGCAGGCCGATAGTCACTTCGATTATCAATCCAAGTATAAATGAAGTAATTTACTGCCGCGGACTGCACATTCAGCCGCGGTCTTCAAGATTTTAACAATAGCCCATTTTCCTCATCAAATCATATTACCGATACACTGGAAATTTACTACTTTAGATTTTAAAAGCACTTTCGAGCCGTAAACATCGACGAATCGACGTGTGTCACTACATCGTCATTCCGGGGATCAGCTGCGAGTTTCTCCTCATCATGAGAATCAAATCGAGTACAAATTAATTTATTACTACCAGAGATTTGGCTGTGGGTTTCAAGGAGTTAGTTTAACAATAGCTATTTTTCTTTACCAAATTAACCGTGTATTTACTAAAATAAATCTTTAGTGTACCGGGGATTCGTAGGCCTAAACTAAACACGCCGAAGAGATATAGCGGAGAAAAGCTGTTATGTCGATGAGGTATCAAAATAAAAGAATATATTACTTTATTCGGCCGCGGGCTTCAACCTCTATATAAATACCATCAATACTCTTATATTTCCTACAATACATACCGATCATTGTCAAATGCACAAGGTTTTTACTAAATACAAGTATATAACACACTCCTATCCGTATGCTGGACTCACACTTGACATTCGGAGTAAGCATTCGCTGTGGGGGAAAGGAGATCGTTCGCTGTGTCGCTTGATGTGTTTATCGAGTTTTACGCGACCTTAAGGCTAGGCCTACCGGTACTGACCTTTACTGTCTCAAACAAACACAGTAGAAATGTTGCGGTTATTAACGGACTCATTGGATTGAACTTCAAAACAAAATTTACGATATTTAGGAGGGTTGTTATTCAATAGGCCTACGACAAATCTGTCCGGATGTTAGGCCTACGCATATATATAGGCCTACATAGGCTAGTAGCCTCTACTAGGTTAAAGCTAAATTCACTGTAAAGGAGGAATCAAATTTATTAAAATGCATGTTAATTAGTGATTAACTGGTTGTGACTTGCAACGATTAATCACAATTATCTATTTTATTGTCAAAAATGAAGTTTTTTTGAAAATTCCGTCTGAGCAGTCAGCTTTATAAGCAAGACTTTTCATTTGAGTTTTTTCATCATAAATGAAACTGGTATTTCATTAATTCCTAATGACTTAAGCTGGGCATAGGTCGGCCTTGCGACGGCTTGTGACTCACTGCGACGCCATTCCCTGCGATTGCAGCGACGATTGTGTCGCAACGACTCATCGACCTACGCTCCCTTGCGACGGGTTGCGACTGTCAGCAACGCAAGTCACAAGGAGTCGCACGTGTTCTACTTTCTGCGACGCGACACGACTGTCACATCCGACCTACGCCCCCTTGCGACTGGCAGAAACTAGTCGCACACAGTCGCTGACAATTGTATCGCAACCCACTTGCACCGAAACTTGCGATGCAACGCGAAATCGCATTGTGTCTCAAGGCCGACCTACGTATCGGCGACAGTGGTAAGGTAAGGAAGCCTCTACACTTTTAACAAAAACTGTGTGGAAAAGGGAAAAAAATAATAATAATCACGCGAATTTCAATAGGGTTTTCTGTGAAGAAACAGAAAACCCTAATTACTTCATTCAGCCGCGGCTTCAAGCTTCAACCATTTATCAATACTCTATATTTCCTACAGTACATACCGATCATTGTCAAATCCACGAGGTATTTACTAAATAAAAGTATATATCATACTCTTATCCGTAAGCTGGAATCACGCTTGATATTCGGAGTAGACGTTCGCCGCGGGGGAAAGGAGATCGTTCGCTGTGTCACTTGAAGTGTTTATCGAGTTGTACGCGACTTTAGGCCTACCGGCACTGAGCTTTTATGTCTCAAACAAACACAGTATAATTCTTGCGTTTATTAACGGACTCATTGGATTGAACTTAAAAACAAAATAGAAATAAAAATCCGGCAACATTGCTACGAATTACAAAAGATTTCTCTCTTCATAATCCGAAAATGAAATCAATTTTACGAATTGAATACCCCAGAGACCTATCCCTGTTGAATAAGGTGTAGGATTACGATGTTTATTTTTAGGAGGGTTGAAATTCCATAGGCCTAGACCAATCTGTCCGGATGCAAGGCCTACGCACATACGTAAGCCTACAGAGGCTAGTTGCCTCTACTAGGTTAAAGCTAAGTTCCCTGTAAAGGAGGAATCAGATTTATTAGAAGGCATATATAAGTTATCAAACTGGTTCTAACTTCCAATGATCAATCACATTTATAAACGATATTTTATTGGCAAATGAAGATTTTCATTCAAGATTTCGTCGGAAAAAGTTGTTTTCGTTTAAACAAATTTTTTCTTTGATGAAACGTTTTTTGCTCGAACAAATTGTTCGATGGAACAGAAACGTTTTCATTCAAACATCCATTCGAATAAAATTGTTTTCTCTTAACAAATTTTTTTGTCGGGACTCAAAAGTTTTTCGTTTTCATTCGAACGAAATTTTCTGATCGGAATATTAATTTTTTTTGTTCGAACAAGTATATTGTTCGATCGAAGCATTTTTCGTTCGAAACAATAACATTTTGATGGAACTAAATGGTCTTTTCGTTGAAATAAGTAATCTTTATTCGAACAAAATAATCTTCTCACTCGAACACAAACTCACTCTTCTTTGTATCCAATATCCATATCACGCCTTTTAGTTTGAAGCCCATCTTTTATGTTTCTGACCATATACGAAACACAGCTTGTTAAGGTCATTTTGGAAATTTACTCGGTCCGGTACATTTTGGATTACTCATGTGTATATTATTTATCGCGACAGAGAAGAGAAGAGGACTTAGGATACTACCTTGCGTGACTCCCGTAGTTAGATCGACTTATTCCATGATGAGGCGTTCCGTTGATTTCGGCCACCTGTTTTCGTTCGGAGATAACTGCTGAACAATTTCAGCGACCCATCATTGATACTGTTTCCCAATAGTTTTTTTAGTAATGGTTGATGTTGTACCTTATCAAATGCTTTGTGTCGAAATCCATAAAGACTAATTAAGGCTAACAGTCGATTTTCCAGAGTCAAATAAAACCATCTGGTTCAGTCGTCCATGGCTTCAAGTAGGTATAATTGACTGTTTGTCGACCTTCCTTTTATTAAACTGTGTTGACTGTTGAACAGGATTTTCAGACAGTGCAGAAAACCCGTTATCGCTGCCTTGCAGCTATATTTCACCCTGGCACCTTTTTATTTTCATTACTAAACAATTCATGATTTTATAGGATAGTTACTGAAATCAAAATTATGTTTTAATGTTTTTAAATCATTTGTTAGATTATTAGTTTTTATCTTTAATATGTAAAATCGGTATTAAAATATAAGATTTCTATATGTTTTTGTCCAAAATGTGGTTGCAAAACATTATAATATAATTCATACATCAATAATTTTGATATTTCTAAAACTTATGCTCCAACATAACTAGGTTTATTGAACTTCGTACTTGTTATTTTCATTTTAACAGCAGCTAAACTTTCAACAAATATTCTGTTACCTATGAACTTAGGATATGATTGTTAATACCTAATTCTGTTTCCATTACTAACTAACTCAATATCATTTCTACTTCTTATATTCTCACAAGTTTTTACATAGAATGCATTATTCATTAAGAAATCTTTATCGATATCAGTTTTACCTTCATTTCTTTGTGTAGTGTTAAAATCTATATATTTTTGTAACCATTTAGATTGACTGAATGAAATATATCTATATACTTTTTTAAATATCATTCCCTGTTTCAAATAAAATTTTAACATCCGATAATGCACTACATAATTTTAGTTACCTTCCTGAGACACCATTTACTTTTCTGTATGAATATGATTTACAGGTTTAATTCTTTTTTGATAACTTGACAGTTCTTCATGTGTAACAGTTTTAAGTTCGGGACAGTATGCTAGATCTCTAGATTTAAACTTAATATGTTCAGGATATTCTAAATCAACTACGAAAAAGTATCCAGGATCAGCGTCATCTGCAATATCTACAATTCTTTTCTTCCAATAAAATTTATCAACATTTTCATGTTGTATAATTTCAGTTATTTTAAATACTCCATAAGGCTGTGGTTCCATCATTGCCCAACCATATAAATTATTTGCATCTATATATAAGAACTTATATCAAGGATTATCATTAACATTGAAATATCTATCACCTTATACACCTGGAACGCCTCCTCTTATAGATTTTTCAAATAATGATAATTGATCTATATTTGTTAATAAATCCATTTTTATATCTGTAAATTTTAAACCACAGTCCCAAGTTAAACCTGGACTAGAATAACAGTGGCAAGGATCGATATCAAAAAATTTAACATCTCTAAACCTTTCGAATATATCAGTTAATAATAATAAATCCAAAATGTTTCCAAATATTCAATGTTCTATTATAAACTTCATCTTCAACATATTCATTTTTTAATTCATCATAGAATTGTTCTTTTGTAAGTTCAGTTATATTAAATTCATTATGCGATTTATAAAAAGAATATGGTATCGCATATTTTTGATTAATTGAAAATCATCATCACTTGGATAATGTTGTTTCAAT
Source organism: Tubulanus polymorphus (assembly GCF_964204645.1). Lineage (NCBI taxonomy): Eukaryota > Metazoa > Nemertea > Palaeonemertea > Tubulaniformes > Tubulanidae > Tubulanus > Tubulanus polymorphus. The sequence continues at coordinate 15,121,388 of NC_134030.1, read as the reverse complement.
AATTTTTAATTCATCATCAACCAATGATTTATAAGTTGGTATTTTGTCTACATCTTTCGATCTATTAGAATTTAATATTTCTATATCATTATTAATTTCTTCTGTTTTATGACATTTGTTGTTTATTGAATAAATGAGCATCATACCCTGATGAATTATTACTGGAACAATATTTTGCTTAGCTTGTAAGTTACAATTCCCATGCGCTGCGCCTCAAAACTTTCCATTCAAATGATCATGATCTCTAACTTTTTATCTTTAAAATTATATAGTTTTTCACAATAAAAACATTTATCTGCAAACTCAAATTCTTCTGTATCTTGTCATTATGATTTCTTTATTTGTTTCTAATAATTCACTAAATTTTATATCATATTCAATTAATAAGTCAACAATGATTAATGAAATTTTCATTTCTCTAATAATAATATTCACTTTTAACTAATTCTGGGTAGTCTGATTTTACATATAATCCAATACAAAGGCTGCAGCTGATGAATCTTTTTATTAGTGTTTGTTTTTGGTGGTTCTGAATAATCAATTACACCAGAATTTAATATCTTTCTTTTATAATATATTTCTTTTCTATCTTGGTCAGTTAGTTCTTTATTCAATGACTCAAAATTACCATATATTACAAATGGTACTTCATTTTTGTAATCATATTTTTTAAATTCTAATGTATTATCTTTTTCTGTTGGCAGGATTAATTTACAATGATCATGATTATCACACAATTGCTTATGATTTGATAATGCATTTTCATGACTGAATTTATGTAAACATTTTCAACAAAGATATATTTAGGGTTTTCTGTTCCTTCACAGAAAACCCTATTGAAATTCACGTGATTATTATTATTTTTTCCCCTTTTCCACACAGTTTTGGTTAAAAGTGTAAAGGCTTCCTTACCTTACCGCTGTCGCCGATACAATCCGTATGATATCCTTCAGCTCACTTCAATCTCCAGATACTGCATGGGAATTTTGATAAATCCACGTTATAAAGGCACTGTCGAGCCGTAAACATCGGATTTTTGGCTCCGTTCAATTAGTAGCCATGTTGTGCTTTCTTTCCGAAACTTCTCTCTTCTTTATGAGGAAGAGCTATCGAATTATTCCCTCTCTTCTCCACAATCAATTTCAAAGTCAATTTTATGAATTTATTGCTCAGCGGGTCCGAGTCCAATAGTTTACGAGTCCGGCGTTTGCGTGTCTGACAGGTTTACGGGCATTTGTTTGTTACCTCTTTAATATTTTTGATTTCTTGTTATTCCGGTTATTTCATTTAAGTATATTGCTGATCAGTTCATGTAACCAAAAGCGTAAATAAACAGATTTTGAATTGATCAAGTTTAAATCAAGGTCGTTCAGTCGCGGAGGGCTACTAGAATTACGGTGCAGAATTACGTTCGTCTCAGAGAGAAAACAAACGACAGAAAAGTATCAGGTGATTATCGATAGCCTACTACGGTACACACAGTTGACAGTGTTAGGCCTGTGCCGGTTGGTGCGTACTGGGAATAAATATACTGGTTGGTCAGTTGGTTCGGTTGTGAAGTGTGGAAGCTAAGAAAGCCTACCTACCGCCACCGGTATTTATTTGTCTATAGGCCTATTATATAGTAGCCAATACCATTTTTTAAGTACGAAGTTGTTACGCGTACGTGACTGTACGGTGATATCCACAGGTTAACCGTACGTGAGTTCCCTAAAAACGCCGTGCGTGAGTTCCCTAAAAACGCCGTACGTGAGTTCCTATAATCTGCAAACGCGCATGCGTGAAAGAATAGAGTTTGGGTTAGGTGAGGCTAGGCTATTTGTAAATCAAATTTCATCCACCCTGCAGTTACGTTCTGTGGCACCGTGGTGGGTAAATCACTGGACTACAACTTGATTTTTTTTCGTTTGGTTTCGAATCCCAATATTGCAAGTCTGAGCGTCAACGTACTCACATACGGCTAACCTGTAGAAATCACCGACCAGTCACGTACAGGTAACAAGAGCATTTTAAGTATTAAGTGGGTAGGACAAGCCTACCATGCCTATGTACTACAAGCACAACTTTTTCCCTCTCGTCGGCCCTACAGTGATGTTACTATAACGTGCAATTATAACATGGATAGGATTTGGTCAGGACTAGCCTAAAGTCTAATTCAGTCTTTGTACTAATTCACTCGATAGGCCTATTTTTAAAACAATACAGTGAAGTATTCACACGCAGAAAGGCTAATTGATTGGAGCCATGTGATTAAATTTGGCCAGGCTTTCTCTGACCTGCTGACATTAATAGTCAAACCAAAACGTTCATGTGGTCACGGCTTGTATACCTGATATCATTGTAGGCCTGTACATTTTGCTGTTCGTAGGTTTGGTGTACCGATTTCTCCATACTTGACTGATAAGTGCTGCTGTACGCATTATACAATTGTTCCAATGGGAATAGGGCCTATTTATTGGGCTTATTATTTCCTGCTTTAAAATACTGAAATAAGCCCAACGTTCATTCAAATATCCAACATCGGTGAAAGTTTGATTACTGTATACATGTACTGTAGGTTTTCATGTTGTATGAATATTTTGCAGTTCAAATGGGTATGATGCTGATTCCAATGTCAAACGCATGAAGTTAGATGGTCAAGGACAGTCAACACCAAGATATCTCTCTTCGACCGATGTTGCACCATAGAAGATCTGATTCTTTCAACTCAAGGAAAGTGATTCAACACGATCGACATAACACTGGAATAGGTTTGCAGTAACTAACGGTTCATTTCATTTAGTCCTATGTACCTTTTAGCCAATTTGGATTTGATTGTAATTGAAACTCTGGAACTGTTAACAAAAGACAAGTTGAAAAAACAGAAGTTATGCTTGATTCTCATGTTCAAATTTAATTCAAATTCAAATTTATCTTATTACATCATATTTACAAAGCATATCATTGGTTCATACAGTAATAAAAATTAGGACAGAACAAATATTATTACAGAATTTCCAAAAAGGCAATGAATTTCTATAACTAAATGAACATTATTTTTCTAATAACTCGGATCAAGAGTGACTCTCCTGTTTATTAAAAAACACACGCAACTAGTGGAATAGGTTTGATTTACACACATGTTGCAGGTATCAATTGTTTATTACTATAGAATTTATAATCCATAAAAGCCAAAATCAACATCAGCCGGAAACCCAGACCAGATCAATTCATAATTTATTGATTGAATCTACACTACAATATATGTATTTATTCAAATATTTCAATAAAAACATTAACTTCTTAAATCTATTCTAAATCATAGTACGTTCTTATCTGTAAATTCACTCAATCTATCGACTCAGCAGGTGCTTAAGATGAGTTCTTAATAGGACAGATCCATTTTTAAGGATGGTGATAATACAGTATCATGATGTTTGAATGCCAAAATAAATGCCTGGTCAAATAAATTAATATTTGTGTTTGTACGTCCGCGTATGTTCGGTTTCAAAGCTGAATCATATTTGACGTTTACACAGCATATTAGGTTCGAATCTGTCAATGCATTTTATTCTATGTATCGATATTTAAATTTACTACAATTCCCATCATTCTGAATGGCTTTGCAGAAAACCCGTCATCGCTGCTTGGCAGCTATATTTTATAATTAAAATCATTTTCTGATTTGAATAATAAATTAATTCGTTTAATTCAGATATAATGATTTTCATAATATAATATATCTTGAACTTCATTTGAATCGTAATCTTTTGATAGGTATAGAGGTTCCAATGTATAATGTTTTATATTATCACCTTTTGTATTCGGTAATTTAATTAAATCAAATACATTTATTTTTAAATTATTATCTCTTTCTATTTTTCGTATTTGTTTAATTTTAACAGGATAATTGTCTATCTTATAATTATTTTCAAATTGTTCATAATTTGATACTCTACAAATATTATCAGTTGCAGTAAACAACTTATAATTGTCCATAGAAAACATTAATCATCAAAATGTTGTACATTTATAACAGCATTAGTTTTAAATGGTAGTTTAATATAACTCGATGCTTCAATATCTGGTTCTTTATAATATGATAAATTATTTTCATCTAACCAGATCCTTCAAAATATCTCTCTTCTATCTTATTTTTTATTTCATTATAACATTTATCTAATCTATCATCTACATGTAGAAATCACCGGGACATTATTCTTCTATATCTTCACTAGATAATCTATGAAATCTATCTGTTAAATGTGTTCTGAATTTTTTTAAATTGCCTTTCAATCCTTCATATTCTAGGTGAATTATTAATTTATTACCATATTTATTAGTAGTTGTTTCAATATTAGTCAATTAATTAAATATTTCTTATGAATTGTTAATTCTATTAACTTCTTAAATTTATAATCTACTAATTTAGCATTGCTAGTAACTTTAATTCTATCTAAGAATGATTTATTGTTGTCACTATGTACTTGTTTACTCTCCATTTGATATAAAATTTTTATTAAAATTGAGTACATTATATAATACTCATTTATATAAATATCACAGATATAAATATTAGAGTAATTAGATAAAAGTTGTTTCAAATCAAATGTTGAAAGGTTGAGTGAGTAAAACATAAAAATAAATTCGAGCGTGTCAGAATTTATTTTTATTTTTTATGAGTTCTGATATGATTGTGGGCAATCTACATTTTTTTCAAAACCGTTGTCGGCACGGTTTTGAATGAATTCTTTAAAAGCAGAATCATCAATCTCAGTTTTTTCTAAAAATTTAATTGTAAATCATGCATCGTGGCTCATTACGATCGTGAATTTGGCTATGTTTTCTGCGTATTTTCATCATCACAGTATAACGGAAATGATTACTGAGCTGGATAAAGTAAATCTCAATTTAGCTTTATTGTTCTTAAAATTAACACACATTTTCTGCATTTCTGCGTTTTGAAGAAACCGCTGAGTGTCCACCAAAAACATTATGGGTTTCCTGCAAAATTTGATAGCGAAGTTGCCTAGGGATAACAAAACACGATCTTACATAACCCGATTTTCGCCTATTTAGATATGAGAGGTTATGAAGTATTTCACTATTATCCAAAAAATTTCGATCTTTTACCAATAATGTTTTTCGTGCCTGCGCATCATCCCGTGACAATTCGCCTGACTCCGCCTGAGATGATACTTTTTAGCGTCTCATCGCTTCGTTGTTCAGTTGCCAAATCCAACACGTCAGGTATTTTTAACTTAGCATTATTTTCTTGCAACGACTCTATCTGCGGATAGTGAATTCGCGATAAGAAGTCGGCATCTAAATGCTGTTTTCCAGGCCTGTATTTTCAAGAAAGTTGATACCCTGTAGTAAGATACTCCATCGCTGTAATCGTCCCGTGGCCAACCCATCAACTTCCATTTTTCTCAATCAAAGAAGAGCCTTATGATCTGTTACCACTGAAAATGGCTTTCCGTATAGATATACTTTAAAATTCTTAATTTCTGAAATAAGAGCCAAACATTCTCTTTCACTAGCTGAATAACCTTGTTACTGTTTTGTTAATGATCGACCCTTGTATGCTATTACATGTTCTTTCCCATCAGCACCTGTTTGCAACAATCAATACCCGACAGCATTATTAGAAGCATCGCAATGCACTATAAACTCATCTTTTAACGAAAGAAACGCCAATACCGGAGCTGTTACTAATAGTCAGCCAGCCAACCTTAAAAAACTATCCTAAAATTCGACGATCACGGCATTTTTTGTTACAGCTTGGCATCTGGGCTCATTTGATAGCAGAGTATGTGGGCTATCATGTGTGGTGGATGCCTTTTACAATTTTTTCGTTTTTTGGCCTACAGGGGGCGTTAAAGTCAGACATTTTGAAATTAAAACATCTTCATTTTCATTCGTCAAGGAAATATAATTCGAATATCTCATCTTGGGTTTGGAGTAATTTTACAATCTAAACCTTTTCTGAGTTGGGGGATTGCAGCGCATATAGCGCAACGTTAATTTTACGCATACATTCATTTGTTACCTAGTTACAGCAGCAACAATCGTGTAATATTCACTTGAAAATAGCAATTTCATATGAAATATTCATTTTAAAGGTTATTAGCTCAAATAGTGATGTTGTTAATGTTTTTTGTTGATTATTTTGATATTTCTTTAAACTTACTTATAACTCGTATGTACTTGGTCAATATCGGGATTAACTGTTTATTGGTTTCTATGGTAACAGCAATTCAAATCTGCGTTCTTCATCCGTCAGGTACCGGTATTTTGGGCGTTGGGTCTTTTGTGACATTCCAAATGTTCTCAAACTTGCCTAAAGTCTTCGGCCATGTATTGGGCCGCTTATTACTACGTCTTGCTAACAATTGAATTGCAACAATGGTAACCATTGTTGCAATTGCAGAAAAATCGCGTAATTTGTCCACATTCTTGACGTAACCAATGGATTAATTGAGGATGTGTTTATCTAAAACCATATCTAATCTTTTTTCTTTAAAATTTTAAAATCATTCCATATTCGTTCACGAGTAAATTATAACTAAACGTCGTCACCATGGTAACCATAAATTATATGCATTTATTTGAAAAAATTCTTTTTTTCCCATAAGATTTTCTCCCATATCTTTTGAACCCTTTCACCGAATTTGTCGAATGAAAGCTCATTTTTGAGGCAATTCCTTGAATTTTCCTTACTTCTAGGGCATGACATTAATGATCCTAACGTTGGAGTGTCTTGAATGATTTTTGTCAGGATATATGCTGTTCAGTGAAAATGATTGTCTTTCGAATATCATGTAAATTGTTAGCATCCATATAAGCGGTTATTCGAGCAGCGTCATCACGCTCCAGTACCTTGGAGATAAACGGGAGGTTACTGACTGGACGGTAGTTTTTGAGCTCTGTTTTTTAATGAGCGGGGTTATCAACGCAGTCTTCATAGACACGGGAACGTATCCTTCCAACAACGATCTGTTAATAATGTCCAAATAGAGAGGAATGATGGCAGGTAGGATGGCTTTCAGCATCCAAGTAGGCAAAGCATCAAGCTCACATGACTTACTTGGCGATTTCCCTATTATTGATATAAGCTCTTCCTCCAAGACTGGCTCAAATTCCGCTAGCTCACAATCTCCAAAATGCATCGTTTCAGGACCCAAACACGAGTCTGGGAAAGATATCTAATCCTCTCAATTTTGTCAGCAAAGAAAGTTGCAAATCTATTTGCACGTTCTTCCCAATCATCACTATCTGGCAGCTTTCTACTAACATCTTTCAGAAGAAGTTCATCAAACACTTTCTGCATAGCTTTTCCATCCGAACCCTGCATCACTAATCCTGGTATTGTAGTACTGCCTCTTGGAATGCTTTATAAGAATATTATAATGCAATTTGGCAGTATGGAAAATTTCGGGCTAAAGTATTTTTACAAGACGAGGTAGATAATTTTCAACAAAATGGTACATTCAGTCGTTCCTAGTTCCATAAAAGCAAGAAAGGGCACTTTGAGTCCCTATCAATAAAAAAGTAGAAAGATGCATTACAACGTCATATAGCCCGTGTAAACTATCAAGCAAAAATGCATGTTCAGCATGTCCTGAATTGGTTTCTTGTAAATGCAAGACTGATTGCAGCCGCGCCAACTGTAAATGCAGAAAGAATCTGGCTGTTGCCACGAAAACTGCCTAGATAATGATAAACTAGGGGTCCAGGGACACCATGCCCACTAGGGAAGTGGTTCCAAATGCTCAACAATCTGCAATTTCAATATTCCCCCTGGTGACCATATGCAAAAACCAATGACCTTGAAACTCAATACAATCATAAAACATGTCAGCAGCTACGATTTTGTAATTGATTGTGATAACAAAATATGCCTCGTTCCCAATTTAATATGGAAATACTAAGTTATTCTACTATTCAACGCCCCCTGGTGACCGTATTCAAAACCCAATGACCTTGAAACTCACCACAATCATAGAACATGTCACGAACTATAACTTTGTAATTGATCATGGTAACAAAATATGCCTAGGTACCAAGATAATGAGATACTAAGTTATTCTACTATTCAACGCCCCCTGGTGACCATACAGAATAAATAATGGCCTTAAAACTTGCGACAATCATAGATGATGTCATGAGCTACAACTTTGCAATTGATTGTGGTTACAAAATATGCATTGATACAAATATAATGTAGAAATACTAAGATATTGTATTATTCAACGCCCCCTGGTGGCTATATACAAGAACCAATGACCTTGAAACTCACCACAATCATGGAACACGTTATGAGCTACAAGTTACTAATTGATTGTGGTAACAAAATACACTTAGGTATCAATATAATGTGGAAAAACTTTTCCCACCTACGAATGAGTACTGATGACACCAAAATGGCCGCCAATTGCGTCATAATTGGCTGATCAAAAAATACCTGTCTCAGGTATAAAACATCCCTTTTCAAAGAATACCCATCACAAATTGCAATGAGAAATGGCAAACCAGTAGGGAGCTACAGCACTCAGAATTCGGGCCAAAATTGACATTTTTGGGCACTAAAAAGGTCATAGGACGGTCATCTTGAGTCCGATCGACCCAATTTTTGTTATGCTGATGGGCCCTGGGGGGTATTCACATACATCCGAAAGATCAAGGTAATTGATCAAAGCGTCTTCAAAATTTCCCTCAAAAAGTTCAAAAATGTGTAAAAAGTGTTGATTTTAGCGAACAACAATGGCTGACAGTCGGCCATCTTGATTCTGACAGGGCCAGTTTTTGGGCTGGAAAGTAGTCACGAAAAGTGAACGCAATAGCCCGCTGGGACTTAAGTCCCAAGTGGGCTAAAAAGTAAATTGCAGTTAAGGGAATATTAGTTTAACTAAAGATTAACTAGTATCATCCCCTAGAAGTAAGGAAAATTCAAGGAATTGCCTCAAAAATGAGCTTTCATTCGACAAATTCGGTGAACGGGTTCAAAAGATATGGGAGAAAATTTTATGGGAAAAAAAGAATTTTTTCAAATAAATGCATATAATTTATGGTTTCCATGGTGACAACGTTTAGTTATAATTTACTCGTGAACGAATTGGAATGATTTTAAAATTTTAAAGAAAAAAGATTAGATATGGTTTTAGATAAACACATCCTCAATTAATCCATTGGTTACGTCAAGAATGTGGACAAATTACGCGATTTTTCTGCAATTGCAACAATGGTTACCATTGTTGCAATTCAATTGTTAGCAAGACGTAGTAATAAGCGGCCCAATACATGGCCGAAGACTTTAGGCAAGTTTGAGAACATTTGGAATGTCACAAAAGACCCAACGCCCAAAATACCGGTACCTGACGGATGAAGAACGCAGATTTGAATTGCTGTTACCATAGAAACCAATAAACAGTTAATCCCGATATTGACCAAGTACATACGAGTTATAAGTAAGTTTAAAGAAATATCAAAATAATCAACAAAAAACATTAACAACATCACTATTTGAGCTAATAACCTTTAAAATGAATATTTCATATGAAATTGCTATTTTCAAGTGAATATTACACGATTGTTGCTGCTGTAACTAGGTTACAAATGAATGTATGCATAAAATTAACGTTGCGCTATATGCGCTGCAATCCCCCAACTCAGAAAAGGTTTAGATTGTAAAATTACTCCAAACCCAAGATGAGATATTCGAATTATTTAGCAAAAGTAGTTTAAAGTGTATTTCCTTGACGAATGAAAATGAAGATGTTTTAATTTCAAAATGTCTGACTTTAACGCCCCCTGTAGGCCAAAAAACGAAAAAATTGTAAAAGGCATCCACCACACATGATAGCCCACATACTCTGCTATCAAATGAGCCCAGATGCCAAGCTGTAACAAAAAATGCCGTGATCGTCGAATTTTCCATGATTGGCTGGCTGACTATAACGGTTTCTTAATATCATCAAAAGCCTCCTAACATTCTTTATTTGAATTAAACGGTACATCCTTTTCTGTAAGAGTCCTGGCCCGTGCAGAAAAATTTCGAACAAATTTTCTATGGAAATTATCCGCCCAAGAAAAGTCCTCTCTTGCGTTTGATTTTCAGCTACTGGGCAATTTTCAATTACTTTTACTTTATCTGGATCTGTTTTAATTCATTCCTTATCTAAAATAAACCCAAGAAATTTACAGTTTTGTCTCGCAAAGAAACACTTACCAGGTTTTAATGTTAAGCCTGCTCTCCTTAGTCGGTTCCTGAACTTCGCTGAAAAAGCTGAAACACTGAAACACTGAAAATAAAACGCTGAAATTTCAGGGAATTCCCGAAAAACACTGAAATTTCTGGGAATTCCCGAAAAAAAAACGCTGAAATCATGCTAGGAACCGACAATAGACGTTTTGAATTTTTTTCCGGACCGGGACCGCTACCGAGTCCTGAACATTTTCTCTACCTAATTTTTGGTTGTAGAGACATGCATAAACAGTATGTGTGGAGTATGAAAGCCTTACAAAACTTTATCACAGCCGTACAAGCCAACGTTATTTTCGGTGTCATTGAAATTCGCTAATAATAGTTCAACTGTCATTGTATTTAGCATAGCTTCGATTGGGTTTCATAGTTCTACATTTTCTACAAGGAGGAGCCTTAAAGGGTCGTCCCCGGGTAGAGGTCAAAACTTGGTTTACTTTCTCAACTTGCTGAGACTACCATCTGCATTCATACCTCGATTTGTCAGGCCTATAAGAGTCGAACAACATTTTCCCATACACAGACTTGGCTTTAGTGTAGATGAAGGCTAGACACTGCACATTGTGGATAAACTGGAACTCCAAACTCTCAAAATTAAACGTCAACAAGAAAGATCCAATAATTGAACGTTTATCTTAACTATATTAATTAACAGCTTGAAATATACATTATACATTCCGCGAGAGTATTTAACAACACTAAATGTCAATTATAATTGTTGTATACATTTCATCTATATTCTATGTTCCTTTAATGTTTAAATGTTTACATGTAATAGCTCTGTGTCTAATGCGTTAATTGTTGTTTGTTTCACTTTCACGTCATTACTCGTCACCTTTGTTTTTGTATCAAAATCAAGCGTTAAAGCCACAGATTCGCTTAGCTTGGGCTTGAATTCTGGTTCCATTGCTTCGTATTCTATTGAAATCCCCTTGGTTACCTCGGAATATCGCTTAGCTTTTAAAGACTACGAATTTGGTCCCAGGAAAAACAAGTAAAGCAGGGTCTACTGTACATCAGCTGTTGAGTTATTTTTCTCTGGTTGAATCAAGTTATTACTGAAATAGCGTTCGTTTTATTTTCTGTTTTAAAATTGTGTCGTTTAGCTATCCTGCTACAAATTTCACAGTTGAAGTTAACTGGTGGCATATGATTGCGTGAAATATAATCACTGCTATAAAAAGTCTTTTCTCGGTATCTGCATGTCCATTTAAGCAACTTGGTCTACGATTCCTCCATTTATAGATAGTCTAAAACTAAGAATTGATACATTTTACATGATTTTCTCACCACAGCAAATAAATTATTCGCAATTGTTAAATCCATTCCATGCGCACGATTAATTAAAAAGAAATTAAGTAAGATCCCTTTTGTCCAAAAGCCGCATCATCATTATAAGCGCACAGCGAGCGCCGAAGGCGCGAGCTGGAAGCTCCTTAAGTTAATCGCGCGTATGAGGCAAATTCAAATTTTCTATATTTCTCCATACCGTCCTTCTCAAAAAGTGTAGTTTACATCCGGGACACATGGGCATTGGCTAAATCGTGGCGACGAAAATGACGGTCACGGACGGACTTTCGTCGAAACTTGCGGGCCGCGTCGCGCGGGTAGTTTAAATACGTGAATGAAGGATAAAAAAATGATTTCGTGTAATTTTCAGAATATTTACAAAGAATATTCACAAAATAATGTCAAAAAATATTATTTTTAGTTCGTATTCCTCCGTAGAAACCGATTGCAAGACTGGATTCCAATCCCACGAAAAGCACAGTCCCTTAGCAACGGGTCGAATTTTTTAGAATAACAAGCGCGCCGGTTTCACAGCATCACTAAGGGTCGAGTCCCGGAGAATAAAGCGCGCGTGCGGTCCGCGTGTTACAAAATGACCGACCCGCCCCACACAAGTACCAAATAATTAACTCAAAATTTTGCCACTCCCTGGGAGTAAAATGCCTCGATTTTTTAACATATCTTATCTTTATGTGTCTTTTACTCCCGTTTTTCAAACGTTATTCCCCTTTTCCGTTTCGAGTAAAATTCGTATACGCTATAATCCGTATTTAAATACCGTTGTTCCATTAATTCCGTACCCATGCAACCCGTTGTAATACTAAGGAAGAAATCATCAGTGTAAAACATATAAAACTATTGAAGCCATGAGATTTAATGTAGAAAACTGACGTTTTTAAACTACAGAAAAATCTATTCTCGTGTAATCGATAAAACAATAGGCTCTCAATATGTAATCAACGTTCCCAAACATCCACGTTGTTTTTCGCAGAAAATGATTTTTTTCTTTTTTAATCATGGGTCCCTTAATTCGCTCGAAGATCTATCATATTTTGGGTGTTCTTTGGTCACGCCACCGGGTGCCTTCCTTCAGCAAAACCTACATTTTTTGCAATGTAGAACTTGGGAACAATTTTTTTGTGTAAAACATATAAAACTATTAAAGCCGTTCGTAAAACATATCAGATAAGTGCATATATAATATCATACAAGATCTATCGTCGTATGAAAGATAAAACAAACAAGGTTTTCAATTTGTAATCAACACTCCCAAAGCATGTTTTTTTTTCGCAAAATGAATTCCTTATACATGTATTTGCTCGCGGCGAATTTTCGCTCGAATACGTAGATCTTTGACATTTTGGGTGATTTTCTTTGCCACGGACCACGCCGAACACGTGCCCCCGCAAAACGTATGTTTTTTACAGTGTAGAATTATGAGTTGGGAAGGGCACTTGCCTCTATTTATTCATTAAAAATTAAGACTGGCTGTACGCTTCACCAAGTTTCGACTTTGAAATATTAGCTAGCTATCAAATTGAACTTACCTCCGGTCTCCTACAGAGAATATCACAGTCGTCCATAGTCATGCGTAACATGTTGACAAAAGAGAAGTGGCAATCATCATAATCATATTTTATATACATCTGAAATGTTCAAATAAGTTTTTTTCGTCTTGTAGAAGTCAACCTCATTCTTGGAATATTCAGCATAGTGTTTAAAAGTGGTTTGTACGGTTGTGAATGGGTTTTCATAGGCGCACAGCGAGCGCCGAAGGCGCGAGCTGGAAGCTCATTAAGTTAATCGCGCGTATGATGAGGCAAATTCAAATTTTCTATATTTCTCCATACCGTCCTTCTCAAAAAGTGTAGTTTACATCCGGGACACATGGGCATTGGCTAAATCGCGGCAACGAAAATGACGGTCACGGACGGACTTTCGTCGAAACTTGCGGGCCGCGTCGCGCGGGTAGTTTAAATACGTTAATGGAGGATAACAAAATGATTTTGTGTAATTTTCAGAATATTTACAAAGAATATTCACAAAATATTGTCAAAAAATGTTATTTTTAGTTCGTATTTCTCCGTAGAAACCGATTGGAAGACTGGATTCGAATCCCACAAAAAGCACAGTCCCTTAGCAACGGGTCGAATTTTTTAGAATAACAAGCGCGCCGGTTTCACAGCATCACTAAGGGTCGAGTCCCGGAGAATAACGCGCGCGCGCGGTCCGCGTGTTACAAAATGACCGCCCCGCTTCAAACAAGTACTGAATAATTAACTCAAAATTTGGCAATCCCTGGGAGTAAAATGCCGTGCGCTTTTTAACATATCGTATCTTTATGTGTTATTTACTCCCGTTTTTCAAACGATATTCCCCTTGTCCGTTTCGAGTAAAAATCCGTATTTAAAATACCGTTGTTCCCTTAATTCCGTACCCATGCAACCCGTTGTAATACTAAGGAAGAAATCTTTAGTGTAAATAAAAAATATAAAATCGAAGCCGAGATTTAATGTAGAAATCTGACGGTTTTTAACTACAGAAAAATTTATTCTCAAGTTAGCGATAAAACAATAGGCTCTCAATATGTAATCAACATTCCCAAACTCCCACGTTGTTTTTCGCAGAAAATAAATTTTTCAAAATTTAATCACGGGTCCCTTTATTCGCTCGAAGGTCTACTTTGGGGGATTTTCTTCGGTCACGCCTACGGGTGCCTTCCTTCAGCAAAACCTACATTTTTTACAATGTAGAACTTGGGAACAAATTTCTTGTGTAAAACATATAAAACTGTTAAAGCCGTTCGTAGAACATATCTGACGATACAGAAAGATTTATTGTTGTATGAAAGATAAAACAAATAAGGCTTTCAATTTGTCATCAACACTCCGGCAAAGCATTTTTTTTCGCAAAAATGAATTCCTTTTCTATACCCGTATTTGATCACGGCGAATCTTCGTTCGAATAGATCTTCGACATTTTGGGTGATTTTCTATGGCGACGGACCACACCGCACAGATGCCCCCGCAAAACCTATGTTTTTTTTACAATGTAGAGGCACTCGCCTCTATTTATTCATTAAAACTTAAGACTGGCTGTGCGCTTCACCAAGTTTCGACTTTGACATATTACTCCTCACATATTGTTTTATGCATGTCTCTATAACTTAATTAGGTAGAGACTAAAGCACGGTTCAGGACTCGGCAGCGTCTCCGCTCCGGAAAAAAAGGTTCAAAACGTGTATTGTCGGTTCCTAGCACGATTTCAGCGTTTTTCGGGATTTCCCAGAAATTTCAGCGTTCTTTTTTCAGCGTTTCAGTGATTCAGCTTTATCAGCGAAGTTCAGGAACCGCTCCTTAGTCTACTAAAAAGATTACGTAAATACGTAATGTGATCATCCCAATCTGCTGAGAAAACGAAAATGTCGTCTAAATAAACCAAAACAGAGTCTCCCGACGTATGTAATAACCGAGTAATGATTGACTGAAAGATACTTGGTGCCGAGGCAATTCCGATTGGCAATCTTGTAAACTGATAATGACCCGAAGGTGTAACAAAGCCAGTTTATGATGAGACCATTCCGATATTGGTATCGGAAAATATCCACTCATGAGATCGAGAGATGAAAATATCTTTGGTTGCGATTTGCCACACATAGTTGATGTATCAAAAATATGTAGAATTGGATGCAAAGTTTGCATTTTTATAACTTTGTTCAGCCGACGAAAATCTATCACTAATCGATAGGAGCCCTCTGGTTTTGGAACAAGTAAGGGAGGGCTACTCCAATCCGACGAAGATTCCGCAATCACCCCATGTTCCATTAATTGTTGCATCCGTTTAATGAAGTATATCTCGGAGCGCCAATGGAACTCTGTAGGGCCTTGACTGGACCGGAATTTCAGTTTCTGTTTCAATGTCGCAACTCACTCCCTTGGCTTCCCCTAATTGCAGAACATTTTCTGCAAATTCATCCCAGAGTTCCTCAAGTAAGCTCTTCAACTGTGACTAATTATATTCAGATAAGTCCCCCGTGTTTACTGTGTCAAAAGTATCCTCCTCGTGTATGTCCCGTTGGGCCGATATCCCTTCATTATCCAATCAACTGCATTTATTGGGGCATCTAAATCAATCATTGTAACAGTACCAATAGTTGCAACCTTGTATAAGCGAATACTTTCATATGTAGGGTTAACTAACTGCATTGGCAATTCTATCCCTTACATTCGATATACTAGCTGCTCCCATTAACTGATACCTCTCTCGCATAATGTTGGAGAATGTTGGACGAAACCTAATCCCTCTTTTACCTTGGAACTTCCCTTCAATTTTGCCCGTATTTGGACCTCAGCCTTGGGCGGTATAGTTATAGAATCTTGAGCTACTAAACAAATCTTAAGATTAAATTTTGAGCCTGCTGTCAAGTGGACGATTTTACCGTTTTTTAGTTTAAGAATCTTATCTTCAAAATATATTACAACCCTATTTGTTTCTAAAAAAAATCTAAACCTAGGATGCAAGAGTGAGCCAAATTTTTCAATAGTGATCCACAGCTAGATTTTCGTAGTAACTGAAAATGTTTCGTAGTATTTAGAAATGTTCTTAATGTTGTTTCCGTATGCGTGGGGGTTACGTTAAAGCCGTCAGACAAGAACGTACTAGTAGTAGGAATTACGAAAGTTCTTGTTTGATGCTTTCATCTACCAACGCAAACCATAAATCAGTCTATAAACAACAATTCTTTCTCGGTTCTTCTGCTGTGAGATCTGGCAAACATTCAGAAAATCTTTATATAAAACTTTTAAATAGTTGGAACCATATTTGGTTGGGTCGGAACAATGGAGTGTATTTATAACGAGGCTCGTGAAGGGATCACGCTGATACTTGATGATATTCCCGGCTACTTTCCGTAAAAGGAAAAACCGGAAGTTTAGGGAGATGTGGTTGTTTTGCTTATCCTGTATTAAAATAGAATTAGTTAAATTGTAGATAAAATAATTAGTATAAGTATTTCAAATAATTTAAGAATTGATAATCAATCACAATGTATTCCGAATCGTAGTTAATTATAATAATTAAAAAAGAAACAATGAATTTGTACTGTAATTAGAAAAGAAAACAAAGTTTTGAAAAGATATTTAATTTGAGTAATCTAGATGTTGTTTAAGAACAAATTGTTTATAATCGCTAATGTTTTAGAAAAATTAATTTGTGTTAAATGTTAAAACTAGCTGTCTGAAGTTTCTGTTGTCTGTATGCGCTCGTTGGTAATTCACAGACAATAGCTGCTCTCTCAACAACGACTAGCAAGGAGTGAGTAAATCACAACGCGTCATGACTGGAGGGTTGGAAGGAAAAAGTTAGTTTAGCAAATCAGTTTTGAAAATAATTTTAGATCAGCGAATCATTAAGGCCAAATTCTATATGACCAAAACAGTCATGACAGTAAGGTTGCTGCTCCTTGCCAAAAGTCGAGTGGGAGAGTCGGTATTTTAAGAATGCCGATTCTTTCTATAAAAGGGACCCGCATCTTGAGAGAGCAGTCACTGGAAAGAATCTGTACCTTAGTAAGACGAGTGTCGACAGCAGGACAGGAGAAGCTTCGGAACGATAGGGATTCATATACAATAGGGATTAGGAAAATCATTCTTTGTTCAAGGTAAATAAAATATATTATCTTCAATATTATCATCCGGTATTTCAATTTATTCATTCGGATTTGTGCACGGACACGTTCTCTCGCCAGGGCCTTACTCAAGTATTTTATAGATAACGATTAAAGAGAGGATTGTGACCGGCGTATCAATATCATAAAATTCTGCTTAATCTCCTCTTGGCCTTTGTGAACGTTTAAGGTTATACATCCAAAAACTTCCAACATTCCCCCATTGGCGATCTTTGCCCACCTACTATATTCCCCATCATAAGGATGGACTTGCCCTTCTTCTTTTAATCGTTTAAAATTTGTTGCACCCGTATCTACTAATGGATCAACCTCGTGTCCCCTTATTTTACATGGTAAACCTAATGGATGCTCAGTTGTCAAAACTGTTACCTGCTTATTAGATTTCAATATAGCCTGCCGTTTTCTTATTTCTGAGCATCTTTTGGGTGCATTATTCCTTAGTTTTACCTTTATATCACCAGAATCGTGGGCTTTACTCATCCTTGTAGCTCTAGATAGCCGCCCAATTCTATCCTTGCTGGTGGCCTATTTTGGCCCTTTGTTAACCGTAACTGCCCGCAAAATCTCTTAATATGTCCTTTCTGTCCACACAAATAAAAATTAGGTCCTCCTGCTTCTCGCTGTATACGGCAATTTCGAGCGTAATCTCCAATTTCCCCACAGTTAAAACATTCACCACGAAAAGATTGGGGTTTTGTCCCCAAAGATTCCATTGTCTTGAACTAAAGTTCTGCCTCGCGCGCGAATTACCTTGCGGCTGCTCCCACCGCCGATGTTGTTGTTGATCTCGTCTAGCCTCTTGTTGTTCTATCACAGTGACTCTTGCACGCAATTTCACTAGTTCATCTCCTGCCGACGAGTGCAAGGCGTTTAGCATGTGTTCGTCTTCATCCACCGCGCTATCCATTTTCAGCATCTGAACTGCAGGACCCGCTAATGATACCGCTTTTTCGAAATTTTCCTGTATTTGAGTGCATACAATTTTCTTTATCGTCGTTCGTAACCCATCCAAAAATACACTTAAGGTTACATGAGGTGGTAGTTCCAGTTCAGAAGCTTTTCTTCGTACCTCATCAGCAAAATTATCGACCGATTGTCCTGACACTATTTTCACATATTTTAGTTCATGTGTTCGTAGCCATTTCTTTTCGGCATTATCATTATATCTGTTATCGAATGCTTTTCTCAGATTATCCCATCGCAGAAAGTCCTTGATACCATGACTGCGCTTCATCCCGAAGAAACAAGGGGAAACTTCCTAATCGTTGACTCTCCGTCCTACATATTGTACAAATGCCTTGATCCACGGAATTGGATCATCTATTCCGTTAAAATAATCTGGTTTTAAAGCACTCATACCTTTTTGGTATGTGTAAGCTTTCGTCAGAATCATCTGCCTCTTCGTTAACATCTTCGTGTTGGTCGGGTTGACCCTGTCCATTATCTACTACAGGATCCATTTTTTGTATCTGAATATTCGAGGTCCTTTTTCTGGAACGCGTAAAGTACATCCAGCCCGTAGTATAAAATAACATGCAAATTCGATTTTCCGTCCTCTAAATGTCTTGGCTGCGATAGGTGGGACGTACCGCTGTTCTCCACCAGTTGTTATGGTACGATGTTCTTCTAATATTTGGTGTGTGACCCCTTTCACTAATGATTGTAACCGGCTTGTCTATTTGTCCTCAGCTATCTTCTTTCTTGAGTGAATATAAGTTCAATCAAGTCTTCTTTACGACCACACTACTTCTACATCATCCTGAATGGCTTCGCAGAAAACTCATCATCGCTGCTTTGCAGCTATATTTTTATAACTTTTATCTTCTTTCTTTAATCTTTTTTTATTTTTTATTTTATTATTTTTTGAAATAATTCATTCAACAATTTATAAATCATGATGACCATCTTCACTTTTTCCATGATAAAATAGTTTATATCCTTCTAAATCTTTTAATTCGCCTTTAATCAATGATACCCATGTAACAGGTAAAATACTTAAAATTCTCGTATTGTACTAACATATACAATATCTCAAATTTGCTGATATTTTTTCACCATATTTAGTTTCTATTTTTTCTAATTTTAATATTTTATACTCAATTTCTTGGTTACATCAACTAATTTTTTTATTTTTATATTGTTTGTTGGTTTTATTTTGTTATTTATTTACGCTAAGAATGCTTTTCTGTCTCCACCTACAAGGAAAAAAATTATAAGTGGTGATGAGTCGCCCTCTCACCCTCTGGCCTGAAAACGTCATATTCTAATTACTTATGAATATGGCAACACCACCACCTTGTTTGGTTTGGCGATGTTCCTCTATTAAATTATACCCTGGTATTTGGATTTTACATTTGTTATTTTCATTCATCAGTGTTTCACTTATTAAAACTAGATGTAGTATACATCCTTGATCTTTTAAAATACTGACAATGTTTCTCAATTCACTTAATTTTTTTTGTAAGCTATGGGTATTTAATTGAAGTATATTAAGACCTGCATTATCATAAACTAACTCATTTACATCATATATATCTTTATACGGACATCAATTATTTAGTGGATTTCCGCTCATGTCATCATTGAGAAATCGCTATCATTTAGCGCCGTTTTAATACGGTTGGCAACATCAATGTTTCCTAAGCATATAACATGTTGATTAATATAATGAAATAGTAAGTAACATCCGATGAAGGATCTTTGAACCTTGACTAGTTTTCCTCCTAAAGAAGCGTATTTTTTATTCACTTACATTTGGCTTTCTAGAAAGTTTTTCCGCACTCGGTGGAATTTGCGTTGATGATCTCTCTTTTCTTTTCTTATTTGTGGGCCTCATCTCTGTTCGAAAGTACATGTTGAAAGTGACCGGAAAACGTAGATTTTCCGTGTTCATTTAAATGAATTCCGCTTTTGTCACATGGATCCCAACAGTAGTTACCAAAAAAAATCGGAAATCAATTTGACCTCATTCTGACCTCATTGCGAGCGCCGTAGGCACGAAGCTACGCTTCGCACCGAAGACCCCATCCTCCCCCGGCAGGGATTCGAACCTGATGGCATCGAGATTGCCACGGCACGAAACCCTGCCATAATCGACCGTGTGCGCAGATACATGCGCAGTTCAGATGATGTGATTTTTAGCCAATCAGAAATCCCGTTTTATTTTAGCCCGGGTTTTCCCATTTATAGTTCTTCCTTAAAATTTGCCTCAACGATTATACAACGAGCAATCTGATTGGTGCCGCCAGTTTTCGCATGTACCTGCGCACCCGGTCTACTGATGCAGGGGTTCGTGCCGTGGCTGAGTGTAGCGATGCCATCAGGTTCGAGTCCCTGCAGAGGGAGGATGCGAAGACCCCCAAAGCTCCAGTAATGGAATGGAATTTGAGGCAATTTCCGGGCATCTGGGAAATTCTCGGAACCGGAATCTAGCAAAAATTTATCAATCAGTTTGATGTGGAAGCCATCTTTGATTTATAACAAAATGTATCGAAGATTCTGTTTGGTGGTTGAAATCTATCAGGCCTAACAAACAATTGAAAGCGGGTTCGAATCCTTGAAACAGCAGCTATTATCTCGGCAGAAAGATTTTTCAATAGTTATAATTAATTTCATTCGAATATAAAATACATTTACGGGCAGTCGACAATATGGATCCGTTGGTATTGAATAGTTTGGCTCAAGTATAAAATATGAATAAGTAGTACAATGGCCTTTTTACCTGATGTATTAATACGCACAATGCTAACCAAAGAACTGCCAATCTTAACAGTCCCGACATACCGGCACTCCCGACTTTCCGAGAAACCGGCAATCTTGCAAACCTACATACATACATTCCAGGGCTCAAGTAGGGTATTGCATAGTATAGTTCCTTCGCGTATGCTTACTACGTTGTTCGGTTTATGTGTATCCCAAAGAAAGTTGTCATGTCGACACATTCACATCGCCAGCCATTAACATTCCATGTGTCAACGTGTCGACGTATTTTCCAACCAACTAATTAACTACTAACGATCTATTAACCTCATACACCAAACACACCACGTGACCAAACACCAGGCCCTTAAGTCGACAGCCGCCAAATACAGCGACAAACAAAAGGCTCTCTAGCTCAGCAAATTATAGGTACGCTATGCTCACTTCAAATTAATTACATTTTATTTTACACTTTACAACAATCCCAATTAATTTAAGCTATCCACATTATCATGTTGACCACAGTATCGTTATTTCGGCGTTATTTCAATTTCAGTTGAACTGCAAGCACAAGAGAGTGCAGGATTCGGTAAGTATACCAACCGCAAAATGCGCAACGCTGCTCGACACATTTTCTATAAACCCGCACCGGAGACATTGGCACCTGATGCGACGCAGCTTAAAAGTGCCGGAATAAATCAGGACACTTATACCGCGAAATTCTGGGATACCACCGGGGTGTCTGACCAACTAATGCATAGCTAAATATCCTCACATAGAGCTTCTGAGAGACATACTGACTCAGGCAGCGCAAACTGAGGCCGAAACTGATAACAACGATGACGATGATAACTAAATTTTATTGTGTAATCATTTCGTAAAGAAAACCTAATACATTAATACGTTGTTTATTTTCTTCTCTTATTTGTTTGTGTTTTGTGGTCACCCGTCAACCAGTCAACCCGCGATCCTTGTACATACATTGGCGACAACATTGCGACGTGTCGTCCGTCGACCATCAACCAGCGGATGTTATAGGTCTATGCACTCCTTGTACATAAATTGGCGACAACATTGCATCGTGTCAATCGTCGACCGTCAACCAGCGGGTGAGATATGCACTCTATCATCTCTCCAATGGGCCAACCAACAAACAACATAGTCAACTGTCACTAATCGTCGGTCAACCTCTACATGAACTACATCTTTGCCGCGCATTAATACCCAATTATCAATGTATTCATGCGCCAATGTATTAATGCGCTGATACATTAACCGCACAACTTATTAACTCTACGCCAAGGCACTATATTATGCTATATCCGACTTGGGCCCATTCCAGCCCTTACAGAGGTTCTGGAATCGTTTGGCGTTCGGTTTCTAATAATCCCCTGTAAAGAGGAGCTAGGATCGTGGTATGTCGATTTTATCCTTCGGAATATCGAGTACCGGGAATTTACGGTTCAAAATAAGCAGTGCACGTGGCCTACGGTACCGAATCCCTTATTTGGCGAAAGAAGGGCCGGAGACTATAAATGTTTTGCCGACCGCGATGCTGCTGCTCAGTGAAGGAGATCGCACTCGAGATCGTGCCGATCCGCAGCGCTGCCGTGAAATTTTAAGCAAATCGTACGACTCTAACGCATCTCTCAACGCAAGCTCATTAAATTTCATAAAATAAATTTCAGTGCTGCGGCTGGGATTGACTGCTCCGCGCGCGAGAGCTTTATTCTCCGGGATTCGAACCTGCGCGGTGCTGAACCGGTCGGGCGCGGTTTGTTATTATCAATTCCCCCCGTTGCTAAGGGAATTTCAGCTATTTTCAACTCAAGCTATTTTCGCGGTTGATTGTCAAACCATTCATCGACCCAATCTTTGTCGACATTTCACTCATTTCCGTCACGTCGCAGATGAGCTTATGTCGGTTGCGATCGAAAGCAACTGTCCGCCTACCGTAGGCCGGAGTAGAACATGGGCAACTAGCTGGATACGGCTTGCGACGAGTCGGTAGGCGTCGGGTTGCCGTCGCATGCCGGCTTATGTCGAACCGATAGAGCAGCAACCGGCGGCCTACACTGGAGGTGTTACCGTCGTTAGATCAGGTGGTTTACCTAACGACGATATCGTTAATGCATGCTGTAATTTGCCAATGTATTTTGTATTGTTTTCTATTATACCTACACGGATGATACGACATTTACTTAGGCCTATAGTATAAATCCACACAAAAATCCCTAATTACTTAGTTAATTTTGAATATCCTGTACATCGCTTCACGTCTGGTTGCGCGAGGATTTGCCTTTGTAATGTTGTATAATGCGTCATATTTTGATTCATATAATAATTGTACCAGTATATCAATTACAAAAATGCGTTCTCTTTATTAAGTTTTATTAGAAAAACAAACATTTGCCATTTGTTGTCGTAAAACACTGTCGGTTCGCACGTGTTTCATTTATGAGTTGAAATGTTCTTTATTGTTGTTTCAGGTGTGCCCTCCCAGGTTCGATAATAAAGTGTTCGTGTAATCAGCGTACATTCAATTTGGTTTGGACAATTACAGAATTGGGAAGTCATTTTCGCTGCAGGTAAAAACTTGACACTTATGGATCTTAGGTGGTTAATGTTAATTCAGTACCGATCGAGTCAGTTAACCTGTTGGTTTTTTTCTTTTCGACAGCATCAAACTCATTCCCTATTAAGTGGGTAACGCTTATCAGGCTTACAAGGTACTGTTAACAGCAAGCTTGTTGTTTTGTGTCAGTTGAAACCCGTGTGATCAGCTTAATTCAATGTATCAATATCTACCTTCTTTGCTATGGGAAAGGGTTATTTTTTCCAATAAAAAGCCTCTCTCAATTTGACAAAGCATGAAATGTATTTCGAAAGTTAGCGAGTCCTTGTATGCACGTTCTTGCCCCCTTTTCCAAATCACACGAGAAACCTAGTTTATTTCTACCGGTAGTTTATTTCTCAACCCATCCACAGTTAGAAGAATATTTCCTGGATTTACATAACTGAATTGTAGTCTAAATCAACAATATTCCATAGACTATTACTCTGCACTCATATTTGTAGGTAGAATTTAATAAAACACAGTCAATGTAATATTTGAATGTATTATAAGTTTTTAGATGATTATTCACAACAGTTTCATAGTGACAATTCATGAATTCATCCTGCAGAAAACCGTGAACCGGAATGCTCCGAACTGTGATGTTATTGTTGGTTGCTTGGCAACTAGTGCATATGCTTGAAAGCAGACACATCCACAACGAGGATGAGAAGGAAGATTGTCCGTTTAAGAATTTAAACCGTTCAAAACGAGGTAAGATATAGATACATCCTCAGCTCGAAAACTGGCCTGGTCAGAATCAAGATGGCTGACTAACATCGTTTTCATCAATTAACTTTATCTTTCATAGTCCTATATACTTGTATTCCCCAAAGGCCCATCGGCATAAGAAAAATAGGGTCCATCGGACTCAAGATAGCCGTCCTGTGGCCTTTTTTGTGCACAAAATATTAAGCTTGGCCCGAATTCTGAGCCATGTAGGTTCCTAACGGTTTGCCATTTTTCATTGTTTTTTTTTGTGGTGGGTATTTAGTCATTGTGGTGGGTATTTAGTATTTAGTCAGGTGTAGGAAGGTTTTTCGAGGAAAAACAGCTGGTTTGAACTTAAAGCCTTGATATTTGATTATTACTAGCACTGTTAAAGGATACATCTCCTCACATGGAATTTGGAATCACCCAATTCTTTTTTCTTGCCAGCAGGGGGAGTCAAATATTGAATAGTATACAATTTGTCTACTTATATTGGTACCTATACGTATTTTGTATTTTGTGACTACAATCCATTGCAAACTATAGTAGCTCATGGCATGTTCCATGATTGTGGTGAGTTTCAAGGTCATTAGATTTTGTATATGGTCACCAGGAGGCGTTGAATTGAAGAATAACTTACTATTTTCCATACTAAATTGGAACCTATGCATACTTTCTAACCACAATCAATTGCAAAGTTAAAGGTTATAACATGGTTGTTAAAGGTTATAACATGGTTGTAACATTGTATGGTCACCTAGGGCGTTGAACAGTAGAATCACTTAGTAATTCCATACCATATTGGTACCATATTTTGTAACCATAATCAATTGTTCACCAGGGGGCGTTGATTTGTTCAATAATATAGTGCCTAGGCATATTTCGTAATAACAATCCATTGCAAATTTGTAGCATGTGACATGTTTTGTAATTGTGGTGTATCAAGGTCATAGATTTCAGTATATGTCACCAGGGGGTGTTGAATATTTGAATCGTTTGATTGTTGAGCATTTGAAACCTGCACTTCCATGGTGGTGAGCGCGGTGTGTCTTGACCCCTAGTTTTTCAAGCTGACGACAGTTAGGGACAGAAAATATTTTTATCATTCTATGCCGGGATCGAACCGATTACCGATTCGAGCCGTAGTTTACCGTATTACTTTTTTATTATGGACTTAAGCTTTAACGAAGTCCATTTTGCTATCGCATGTGGATCTTTCTTCCTTTGACACAAAATAACTTCCGAACAAGGCTTAGTTTCTCTTCGGAACTTTCAAAACATCAAATGCGGTAATGAAATCCCTATCCTATTGAATTTCATCGGAATGCATTGCTTATTAATTGATTCAGTTATTTATTTGTTGGTGGAACTACATTTCGTTTCGGAAGAATACATGCGCTGTCACGAATATTTATGCTTCACAGACTCGCGCTATGTCGTGTATTTATCAGTGCTTGTGAATGAGAAGCGCAGCTCCCGAGTGGCCTAGTTAACCTTTTTATTGGAAACTGCAAATGATTCACTCGACTGCCAGGGTTCGTCGCGGGCTGTGAAAGCAGTGAATAGCAGTAAATTGTAAAATGATTCGCGGCCATGAATAGCAGTGAATTTTATAGAAGGACAGTTAATTCGGGAAAGAGGGCAGTGAATCTTGAATATTGTTCCTTGTCACATCCTGCCAGCGGGATTTTTGATATATCAAACAAACCTTTATTTCTCCTACAGTATGATATCCGAGTATGTCCCTCAAATGTCCGGGTGATAGTGACTAAATCGTAAGGCCTACATTTTTGAGTGACATTAAATTGTAGAGGGGTTGGTTTTTAATTGAATTAAAGGATAGAAGGCGCATTTATTCGTAGGTACTGAACCATTTTACAGTTGCTAGCTGCCATTTTTTTAGGGTACTTTTGTCCCGTATTGTTGGCTCATGTTTTTCTCCTTTTTAAAAACTATCTGTGATGCGTGATTTTGACAGTTTCAGCAACATTCAGACCGCGTGAATCTCGTGTTTTCAATTATGTAAAAATCATTTCTTAAATTTAAAACAATGTGACATGAGAGCGATATAAATGTCGGTGGTCAGTTTTCTCCGCATCCATAAAAATCCAGGGTACTGAACTTTGAGGTTCGTCTTTTTCAGAAATAGTTATCTAAAAAATCCAAACATTCTAAGAACGTGCGCATAAACGCCCCCTACAAGTGAATTCTAAAATCTAAAGATATCTTGCATCAACACCGTCAACATCGCTAACATCGCCAACATCGTCAACAACATCAACATCAACATCGCCAGTATCGTTAGTTTGACAGAATTTGGAAAAAAAAATTTTAAACGATTTTTACACTCCAATCCCCTTTGTCATCGATAACTAATAATTCACGAAATACGTAACTCTACGAGTGAAGGCTATTGAAGATACGGCAATTTGGTTCCAATATTCCCCGCTACAGAGTTGTCTGGGATAGTGTGGCGTATATTGTTTCAAATATATTGTCTGGGATCGTGGGGCGTCAATATTCCCCTCTACAGGGTTGTCTGGGATCGGGCGGTGTGTACTGTTGCAAATATTCCCCTCAACAGTTGTCTGGGATCGCGAGGCGTATAGTGTTTCAAACACTCCCCTTATTTTACAATGTTGACGATGGGAGAAATACTTAAGACTGCATTACTTGGACATTTGTCACTGCGCAGTAGATTATTTTCGCGCGCCCTCCGGCAATAATCACACTTAATAATCAATAATCACACTTAATACGATATAGATTTGTTTTAAGTTAATCGTTGACGTTGTTGACGAGGTTTTGACGATGTTGGCGATGTTGACGTTGTTGACAATGTGGACGAGGTTTTGACGATGTTGTCCACGTTCCCAAATGTTTTGATACTTTCTCAATTTGTATCAAAAATATTGCCAATTTCCGGTCCTTAAGCTCCGAAAAATGATAAATTTACTGCGTTAAATCGTACAAACGTGTCACTTATACTTCTAAACACTTTATTTGCGGACCAGTTTATGAATTGAGCGTGAGCCATAGAGCGCTATATCCGCCAGTGATCTCGACTTTCAATTTATTACGTAAGCTATTCGTAAACAAAATGCGGCCAGCGCACAATAGAAACTTCGCATTATTGATTCGTTCAAAGAGGACCGATATTTCGCAAATTGGATTTGGGAGGTTTAAACCTCCCAAGGTCAAATCACTTAAATGGTGACCCTCGTGGAGATTATCTAAAAGCCGATCGTAATCAATTTTAGCAGAACTTTTTACCCAAACGTTTAATGGTTTGAAAATCGTTCAATGGCGTTCCTAAGTATTTGATGACTGTTGAGAAATCATAAGATATTTCGTATAACCATGGACTCTAAAACCTAAACTAAATCGCCTCTGATATAAGAAAAAACTTCGCATAACGAAGAAGTAAATATTCGAATCTGATTTCATCTGTTTGGAATTGCATGAGCACTTCTCATTGATTCATTCATTATTTCATCTGTAAGACGCTGACATTATGTCAATTTCATTCAATTAACTTTGCGGCTTTACAACGGTTATTTTTACTGGTTCCGCGTGTTGAGATTGTCTGATTATAAAGTTATTATATTAATTTCTCCACGTATATATACGTAATGATACTCTTTTCTGAATAAAAGATGCACGTTATTCGAATCCCCACCATTGTTCTCATGTACGTTCTCCACACTCACGATAAAAACAGAGCCAAAACCATGGACTCAAACCATCGTCCGTTTTTTGCCAATTTCCGCCGAAACCTTTTTAGCTCGTACTTTGTAGATAATCCACAATTACATAAATTTGTTGACTTATTTATATCATCAGATGTAAAACTCCAAAAGCTTGCCTTATTTATACGAACAGGCCTCAAATATTTTGAATTACAATGCTGTATTATTTTTGCCGCATATTAACTGTGTAGTGTAATTTTGGATATATATTAGCCTTGGCTATCACCTATCACCTATCCAAAATACGACATAATTTCCTTCTGGTATTCTCCTGATATTGTATTGATAGTGTGTTGTATTGACATTCATGTTGTATTTTTTTTTAAGAATCCGTGGTCAAACATACAATTCTAATTTCTCCGTTAGTTCACTGATGCCGTCAGTTTCTATCGAATGCAAGGATTCTAGCCAATCAGAGTGCCCCACGTACACATCCTTTGGCATGTTAGTTAACTTAGACAATAATCTATGTTCGAGCCAATTTCAGTAACTAGAATATGTTCTTTCATCAAATACGAATAACTCGGACTAAGAATACAAATCTGGTTCAATATATGAGCTAATGAAAATGTATCATAGCAGTAGTCAGTGAGTTGAGTTTGTTTGACTTGTTTTGTATTTCATCAATCAATCTATTTCATTTTATTTTCAAGTACAAACTAAACGCTTGAATTGCTTATGACAAGACCAGGTATAAATGAGAATAGATTGGCTTAGTATTTCGAATGCAAATTTGGCGAATCGGAAATTAGAAGTGCTTGAGAAACACCTTTCACAATACGCCCATTACTTCGAATAGCGATAAGTTCATTTACACATGTGACCATTGTTTTGTTACTTTACATAGCGAGTCTAATAAGCTATGCGACGGTTAACGACAGCAGAATCGCAATAACAACAGAAGTTCATTTCATCCTACATGATGAGGCTAAATTCAGTGAATCGACCGTGTTCTGAAATATATAATTTCCTGGATACATTTTGTTTATTGTAGCGTATCTATGCGGTTTTATACATTAACCTGCTATAACATATTGACCATTTTCAAGAACCCAAAAATTACAATTTTCTGGGAATCTGTTTTTTTCAAAAAGAACCCAAACCCAGACCCGAAATTGTGTACAATTAGTACGCAACGTATATACTGTCGGAAGTAATGAATGTAAAGTATGAATTAAATCTATAAATGAATTAGCATGAAAAAAATTAGCATTAAAAAGAATTTAGCATGCATCGGTGTGCACTTAAATTTGAATATTACAAAATAACTCACTTCAAAATTTATGATTATTGCTTCATCAATATTTATTATAATAATAAAAATAATAATTTTATTTCCACAATAAATTACAACATACCATGAGGATATACAAAAATATACAAGTATGGGACGTTTTAACGGTGTGGTCATATCGCGGAAAGACGGAATCGCGGAATTTTCCAAAAACGCGGAATTTCTTCATTTTAACTATAAATAGTAAACGGGTTTTCCCACGGGGATACCCACTGTCGGACAGGGCATCGGACCCAGGTTTTCAACCACGGGAATTAGTATTTGATAATTTTTTATATCGCCAGTCAACAACTTAACGATACTGTTCCAAATAATGTAGAACCTAGGCAATACGCGCTTTGCGAATTCAGTGATACAGAGTATCGCTGCATTAACTGAAGGAATACAAATCGATGGTACGTAAGGATTTTTGATGACACCATGGGTCATTCTCCAGGACTCAATTCCGAGTTAAGATTTGACTCTGGTCTCTGGATTTAAAACATTGGAAATGAATTGATTCTAAGTAACTCAGAGTTAACTCACAACTGTGGAACTGGATCGATGTCATACGAAAATAAATAGACATTATGGACATTATGTACATTTCACACACACACACACACACACACACACACACACACACACACACACACACACACACACACACACACACACACACACACACACACACACACACACACACACACACACACACACACACACACACACACACACACACACACACACACACACACACACACACACACACACACACACACACACACACACACACACACACACACACACACACACACACACACACACACACACACACACACACACACACACACACACACACACACACACACACACACACACACACACACACACACACACACACACACACACACACACACACACACACACACACACACACACACACACACACACACACACACACACACACACACACACACACACACACACACACACACACACACACACACACACAGACGCTTTCAATCACATTAACATACATACATTCTTACACTATGGTAACAGATGTCACACTCACTCACACTCACTCACACTCACTCACACTCACTCACACTCACTCACACTCACTCACACTCACTCACACTCACTCACACTCACTCACACTCACTCACACTCACTCACACTCACTCACACTCACACTCACTCACACTCACTCACACTCACTCACACTCACTCACACTCACTCACACTCACTCACACTCACTCACACACACACACACACACAGACGCTTTCAATCACATTAACATACATACATTCTTACACTATGGTAACAGATGACAGATACAAAAAGCATTAAAATTAACTTGGAAATTCAGATTCACAAATTAATGAGATACAATTTAAGTTTTTTTTGAAAATATGGATACACGAAAGATTTTTCAGACTTTTTGGCAAATTGTTCCAAGCAACAGGACCAGAGATTTTTACAGAAAATTGAGTTTTGTTGGTCCTGAATCTAGCAATACGGAAAGAATTATTGTTTCTAGTTGAATGCGAGTGCATATCTATATTCTTTTGATAATAATGGTTGAAAGAATTTGGCAATTGTAAGTTATTGAATTTGAACATGAATACACTGGGTTGAAATTTAGTAATGTGTTTCAATTTTAGAATTTTTAATTTCGTGAAGATAGGATCAGTGTGTTCAAGATAATGGGACTTATTAATTATTCTTATTGCCCTTTTTGTAATAAAAAGAGTGCATTAAGCTTATTTGCATAGTTACTACCCCAGATTAGATTACAATATTGTAAATGAGGATAAACAAAACTATAATAAAGGGTAATAAGTAGATGTGATGGGAAATGTTTTTTAAATCTATTCAGAATTCCAATGGAGCGTGAAACCTTACAACAAATATTTTTGATATGGACATCCCAATTTAATCTATCATCTATGAAAAGACCTGAGAAATTTGTACTGAGAACATGTTTGATTAATTCACCATTTAAACAAATTGGAAAATTGAAGTGATTTGCATTACCAAAAATCATGAAGTGACATTTCTTAATGTTTAATGAAAGTTTGTTCACTTGAAACCAGATACCAAGTTTTACTAGTTCTGAATTTACTGTAGAAACCAATTCATTAATATTTGTATGGCTATAAAAACAATTGGTATCATCGGCAAAAAGAATAAATTGGAGTAACTTGGATGCATTAACGCAATCGTTTATGTATAAAATAAAGAGTAAAGGGCCTAAAATGGAACCCTGCAGTACACCAATTGATACCTTTAATGGGGACGATATAGTATTATTAAAACTAACTACTTGACTCCTATCAGTCAAATAACTTTTGAACCAATCATGACAAACCCCCGGATGCCATAAAACTCGAGTTTCTTTAGAAAAATTGTATGGTTTACAGTATCGAATGCCTTCGAAAGGTCCAAAAATAATCCTATAGTAATAACTTTCTTTTCTAGGGCTTCATTAAGATTGTCAACGACATTGGTTTGTGCCAAAGCAGTTGAATGCTTAGGACGAAAACCAAACTGGTTGGGGATTACAATATCCTGTTTGTTACAAAATGAAACTAATCTGTTGTAAACCAATTTTTCCAGAATTTTTGGGAAGCTGGGAAGCAAAGAAATCGGGCGGTAATTATCAAAAGAATTAGGGGCTCCTGATTTAAACAAAGGACAAACTTTAGCAATTTTGAGATCGTTGGGGACTATTCCCGTCTGAAGACTACGGTTAAAGATGTGGGATAGAGGGAACTTAACGGTTTAAATTATTTGTTTAATGATACAAATACTAAAAGCATTAACACCGGCACTCTTTTTTGAGGGGAAACCCGAAAAAACATCACTTATTTCATTGGGTGAGGTGGGGAGAAAAAAGATATTTTCATTGACACGATTATTCATATATTGATGAAAAGATTGCCCTGTATCGGGGATTTGACTAGCAAGCTTTTCACCAATATTTACAAAAAAAGTTGTGGAACTCGTTGGCAATATTTATATCACCAGAAAGAATGCGTTGATCGGAGGTAAAATAGTTTGGTAGTTTTGAATGAGTGTTTCTCCCTAAAATTGTGTTCAACATGTTCCACTTTTTCTTCATATCATTTCCAGCAGCAAGTAACTTTCAGAATAATAATCATATTCAGCTTTGTTAATAAGAAAAATAATTGAAATGAGATTTTTGTAAGAATTATACTTGGTTTTTATTTTATCAGAACGAGTTCGAACTAGTTTCCTATAGAGCCTATTTTTGTTTTAATTGCTGTGACTATACCAGGAGTTATTCAAGGTTTGTGAAATGATGGATCGGTTGGATTAACAGATACCAAAGGAAAAACTTGATTAAAAACAGTAGAAACTTTTTCAATAAAGGCAGAGTAAGCGGAACAAGGATTATCGGATGAATAAACTTCACTCCAGCTAATATTGATTAATAACCTTT
Source organism: Tubulanus polymorphus (assembly GCF_964204645.1). NCBI lineage: Eukaryota > Metazoa > Nemertea > Palaeonemertea > Tubulaniformes > Tubulanidae > Tubulanus > Tubulanus polymorphus. The sequence continues at coordinate 15,088,649 of NC_134030.1, read as the reverse complement.
GAAATTTAGAAATATCACGCTGCGAAAAGATTCTAGTTTTATAAGGTCGTTTATCAGACAGAGGCTCTTCACCACTACAAATAGTAAATATTGGATAATGATCCGAAAGGTCGGAGATAAAATTCCCAGATTTATGAATGTTTCTCAAATCGTTACAAAATATATTATCAATTAAAGAAGTAGAGTCACAAGTCACTCGCGTAGGCTTGTCAATCAAAGGTGAAAAGGAATAATGTTTCGTGAATAATTTCTGTATGTTTGTGCATATCATATTTAATGAGATCAATACTAAAATCCCCCATTAAATAGCAAAGTTTGTTCTCGCGAGTGATTTCAGCCATTAAGACTTCGAATTCATCTTGAAACGTAGGTAATTTTCCTCCTGGAGGTCTGTATATAACTCCAATAATAATATTAGATTTTTTTCTGAAACAATTTCGATGAATAAAGATTCAAAGGTTAGATACTTAGATGACAAGTCCGTCCGAACTTTGAAATATAAATTCTCTATAAGAAATAAAGCTACGCCACCGCCATGTTGACCATTGGCGCGAGACTTGAAAATACTCGAGTAGCCATTAATTCGATATAAATTGGAGTTAGAATTATTAGAATTTGTCCAAGTTTCGTTCAAACCAATGACCGAAAATTGGCCGTTACTGCAAGTCAGAAAGTCGGTAAAACAGTCAAAATTTTTGTTCAGGCTTCTGATATTATGTGAAATAGCTTTCCCCGTTCAAGAGGAAAATCCTCATCAACATTAAGATACATTAAGATACAAACAACTGTTGTTTGCACTGGGTATATCAGAATCGGATTTAGTCATGTTCGTACAGAATTGCAAGGATCACAATCAATGTTCAACATATTGCTTTTTCCTATTATTCTCTATTGAAGGTGGTGTTTCGGATAGGGACAGCTTGCGTTTTGCGGAAATCGGTGTGCAGAAAGAATCACCGGAAACGCCATCTATTACCTCGCAAAAGTTTTTAAGCAACACTAGCTTACCGGTTTGACTGAGGTGAATGCCACTTTTGTCGGTGGGCAAATAAAAGTGCTCCAAAGCTTTACCGGACGGTTTAAGTTTCAAAACAGGGTCGTTATCGATAAACGTGATTTTTTGTTCAACACAGTTTTTTTATATGGTTATTCACTCCTATCGCAAGGCTGTTGAATTCCTTCACGTTGTTGGAGTTCCCTTTTCTTGGGATAATACTCGAAAAATGGATCTGTGCATCATTGAATTGTTCTGTTGTTTTGGCCATAGCTAATGACAGGTTCATAACTACGGAGTCGCTGTCGTTCTTGTTGTTACTGATGTCATTTGTACCGAGATGTAGAATAACGTCAGTAATCATCGATCGATCTAGTATCTGTTTCTCCGCTTTATTCAGAAGTGACGAGATCTTTTCACTGCTAGCACCCGGTTGACAAACAACAATGGGAACTCGACGTCACGGAGGTTGGAGTCACCAATTACTAATACTTTGTTAGTAGTAGTATTGGTCTGATCGTTTGGCAGATTCTCACAATAATCACTCGCTTCGATGGTTGTTGTATCGTTCGGTTGATTCATGGTACAATCACGGGCTTTGTGATTTGAGGCGCCACATTTGAAGCATTTTAATCGCGACGTGCTATCAGCCGAGCGGTGATCACCAAGGCAATGCTGACACCCTATGCCCTCGCAGTATACTCTTATACGGAATCCATCGATTTGCGTGAAATTTGGAATTACTTTTGTAACTTGTTTTAACTTCAAATATCTTGTCCCAGTAAATATTTGCGAGTTCTTAATCACACCTTTATTGATCGATCCCTCAACGTAATCACAATAGTTCCGAATAAAGTTAACGATGTCTGATCGGGCATCTCATGCGGTGCATCGACTATTTTAACTGACAAGAAATTTACATCAACATCCTCCGGAACGATTTTGTTCCCACGAAAAAATAGTCCGGATTGCTTTAGAAGATCTTTGCTTATTTCATCCACTGCAGTGATGATACAAAATCGCGTCGTGATTTGAATCGAGATAATACTACTCACGTCATCGTCCATACTGTCTTTAATTGCATCTATAACGTCCTGGTGAGAAATTTTCGCGTTTACCTCCTGAAGAGGAAACTTTATCGAACACTTCCTATTCAGTGAAGACATTATTCCTTTCATGATCGACAGACAAAACCCTTGATAAGTAATTTTGTTGGGACGTAAACGAATACGTGATCGTGTTAGTCCGCCATCTTGAAAGAAATCTATTACTTTAAAGCGATTCAATTTAAGAACTTTGGCCAACAACGAGTCTTGCCTGTAAATCTAATCATCGGGAGACAAAATACTCTTTCCAAAAATTATATTGCTAATACATTCCTAATTTCATCCTTTCACCATAAAAGTACTGGATTTAGAGCCTGTGGGCATTTTATCTGGTTGTAGGTAAAAATCCCCATGGTAAAATCCTCACTTGGCGATTTTTCAAGAACATTTGAAAGCAAGATATCTATCCAAATATATTCATCCACAATACAACTGCAATATATTTGAACTGTGCATTGACCTCTTTTGTTGAAATAAATCTTAAGATAATTTCATATAATAAATGAAATTAATGAACCTTTTTATTTATCTTTTAATTCGAACTAAATAACTCTTTTTTTACTTGTGGTTTGTGGTATATTTATATGCTATGCGATAAAATATTAGAAATAATGAACTTTTAATTTGGAATATCTTAAACTCGAGCTTGATATACATTTTAATTGTGCGATGAACTCTCTTTAACTTGCGAGCTGCTTGCGAGCGATATGAACTGTGCGATAACTTTAAGCATTATTTTAGTATCAATGAACTGTTAATTTGTCGTATTTTCTAATTTCATTTGTACAATAATTAGTATGCTCATGATATGGATTCAATTTACGTATCAATATTTTCACGTTGACGGGGGCCTGATGATGGCTAATAGCATCAGCCGAAACGTTGCTCGTAATATACGTAATCATATCAATATAGAACTTTTGAATTTTAGCTGAATTCATTGTGGGATTTCTCTCGTTATTCATCATACACGGATATTGTGTATTTTCCCCTCTGATTTTCATGATGGTTTTGAACAACTTAGATTTCGCGATTCTAATACCTTATCAACATTAGATGACAGTAATACCTTCAATTACATGTAAAATATGATCACTATCAGTCCAAACAGCAATGGCATACTTTTTTACAAAACTCATCTAAAGCCAAATGCTTTCGTGAATTCAAGAAGGGAGTAATCTATGAATCATATCTAGATTTACCTAAGGAGGTACGCACAAAGATTTCAAGGTTTAGATTTTCTAGTCATGATCTGTTCGTCGAAACTGGACGCTGGGCCAGACCTAAGATACCTTATAATAGTCGTATTTGCAAATGTTGTAATCTGAATGAAATCGAGGACGAGTACCATTTTGCTTAAATATGTCCTGCATACTATGGTTTAAGACTAAGTTATATATCGAGATCTTACTGGACAAATCCGAACAAAGAAAAATTCATCCACCTAATTTCCAGCAGTAGTAAATTATATAAACTTTCCACTTTTCTTAGGAAAGCCTTTAACATTCGGCTTCAACTATTAAATGGGTAATCTAACTATGTACAGTGTGACCACATAGATATATGCCATGTATGTCATAAATCTGGAAATAATGTGGAAAGGCTTTCAATCGCCTTTGGTATATATCATGTATTCAATGTATTTATATACTTGAGTTATTATTTATTCAATGCATTTATATACTTGAATTATTTACCCGCCATACATTATCATGTAATTGTGTCATATCATAAAAAAACATTTATATTTTATTTTTATATGATAAACTAATAATAATAATATAAAATCCTCTTATTTCATTTTTGCAGTGCTGCCGGTCACTAGATCATTTCAAATTCCGACACCGTTATAATTTCATTTTGTAAAATAATTCCGTATATCTCAAAATGCATGCCGCAGGACAGCAATCCGGTTATCGTCTATTTGCATCTGCTTGCAAATCAAATGACAAGCATCTATTTATCATCACTAGACCACTTCATCTCTTTCAATATAGGCCTGCCTATAATAAAACAATACTTGAACCTGGATGCCTGTTATTTCTGGAAGTTTTTGAAACGAATGACAGGTATTTGACATGAAAGATAGTACGCATTATAGTTAAACTGGAAGGAGTCTATTTTGAGTACAGTTCTACATTACTAAAATATTGTCTAATTTAACAGTGGTTGCCATGTCAAAATTTTTCTGGGAAGAGATTTAAGCTGATTTTTTGTTTCTTTTCTTACAGAAATGTTTACGAGTTCTTGTAATGAAAACGACTGTTGCATGCTGTGTAAACAGGTAGGCCCAAGTATTCTTAACTCTCCGGCATGACATCGATATACAGTTACTGCTGGGTCTCTTACGATGAAAAGCCAACCTCCATATTCTACAATCACATTCTTAGCTTACTAGTGCATATCAATGCCTCTTATTTCTACCTCTGACTACATGTACTTAGTATTCAATGTATTACGTCACTTTATGAGTGAATATCCTCCTATGCATGAAAAGTGCCTAATTTACTAATATGTTGGTGATAAAGCTCTCCCTACTAATCATCGACCCATAATTAATCTTGCCAAACTATTTAGATCCTTAGAATATTTTGATGCCGAAAGGAAACGTAAATCTTGGCATATTTTCTCTATTTAGATATATTTCATGACTCCTATTATGTACAAACGGAGACGCCTGTGCATGGATTGGCCGACCAGTCACATTTATTTCAATTTTAATAAGGAATGTATATAGCTACAAACGAATTCTGTAAACAATGCACCAACATAGTGTTTTCGTTCAGCAGTGCCAAATGTAGGCCTATACTTTCAAACACCGGACATTATGTGGGTGCTGATCAAAAGTCCCATTAGCCGCGATCACACAGAGATTTTGCCCGGACCAAATTGCCCGAGTCAAATTTGGCCCGTGCCGAGTTACAAAGTGCGTTCAGACGTAAACCACTAGCACTCGATAATCAGTAGACTATGATATTTTGTAAAAACAAAAAAACGTTGATGTTCATTATAATACAAGGAACAGCAAGAACATCCACCCTGACTCATTCAAATCAAAACTCAAGCGTTTTTCAATAAAATCAAAGGCCCAAATATTCGGAATTATATGAAGGTTCTAATTTAAATCTCCCCTTTCAAAACCAGAATTGACGGGTCTGAGAAAATAAGGGAGCATCTCAAAACATCAATAGTTGCGTCAATTAGAATAGCTGTCTAATTCGTTTTAACCCTTTGATTAGACACTTGCTAAAGTTAAAACTATTGGTTTTCTAATGAGAGACCTCAGACAAACATTAGACATTCTCACGAGTGTTTTTCACAAAAAAAGTGATCACAAATTATAATTAAAAATAAAATAGCAAAATTACAAGTGTAAAAAGATATTGAACTCCAATAGAATTTATGAATAAAATAAAATATATCTAAAATACCAACAGCATCTAAAAGAGTGACGGTTAAATCTACTGCTTGTAATAAATATATTTGAAACTACAATTCAATTCAATGTTATCTTAATTGCACCGCAATAAATAGATAGTTCGGCAGTTGAGATGAATAGGCGGGAGGCCTCTATCCCCCAACCCCCTTCCGCGAGTTATTCATATTGAAGTAACTATCGAAATTTTTAGACGCTCCCTTAATTGGTTCGGCTATATTCTAAGATAAGTTTCCCTTTAAAATGTCCTGCCAGCCTCCTGCGCACTTGCGAGACGTACCGACCCACCGACCCCTTACGCACTCAGCAGCTAGATTTGATTCGTAAATACCACGCAGGAAAAAAGATTTACCAAAATTATTATTTTTAAAAGATCTTTTCCATACGATGAAGACCACACTAGTGATTATACTTGTATTTACACGTTGTTTGTCGTAAATTGGCGCTAAATTCAATATCACGATGGTTATTTGCGGCTGCTGTAGTCTTATGAATTGACTCATTCAACAGCCGGCCTGCTGAGTCTACAGCTAGGACACTACTATACGCCGGCAGGCTCTCCGTGCAACTCACATAGAATGTAATCTATTCCTGTGGTTTGTGTTTTGTTATATTAACCCCATTGTTTACGTATTGCTATAAAAATGTTTTACCGTAAAATATTAATGGTATCAATAAAGAATGAATTTAATTGTGACCAAAATCGTCCTCTACACGTTACAAGGTATATACGATCGATGGAATATTTAACACAAATATGATGCTTTTGGCTCGAAATCATATAAAGCCAGAAACTCTTAGATCCGGTGTACTAAAAAGTATACCACCCAAAATCTGACATTGCCTATCAAATAAATATACGGCCAGATTTTATGACATATAGAGTATGTATCAGCCTGTTTACACAATTTGCTCCTAGTACACCAAGACGATGGCTTCATTTTAAATGTCTTTTTTAGATGTCTTGATGATGAGGATTCGAATCATAACCTCATCTCTGGTCAATGGATAAATGATTGGTGTTGTCATATCTCGGAATCACGAATTCGCGGAATTTTCCAAAAACGTCGAATTTCTTCAATTTCACTATAAATAGCAATCGAGTTTTCCAACGGAGATACCAGATGTTGGACAAGGCACCGGACCAATCGATTCACTGAGTTAGCTTCGAATCCCATTATTTGCACGGAATTTTATCTGACAATGTTTCATGATACCGTTCACTGGCTGCCATTTACCAGCAGCAGTCTGAATCTAGTCGCAAAAATCTAGAGATCGGCACCGGGGCTAACATACGCGGTTATCAAAACGTGGGCATCAGACGGAAATGCTGATCATACTCTTTTTAAATTGAATGGTTACAATAGTATATTTTTCAATAGATACTTTAATAATTCGAGGGGTGTGGCACTTAAAAGTGATAGTCTAGGTTAAATTATCGGACCTCTCACTAGTCTTACGATATTACTAACGTCTCAACTTTTGAATTACATCCTGCTAAACGTCATACGAGATGCTTTCTACCTACCCTATACAGCTCCCTTTTACTCCCTTATTTCCTTTATTGCAAAATCGTATGGGTCACAAACTTACCCTATCCGACTCCATCGATTAATTATGCTCCAAAAGAGAGAAATTCGCGTTTTATCCAATGCCCCATTTCTTGCACATACCGTTACTGTCCCTCCGTTTAAACGTGGCTGATTTCTTACCCTCACTGATATAAATAAGTTTTTTTTTTCACAGCGGCCTTTATGTTTAAACCGATCAATCATCTCGTTCATGTGTCTATTGTCTCTTAAAATGAGAGTATACTCCATAGTATCTCTGATCCCAAAATCTAGAAAAGCATCCCACATCAGATTCTTGATAGGTTGTGTGTTTCTTCCTTTGAATTTCAATTTAAGTGAACTCCAGTTATTGATTCATAATTCTACTCAAATAGCACTTCTTAAATCTTCTTTTTATCCAAAACGTATTGCACTAATTTTCAATAAAAATTCTCATCGCAAGTTTTCGTCCATGTATGGCTTCATGAGTTCGCCAATATACTTCCACTATTTGTCAAAGACCGGGACCCGACTCGATGGTCTCTGGATTCTTCCGGTCCCTGGCAATCTCAATCTTATTTTGTTCACATGTTTTAATGTATTTGTTTACTATATCCTTTATGCGATTGAAAATGAAATACAATTACAACAATACAATAAAATTTCTTTATTTAGCCAATCAGCGTGCATTTGAAACACTAGCGGCGGCTTCCTTATACACACTTCACAGAGGTTCACACGCAGAGAAATAGGCCGCCCAAGTAGTTCCCCAGTCGACGATTCTTTTCACTTTTACCAGAGGAACGTGGGCAATTTCCCTGAACTATTATTGATGGTTGGGCCTACCAAACCAATGCATGCTTCCGATGGGCCTGTTAGATACCTGTTAGATCACATGTATGACATGTACATGTTACATGTTGAAAGATTAAAAGGAACACTAGCTATAGATGATGATGCATGTTTCTCTCAGCTCGGGGCTCAGATGGCAGGGGCTGTCGGCAGCTGCCGCTAAACTGGCTAGACGTTTTGATGATCATACAGTAAGGAACATTTGTGTAGGTGCGATCTAACACGTACCCGCTGGAATGATAGAAGCCTGGATGTAAACAAAACAAATCAAAACAATAACACCGTCATCTGCAATAATGAATCTCATCCGATCGAATTATTTCTTTTATCAGAAATGAAAAAAATATAAAACCTTTATATCAATAATCATACAACACAATTAATTCGTCTAGACATGAATAGGTTCTCTGAAATCTTCAACAAAGATTCCTTCCCTTTTGATAGGCCTTTTTGCACAAAACGGTTCTAGACCGACTTTTGAATAGTCGAAAAAAATTTGAAGATTAAAACTGAATGTCCAAAAGTTCGCAATGAATTCCAATAAATCCTTAATTACATTTAGAAATCAATTAAAAAAAACCTACAACTGTAACTAAATTCATACCGGTATCATATCTAAACTTGCTCTTTTCGATAGTTTTAGTAATTGTGAATTCGGTATAAACAATTCTTTTCCTTCAATTTCTTATTTAAAGAGTGATATCATCGAGCTCACCTGATCGAAATGAGAAAGTTTTGTCATTAGGTAAATATCATGATTTTTGTGAAACTCCATGCTATTAAAAGGCTTTTAATTACAATTTTCGTCAATGATTTACAAAAACTTAGTTTCCTGCTGCAGGAAACGATTTGTTCATTGATTATCAGTTTAATGAAAAACCCACTGTAGATATATAATGAATTTGGTACGTAATAGATCGCACCTTTTATGTATCCCTATTTCTGTTTATACTGCGTCAAATAAAACCATAGGCCTGACTGTGTCAAGTGAAGGGTCAAATTAGAGTGAATTTAAGTTCTTTATTGATTTCTGATAATGTTTTGTGAAGATTTGTAGTATAATTAAGTCATAATTTTAATTCTGATTCCTGTCTAACATTCCTCAAGAATCAGAGAGCACAGCGTTGTTGCCTTGTGGTCAATGTGGTCAAACTGTTGCTCCTGCTAGTGATTGATGGCATGACAAATTTTGATTGATTTCAAAAGAAAAGATCTACATTACAGCCAACCACACAGATTTATTTCATATGTCATCTTCAGATAAAAGATACTGACTGTAGCCGGACTAGTCCCTTCCCAATCATGATAGAAATGTTTGTTATTTTTGTTTGTTTTGGTTTTACGCACTTGGTCACCAATAAGCCTACAGTAAGTATACCACTATAACCAGCTGATAAGGCCAATTTTTAAAAAATTATGGGAATTATGAGATTTGTCGATTGGGTGGATGATATAGGTCTTCGCCTGTAAATAGTGGTTAATTTTTTATTGAAAATTGTCAATAATGGGTTATCTACATTTAAATGTATCACGAATTATAGGTCGGGATATTTTCATTCAGTTTTCATATAATGAGGGAAATTGTAAATGTATCAGTCTGGTGTTGTAAACGGATGGCATATTTGTGTAGGATACAAGCTTATCGACTGCGAATCCTTCAAAACTAACTTGCGACCGACATTCACTTATGCCTCTTGGGTCTGTGCTTTGTGTAGGCCTACAGCTACACACGACCAAAAACCTAATGTACTGCTTACTATGCAGTAAGTACTGCTTACAATAATAATAATACAAATTTTAAAACAGAATGAAACATTACTGGGTTTGATAAGGAAACTTTACGACGGATATTACATAACTGCTTGTTACATATTCACCTGATTGAACATGCCATCAGAGGATGCTGCGCCGTATACGACAGCTATTCTATTATAAATTGCTAATCGGGATCGTTCTTATGAAACCTGCATACCCCTAATATCGAACATATTTTCTAAAACATGTGAATATTGAAATTGTATGCTCACAAATTTATATATTGATCGCTTGTAACCGCCGATAAAATTCCACCAGCATCCCCCGTCAGGGTATTAATATTATATCAGACTTCCGCATCGTGTATACATCCGCCATTTTGACCGAAAAATCCGATTTACTTAGCATTTCTATTTATGCCTGCCGCTTCTGATATAATCATACATCCATTACTATTACAATATGTCTTCTCAGGATATTCAATGCAATATAATATTTCGTAGTTCAAATAGGGCTCATTATATAATCACAGGAAGACATTCTACATCGTTGTCGTTAATATTTTGCCTGCGTCGTTGTCGTTAATAGCTTGTTTGTGTACACATAGACCTGTGACGTTTTGCACATCGATTAACTGTTGTGATATGTTAAAATGACGCAGAATGGTTTATACTGTTTAGGTTTCAAAATCGTGACGTTTTATAAGGCGTCAAAAAATCTAGACTTCACGAAAGTTCAATCGTATATACTACTATAGCACCCTGGGATTTCCGCAACGCAAGCACAGGGTAACTACGTTAAAAATCCTTAAATCGACTAACAAGAACCAACGACGAGAGAACGTTCTTAAAACTTCAAACCGTAAATTTCACTTTATTTTCTTCGATATATCGGAGAGACGAGGCTGGACATCCAACCGCTCAAAGGCTAAAACTCGAATCTCAACAAATTTTCAACCATGATACTATTACATAAGACATCAAGGGTGGCAGAGACCAGAAGGCCGTTATCAAAACAATACACACTGGCTGACACTTCAAGTACATTTCTAAAACAAACAAACAGTCCGACACTCCAAAACTGACTGACACCCTGCCCCCTTAGTAACATCAATCAAAATAAGACAATATTTGTAAAATAAGAAATAGAAATCATAAACTAGACCTAAAAATGCTCTGTTAATTTACACTAAATTTAGTTCAATACCTACGCTGTTATACTACTACTACTACTACTGCTGCTACTGCTGCTGCTACTGCTGCTACGGCTGCTGTTGCTGATGCTGCTGCTACTGCTACTGCTACTACTACTACTCATCCATGATACGTTGAGTTTTAACAATAAACAACCTGTTACCTATTATTTCAAGAGTGGAGGCAATTTGCTCTAAGGCTTCATACTTCCATCGGAGTAAGTTTTTGATCCTGTCTCTAGTAGACCATTCATGTCCAGAAATTACACAGAACAGAAAAACTATGATCTTTCCAGAGCTCCACTAAACTTTCTTCGTCAATCCACGATCCCACAGTTTGTTGACTCGCCACTTTGAGTGCTCAAAGCCATGTGACTATCATCGCCGAATTTAAAGCTCATGTGACGCATAACACGCCACTGCTTGGCTACGACGATTTGATCGGGTCATAGAAATATGACTTTTCAATGTTTGCGATTCGGCTGAAGACAGGTCTTCGATCAACTCGTCGCGGTCGTAAGCATACTCAATATGTCGATAAGGTATCGGTAACCGAATTTTGAACTTAAAAAACCACTGGACGGCAACGGTATTTACATTCGTGTTTATTCAGAAAAAGGTATAAAAATAAGCCACGCACGGGTCTCCTTTATATACCCAATTGGTCAGGTAAGAGTCCAACGAATGACGTGAACCTTATTACAGGGACCATATTACAGGTCCCGACGAAAAAATCACAGACCGTTCCGAGAAAATGATCGGGTCGTAAGTCACCCTGAGCGTAGTTCATACGATTCCTGTAGGCGAAAGTGCTCTAATCGTTGTATTAAATGGATTCGTTTTATGCAAATCTTGATTGATGTAAATATCTTAACTGGGACATGCTGGAAAACATCGGAATAAACATGTTCCTGTTTATGATCGGATTAATTAAACAATTAAAGCGTAGGCTAATTTGTTCGGCAGAAAAATTAAATTCCGTTTTCACCATAAATGAAAGTCATACATAAAACCAATAACCTAAGCGTTTCCTGAAATTCGCTGAAAAAGCTGAAACGCTGAAAATAAAACACTGAAATTTCAGGGAATTCCAGAAAAACACTGAAATTTCAGGGAATTCCCGAAAAACGTTGAAATCGTGCTAGGAACCGACGATACACGTTTTTCCTGGCCCGGTGTCTTCTGCCGGGTCCTAAACCGTGCTTAAGTCTTTACCGATTTTTGTCGGGTTATAGAGATACGCCTACAAGGTCATCGTCTTAGGCTCCCTTCAACATTTCATTTTCAACTGGCATCAGACAACAATTAATAGGTTAGTAGCTTGAAGATGCGTATGGCCGGACCATAGTAGCTAGAGTGAAGAAAAGGTCCCCCATAAATGTTGCTATAATTTCGGCAAATGAGATAGAGGCCTGAGCTCAATTTTTGTTCGATTGATGGAGAACCTCATTTCCTTAACATGAGTCGGAATCTTCAGTTGAATCAGGAGGAACAATAATTGTTCAGGACACACTGTATAACATGATACTTACTAGCCAAAAATTAGTTCATCAAAACTGCATCAGTTCCAAAAACTAACATCATGCTTCCCCAAAATGGAAAATAAATAAATAATATTTTACTTTCATTTGTCTGTGCATCATGATATAAATTGTTGTTATTGTTTTATGTACATGTATGTACCCGTATGAGCTAACAATGAAGTTTTCACTTCATTTGAATAAATTCTTAACTACAGTAATTCTAATTCTCAATTGTTTTTATTATTGTTTGGTTATTCCTTGCAACTTCTCATTTCCACGTTTCATACAAGAAGTAGTTGAATGAAAGTACAGTTAGGCTGAACCTGACAACCCATAATAAGTGCTAGCATCGAGATTTGCTTATTAGGGTTTTCTGTTTCTTCACAGAAAACCCTATTGAAATTCGCGTGATTATTATTATTTTTTTTCCCTTTTCCACATAGTTTTTGTTAAAAGTGTAAAGGCTTCCTTACCTTACCGCTGTCGCCGATACAATCCGTATGATGTCCTTCAGCTCACTTCAATCTCCAGATACTGCATGGGAATTTTGATAAATCCACGTTATAAAGGCACTGTCGAGCCGTAAACATCAGAAATTTGGCTCCATTCAATTAGTAGCCATGTTGTGTTTTCTTACATATAATTCTCTCTTCTTTTCGAGGAAGAGCTATCGAATAATTCCCTCTCTTCTCCACAATCAATTTCAAAGTCAATTTTATGAATTTATTGCTCAGCGGGTCCGAGTCCAAGAGTTTACGAGTCCGGCGTTCGCGTGTCTGACAGGTTTACGGGCATTTGTTTGTTACCTCTTTAATATTTTTGATTTCTTGTTATTCCGGTTATTTTATTTAAGTATATTGCTGATCAGTCCATGTAACCAAAAGCGTCAATAAACAGACTTTGAATTGATCAAGTTTAAATCAAGGTCGTTGAGTCGCGGAAGGCTACTAGAATTGCAAAAGGTAGAAAGTTTCTTTTGTCCAATGTCGTATAGCGCCGCCGCGGTCGAAAATCGAACTAATCTGTCAAGTCGATAATTTTCTAAGTGAGAAGACGCCGCGTTCAGTTCGCGGTACACTGTACGTACAGTTTTTCGATACACTGCTGTTCAACAAATTTGTTTTCAAGTTGAAGTTCACAGCGCGCTATTCAGTTTTCAGAAGTAGAGGGCTAAAATAACATCATTCGTAAGATCTCAGATTGAATATTTTCATCTGATTCAGAGCTCAGTTCATTGTATAAAATGTGTTATTTCATGTATTAGACAGTTACTTCTATTACTCTGACAGGAGTTTTTATGTCATAATTTTTTTTACCTCATGTGTAACTCAATTATAGCAGAGTTGATAGTTTAATTATCAATTATTAATTTATAAATAAATTAGTATTATTAATCTAATTATTGGATTGATTATTATTAAGAGATATGACATAATAAACATATATATAATGCACAGATATGGATGTTATATATAATGCAAAGATATGGATGTTATAATGATAATGTGTTTCTACTCGCATAGAAATGAGACTAAAATTTTCCTGTTTGGATATTCTAAAAGCTTATAAGTCCTTTGCCAAGGATATGAATGGTTTGTGATGATATTATGTTAACTAAATTCATTTGTTGGTTGAACGATTTCAATTAATATCGCAATATTTAGCATTCGTGATATAATTAATATGATAGAGATATGGCCATTTGTCTATTGTTTATGTTAGCAAAAGATTGCATTTGATATAGAAGGCTTTAAAATGTTTTGATGTATGGTTGAGATTTTCAAAATAAATGTTATGCTTACATGAGATAATTGGAACTAGATGTTTTATTTCATTTTTATCAAGTATCGATGGATGAGAAGTCTTTCGACGATGTGCAGTTAGGCCATTAGAGTTTGCCTTAAAATACTTTACTCTCAGTCTAAGCTGAATTTAATTCATACCGCCGTTACAGTACCATAAAATTCACACAAAATCTTTAGCGTCATTGGAATAGGACGTCCCCTGTTTCACATCCGGCAGGTGTGTTGACGGAGTTTAATAAGGTACACCAAATCTATTAAAACGATCGCTATTTCAAAATCAAATCATCCCGAAGAAATTGGGGATTCGAACCTATCGGATATATACTGGTACTCGGCGTCATTCCACTTAACAAAACATCGTCAATAACATTAGTTCTTATTATTGCTAAGTAGCGGCGCTACCGGTACTGTCGAATCACGGCGGTGTATAGTTAGTTACCTAATCGTTGGTGGTAAGCTTTTTATAATCGGATGGGCTTATACCAACGTTAGGGATGACAAGGACCAAAACACGGTTGAAAAAAGTAACACTTCAAAAATATACTTTCTATTCACTTCAGTCCACAATTAATGGCTTAAATCACAAACTAACACAGGTACCTTTCGAAATAATCCAATTTTATGTATGTTTCGAGTGGTTAATCAACATTAATTTGAGAAATTAATTAATTTCTCCACCAATTCCGCCATTGGCCGCCATTTCTCTGTATTGCACATGTGGCATGATAAGTCAAGGGGACCTACAAGGATTTATATAAAATTTCCAAGACGAAACGACAATTTTTATTTTTGATGGTTTTCCAACTTATATTTCAAATCTTCAGGTTTTCCATAATAAATAATGAAATAATAAATTCTGGTAAAAGAAAAATGTGAATAAGTGTTGATTTCTTAATTTTTTTCAATTTCGTCGTTTCGCTTCGTTAGTTTGTGCTGTTGTCCTGGCCTCAGTCCACAGGTGAAAGTAATTTTCAAAATGGCAGCTGTTGACCCGACGGAAATTTACTCTCACTTTACGGCCGATTTGCACATGGATTAAGATCATCAGGTGAGGTGTTATAGGTATCAGACAAACTACGAATCTGTTGTGCCTCGATTACAACAAAAAATAGACGGATATCTTAAGAGACAATGAAATGCCAGGCAAATTACTCGTCAGTCAAATTGGCTGACGAAGATTTCATACAAAAATGACCTTCCCATTCCTGACTGTGGTTTGTGAAAATATCCGATTGTGAAACTAAACCACAGACAGGTTACTGACTAGGCGGTGTACTGAACTGTGCGGACGTACTTTCGGCGCGCTCCTTGAATTACTTAAACGACCGTCAAGGTAAATTTTCACATTTCACTTACAAACATTATCCAAGGAAACTATTTTTTCTACCTTAGATCTATTATATTCCGTTGCCGTTTTTGTGCGTTTAGCCCGTATTAGCTGAGAATTTAGTATTAATTATTCGGCCACGACAGACACTAAAAACTAGCTTATATCAAACGAATTAACATTGCATAGTCGACAAAGACTAATCGCACCGGTTGATGACAAACGAACTAACGTGCGTAGGGCCTAGATTAGTTTAATTCTTTGCGTCCAGTTAATCCCGTTTCTATATATTGAAACTTAACCGATTTGTTTTTCTTTTTCAACCACAAAATCTGTGTGATATTCGGTGAGACCTGGAGAAAATGGCGGGAAGACAAAGTGTTTCACCCCCTAACAAGAAGCAGAAGACTGCAGCATCAAATCGTCCGAATCGCCAGAATCATAAATCGACTGAGGAAACGGCATCACGTGTGGAAGCAGACAATGGAATATCGTCAAAACTTGATGCGATTCTTTCCCAGCTTTCGAAATTAGAGCTTCTAGACGACTTGCAGAGGGACATGACCGAAGTTAAACAATCGCTTGAATTTTGCCACCAGGACGTATTACAACTAAAGAGTGAAAACGAACAACTTAGAAGCAAAGTTCGCGATTTAGAGAAAGTCGTCGCTGATCAGGACGCAATTATCAAATCGGACCATGAACTACTCCTAGATCAGCAATGGCGTAGCATGCGCGATAATTTGATCTTTTACGGCGTCGAGGAATCCGAAAATGAGAATACCGAGGACTTAATTAAAGGCTTTTGCGAGAAAGACCTTAAGTTACCGAAGACGACCGTGGACTCATTCAAATTCGCGCGAACACATCGCCTTGGACGAAGGAAAAACGAACAGAAAAAACCGCGCCCAATTGTTGCAAAATTCGAGTTCTTCAAAGATCGTGAACTGGTACGTTCAGTTGCGAAAAATCTCGCGGGCTCGTCTTTAGGACTGAATGAACAGGTGCCTGAGGAATGGGCGGCGAGACGACGCGAAAAGCTACCCGAGCTGAGAGCCGCGAAAGCGAACGGAAAACAAGCTTTCTTTGTACGGGACAAACTCGTTATCCGCGAAAACCGTGACCGCGTACCGATGGACAGCCACTAGGAACCAGCGGAGGGACTTTGCGTACAATTCGTAGACCGGACTGTCCTTGTATCTCGAAGTTGTTGTTATGTTATAGAATTTGTAAATAGTGTAAATTTATGTGACAGTTATCCAAATGTAAATAGAGATATCGTTGGCTCGCATGTAAATTCTCATACGGTAGATACATACCCTGATGTAAATAGTAACAATCATGTACCTGATGTAACTCCTAACAATTTCATTTCTGATGTAAATAAGCGAAATATTAACACTTCTGATTTAAATAAGCAAAATGTAACTAGTACAGCAAACGCAGCAAACATAAGTGAAATTCCTTGTATCAAATCATCATTAAAGTTTTCTACGCTGAATGTATGTGGCCTTATAGCTAAACTCGATATCCCAGAATTCTGTGAATTTATTAGCAATAATGACATCACATGTCTAACTGAAACTCACTTAGATGATTTAGACGGTAATTTAGGTTGTAGCTTGCCCGCCTCCCATATGGCGCACTTTAAAAATAGGAAAAAGTTTTCAAAAAAAGGATCAGGTGGCGTCGGTATCATATATAGGAAGTTCATGAAAAATAAAATAAAACCAATTTCGACTGACTCTCAGTTTGTATCTTGGTATTTATTAGATAAAGATTTATTTAATCGCGACAAACATGTACTTTTAGGTGTAATTTATATTCCTCCAGAAAATAGTCGTTATTATTCAGAAATAGCTATCAGAGAAATTGAAATAGAGTTATTGCAATTGAAAGTTGAGTATGATTTCAATGTGTTAATTTCTGGTGACTTTAATGCTCACACCGCTTGTATGCCAGACTTTTTGGAACCTGATAATCAGATAATTCAAGATGATAACTTAGACCCTATTGTTGACTCATTGATTAATTTAGGCGTTCCCACTACTAGAAATAATCAGGACAAAAGAAAGAATAATACAGGCTATCAACTCATAGATTTGTGTAAGAACCATTCACTAATTATCCTCAATGGCAGATGTGGCAATGATCAGACAGGTAATTATACTTTTAGGAACACTAGTGTCATCGATTATTTTGTGTGTGATTTAGAACTGTTTGGTTATGTTGAGGACTTTGAAATAATGCCTTTTGACCCATTATTATCTGATGGACATAATCCTATTAATCTGTGCGTGTATACGAATTCTAGGGACACCATTGCTAGCGATAATGAAAGGGGTAATGAACACGCGAACTTTAAAACTTCAATTAGGTGGGTCAGTACTAGATCAAATCAATTTTTCCTGAATGTAGAATCAAGATTACGAGATAATGATTTAGATAAGTTACTGTTGGACGGGTTGCAAGATCTAGGAAATCAATCGCCAGATGACATTAATGGACTTACCGATAGATTTGTATCTTCTTTATTATCAAGTGCTGATGAGTGTAATTTGATGTACCATAGAAAAAGTAGGAAAAGTAATAACTGCAAAAAACCGGCCCGCAACAGATGGTTTGGCAGGGACTGTAGAGATGCACAGAAGAAATATAATTATATGAAAAAAAGATATAGGGGTTGCCCTACCCTTTCCAATTTTGAATCCCTTAAGAACTCGTCTAAAAACTATAAAAAGGTCATCCGAGAAAATAAGAAGAAACAAAAGGATGAATTTATTAAGGAATTGAGAGAATGCGAAATTAATAACCCAAAAAAAGTATTGGTCGATGCTAAACTCTGCGAGCGGAACAAAAAATAATGAGGCTAATTTAGATATTGATATTTTTCTTGAACATTTTATGAGATTAAATGATTTGAATAATGTTAACAATGAAACCGATGACGGTGATGAGCCCCCAGACGTGGGTGACCATCCTGTCTATGACAATTATATTTTGAACAGTGATATAACCAGTGATGAGGTAATTAAGGCTATCTCTTTACTCAAAAACAATAAGGCCCCAGGCATTGATGGAATCACGAATGAGCTGCTGGGAGTTAGTCAGTATCCGTTTTTAGTTGATATATTACAAAAATTATTCAATTTAGTTCTTAAAACAGGATATGTTCCAGAGATGTGGTCTATAGGCGTCATCAAACCCATTTTCAAAAAGAATGGCGATCCCTCTAATCCTGATAATTATAGAGGTATTACCTTAGTTAGCTGTCTTGGTAAATTATTTACAAGTATCCTAAATCAAAGATTGTCAACATTTCTAGATACGAATCACATTATAAGTGAAGCCCAGGCTGGCTTTAGATCGAAATATTCCACCATTGATCATATTTACACGCTTAAAACAATCGTAGAGCTGTATCTTTGTCAGGGAAGAAGACTTTTTTGCGCCTTTGTTGATTTTAAGAAAGCTTTCGACTCGATTTGTAGGGTAAAGTTATGGCGAAAATTAATTGCTAACAATGTTAATGGAAACTTTTTCAATGTGGTTAAAAATATGTATAACTCCATAAAATCATGTGTTGAATTAAATGGTTGCACGTCACAATACTTTGCAGCTGATAGAGGCTTAAGACAAGGCGAAAATCTCTCACCTATCCTCTTTTCGTTATTCTTAAACGACATTGAAGAATTTTTCATTGATCGTGGAAAACCAACTTTGTCATTTATAGAAAAACTAAATTTGAATCGTGATCAGGATATTGATACTTTACTGAATTTATTCATAATACTATACGCAGATGATACAGTTATTCTTGCTGAGGATGAGAAATCTCTTCAGCTACACTTAGATACCTTATTTGAATATTGCGCGGCTAATGGTCTCACTGTTAACCCAGAGAAAACTAAAGTACTAGTATTTGCGCGAAGTAAATCCCGGATAAAAACGATTTCGAAATTTATGTTTGGTGATCAAGAGTTAGAGGTAGTTGAAGATTATGTTTATCTCGGAGTAAAATTCAATTGGAATGGTAACTTTGCTAAGGCAAAAAGGTATCTTTACGATAAAGCTATCAGAGCTATGTTTTCGATCGTTCAAAAAGGCAGACGTTTGAAATTGCCCATAGATGTTATGTTTAAATTATTTGATACGTGTGTTGCTCCAATAGCCATGTATGGGTGTGAGATCTGGGGATATGAAAATCTTGATTTATTAGAAAATGTTCATCGCTTCTTCTGTAAAATCTTAATGAAAGTGACGAAATATTCTCGCAACTTACAAGTTTTATCAGAGCTAGGACGTTACCCTTTGAATATAGATGTTAGACGCAGGATGATTAACTTTTGGGTGAAAACAGTATCTGGAAAGCAAACCAAACTTAATTCAATACTCTATAAAATATCTTTCAATTTATTTTTAAGGGATACATTTAAGAGCCCTTGGTTATCATATATAAAGAAAACGTTTGATGACTGTGGTTTGTCCTGCATTTGGACGCAGCAATTCATGACTAACAGTAAATCTTTTTCAAAACGAATAAAACAGATACTCCGTGACCAGCACCTTCAAGAAACTGTATCTGCCATAAATACTAATCCGATATACACTAACTTTAGGCAATATAAAAATGATATTAGGTTAGAGAAGTATATAATAGAACTTGGTGATGACTTAGGAACTAGTTTATTTGAATTTAGGGGCGGGTCCTATATTTTACCTGTGAACAAATTTTCAAACCTTCATTTAGACAGAGCCGATAGAATATGCCCCACTTGTAATACTTTAGGTGACGAATCCCATTTTCTGTTTGACTGTACCTTACTTAACGAACAACGCAAAAACTTTTTGAATTTGAATACCTTTAATACCCTTGATATTCTGAAAAACCCAACGGTCAACTTAGCTAAATTCATTAAGACCGGCTTAGATGTATATAGATCCCTCCAATAGTATATATAGTATTGTAAATAGTTGATGTATATAATAGTATATATAGTATTGTAAATAGTTGATGTATATATATATTTCGTTACGTTTTCATTCTCTAAATTTTAATCACTTTAGTGTTGTTTTGTAAATATTTGTATATACATGTGTAATAGTTTTCCTCCATATACCATGGAAATGGTTGGAGTGTAAATAAATCGTAATCGTAATCTGTATGTAAGCGAAAAACACAAATCCCCTTGGTTATTGTATATAAAGAAAATATTTGACGACATTGGCTTATCTTACATATGGTTACAGCAATACACGGAAAATTATAAAACGCTCTCCAAGTACGTGAAACAAGTCCTCCGTGACCAACACGTACAAGAAATGCTTCAAAAAGTGAATGACGATCAGCAGTATGTTAATTTCAAACTATATAAGAACGATGTTAGGCTTGAAAAATATATAACTCAACTTGACGGAAGTCTTGTGCATAGCTTATTCGAATTCAGAATTGGTTCCTATTTATTACCGGTAAATAATCGATCGAACGCTCATAGACCGAAGTGAAAGACTGTGCCCTGCCTGTAACACCGTAGGAGATGAGCTTCACTTCATTTATGACTGCACTTTGCTAAGTGATCTGCGTGATAATTCCATCCATTTAAGTATGTCCAGAAACTTGGAAATATTAAGGAATCCTACCCCACAATTAGCTAAATTTATCCAGTTAGGTTTAAGTTTATACAAATCCCTCCAGTGAATTGTGTATATACGTGTGATATATCTTGCTGTATATAATTCAATCTCTGTACTTGCTTTGTTTGTAAATAGTTTTATTACTGAAAGTTTGATATTAAATTTTGTTAATTCCTATTTTGTTTTGTATATATGTATATAATTCTGTTCATGTTTTGTAAATTTTTATATTCCATATTTTGTATTCAATCTTGCCTCCACGTACCATTCTTATGGTTGGAGTGAAATAAATATCTTATCTTATCTTATCTTATCTCATCTTATCGGACATTAGAAACTTTCTACCTTTTGCACTAGAATTACGTTCGTCTTCGTCTCAGAGAGAAAACAAACGACAGAAAAGTATCAGGTGATTATCGATAGCCTACAACGGTAAACACAGTTGACAAACAGTGTTAGGCCTGTGCCGGTTGGTGCGTACTGGGACTAAATATACTGGTTGGTCAGTTGGTTCGGTTGTGAAGTGTGGAAGCTAAGATTATAAGAAAGCCTACCGGTATTTATTTGTCTATAGGCCTATTATATAGAAGCCAATACCATTTTAAGTACGTAGTTGTTAACCGCACGTGACTGTACGGTGATCTCCACAGGTTAACCGCGTACGTGAGGTCCCTACTAAGTATATAATGCCATACGTGAGTTCCTAGTAGCCAATACCATTTTAAGTACGAAATTGTAACGCGTACGTGACTGTAAGGTGATATCCACAGGTTAACCGTACGTGAGTTCCCTACTTACGCCGTACGTGAGTTCCTAGTAGCCAATACCATTTTAAGTACGAAATTGTAACGCGTACGTGACTGTACGGTGATATTCACAGGTTAACCGTACGTGAGTTCCCTAAAAACGCTGTACGTGAGTTCCTATAATCTGCAAATGCGCATGCGTAAAAGAATAGAGTTTGGGTTAGGTGAGGCTAGGCTATTTGTAAATCAAATTTCATCCACCCACCAGTTACGTTCTGTGGCACAGTGGGTAAATCACTGGACTACTACTGGATTTTTTTTTCGTTTGGTTTCGAATCCCAATATTGCAAGTCTGAGCGTCAACGTACTCACATATGGCTAACCTGTAGAAATCACCGTACAGTCACGTACAGGTAACAACAGCGTTTTAAGTATTAAGTGAGTACGACAAGCCTACCATGCCTATGTACTACAAACACAACTTTTTCCCTCTCGTCGGCCCTACAGTGATGTTACTATAACTGGTGCCATTTTAATATGGATAGGATTTGGTCAGGACTAGCCTAAAGTCTAATTCAGTCTATGTACTAATTCACTCGATAGGCCTATTTTTAAAACAATACAGTGAAATATTCACACGCAGAAAGGCTAATTGATTTGAGCCATGTGATTAAGTTTGGCCAGGCCTTCTCTGACCTGCTGACATTAATAGTCAAACCAAAACGTTCATGTGGTCACGGCTTGTATTACCAGAAATCATTGTAGGCCTGTACATTTTGCTGTTCGTAGGTACGGTATACCGATTTCTCCATTCTTGACTGATAAGTGTACGGTACAGCTGTACGCATTATATAATTGTTCCAATGGGAATAGGGCCTATTGATTGGGCTTATTATTTCCTGCTTTAGAGTACTGAAATAAACCTAATGTTCATTCAAATATCCAACATCGGTGAAAGTTTGATTAATACTGTATACATGTACTGTAGGTTTTCATGTTGTATGAATATTTTGCAGTTCAAATGGGTATGATGCTGATTCCAATGTCAAACGCATGAAGTTAGATGGTCAAGGACAGTCAACACCAAGATATCTCTCTTCGACCGATGTTGTACCATAGAAGATCTGATTCTTTCAACTCAAGGAAAGTGATTCAACACAATCGACATAACACTGGAATAGGTTTGCAGTAACTAACCGTTCATTTCATTTAGTCCTATGTACTTTTTAGCCAATTTGGATTTGATTGTAATTGAAACTCTGGAACTGTTAACAAAAGACAAGTAAGACAAGTTGAAAAAACACAAGTTATGCTTGATTCTCATGTTCAAATTTAATTCAAATTTATTTTATTACATCATATTTACAAAGCATATCATTGGTTCATACAGTAATAAAAATTAGGGCAGAACAAATATTATTACAGAAACTCCAAAAAGGCAATGAATTTCTATGACTAAATGAACATTATTTTTAGCCCACTTGGGACTTTAGTCCCAGCGGGCTATTGCGTTCACTTTTCGTCCGTCGTCCGTCCGTAGACGGAAATCAGTTATTTTAGGAAGTTTTGAAGACGCTTCAATGTAATGTCTTGATATTTGGGTTTCACATGTATCTACCCTAGACACATCTTCAGCTCAAAAACTGGCCCTGTCAGAATCAAGATGGCCGACTGGCAGCCATTGTTGTTCGCCAAAATCAACACTTTTTACACATTTTTGAACTTTTTGAGGGAAATTTTGAAGATGCTTTGATCAATTACCTTGATCTTTCGGATATATGTGAATGCCCCTGGGCCCATCAGCATAACAAAAATTGGGATACGGACTCAAGATGGCCGTCCTATGACCTTTTTTAGTGCCCAAAAATGTCAATTTTGGCCCGAATTCTGAGTTTGCCATTTCTCATTGCAATTTGTGATGGGTATTCTTTGAAAAGGGATGTTTTATACCTTTGATACCTGAATTGTTAGATTGTTGAGCATTTGGAACCACTTCCCAAGTGGGCATGGTGTCCCTGGACCCCTAGTTCTAATAACTCAGATCAAGAGTGACTCTCCCGTTTATTAGGAAACACTAGTGGAATAGGTTTGATTTACACACATGTTGCAGGTATCAATTGTTTATCACTGTAGAATTTGTAATCCATAAAAGCCAAAATCAACATCAGCCGGAAACCCAGACCAAATCAATTCATAATTTATTGATTGAATCTACACTACGATATATGTATTTATTCAAATATTTCAATAAAAATATTAACTTCTTAAATCTTATCTATTCTAAATCATAATACGTTCTTATCTGTGAATTCACTCAATCTATCGGCTCAGCAGGTGCTTAAGATGAGTTCTTAATAGGACAGATCCATTTTTAAGGATGGTGATAATACAGTATCATGATGTTTGAATGCCAAAATAAGTGCCTGGTCAAATATATTGATATTTGTGATTGTACGTCCACGTATGTTCGGTTTCAAAGCTGAATCATATTTGACGTTTACACAGTGGTTGCATATTAGGTTCGAATCTGTCAATGCATTTTATTCTATGTATCGATATTTCAATTTACTACAATTCCCATCATTCTGAATGGCTTTACAGAAAACCCGTCATCGCTGCTTTGCAGCTATATTTTCGATTTTATTTTCGGTGTCATTGAAATTCGTAAATAAAGGTTCAATTGTCATTGTACTTAGCATAGCTTAGATTGGGTTTCATATTTCTACATTTTCTACAAGGAGGCCTTAAAGGTAGAGGTCAAAACTTGGTTTACATTCTCAAGTTGCTGGAGACTACCATCTGCCTTCATACCTCGATTGGTCTGGCCTATGAGAGTCGAACAACATTTTCACATACACAGGCTTGGCTTTAGTGTAGATGAAGGCTAGGCACTGCACATTGTGGATTAACTGGAACTCTAAACTCTCAAAATGAAACGAGTCAACAAGAAAGATCCAATAATTGAACGTTTATCTAACTATATTAATTAACAGCTTAAGAGATATACATTATACATTATACACAAAAGAAATCAGTTCTACATTTTATCCGAATCAAGCGTTAAAGCCACAGATTCGCTTAGCTTGGGCTTGAATTCTGGTTCCATTGCTTCGTATTCTATTGAAATCCCCTTCGTTACCTCGGAATATCGCTTAGCTTTTAAAGACTACAAATTTGCTCCCAGGAAAACCAAGTAAAGCGGGGTACAACTGTACATCAGCTGTTGACTTATTTTTCTCTGGTTGAATCAAGTTATTACTGAATGAAATATAATCACTGCTGCTACAAGAAGTCTTTTCTCGGTATCTGTATGTCCATCTTAGCAAATCAACTTGGTCCATGATTCCTCCTTTTATAGATAAACTAAAAATAAGAATTGTTACATTTTTCTCACAGATGCTATGTCATTTCTTTAAAAAACCTGATGATTTTCTCACCACAGATTTTTTCAGCGTTTTTCGTGAATTCCCTGAAATTTCAGCTTTTTTCGGAAATTCCCTGAAATTTCAGCGTTTTCTTTTCGGCATTTCAGCGTTTCAGTATTTCAGCTTTTCAGCGAAGTTCAGGAACCGTAACCTAAATCTGTGGTCCTCCCAATCAACATGGTCATTGAGAACATTCGCCGGCAGATGTAAAACATTATCCACCTGATACCTTACTACAGTATAATCTACTAATGATTTAAGGCCAATGGGCTTCTTGTCTCGTCGTGTGAAATTCACTGTATCGAGGTTTCACTGTAAATCGTTTTTATTTTCCTTTTTAATTAATTCGAAAGACGGCATTCAGGGAATAAATAGTCTTGTACAAATAAGAGATGAAAATTATTATGTATGATAATAGTCCAGAAAAAAACAGGGTTTTCTGTGCAAGTAGCAGAAAACCGTAATAATAATCAACAGAATAACAATAGGGCTTTATGTTGCAGAAAATCTGACTCCAATATATCATCCGTCGTAATGAGCAAAATTGATTTTACAAAGATATAATACATTTTAGACAAAATCGGTGATAAGCTGTATTTGTGGCGGGTGCAGGGATGCAGACGAAGGGTCAACCGAAGCAGTAAAAAAAAGATGGAACACAGCTATTCGAATGTAAGTGTGACGATCACTAGAATCTAAGATGAAATACAACCAAAGCCCACTTAATCTGGAGCGTATGGGACCGACAGTATTCGTTTCAGTGCGAAAAAGCTTAGAAGATCTATTCAATCAGCAAAACATCGAACCCATTAGCACACGGGAATACACTATGCAGTGTCTATTATTCCTCAAAAAAGAGAATTTATCACGATACTGAATAGCTCATTCCCAATTCATGTTCACGTGTTTTAAGTTTCAAGTGTAATTTTGTAGTGAATAGCACTAAGGCTTTCATATGATAAGATATTTGATGAGGTGTGCCACCAAAATTATTTCCCTTTGGCCTTCAAAATTCAGCCAACTTACTTGGATTCAAGTGAGCACTCAGATTCGTCATGTTCATACTCAACATACCCGAGAATATCAATTTGGAAGAATGTTGATTTCTTTACGGTATTCTGAAGAATTGGATCGATATCTAGTCTATCGTAAACTATTGGGTTAGAATCCCACTTCAACCTTTTTTGTCGAGCAGACGAAAAAAGTGTTAGGGTTGATTCGGGTGGCTTGCAGTGTATAAGGAAAGGTTGATGCGGGTGGCCTGCGCGTTTATGGTATAAACATTCAATAAGTTGTAAAACGTGATTAAGATAATTTATGACTGAGTCTATTCATTTGGTTAATGAAAAATCTCAGGTACGGTATATGATTTATTCGTGGGGTATGTTGCTCTCGTACTGTAAGTAGTTTCACTGTCAACAAGTTGAACCGGCGTTGTTATAATTTTAGATTGTGCGGTGGCGAAGGTAACAATACGAAGAAACCGAGGACAAAATGAATTCAAAATTTGCCCACTAATTTGTTGATTCTCTAAGGAATTGTTTCTACTTAATAAGAAGGCAATTTTTAACATATAAATGTCAATTTTTCCCGCGTAAGTTTGAAAATACATGAATGTTTTCAAGCAAAATTATGAGTTTTTTCTTGCCCGATACTCCGAAATCGTGTTTATAGGGAACATATAATCTCTATCACAACATTGATGAACATTATTTGAGGTGTTTCAGATGGAGAGCCGCTTACGTTTTAGCGAACCATTTTGAAACAACTCGCCTGGCCACGGAAGTCAAAACGGAGAATTAAGGTAAAGTCGTCGTACCCTGTATCAAGCATCCTCGCTTGCCAGGGGTCCAGTATCACTCCCAAACTCGCTTCCACCAGCCCCCTGGCCTCACGAAGCGTGATTTCATTACTGGCGCTGTTGCGCATGACGTCATATATCGATTTGCGAAATACTTCCTTGTTCGGTAAAACGTTCGCTGATTGGTCCATTTAACGGGAAAACCAACAGAAGTCTACTGTCGGTTTGTTACAAGCGCTGTGATTGGTACGACCGGATTCTGGTCGGCTAGTAACGACTCCAACGACTCGTGAGGTCAAGGGGTTCGGGGAACAGCTTTAGCGTAATGGGTTCGAATCCCTTGACGGGTGAAGATGTATATCAAGGTCTACCTCGCGATTATGTTTTGTAAAATTGAGATGTTATTTCAGCACCTTAGATTAAACACTTATGTAAATTTTTCTATATATTATTTCCTAGCTTTCCTGATAAAATTGATAATAATAATAGCATTTATTTTCATACCGCTCCTCACTTCAATTAAGAGAGGTTTAAATAAAATAGGTACAGGTACATCATCATTACATTTAAAAAAAAGTTTATTTAAAAAGGTAAGTTTTCAGACAAGACCTCACGCCAAATTCACGGTGTTGTCATATTGCGAACAACGGAATTGATGAATTTTCCAAAAACATGGAATCTTTACTTAAAATACTAATAGGCTTTTGCGTGGTGATACCTTCTGTCGGACAAGGCATCGGACCCATTTCTTCATCACTGGGTAGAGTATGTGATAATTTGTTATCCACCAGTCAACAACCTAACGATACTTTTAAAACGGAGAACCTAGGCCATACGTGTTTTGCGACTCTGTGATACAGAATATCGCTGTACTTATGAGTGATGAAATCCAAAGGCGTTTTTATTTATGATTAATTCATTTTGACAGAGGAGCAGCCAATGATGTGGTATTTCCGATTTTATATGATAATTTTCAAAATTTTCAAATGATGATTGACTGGAGTGGGAGGAGTCTTGCAGCAACACTCTGTACCAGCCGCAGGAGTTTGTTTATATACATACCATTCGTTGCAATAAACAACTCGAAGACGATCAAGTAGTCATGACACTACGTATTTAATTCATCAAGGCTAACTTTTGATTTCGGGGAAAAATCTATCTCAAAATTGATATCTAGGGAACAAGATGCTGTATAAGCAAACGGTGAAAATTTGAAGAAAATCGAATGAAAATGAAAGAAGTTGTCATTTTTTGATAACCAAAACACATTTATTAATCCAAGAAGAACACATATACTTATACTTCATATCCAGGTTAATTAAACAATAAGTTCATAACTATTTCCATTTGTGTCCCATATACTGGTGATTTTCAGGATTCGGATACCAAGTTCTCACTAATTTCAAAACACAATCCGGCATAATATCTCTCCGATGCCACACAGTGTTTTTTCGTGTTGGATCACTTTCAAGGCATGCTATCTTCTTTTCTTTGTAACGATTATCACTAAATGCGCCTCGATGGAATAACATTGTCCAAAACCTCTTGTATACAACTTTTCTCCTACGTGGATTTAATTCGTCTGGTTGTTCACAGTTTTCCTCCCACCATAACTGTTTATTTGAAATATCTGTGACACACGGTCGACAAAAGCAATGTTCACATTTCACCTCGTCTTCATCCTGGTCAATGTGAAATGGATTATCAATTTCGTCTACCCCACTCATTTCTGAAGTAGAAGTAGCAATTTCAACGTCCCAACCATTGAAATTCATAAATCCTCGGATTATCTCTTCTTGATCAGGAGTCACTATAATAGCGAATACTTT
The DNA here is from genome assembly GCF_964204645.1 of Tubulanus polymorphus. NCBI lineage: Eukaryota > Metazoa > Nemertea > Palaeonemertea > Tubulaniformes > Tubulanidae > Tubulanus > Tubulanus polymorphus. Next base: position 15,059,674 of record NC_134030.1, on the reverse strand, counting down.
TTTCGTGCTAAAACTTGTATCATTCTCTTCTGTCTCCATCATAGAAGACACTTGATTTGGTGTATATTCATCGTTCCTCGAAGTTTCATCCATTTCACAGACACTTGAGTCAATAACACGGGTGCTGGAATTTGCGTTCATTTTTCTCAGAGCTCTCTTGGGCAAATGACTGAGACACTGCATACAAAAAGACACAACACATATAATGCTTGGTAACATAAGTAATTACCCTAGTTTACTTCGAAGGCAATTATATGCCTTTTGCATTTTGACATAAACTAACGGTATGAAAGTTATGATTATAACACAGCAACAGCCCATTAAAAAGAAATATATCGAAACGTATGTGTCAGTGTGCCCTGGCCAATGACTCCTTGAAGAATTTTTCATATCATTTGAGAAAGTCACAACTACAACATGGATATTCCAGGCCCAAGCTCCGCAAAAAAACGTGCAAAAAACTTTCGAATTGAAATAGGAGGAGATGAAAGTATCAAAGAAACAATAATGAACAAGTTCAAAAAAGTTAAAAAACCTAATTTTTGAACAAACTGGGCGACCAGTAAGCAATGCTGCTGTAATGGAGAATTTATTGGATTGCTGGATATTAAAAAAATCCTACGATGATTTGAATTTGAAGGCGAACAGTTATGTGGAAACTCCGAAAGACAAAGTAAACCAGAAACTTTTCATTACATGTGAAGATGCTTTTAAAACCGCATTGGACATTGGATGTCTTCATGGTCGTTTTTGTGACAGTCCAATTGAAATTAAAAAAATTTACCACTATGGACACGTCGCTAAAATTCACTTACGTTGTCAGCGGAAGATCGGATATCATAATTATAAGTAATAGGGATAATAGGCTTTCAGATCAAAGGTCGAAGGGTCGAGCTCATTAAAAAACAAAACATTAAAAGTAATTTAAAACTATAATATATCGCTACCGCTCCGCTCCGCGACCAATTGATTTATTTACAATACACAAATTCATAATCAAATATATTTTAATAATAATAATTATTCTATTATTCAACTGAAATACACACGGTTATGAAAATATATTATAGTTTTAAATTACTTTTAATATTTGTTATTAATGAACTCGACCATTCAACCTTTAACCTGAAAGCCCATTACCCCTATTACTCTTAAAATAATCATGTGAATGAATAACATTTAAATTGACAGATTATTCAATATAAAGGTATATATTTACAACATTATTTCAATATTCATATTTGTGTGAGTTAGATTTTTAAACATTAAAAGTGTTAGTAAAGTGTGATTGAAATAATGCATAGCTGTTTATACTAGAACATGATTCTATTTGAGCCTATATACATTTCATGTAATGAACGATTGAATAAATCTATAAATTCACAGCTGTTACAGCTGTTACTATGACGCCGAGACATATGAGTCATTATTACAAACGTGGAGAGAACACTCTAGAACCGGAACCAGATGACGTGGCAAGAAATGAACAGGCGCTGTAACATTGTGCTCAGGATATTCTATCTATCGAAACGAAATTAGGAGTTTATAGTTTACAATTCTAAATCTAAATGTAAGTACTGTTTTTTGTAGTTATTAGGGCTATTAAATATGAAACCTTTAGATATATTTAAGTGTATTTAGTATATCTTTTAGATGGCTAGAGTTGCCGCTAATATCTTTTAGATTAATAAAACGCCATACGCATCAAGAAGTGATAGAGAAACTCAAGATACTCTTTCTGACTGAGGAATCAACAGCAATGGGGATATCGAACCAATAGAAATTAGCACAAGAAACACAAGAATCGCAAAAAGATCGACGAAGAAACTATATAAGAATTTCAAAAACATTAAGACTCCAATGATTAAGTTTAACATTTGTTGATGTAGTTAAATATTTACCAGCAATTGAAAAATGCTTGTAATTATAAATTGTATTTATAGAAATCAAATGATGTATTGGAAGAAACGACTGAACAACTTGTATAATGTATTGTGTAAATCTGTTTGGTGAATTTTTATGTTCAGTCGTTTCTATTATGATTAACGCATGCGCATTGATCCAAACCGGGCTTGAATGCCCGGTCTTGCTCAGTGGTATTATTTAGATATCAAGGAATCGAAACTGACTTATCAAAAGCAGCGAGGAATGAAAAAGGATGACGTTGGTCGAAGAAATGGAAGAGGATTCTAAAATATTAACCAATTTAGTAAAAAAATATGTATAATAAATGGAACCAGAACAACCACAAACTATCAATATTACAAATAACACTTCTGGTGTTATAAATATATACTACAAGAAGTGTTCTAAATGTGAATTAGATAAATTAGCTTTAACAGAATATAGTAAGCGTAAGATTAGCAAAGATGGTTTTCAATATTGTTGTAAAACTTGTTTTAAACTATATACCAAACAATATCGAGAAGATAATATAGAACATTATAATTATTATATGGCAGAATATATGAGAGAAAGATATCAAACAGATCTTAATTTTAGATTGAAACAATGCTTACGATCTAGATTAACACAATTATTCAACAAAGAAACACATTATGAAACACTATCTAATCTATTGGGTTGTTCAGATGAATTCTTAAAATCATGGATTATATATCAATTCGATGATAAAATGAATATAGATAATTATGGTAAATACTTTCATATTGATCACGTGTTGCCGATTTCTAAATTTGACATGAATGATGAATACAATAAAAAACTTATTTGGAATTGGAAGAATCTAAGACCTTTAGAAAAGAAGGAAAACATAATTAAATATAATAAACTAGATTTACAGTTATATTTAGAACAGTTAACAAAGGCAAAGAAATTTATTGATCAATGGAACAATGATCCAAATAATGAACAATACGTTGAGTCTTTAATGAGTGGTTAAAGAATAATAGATTTTAAATAAAAAATATTTAAAAAACAATAACTTCAACTAGCTAGTGAATTCTATTATATTTTTAATATTTTCTTTTCAAAAAAGAATACTTTATATCACAAATAAAAAATACTAAAAAAACAATAACTAATACTAAAATTCTTTACCTTTAACTAACTAGTATTAACCCAAAGAGATACTAGTATCATTTGAAGAATACTTATAATATTTTTTTTGCTTTTTTTCTCTAATATAAATGTCAAAGAAATCTAATAAGAATAGTATTGATATTGAAAAGACATTAGATGATTTGGGTATAAGTGATAATAAAGATACAGTTGTAACTAATTGCGCTCAAGTTAATTGTAATATTGATTATGAATACTATTTATATTGTAAGCATCATCTAGAACTATTGATTGCCGGTGGAAAAACTAAAGATTTTTTAAATAGAATTATTACTTTTCAAGAATTAGATGCTATGAAACCAAATAAAGTAATAAAATATTTTAAGATTTATGAAGAGGCAAGATTAGCCCGAATAAATGATTCTATTTCAGATGGTATTGTCAAATGTTATTCTAAGTTATGTAACCAGTTAATACCAATTGATGATGAAAATAAATTATATTGTGATTTGAAAAACGACTACTTAGTTATGACTGAATTACAAAAATGGGTTGGTTATGCTTCATTTCAATTAGGATCGGTTATGACATTAATTTCTACTGGCGTCATTACATTTCCGAATATCAAACCTATGGAATATAAATCAGGTAAGAATGAAACAGATGTACTACAACCAAACCGTGAAACAGAAAATGAATCAGAACAAAAATTAACTAAAATAAATGAGTGATGGAGTTAAGAAAAAGGCTAGATCCGAGAAACAAATTAGATGGGCAAGAGAATTAGGTAAAAGATCTTCAGAATTAAAAAAAGCTAAGAAAAAGAAATTAACTGATATAAATGAATCACCTGATATTGATTCAAATAATAATCCATCTAATTCTTCTAATGCTGGAAGTAATTATAAATTATATATTACAATTGGATTAGTAACAGTTATTATATTATCCGGTGTAATATATAAATCAAAATTCAAATCTGATGATAAAGATGATTCCAATGACAATAAACCTATTATACCAGAAAATAAGTCAAATCATAAAGCCATTGAAACTAAATCTAAATTATTATTAATGGATTAAAATAAGATGAAAAAAGAACAATATTTAAGAGATATATATTATAACCCAGAAAGTGAAGTATCATATTCTAACGTTACAGAATTATGGAATAAAATTAAATCTGATATAGAAAATGGTGATATAAAATATACTGAATTGAAATCATGGTTACAAAATCAACCAACATATCAAATACACAAGAAAATGGATAAAACTTATTTAACAAGAAAAGTTATGGTTTCATATATCGATCAACAATGGCAAGCTGATTTAATTGACATGAAGAACTTAGAGGAATACAACAAAGGATATTTCTGGATACTGAATGTTATAGACATATTCAGTAGATACGCATGGTCAATTCCAATCAAAAATAAAACTGGAATAGAAGTGACATATGCTTTTAAATCTATATTTAAAGAAGCTATTCCAGATAAGATACAATTTGATGAAGGTAAGGAATTCTATAACAAACATTTCAAAAAACTATTATCTGATAACGATGTAGAATATTTTTCAACACACTCAGATAAAAAAGCATCTATTATAGAAAGGTTTAATAAAACATTGAAAACTAGAATGCGGAAATATTTTACTGCTAATGAAACATATAAATATATCGATGTGTTAGATGATTTAGTGAAAGGTTATAATAATTCTAAACATAGTTCTATAAATATGAAACCTATACAAGCTAGAAAAGAAGATAATTCAGAAATAGTTTGGAATAATTTATATGGGGCGTGTGTTACACATGATTTCGGAGAACCTAAATTTAAAATTGGACAACACGTTAGAATATCTAAATATAGAAAAACATTTTATAAAGGTTATACTCCTAATTTTACAGAAGAAATATTCAAGATTAAAAAGATAATAATAACTAAACCTTTTGTTTATAAATTAGAAGATCTAAAAGATGAAGAAATATTAGGTTATTTCTATGAACAAGAATTATCACTTGTACCAAATCCAGATGAAATAGAATACAAAATAGAAAAAGTATTGAAAACAAAAACTCTTAAAGGAAAAAATTATTCTTAGGTGAAATATAAAGGATATGATGATAAATTCAGTGAATGGATTTTATCTAGTAAAATTAAAAGAATAAATGAATAAAGATTTATTTATATTTGAACCGCATAATATGTTAGTTACTGGTGTAACCAACTGTGGTAAAACACATTTCATATTAGATTTGTTAGAAACTATTTATAAGAATCATTTTGATAATATAATATTATTCTGTCCTACTTATGAAATGAATAAAACATATAATAGAGACATAGATAAGATAAAAAAGTTTATTATGTTAGACCCTAAAACAGTAAAAGAAAATTTAGATAATTGTATTAAAATAGCAATTGATACTTATAAAGGATCAAATACATTATTCATTATAGATGATTGCGCAAATTTACATGATTCAAAAGTTAGAGAAAGTGAGTTATGTTATTTAGCTTTCTCTGGAAGAAATTTTGGGATAACAACATGGATTTTAAATCAAAAATATAATTCAATTGTTAAAGACTTTAGAGAAAACATTAGATTTCTAGTTTTATTCTACAATAACGATAGAAAATCTATGCAACAATCATTGGAAGAAAATCAAATCATACCTACTGAATTACATGATGAATATATGAATAAATTAAAGAATAATAAAGGTTCAAAATTATTACTGAGACTACAATTTCCCTATGAATATAAGTTTATAAAATAACTATTTATATATCTATCTATCTAATGTGTATTAAATACGTATTAGATACGTATTAAATACATTAATACTTAAAACCCCATTTTTAAAATAAATATTATTCATATAATTTTCAACCAATTTATTTTTATTTTTTTCAACTAATATATGAATAAGTTTGAAAATAATAAAGGTTATTTATTATTACTGAGGTTTCAATATAAATTTAAAAAAGAAATATAATTTAAGGTATTTTCAAATAATACGTATTAGATACGTATTAGATACGTATTAGATACGTATTAGATATGTATTAGATACCTTAAATACTAAAAACCCCCTTTTTTATTTAATATTATTTTATACAATTTTCAACTAATATTATTATTTGAGTTAAATATAATTAATATCTTAATCACTTTCACTATCATACCCTAACAATTTTCTCAAATTCTCTACCGAATCTTCTTCTAATTCTTCATTATTTTTATACTTATTCTTCACCCTTTTTACCGTATCTTCATATATAATTGGTTTATCGATATACTTATTAGTCATCTCAACTATATCTTTATTTTCTGATTTAAGTTTCATAGAATCTTTATTATCAAAATGCTTATCTGTAACTATATCACCATGTCGGTGCCATACGGCGCCATTTTCATTATCATCTTTCTTAGTGTTAGACCTTAATAAAGGTCGAACGGTCGAGCCCATTAAAAAACAAATATTAAAAGTAATTAAAAAACTATAATATATTTTCATAACCGCGTGCATTTTATATCAAAACTAAATATTTATTATAAGATATCAATAATATAAAAAGCATATTGTATTAAATCAATTGGTCGCTCCGCTTCGCTACCGCTCCGCTCCACGACCAATTGATTTAATTACAATACACAAATTTAAATAATCAAATATATTCAAATGATAATAATTATTCTATTATTCAACCGAAATGCACGCGGTTATGAAAATATATTATAGTTTTTTAATTACTTTTAATATTTGTTATTAATGAACTCGATCATTAAACCTTTAACCCGAAACAACTAAACCCCTATTACTCTTAAAATATTCACATATATATGAATAACATTTAAATCATTGAACTTCTAAAATCAATTTTAATAAAAAATATAGTATTAAAATGGAAGCAAATAAATACTACTGCCCAACATGTAATATCGATATAGACAAGTCTCAAAAAGCAAGACACAATAAAACTATAACACATTTGTTTTTAGTCCAGTTGGTTAAAGCAAAGACATTTATCGAATTAAGGAACTCAACACATGGTGAAAAATATGTTGAATCGTTATAAACACCCGATAATACTCAGCTATATAGTTGGTTGTATTAGCTCTAGTAAACATATGTTACCAGCTTATATTTCAATTGTAAAGAGTTAATTAATTTCATTAATCTAAATGCTTTTATTATTGTTTTTTTCAACTTCAACACGTTGTGTATACAGCGAACGTAGCGAATCACAAATCTCATAATTTACAAGTCTCAACACGCTTGTTCTAGATGTTTATACTAGAACATGATTCTATTTGGGCCTATATACATTCAATGTACAGAGCCATAGAATAAATCTATAAATTCACAGCTGTTACAGTTGTTACTATAACAACGAGACATTATGACTCATAATATTACAAACTGTGCTGGAACTCTGAATAGAGATGACGCGTCATAATCAGAAACGTGTAGAGAATATTCTAGAAAGGCGCGCCGGAACTAGATGACGGGATATACGCTGTAATATTGTGCTCAGGATATTCTATCTTTCGAAACGAAATTAGGAGTTTATAGTTTACAATTATAAATCTAAATGTAAGTACTGTTTGTTGTAGTTATTAAGGCTATTAAATATGAAACCTTTAGATATATTTAAGCGTATTTAGAATATCTTTTAGATAGTTAGAGTTACCGCTAATATCTTTTAGATTAGTAAAACGCCATACGCATCAAGAAGTGATAGAGAAACTCAAGATACTCTTTCTGACTGAGGAATCAACAGCAATGGATATCAAACCAATAGAAATTAACACAAGAAACACAAGAATCGCCCAAAAGATCGTCGAAGAAACTATATAAGAATTTCAAAAACATTAAGACTCCAATGATTAAGTTTAACATTTGTTGATGTAGTTAAATATTTACCAGCAATTGAAAAAATGTTTGTAATTATAAATTGTATTTATAGAAATCAAATGATGTATTGGAAGAAACGACCGAACAACTTGTATAATGTATTGTGTAAATCTGATTGATGAATTTTTATGTTCGGTCGTTTCTATTCAGAATGAATATATAATTATAATTAGCGCATGCGCATTAAGCAAAAGCGCTCCTATAAGAGCGGTTTTACCTAATGCGAACACGTTTTGATATTTTATGTCGGTCGTTTCTATTTACATAATTATATATTCATTATGTAAATATAATTATGATTAACGCATGCGCATTGATCAAAAACGCTCCTATAAGAGCGGTTTTGCCTAGTGTACATGCGTTTGAATTTTCTATGTTCGGTCGTTTCTATTTCTAGAATGAATATATAATTATGATTAGCGCATGCGCATTGATCAAAAGCGCGCACGAATGCGCGGTTTTACCTAATGTGAACACGTTTTGATATTTTCTGTGTTCGGTCGTTTCTATTTTACAGAATTTACAGAATGAATATATAATTATGATTAGCGCATGCGCATTGATCAAAAGCGCGCATGAATGCGCGGTTTTGCCCAGTGGTATTATTTAGATATCAAGGAATCGAAACTGACTTATCAAAAACAGCGAGGAATGAAAAAGGATGACGTTAGTCGGAGAAATGGAAGAGGATTCTAAAATTATTAACCAATTTAGTAAAAAAAATACATATAATAAATGGAACCAGAACAACCACAAACTATCAATATTACAAATAACACTGGCGTTATAAACATATACTACAAGAAGTGTTCTAAATGTGAATTAGATAAATTAGCTATAACAGAATTTAGTAAGCGTAAGATTAGCAAAGATGGTTTTCAAAATTGTTGTAAAACTTGTGCTAAACTATACACCAAACAATATCGAGAAGATAATATAAAACATTATAATTATTATATGACAAAATATATGAGAGAAAGATATCAAACAGATCTTAATTTTAGATTGAAACAATGCTTAAGGACTTGAATAACACAATTATTCAACAAAGAAACACATTCAGAAACACTATCTAATTTGTTGGGTTGTTCAGATGAATTTCTCAAATCATGGATAATATTTCAATTCGATGATAAAATGAATATAGATAATTATGGGGATTATTACCACATTGATCACGTGTTACCAATATCTAAATTTAACATGAATGATGAATATAATAAAAAACTTATTTGGAATTGGAAGAATCTAAGACCTCTTGAAAAGAAAGAAAATATAATTAAATCTAATAAACTAGATTTACAGTTATATTTGAATCAACTGGATAAAGCAAAAAAATTTATTGAATTATGGAATTCAACACATAATGAACAATACGTTGAGTCTTTAATGAGTGGTTAAAGAATAATAGATTTTAAATAAAATATAATAAAAATTACATACCTTCAACTATCTATTATTTCTATTATATTTTTGATACTTTTTTTTCAAAAGAGAATACTTTATATTTTAAATAGATTCAAATAGAAATTCTTTAAATTCAAATAGCTAGTATCAGTAGTCAATACTAAAATTCTTTACCTTTTACTAAGCTAGTATTAATCTAAAGAGATACTGGTATCATTTTATAATACTTATAATATTTTTCTTATTAAATTTCTCTAATATAAATGTCAAAGAAATCTAATAAGAATAGTATTGATATTGAAAAGACATTAGATGATTTGGGTATAAGTGATAATAAAGATACAGTTGCAACTAATTGTGCTCAAGTTAATAACAATATAGATTATGAATACTATTTATATTGTAAGCATCATCTTGAATTATTAATTGCTGGTGGGAAATCTAAGGACTTCTTAGGAAAAATAATAACTTTTCAAGAACTAGACTCTATGAAACCCGATAAAGTAATAAAATATTTTAAGATTTATGAAGAGGCAAGATTAGCTAGAATAAACGACTCTATAAGTGATGGTATTATCAAATGTTATTCAAAATTATGTAAGCAGTTAATACCAATTGATGATGAAAATAAATTATATAATGATTTGAAAAATGACTATTTAGTTATGACTGAATTACAAAAATGGGTTGGATATGCTTCATTTCAATTAGGATCGGTTATGACATTGATTTCTACTGGAGTTATAACATTTTCAAACATCAAACCTATGGAATATAAATCAGGTAAGAACGAAACAGATGTACTACAACCAAACGTTGAAACAGAAGATGAATCAGAACAAAAATTAACTAAAATAAATGAGTGATGGAGTTAAGAAAAAGGCTAGATCAGAGAAACAAATTAAATGGGCAAGAGAATTAGGTAAAAGATCATCAGAATTAAAAAAAGCTAAGAAAAAGAAATTAACTGATATAAATGAATCACCTGGTATTGATTCAAATAATAATCCATCTAATTCTTCTAATAGTGGAAGAAATAATTACTTATATATTACAATTGGGTTAGTAACAGTTATTATATTATCCGGTGTAATATACAAATCAAAATTCAAATCTGACGATAAAGATGATCGGAAACTTAGTTATCCATGTACAGACAATAAACCACCAGAAAATAAATCAAATGAAAATAAATCTAAAATATTATTAATGGATTAAAATATGATGAAAAAAGAACAATATTTAAGAGATTTATATTATAACCCAGAAAGTGAAGTATCATATTCTAACGTTTCAGAATTATGGAATAAAATTAAATCCGATAATAGTGATATAAAATATAGTGAATTAAAATCATGGTTACAAAATCAACCCACATATCAAATTCATAAAAAGATGGATAAAAAATATTTAACAAGAAAAGTTATGGTTTCATATATTGACCAACAATGGCAAGCTGATTTAATTGACATGAAGAACTTAGAAGAATACAACAAAGGATATTTTTGGATACTGAATGTTATAGACATATTCAGTAGATACGCATGGAGTATCCCGATTAAAAATAAAACTGGTATAGAAGTAACAAATGCTTTTAAATCTATATTTAAAGAAGCTATCCCAGATAAAATACAATTTGATGAAGGTAAAGAATTTTATAACAAACATTTTAAAAAACTATTATCTGATAACGATGTAGAATATTTTTCAACACATTCAGATAAAAAAGCATCTGTTATAGAAAGATTTAATAAAACATTGAAAACTAGAATGTGGAAATATTTCACCGCTAATGAAACATATAAATATATCGATGTGTTAGATGATTTAGTGAAAGGTTATAATAATTCTAAACATAGTTCTATAAATATGAAACCCATACAAGCTAGAAAAGAAGATAATTCGGAAATAGTTTGGAATAATTTATATGGAGCATTTGTTACACATGATTTCGGTGAACCTAAATTTAAGATAGGACAACACGTTAGAATTTCTAAATATCGAAAAACATTTTATAAAGGTTATACCCCTAATTTTACTGAAGAAATATTTAAAATTAAAAAGATAATATTAACTAAACCATTTGTTTATAAACTAGAAGATCTAAAAGATGAAGAAATATTAGGTTATTTTTATGAACAAGAATTATCATTAGTACCAAATCCAGATGAAATAGAATACAAAATAGAAAAAGTATTGAAAACAAAAACTCTTAAAGGAAAAAAGTATTCTTTGGTGAAATATAAAGGATATGATGATAAATTTAATGAATGGATTTTATCTAGTAAAATTAAAAGAATAAATGAATAAAGATTTATTTATATTTGAACCACATAATATGTTAGTTACTGGAGTTACAAATTGTGGTAAAACACATTTCATATTAGATTTGTTAGAAACTATTTATAAGAATCATTTTGATAATATAATATTATTCTGTCCTACATATGAAATGAATAAAACATATAATAGAGATATAGTTAAGATAAAAAAGTTTATTATATTAGACCCTAAAATAGTAAAAGAAAATTTAGATAATTGTATAAAAATTGTATTAGATATTTATAAAGGATCAAATACATTATTTATTATTGATGATTGCGCAAATTTACATGATTCTAAAATTAGAGAAAGTGAGTTATGTTATTTAGCTTTCTCTGGTAGACATTTTGGGATAACAACATGGGTTTTAAATCAGAAATATAATTCAATTGTGAAAGATTTTAGAGAGAATATAAGATTTCTAGTTTTATTCTACAACAAAGATAGAAAATCTATGCAACAATCATTGGAAGAAAATCAAATTATACCTACTGAATTACATGATGAATATATGAATAAATTAAAAAATAATAAAGGTTCAAAATTATTACTGAGATTACAATTTCCTTATGAATATAAATTTATAAAATAACTATTTGTATACCTATGTATTAGATACCCTAATACCTAATACCCCATTAGATACCCTAATACCTGATACCCTAATACCTGATACCCTATTAGATACCCTAATACCTGATACCCCATTAGATACCTTGAATAATTAAAACCCTTTTTTTATTTAATATTATTTTATACAATTTTCAACTTTTATTATTCAAGTTTTAGATAATCAATTTCTGAATCACTTTCACTATCAGACGGTCTTAACAACATATTTAAATGCTCTACCGAATCTACATCAACATCTTTATAATTTTTTTTCACCTTTTTCACCTTTTTTACCACACCACCAATAGTTGTTTCATTTTTAAACTTATTCATCCAATCAAATTTATCATTATTTTCTACTTTAAGTTTTATAGAATCTTTATTATCAATATGTTTAACTGTAACTATATCATCATGTGGGTGTATGGCATCATTTTCATTATCATCTTTATTAGTGTTTGCTCCTAATATTTCATTTACAGTGTTTGATCCTAATATTTCATTAGCATCAGTTAAATCTAATTCATCTTTATTAGGTGTTGCTAATAATAAATCTTCATATATTTTTTCACCATTTACTTTTTTATTTGAAACAAACTTTGTAACATATCTAAATGGGTGTTCTATAAATTCTCTTAAACCAACACGTTCTATAACATTAGTAATATGTGAATTTGTATTCATATGTTTATTCCAATTTGATGGAGCGTTTGAAAATTCACCATTACAATAACCACAATAATTTCTATTTTCACTAACATTTAATATTATTGCATTATTAGATGTAGAAGGTATTACGTTATTAGATGTAGTAGGTATTACAGATGTAGTAGGTATTACGTTATTAGATGTAGTAGGTATTACGCTATTAGATGTAGAAGGTATTACAGATGTAGTAGTAGGTATTACAGGTGTAGTAGGTATTACATTATTATCAATTACACTATTATTAACAACACCACTTTTATTATTATTGATTTCTATCAGTTTAGTTTTATAATTTTTAAAAATAGGATCAAATATCAAAGCTATATTACAAGGTATTACATAATATAAACCATCATTATTTTCATGTGTATCGATGTATGGAATATGTTTATATACTTTACCTCCTTCCATTTATTATATATATTTTTATTAAAGTTAAAATTTTAATACATAACACTATCTAATTGTGAATTTACAATATTTAATTGCGCGTCAGATATAATATAAATGTGCATTTTAAAATTTTTGATTCCCTTTTTCTTTGTCATGAATAATTGTATTCCATCTTAAGTGTTTTGTAGTTTTTTTCCAGAACCATGTAATGAATTATCTTCAGTTGTTCTAAAATCTAACCATAATGCATATTTATTACCGGTATAATAATCAATTTGATTAATGTTACAATTTTCAAATGATTTTACTTTTTCATTCATAAAATGTTTTTTAATTTCTACCCATTGATCTATCATTCTCATTCCTTGACAAAATATTTTATTCGCTATACCTTCGATAGTTATTTCTACTTTTGTTATTTCATGATTATAATAATTGTCAACATTTATTGCGCCATTAGTATACGTTCCAATAGTAAAAAATATTAATATACCTTTAATAGATCTTCTTGGGAAGTTAATATTCTCATTTATTATTTCATCATTTGCATTAATAGTTACAGTTTTAAATTTATCAATATAATCATATAATAATGAAAATCCTTGATTGTATTGAGTTTGAATTGTTCTAGCAATATTTTCATCAGTTACTGTATCATATTCTAAACATATATTCGATAATTTATAACTCATATCTTTATTAACGCTAGATATTACAATTTCATTTACAGGAGCAAATGTTATCTCAAATATAATATCTTCTTGAATTGCGTATTTATATAAAGGTGCATTATTATTTATCAATTCAAAGTCTAATGGAATTTTATATTTGCTTCCATATATACTTTTTATCAATTTACCTACATCATTTGTTAATATTGCGCTATTAGCTTCTGATCTTAATTTATTTTGGTTTTCTAATTGAATTCCTTGAAATATCATATTATTTCTATTTTCTTTAGTTAACCATAAATCTTTATAATGCATAAATAAATTATAATCATCTAATGAGAAAACTGTTTCCGGACCAATCTTTATTGTTAACTTTTTAATCAAATATCTTCCAACATTATCAACGACATAATTATTATTATTACCGATTACTTTTATATCAGCTGATAAATAAATACTATTTGGAACATAAAAAGTATTTTGTGTTAATCGAGGGATTCTAACGTATAAAGTTTCATCGGGATTAATATTTGAAGGGTTATGAGTAATTATATGATGTGATCTTTCTGCTTTAATAGCATTAGATATTCTAGAAATCTTAGAAGGACTTATATAACTCCCACTCATTTATTTAACAAAAAAATTAATTATTTATTTTTTGATATCATGGTTTACTTGATATTTTTTGATATCATATTTACTAAACCAAAAATAATAGCACTTACAACTGTAATTAAAAATAAAATAATATGTTCAGCAGCAAAGTTAAGAATATTACCTGCAGATTTTAAAACAAAACCAACAATTGAAGCAATAACTCCTGGTAGTGCTGCAGCAGATTTTTTAGATAGTTCCCATAAATATTTTGCTAATTTCTTTAAACCATCTTTAACTTCATCTTGTATAGAATTATTACCTGGAGGTTTATCTGGTTTATTGGGAGTGGGAGTAGGAGTAGATTTTAAAGCATTTGATATAGCTAAACCAATTGTTGTAAATAACATAGTTACAGCTGTTAGAATTGAAAGAATTGTTATTCCTTCTAATTTAAATAATAACTTTATTCTATCTTTCAATGATATTTTAGAATCTGGTTTTATCAACAAATCTTTAAAAATAACTTTTAATTTTTTAATATGATTAAGATCATATGATTTTAATAATGTATCTCTTTCTTCTTTTTGTAATTTTATGTTATATTCTAAATCATCTATTTCTTTTTCTAAAGCTAACTTTCTGCTTTCATAATCAGCTTCCTCGATTAATTGAAGATCTCTATTTAATTCTAATTGTTTTAATTCTTCATCTACATTAACTAATTCTTTTTCTAATATGGTTATTTTAGAAAATCTCATCTTAATATTAGCAATTTCACCAGCTGATTCTTGTATACCTTTAATTTCTCTACGTGCTTGTTCAGGAAATTCTTTTAATTCTTCATCAGTTAAATCAAGTAATCCTTTTTCTAGTAAAGATTGTATTCGATTTATTCCAGTTTCAGAACCAGATGTATCTGATATACTATTCATCAGTTCTTCTGAATCTCTTAATCTATCAATTTGTTTTTCTAATGTTAATTGTAATTGACTTGAATCATTATCAATTTGTTGAGTGTCTCTTCTCGATGTTTCGGGTGTTGAAGATCTTAATTTATCTAATCGATTTCTATGATCTTCCATTTCTGGATCAAAATCAGTAGGATTTGGATTTTTAAATGGTGAATATTTGTTTATATTAATATTAGGAATTGGTTCTTCTTCATTTATTCTATCGATTGCATTCCATATAATTCTGAGAAATTCTCTACCACCTTTTGAACCTTCAATTGTAGATAATGCTCGCATTCCAGGTTCAAAAATATTTTCTTGACCCATTCTAGATAATTGAATTGATACAGTATTCCTATTTAATTCAAGATTATAATACCATGAATCATTTTTAAATTCTAAATTATTTGTGAAATATGGGTCATCTTTAAAAATTTGTTCTACAACATCTTCAGTATCAATTTCATCTATTACAACTTTTGGTAATAATTCGTTAACAATTGTATCTGTTACTCTAGATTTCATTCTATATAATTCCAAATGTTCATTAGGATATTTTTCTTGTTGTTTTTCTAATAGTTTCATGAATTCTTTTCTTTCTGTTCTAGTTGAAATTCTACCACTTTCAGGAGCTTTTAAATATTTATTTAATTTTTCACGTACTTCGGTATTAATTCCATCATCATCATCATAATCATCTTCACCTAAATTAGTATTATATGCTGATTCATCATCATTATCGATATTAGCACCTGTATCATTATAATCATCATCAATATATCCTTCATTATTATTTCCCATTTCTCCCATTTCATAATCTTCTCCACCTTCTACATCCATTTACATAATAAAAAAATTAAAATTTAAAATATAATATTCCTCCGATTACAATTCCTATACAAGTTATAGCTAATTTAGTATTTTCATGTGATTTATTATCATCATTTAGTTTAATTATATCATGTTGAATTTTATCAGTTCTATTATTTTCTGATGTATTGTAATCTTTTATTTTAGAATCATTATTTAATTTAATATTCTTAGTTTTAGTTTCTGTTGATTGAATATGTTTTTTATTTTTTTCACCTTCCATTAATTTTGGAGCAGTAATAATCTTTTTATTTATATCATTCAATCCAAATGAATTATTTATTGTTGCAGTTTTAATTAGATTATTATAACCAATTATGTTTCCCATCTTCAATACTAAATCATTAGAAATAATTAATAGATTAGGGCCTATACAATAATTAAGTCTTACATGAGATTTATCTAAATAATTTTGATATCTTATAATGTTTTCTGGAATCGATCTATTTTTATCATCATGTATGGAATCTTCAAATAAAACTTTAAACTGTTTCTGCGCATCGAATGAAGTGTTATCATTTCCAATTATTGGGGATCTTGTTTCAACTTGGGCGCCTAAAATACATATCAAATAAATTCTAATAGATTGATTTATTCTTTGTATACCTGATTTTGTAAAACCTTCACCATTTTCTAAAATGAAATTAACCCAACCATTATTATTATCAATTTTATAATTATGATAAGCTGAAATTCTATGCATATAATCAATTCTTTTTATTTCAAACTCTTCACCAACACCTTGCAATTTACCATGCGCTCTAAAATCGGAATTAATATTTATATTAAATTCATTACATATTTTATAAAACGTGGATATATTAATATTATTATCCAATTCTTTAAAATATTTAGACCCGGGTAAAGGACATTCTAATTCATTTAGTATTATTCTGATTTGAAAATATGTGTGAAATCTAAATATTGTGTGAATTAATTTTAAATCAGAATACTTCAAATTTTTATCTAAGTTATTTAAATGATCATTCCAACTTATTCCACATCCTGTTGTTGCACAATAAACAGCAAAATTTAATTGGTTCTGCCAATACTTCATATTAGATTTTACTTTATATATATGATATTCATCTCGAGTAAAAGTAACTTCATATGTATTAAATATATTTTCCATTTTAGAAATAAAAAACTGTGATTCATTAACATAAATTTCTAAATTAGTTAATGAATTTAAAACTATATTTTTATATGTAATATTTTTCTTAAAATCTATTGCCGGAATATTATATTTAATTGATTTATTATATTGGAAAGCTTTTGGAAACCCCATTTATATAATTAAAAAATTAATAATTTATTAATTCTTTTAATAATTTATCTTGTTCTTCAACTGTTATATGACCATTTAAACTTATTATATAATCTAGTGTGTTCTTTAATTTATTAATTTCTTTTATATTAGTTTTGATTTTTTCTTTATTACTTTTTATATTTAATTTTGAACTTATACCAGTTAAAACACTTGAACTTAATCCTAACACACCAATTGATATAGCTAAAGGCGTTAATGGACTGAATATTGCTAGAAATGTTATTACAGAACTAATTGTAACCGAACCACTTATAATCAAATAATATATAATTTAACTTTTTAAATATTTTTTCTTTTTTATCTTTAAGTCACTTTCAAATTCTAATATTTGTTTTTCTAAATATGTTTTTAATTTAGTTTTATTTATATCATGAGGAATAATATCAATACTATCAACTTTATCTTCCATTTATTTAGAAAAAAAATTACTAATTAGTAAACTTATAAGCAACAAATATAACAATAACTGTTCCACCTAAAATCCAAATTATTTCATATTTCTGTTGTTCTTTACTTGGGGTATAATAATCTGATAATTTAGGTTTGTATAGATGTAATTTTTCTTTATTTGTTACTGCGTTATATAAACTCATTGCATCATCAACTGATTGAAAATCTCTATGTGAAATCTTCTGATCATATAATTCTTTATTGATGTAATCCATATAGTTTTGTCTTTTTTCTCTATATTCTTCTGCAGCTTTATTGTATTTCTCTAACGCTAAGTTATGTCTTCTTTGTTCTCCTAATGAACTATTTTTATCAATATGTTTAAATAAATAACCACCACCAGTAAATGCTAAAGCGTTAACAATTGCCGATCCTATAATAGTTATAATTGCAGAAGCCATTTATTTAGCAAAAAAATTATACATTTATATGGGAGGAATATATTTTTGTTTTTCCAAATAATCAATAGTTAAATTAGATAAAGTAACTGCTAACGTTAACTTTAAAATATCATTTATATCAAATCTATCAACATTAACACTTCCCATTTTGAATACTTTTTTTAATACCATTGAATAACCAACAGTTCCAACTGATAGTAATGCGCCATTATATAATCCAGTTATTATCCACTTATTATCACTCATTTATTTATCAAAAAAATTACTATCATCAAAATATTTAGTTATCTTATTTATGATTATTTCAACATTTATTTCATTACTAGTTTTATGATTATCATATATTTTGGATAATATGTTTTTAATATCATCAATAATTCCATCTTCATTTAATTCATAATATTCTAAAGGTGATTTAATTAAATCAATTACTTTTTCTATATTATAATTTTCTCATTTCTTTACCATGTTTAAAATCAAACCCAAAACATATACTCGGTCCAACAGTTATATTCATTTATATAATGAAAAAATTACTCTTTACATCTTATAACTAATTCATAAATTACAGGGAAATTATTTAAATCAATTAAGTATCCATTATGATTTCTAATTTCTAATCTAAAATTATTAAAACGAGGAATGCATGGTTTGAAATCACATTCTGTTAAATTATAATTTATTTGCGTTCCAAATTCTTTAACATTCTTCAATGGTAAAATGTTTAGTAAACCAGAATTACAAGTTATATCTTTAGTTGCTTCGAATGTTTTTGTAGGATCGATTAAATTGCAATAAATATAAAAATGTGTAAATGGCATTATATTTGGTGTAGCATCAGCATTGCGTATCCTTACATCTGGGGTTATTCCTAAAATTTTAGCTAAGGGTTTTTTAACTAGAAATTGATGTTGATCTTCATTACCTAATTTTATTCTTATTTTATCAGAACTATCACTTTTAATCAGTCTTAATCCAAATCCAGCAGATGCACCCATTTTCAACCGAGCTCTTCTATTAATTTCTTGAGCTAATGTTTCTAAATTATATAATCCTGGTTTAAGATAAAGATGAAACCATTTACTTTTATTTCTATCATAAATTAAAAAGACTCTATGTTCAATAGACTTATCCGATACATTGTAAAAAGAATTACATAAACTTATATTTACTAATTTTAAATCTACACAATTCTTGAATTCTCTATCTAATTGTACTAGTAAATTATGTGATTTATAATTTGTAAGTCTTCTAGAATCAACAAATATTCTGTATTCTTTTAATTCCGCCATTTATTTTACGTATTTTCTTATTCGAAATCTATTTCATGGTGCCCTTTTTCATTCTTACCTTTATATACGAAATAGAAATCTCCAGAACATAATTCTTCTAGATCTTCACTTGATAATCTATGAAATCTATCTGGTAAATAAGTTCTGAATTTATATTTATTTCCTTTTAATCCTTCATATTCTAAATGAATTACTAATTTATCTCCATATTTGTTAGTAACTGTTTCAATGTTAGTAATTAAATATTTCTTGTGAATTGTTAATTCTGTTAACTTTTTGAATTTATAATCTACAGATTTTACATTTGTGGTATCTTTAATTCTATCTAAGAATTCATTGTGTACTTGTTTACTCTCCATTTATTATACAAATTTTTATTGAAATTTATTAACACGTTAGAATCCTTTTCATAATTTCATTTTCTTTTGTTTCTTCTCTTTTGAATTTTATATATTCATCTAAATTGCAACCATAGGCGACTGTGTGGATTCCATCATCTAAAATATATCTTTTATCATCAAATGGGTTTAGACTTATCTTCTCTATCTCTTCAATATACATTTCATGATCTTCAGATCTTAAACATTTCATTTTATGTTTTCTAACTTCTTCATTAAATATACAATTGATGTAATCTTTGAAATGAATATTCTTTTCAACAACGCTTTTGGTAATTCCTTTTAACTTTTTAGCTTCATGTTCTTTAGTTTTATAACTATACATTTTAGATCTAATACCTATGAACTCTATCATTTCTTCACCACCTAATTCATCCTTAAACTTACCAGGAACTTTTTTATTATCATTGCTAAATAGTTCATGATTTTTTGGATAGTTACTAAAATCAAAATGGTGATTTAATATTTTTAAATCATCTTTTATATTATCACTTTTTATCTTTAATATATAACTGTCAGTATCTAGATATAACATTTCTATATTTTTTTCTCCAAAATGGGGTTGTAATATGTTATAGTAAAATTGATACATTAATAATTTTGAAATTTCTAGAACCGATGCACCAACATAAATTGGTTTATTAAATTTCATACTTGTTCTTCTCATTTTAACTGCTGCTAAATTTTCATCAAATATTCTGTTACCTATGAATTTCGGATACGATTGTAAATGTCTAATTCTTTTACCATTACTAACTAACTCAATATCACTTCTATTTCTTATGTTTTCACATGTTTTTCCATAGAACGCATTATTCATTAGTTTAAAGTAATCCTTCTCAAAATCAGTTTTAGCTTCAGTTCTCTGTGTAGTATTAAAATCTATATATTTTTCTAACCACTTAGATTGATTAAATGAAATATATCTATGTACTTTTTTTAATATCATTCCTTGATTCAAATAGAATTTTAACATTCTATAATGCACAACGTAATTATATTTATCTTCTTGAGTTACCATTAACTTTTCAGTATGAATATGATTATCGGGTTTAATTCTTTTTTGATAATTTGATAATTCTTCATGTTTAACAATTTTATGTTCGGGACAATATGCTAGATTTCTAGATTTTAATTTAATATTTTCAGGGTATTCTAAATCTACAACAAAGAAGTAACCAATATCTGAATCATCTGCAATATCTAGGATTCTTTTCTTCCAATCAAATCTATCAATTTGTAAAACTTCAGTTATTTCAAACATCCCATAAGGTTGTGGTTCCATCATTGCCCAACCATAAAGGATATTTGCATCTATGTATAATAATTTATCCAGGATTATCATTTACATTGAAATATCTATCACCCAATACACCTGAAACACCTCCTCTTATAGATTTTTCAAATAAAAGTAATTGATCTATATTTGTTAACAAATCCATTTTTATATCTGTAAATTTTAATCCACAATCCCATGTTAATCCTGGTGATGAATAACAATGACATGGATCAATATTAAAATATTTTAGGTTTACATCTCTAAACCTTTCGAATATATCGGTTAATAATAATACATCTGATTTTAAATATAAATCTACTAATTGCCCATGATTTTCTATTTTGAAATGATTCCAAATATTCAATGTTCTATTATAAACTTCATCTTTAACATATTCATTTTTTAATTCATCATAGAATTGTTCTTTCAATAATTCAGTTATGTTAAAATCATTATGATTTTTATAGAAAGAATATGGAATTGCTCCTTTATATCTCATTAATTTAAAATCATCATAATTTGGGTAATATTCTTTTAATATTTTTAATTCATCATCAACTAATGATTTTGATAAGTTATCTAATGAACTATTTAAAAATCTATATGAATCTATAAATATTAGACAACCAAATTGGAATGATATATAATTCTCAGATGTTTTAGCTAACATTTTAAATTTATAAGTTGGTATTTTATCTTTTGATCTATTTGAATTTAATATTTCTATTTCATTATTGATTTCTTCTATTTTATGACATAGCTGTTATATAAATAAATGTGCATCATATCCTGATAGATTATAAAATATAACTGGTACAAAATTAATTTTCTTAGCTTGTAAGTTACAATTCTCATGTGCAGCGCCTCTAAACTTTCCATTCAAATGATCATGGTCTCTTACTTTTTTATCTTTATAATTAAATATCTTTTCACAATAATAACATTTATCTGCAAACTCAAATACTTCTTTATCTTCTTCTGTCATAATTATTTCTATATTCTTATTTAACTTTTCATTAAATTTTATTTCATATTCAATTAATAAGTCACAAAAATGATTGATAACATTTTCATTTCTGTAATGATAATATTCACTTTCAATTAGTTCTGGATAATCAGATTTAATATATAACCCGAAAGCTGCAGCTGATTGATGAATCTTTTTAATAGTATTTGTTATTGGTGGTTCATCTGAAAAATCATTTTCATTAGAATTTAATTTCTTTCTTTTATAATATATATCTTTTCTATCTTTATCTGTTAATTCTTTATTTAATGATTCAAAATCTCCATATATTACAAATGGTACTTTATTTTTGTAATCATATTTTTTGAATTCTAATATTTTATCTTTTTTATTTGGTAAAACTAATTTACAATAATCATGATTATCACATAATTGTTTATGATTTAATAATGCACCTTCAGTTCTGAATTTATGTAAACATTTTCTACATAGATATATTTTATTATCAAAATCATTTTCTGATTTAAAAAATAAATCAATTCTTTTAATCCACATATAATGATTCTCATAATATAGTATATCTATAACATCATTTGAATCATAATCTTTTGATAGGTATAAAGGTTCTAATGTATAATGTTTTATGTTGTTACCTTTTGTATTTGGTAATTTGATTAAATCAAATATATTTATCTTTATATTATTATCTCTTTCTATTTTGGGGATGTTTTT
Source organism: Tubulanus polymorphus (assembly GCF_964204645.1). Classification (NCBI taxonomy): domain Eukaryota; kingdom Metazoa; phylum Nemertea; class Palaeonemertea; order Tubulaniformes; family Tubulanidae; genus Tubulanus; species Tubulanus polymorphus. Next base: position 15,036,347 of record NC_134030.1, on the reverse strand, counting down.
AATTCTAACAGGATACTTATCTATCTTATAATTATTTTCAAATGGTTTATAATGAGTTAATCTACAAATATTATAAGTTGCAGGATGTAAACAACTTATTATAGCCCATAGAAAACATTTATCATCTTCATTTTGTATATTTATTACAGCATTAGTTTTAAATGGTAGTTTAATATAACTTGATGCTTCAATATCGGGTTCTTTATAATATGATAAATTATTTTCATCAATTGGTTTTGATTTAGTTAACTTATTATATTTTGTGTTATAAACATGTAAAGTTATAAATATTATCTCATCAAATATTAAACCAGATCCTTCAAAATATTTCTCTTCTATTTTAGTTTTTATTTCATTATAACATTTATTTAATTTATCATCTATATGTTGTTTAGATATAATATGTTGTGAATGAGAATTTATATTATATATTGGTTTATCTTCAGATTTTATAAACTTTACTTTAACTGATATACTTATTTTAGGATATTCAACATCTGTAATTATTTTTATTATTTCTTTCATATTTTCTAAATGTTTTTTATTTTCTTCTATTGTTTTACTTTTATGAAATTTAAACTCAATAGCTGCTGGACCAATATCACTTTTAAATGCTTCGGTTATCTCTATATCTTTTTTATTATCTAATGAATTAATATAATTTCTTACATCTTCCATATATGGTCTTTTATTGTTTAATTTATTTTTTATTCTTTTAATTGTCTTCTGTTTCTTATCGTTATCATTATCAAAATAATCTTCACCTAAAATATCATTATTCTTATTTCCAATATGACTTATAGATTTTAAATGTTCTTTATAATATCTTTTATCACTGAATGATTGATTACATGTATCACATTTATATGTTTCTTTTTCATTCTTTAATTCTTCTAATTTAGTTTCTAATATATCATCCTTATATTCTAGTTTCAATTTATTCTCTAAATGTGTTATAGTTTTATTGTGTCTTGCTTTTTGAGACTTGTCTATATCGATATTACATGTTGGGCAGTAGTATTTATTTGCTTCCATTTTAATACTATATTTTTTATTAAAATTGATTTTAGAAGTTCAATGATTTAAATGTTATTCATATATATGTGAATATTTTAAGAGTAATAGGGGTTTAGTTGTTTCGGGTTAAAGGTTTAATGATCGAGTTCATTAATAACAAATATTAAAAGTAATTAAAAAACTATAATATATTTTCATAACCGCGTGCATTTCGGTTGAATAATAGAATAATTATTATCATTTGAATATATTTGATTATTTAAATTTGTGTATTGTAATTAAATCAATTGGTCGTGGAGCGGAGCGGTAGCGAAGCGGACCAATTGATTTAATACAATATGCTTTTTATATTATTGATATCTTATAATAAATATTTAGTTTTGATATAAAATGCACGCGGTTATGAAAATATATTATAGTTTTTTAATTACTTTTAATATTTGTTTTTTAATGGGCTCGACCGTTCGACCTTTGATCTGAAACAACTAAACCCCTATTACTTGTATTCATATGATTATTCCAATTTGATGGAGCGTTTGAAAATTCACCTTTACAATAATCACAATAATTTCTATTTTCACTAACATTTAATATTATTGCATTATTAGATGTAGAGGGTATTAAATTATTAGATGTAGAGGGTATTACATTATTAGATGTAGTAGGTATTACATTATTAGATGTAGAGGGTATTACATTATTAGATGTAGAAGGTATTACATTATTAGATGTAGAAGGTATTACATTATTATCAATTACATTACTTAAATTATCAACAACTTCACTTTTATTATTATCTATTTCTATTAGTTTAGTTTTATAAATTTTGAAAATAGGATCAAATATCAAAGCTATATTACAAGGTATTACATAATATAAACCATCATTATTTTCACGTGTATCGATGTATGGAATATGTTTATATACTTTACCTCCTTCCATTTATTATATATATTTTTATTAAAGTTAAAATTTTAATACATAACACTATTTAATTGAGAATTTACAATATTTAATTGCGCGTCAGATATAATATAAATGTGCATTTTAAAGTTTTTGATTCCTTTATTCTTTGTCATGAATAATTGTATTCCATCTTTAGTGTTTTGTAGTTTTTTTCCAGAACCATGTAATGAATTATCCTCTGTTGTTCTAAAATCTAACCATAATGCATATTTATTGCTGGTATAATAATCAATTTGATTAATGTTACAATTTCAGATGATTTTACTTTTTCATTCATAAAATGTTTTCTAATTTCTGGCCATTGATCAATCATTCTCATTCCTTGACAAAATATTTTATTTGCTATTCCTTCGATAGTTATATCTACTTTTGTTATTTCAGGATTATAATACTTATCAACCTGTATTGCACCATTAGAATATGTTGCAATGGTAAAAAATATTAATATGCCTTTAATAGATCTCCTTGGGAAGTTAATATTCTCATTAATGATTTCATCATTTGCATTAATAGTTACGGTTTTAAATTTATCAATATAATCATATAATAATGAAAATCCTTGATTGTATTTAGTTTGAATTATACTTGAAATATTTTCATCAGTTACTGTGTCATATTCTAAACATATATTCGATAATTTATAACTCATATCTTTAACAACGCTAGATATTACGATTTCATTAACAGGAGCAAATGTTATTTCGAATATAACGTCTTCTTGAATTGCATATTTATATAAAGGCGCATTATTATTTATCAATTCAAAGTCTAATGGAATTTTATATTTGCTTCCATAAATCTTTTTTATCAAATTATCTGCGGTACGAGTTACTATTGCGTCATTAGCTCCGATCTTAATTTATTTTGGTTTTCTGATTGGATGCCTTGAAATATCATATTATTTCTATTTTCTTTAGTTAACCATAAATCTTTATAATGCATAAATAAATTATAATCATCTAATGAGAAAACTGTTTCTGGACCAATCTTTATAGTTAATTTTTTAATCGAATATCTTCCAACATTATCAACAACATAATTATTATTATTACCGATTACTTTTATATCGGCAGATAAATAAATACTATTTGGAACGTAAAAAGTATTTTGTGTTAATCTCGGAATTCTAACGTATAAAGTTTCATCGGGATTAATATTAGAAGGGTTATGAGTAATTATATGATGTGATCTTTCTGCTTTAATAGCATTAGATATTCTATGATTCTTAGAAGGATTGATATAACTCCCACTCATTTATTTAACAAAAAAATTAATTATTTATTTTTTATCTTGTTCACTAACCAAAAAATAATAGCACTTACAACTGTAATTAAAAATAAAATAATATGTTCAGCAGCAAAAGTAATAATATTCCCTGCAGATTTTAATATAAAACCGACAATTGATGCAATAATTCCTGGCAATGCTGCAGCAGATTTCTTTGATAGTTCCCATAAATATTTTGCTAATTTCTTTAAACCATCCTTAACTTTATCTTGTATAGAATTATTATCTGGGGGTTTATCTGGTTTATTGGGAGTAGGAGTAGATTTTAAAGCATTTGATATTGCTAAACCAATTGTTGTAAATAACATAGTTACAGCTGTTAGAATTGAAAGAATTGTTATTCCTTCTAACTTAAATAATAATCTTATTCTATCTTTTAGTGATATGTCAGAATTTGGTTTTAGTATTAACTCTTTAAAAACAACTTTTAATCTATTAATATTATAATCATATGATTTTAATAATAATTTGATTTCTTCTTGTTATATTCTAAATCATCTTTTTCTTTTTCTAAACGTGATTCTTTTTGCCTATATTCTATTTCATCAATTACTTGACGATCTAAATCAGACTTTAATTGTTCTATTTCTTTATTTTTATCAGTTAATTCTTTTTCTAAATTGTTAATTTTAATATCTCTTATACTTTTATTATGTGCAATTTTATCAGCTTCATTTCTTATACTAATAATTTCTCTAATTGCTTCATCAGAAAATATATTTAAATCTTCTAATTCTTGATCTGTTGCATCAAGTAATGCATTCGGTAAAAGTTTTTCAGTTTGAACTTCTCTTGAATTATGTTTACTAGTTTTGGAATTAATAACTTCTTTAGGAATTTTCTTTTGTCTTAAATTTTCATTAATTATCTTAAAAAATTTAGCATTTCTTTGTTTAAATTCTCTTCTATTATCAATTATCTCTTTTTCTGTAACATCAGTTATAACATCATGATTTTCTTAATTCTATCTGGTTTAAATAAATTAAAAGTTGATTGTGTTATTATTTTATCGTTACTTTTAAGATTTGAAATCTTAAAATAATAGTCGCCTTTCAATTTCCAATAATAATCACCATTAAAATATTTCAAAATCTTTTACTAAATAATTCATACCTTTATTTGTTATATTGAAACCAGATCTTTTTAACATCGGTTTAAATTCATGAATAATTTCATTATATTTGTATTCTTTTTCTGTTATTTCTGGTACTTCATTTTCAATACTTATCTTTGAACGTGTTTTATCAATATATGCAGGTGTATTTAAATTAGAATTACGTCCTGGCTCATTACCGTCATTAAAACTTGTTTCACTAAAATCAGGTTGTTGTTCATCACTTATACCAGGTTCATCTAAAGGATCCAATGGAAAACCTTCTCCACCTTCTACATCCATTTATATAATAAAAAAATTAAATTTTAAAATATAATATTCCTCCGATTACAATTCCTACACAAGTTAAAGCTAATTTAGTATTTTCATGGGATTTATTATCATCATTTAGTTTAATTATATCATGTTGAATAATATCAGTTTTAATATCTTCTGATGTATTGTAATCTTTTATTTTAGAATCATTATTTAATTTAATATTATTAGTTTTAGTTTCTGTTGATTGAATATGTTTTTTTATTTTTTTCACCTTCCATTAATTTTGGAGCAGTAATAACCTTTTTATTTATAACATTTAATCCGAATGAATTATTTATTGTTGCAGTTTTAATTAGATTATTATAACCAATTATGTTTCCCATCTTTAATACTAAATCATTAGAAATGATTAATAGATTAGGGCCTATACAATAATTTAATCTAATATGTGATTTATCTAAATAATTTTGATATCTTACAATGTTTTCCGGAATCGGCCTATTTTTATCATTATGAATTGAATCTTCAAATAATACTTTGAATTGTTTCTGTGCATCGAATGAAGTGTTATCATTTCCAATTATTGGGGATCTTGTTTCAACTTGCGCACCTAAAATACATATCAAATAAGTTCTAATAGATTGATTTATTCTTTGTATTCCAGCTTTAGTAAAACCTTCACTATTTTCTGAAATAAAATTAATCCAACCATTATTGTTTTGTTGTTGTATATTATTATAATATTTTGGTAATTCATTCCAATTTAGTGTTCTTATATCTGAATTTGTCATTATTTTTCCAAATTCTTTAGTATACAATTTTCCTAATCCACCCTTTGTTCCAATTTTTGCTCTAAAATCTTTATTTGAATTGATATTAAATTCATTACATATTTTATAAAACTTAGAAAAATTAATATTATTATTCAATTCTTTAAAATATTTTGAACCTGGTAAAGGACATTCTAATTCATCTAATATTAATTTTATTTGAAAATAAGTATGAAATCTAAAAAGTGATAACATCAATGGTAAACTTGGTTTGTTTAAATGATCATTCTAACTAATTCCACAACCTGTTGTTGCACAATAAACAGCAAAATTTAATTGGTTCTGCCAATACTTCATATTAGATTTTAATAACCATTGTTTTGCCTCATTTAAATTTTTGAAATTAATTGTATACACATGAAATATATTTTCCATCTGTAGTTTATGTTTGTATTATGGTCATATTTCTGGCAGTTCTACTGCTCATGCTCAACCTAGTGTGTAAGTTACTCATGTGTGAAATTGTATGGTGATCTGGTGATCTGTGGGTATTGAATTTTTATATTTGTGTGTACTGACGTTGTGGCTGCTACATGATTTAATACTCTCAAATGTTCTGTAAGTTATTTGTTATTAGCCGAATTTCTTGTTATTATTATAATATTTGTGTGTTAATTTAGTTGTTGTTTCTTGTTTAGAAACGGCTTCGATGGTAATGATGATAATAAATGTAAGACGTCAGTTTGACATTGAGAGATCTGCGACTTCGTAAATTTTCGTGTTTGGAGTCTACATTGGTTTAGAACAATTGTAAGAAGAATATGTCTGTCGACGGAAAGAGTAAGCCACACGGCGATGATTTAGAAACATTGAAACGATCCAGAGCTGGATATAAAGCCGCGCTCACTAAGAAAAGAAATGAGTTGAGGGATATGTTAAAGAAGAATCTCTCAGCTGATGAAGTGAACGCTGCTTTGTTAAGAATTGATGAAGCCTGGAAAAAATTCGAAAATGCCCACCAAGTCGTGCATGACTCACTGTTAGATGATGAAGAAATCGAAGCGTCATTTGTTTATTTCGATACGGAAGAAAATCTCACATGTAATTTGCGTTTAAAAACAAATCAATATTTAATGGTCGAAGCACCTAGTTTTACGCCGAAAGCACAGGCATCGCAGCCGTCTAGCCCGGACAATTCATTAAGCGGAAATCCACAGAGTTCCGGTACTGATCCTGGTCTGCAGTTGATGATAGAAAGTATGGTTCGTATGTCGCTGCCCAAACCAGAAATGCCTATTTTCTCTGGCGATGTCACGGAGTACTGTTACTTTATCCGCGCTTTCGAAAATCTGATAGAAGCGAAAACTGTAAACAATAGCGAGCGATTGTATTTCCTTACCCAATATACAAAGGGAGATGCACACGAGTTAGTAAAAAGCTACTTACCCAAAGATCCAGCCGTGGGTTATCCAGAAGCCACGCAACTTTTGCTGACACGTTATGGTGATAGTTATCGAATCGCAACTACGTTAGTTGATCGCGTAATCAACGGCCCGCTTATCAAATGGGAAGATGGAGAGTCATTGTCGAAATTTTCTGTAGCCTTGACAAGTTGTAAAAATACGTTGGAACAAATTGGATACTTGAGCAAAATAGAGAATCCAGATAATCTGAGAAAGCTAATTGGTCGTTTACCATTTGAAATTAGAAAAAAATGGCGCGTAAAGGCAGACTATATTACGCAGTTCGCATTTCGAGAAATAACTCTCGCTGATATTAGCAAATTCGTAGAAAATGAAGCACGAATCATTAATCATCCAGTTTTCGGCAATATCAATGATGGTCAAAAAAGGTCGCAGCAAAATAAATTCGCAAAATCGTTTTACAGCAGATCGAGTGATGTCAAGCGCGAGGACAATACATTTTCACCACAGGGATTAGGCCACAAATCTTGTAGTATGTGTCAGGCCGAACATGCGTTGACCGATTGTGCAGTCTTCAAAGCCAAATCGTATGAAGAGCGACGCAATTTCGTCAGAGACAAAGGTTTGTGCTTTAACTGTTTAATCCCTCGTCATCGAGCCAGGAATTGTTGAAAGGCAACACAGTGCGCAATCTGCCGTGACGGAAAGCATTCAACATTGTTACATATTAATAAATTCGACAATGGTGGTGACCGCGGTAGTAGCTCATCGGACAATACAAAGTCACAAGTGCATAATGCCTTTATAAGAGAATCGGAGAAAGTGGTTGGTCTTCCTATTGTTCCGGTGAAATTGAGATCTAATGAGAATGACGTCGTTCTTACTTATGCGCTTTTGGATACGGGTTCGAATTCGACGTTTTGTACTGAAGATTTGATGTATCGTCTTGGCGTTGGAACCAGAAAAACTCGACTTTCTTTGACGACTATGGAACGAGAAAAAATTCCGATTGATAGCTTTGAAGTTTACGATTTGAACGAGACGTATATGATAGAGCTAACGAATGTGTACTCTCGCCCATACCTACCTGTATCGAAAGATGATATTCCTCGTCAAGAAGATGTTGATAGATGGCGACACATGAATGGTATTGTACTACCCCAGATTGACGCGGAAATTGGCCTTTTAATCGGGAATGACAACAGCGTAGCATTGGAACAATCTGAAATAAGAAGAAGTGAATGTGGTGGTCCGTATGCTGTCAAGACTTTATTCGGTTGGGCAATAAACGGTCCATTGGGTAGAAGTGATATTGCAAGGCGAACGGTTACTAACGTTATAAAAGGCGATGAAGTATTGTCTCAGCAGTTTCTTACCTACTGTAACGCGGAATTCAATGATTGTGTATACGATGATAAGACCGAGATGTCTCAAGAAGATAAAAGGGCTCTCGCCATCATGGAATCTACGGTTCAGCTGACAAAGGATGGTCATTACGAGATGGCTTTGCCTTGGCGCCATAATCCACCGTCTTTACCCAATAATCGGCCTGTAGCTACTCATAGGCTGAATCTGCTGAAGAGAAAGTTGGAGAAAGATGACAGTTTGTTTAGTGAATACGTCGGGTTTATTCAAAAGATGATTCAGTCTTGTTTCTGCGAGAAGATTCCTGCAGGAGAACTTGACCGTCAAGATGGCATGGTCTGGTATTTGCCACATCATACAGTTTACCATCCACAAAAGAAGAAAATTCGAGTTGTGTTCGACTGCTCTGCTAGGTACCATGGAACTTCGCTAAATGATCAGTTGCTACAAGGTCCTGATTTGACCAATCGATTAGTTGGTGTACTTCTGCGGTTCAGACAAGACGCAGTAGCATTTATGGGAGACATTGAGGGAATGTTTCATCAGGTTCGAGTAACACCCGACATGAAAGATGCATTGCGCTTCCTGTGGTGGTCTGACTGCGATCTATCCAAGGAGCCAGAGGAATATCGAATGCAGGTGCATCTCTTTGGAGCATCTTCCTCACCAAGTTGCAGTAACTTTGCGTTAAGGCATTCTGCTTTCGATAACGACGATAAATACGATAAGACAACCGTAAATACTGTACTACAGAACTTTTACGTAGATGATTGTCTCAAGTCGGTATGCACTGAGGACGCTGCTATTCGGTTGCTGAATCAACTGATAGAATTACTTCATCGTGGTGGCTTTCGTTTAACTCAGATTTCCTCCAACTCTCGACGAGTAATTGAGTCGGTGCCCGAGTCTGAGCGTGCTAATACGTTAAAGGATATGGATTTTGGTCAACAATCGCAACTTCCTACAGAGCGAGCTCTCGGGATGCTCTGGCATATGGAAACCGATAAGTTCCTCTTTAAGGTTAAGATAAAGGATAAACCACTTACCCGTCGTGGAGTGCTCTCTGTAGCAAGTTCGTTATACGACCCGATAGGATTTACCGCTCCAGTGACCTTGCCTGTAAAATCACTTATGCAAGAATTATGTAAGATGAAACTTGGCTGGGATGATGAGATACCAGCGATTTATGAGGAGAAATGGCGTTCATGGTTGGCCGAACTTCCGAAGTTAGAGAATTTACGCATAGGTCGATGTTTCAAGCCTACGAACTTTGGAGACGTCTGCTCTGCTCAGCTGCATCATTTCAGTGACGCTTCTGAATGTGGCTATGGAGCTGTGAGCTATTTACGGTTGGTAAATGAAGCTGGTGAAATTCATTGTAGTTTCATCATGGCTAAATCACGGGTTACACCTTTGAAGATTATAACCATCCCTAGACTGGAGTTAGCTGCAGCAACAGTCGCCGCGAGGCTCGACCGTTTAATTCGCAATGAGATTGGTATCAAGGTGGAACCGTCGTACTTCTGGACTGATAGCACATCCGTATTAAAATATATCAGGAATGAGAATCTACGCTTTCAGGTCTATGTTGCAAACCGGATTGCTGTTATCAGAGACCTGACTACCCCTGATCAATGGTTCTTTGTTAATGGTGCTGATAATCCAGCAGACGATGCATCACGCGGGTTTAAGGTTCAACAGTTGCTGGATGGAAACTCAAGATGGTTGACGGGGCCGGCATTTCTATCGTCTTTGGAGTCGGAGTGGCCGAATCAACCCGATGTGGATGCTATACCCACTACTGATGTCGAAGTGAAGAAGATACAAAAACATATCTGTACACTGGTAGTGACTGAGGCGGAGGACCCATGTATGATGTACTTCCAGCGATTTTCGTCATGGACACGGCTGAAGCGATGTATCGCTTGGATTCTACTTTTCAAAGTAAATTTGGCAGGACGGTTGAATGGTGTCAAAGTTGCTGATCCTATAACGGTACGTGAATTGAGGCAAGCCGAGAAAGCCGTGCTTTCATATGTACAACAGCTGTATTATTCAGAAGAGTTGGCTGGTGGAAAGATCAAGGAATCTAGTTCGATCATAAAGCTTGATCCGATTATGATTGATGGGTTGCTGTGCGTAGGAGGACGATTAAGGCGATCTTCGTATTCCGATCGAGTTAAGCATCCTATTATCCTGCCAAAATCTGCGCATATTTCAGATCTGATTATCCAAGAGTATCACGAGATGTATGGTCATTCTGGTCGTGATCATATTCTGTCGGTAATTCGTGCTAAATTCTGGATCGTCAACGGGAAATCTGCAGTATGGAAGGTTTTGAATCACTGTTACGATTGTAGACGTAGGCATGGTAAATACTTAGAAAACAAGATGGCTGATTTACCCGAAGAAAGGGTAACTCCTTGTGAATCCCAATTTACATACGTGGGTGTGGACTTCTTTGGTCCGTTTCTCGTAAAGCAGCTTCGTTCGCAAGTTAAACGCTACGGATGCATATTCACTTGTTTGTCAATTCGAGCTGTACACATACAAATATGCCGTTCGCTTGATACAACATCATTTATTAATGGCTTACGCAGATTCATGGCAAGACGAGGTACACCTACAGGTATTTGGAGTGACAACGGTACCAACTTCGTCGGAGGAAATAGGGAATTGCGTGAGGCTATACAAGATTGGAACCATGATAACATTCACGATTTTCTGTTACAGAAGGAAATTGAGTGGCATTTCAATCCGCCTGCTGCTTCCCATATGGGCGGTGTGTGGGAGCGTCAAATTCGTACAGTCCGTAACGTTCTTGCTGCTTTCATGAAAGTTCAAGTACTAGATGATGAGGGCTTATCCACTTTAATGTGTGAGGTGGAAGCTGTTATTAACAGTCGGCCTATAACTGCTGTTTCAGATGATCCGTTAGATTTAGAAGCTCTTACGCCCAATCACTTGTTGTTACTGAGAGCTGGCTCAACTTTACCCCCCGGTATATTTCAAGCACGTGATCTTTACATCAGGAAACGTTGGCGCCAGGTTCAGTACATGGCTGTTGTATTTTGGCGGCGATGGACTCGGGAATATTTGCCATCGTTGCAGCAGCGTCAGGAATGGTTTCATACGCAACGAAACTTAGCTGTAGGTGATCTTGTTATAGTATCAAATGAGCAACTGCCCCGCGCCCAATGGCCTTTGGGTCGTGTCATTGAAGTGCATCCAGGTTCAGATGGTGTTGTGCGAAGTGCTAAAATAAAAACCCGCTCTTCTCCATCACCTATACGTCCAGTTAATAAGTGCGTTATGCTGGAACGAGCAGTGGAATAAGTAATGGAATAAGTAATGTACGTTTGAATAGATTATACATTAAGGATTACAGTAGTTCTTTATCTAATGTGTAATATTATTATAACTTCAGTTTATGATGTATAATTATTTGTGTTGGTATATTAGTTTGCTCACTAGTTGTCGGTATGTAACATATTATTTGTCCGTAGTACACGTATTATTCAGTTTTGTGACGTTAAGTAAATTTATAAGACTATAAAATCTAAGTTAAATTTTAGTTAACTTTAGTATTTTATGGCCGGGAATGTAGTTTATGTTTGTATTATGGTCATATTTCTGGCAGTTCTACTGCTCATGCTCAACCTAGTGTGTAAGTTACTCATGTGTGAAATTGTATAAAGTCTGGTGATCTGGTGATCTGTGGGTATTGAATTTTTATATTTGTGTGTACTGACGTTGTGGCTGCTACATGATTTAATACTCTCAAATGTTCTGTAAGTTATTTGTTATTAGCCGAATTTCTTGTTATTATTATAATATTTGTGTGTTAATTTAGTTGTTGTTGCTTGTTTAGAAACGGCTTCGATGGTAATGATGATAATAAATGTAAGACGTCAGTTTGACATTGAGAGATCTGCGACTTCGTAAATTTTCGTGTTTGGAGTCTACACCATCTTTACATGAAAATTATTACTTTCAGTAACATAAATATATAAATCAATTAATGAATTTAAAACTTCATTTCTATATGTAATATCTTTATTAAAATCTATTGCTGGAATATTATATTTAATTGATTTATTATATTGGAAAGCTTTTGGAAAACATTCTGCCATTTATATAATTAAAAAATTAATAATTAACTAATTCTTTTAATAATTTATCTTGTTCTTCAACTGTTATATGACCATTTAAACTTATTATATAATCTAGTGTGTTCTTTAATTTATTAATTTCTTTTATATTAGTTTTAATTTTTTCTTTATTACTTTTTATATTTAATTTTGAACTTATACCGGTTAAAACACTTGAACTTAATCCTAATACACCAATTGATATAGCTAAAGGTGTTAATGGACTGAATATTGCTAGAAATGTTATACAGAACTAATTGTAACCGAACCACTTATAATCAAATAATATATAATTTTACTTTTTAAATATTTTTTCTTTTTTATCTTTAAGTCACTTCAAATTCTAATATTTGTTTTTCTAAATATTTTTTTAATTTAGTTTTATTTATATCATGAGGAATAATATCAATATCATCAACTTTATCTTCCATTTATTTAGCAAAAAAAATTACTAATTAGTAAACTTATAAGCAACAAATATAACAATAACAGTTCCACCTAAAATCCAAATTATTTCATATTTCTTCTGTTCATTACTTGGGGTATAATAATCTGATAATTTAGGTTTGTATAGATGTAATTTTTCTTTATTGGTTACCGCGTTATATAAACTCATTGCATCATCAACTGATTGAAAATCTCTATGTGAAATCTTCTGATCATATAATTCTTTATTGATGTAATCCATATAGTTTTGTCTTTTTTCTCTATATTCTTCTGCTGCTTTATTGTATTTCTCTAATGCTAAGTTATGTCTTTTTTGTTCTGTTAATGATCCATTTTTATCAATATGTTTAAATAAATAACCACCACCAGCAAATGCTAAAGCGTTAACAATTGCCGATCCTATAATAGTTATAACTGCAGAAGCCATTTATTTAGTAAAATAATTACGCATTTATATAGGAGGAATATATTTTTGTTTTTCCAAATAATCAATAGTTAAATTAGATAAAGTAACTGCTAATGTTAATTTTAAAATATCAGTGATATCAAATCTATCAACATTAACACTTCCCATTTTGAATACTTTTTTTAATACCATTGAATAACCAACAGTTCCAACTGATAGTAATGCGCCATTATATAATCCAGTTATTATCCACTTATTATCACTCATTTATTTATCAAAAAAATTACTATCTTCAAAATATTTAGTTAACTTATTTATGATTATATCAACATTTATTTCATTACTAGTTTTATGATTATCATATATTTTGGTTTATATGTTTTTAATATCATCAATAATTCCATCTTCATTTAATTCATAATATTCTAAAGGTGATTTAATTAAATCAATTACTTTTTCTATATTATAATTTTCTTTATTAATCATTGATGCATTGTTAAATGATTTACTTTTTATATCAGTAATTACATCATTTAGTTTAATTCTCATTTCTTTACCATGTTTAAAATCAAACCCAAAACATATACTCGGTCCAACAGTTATATTCATTTATATAGTGAAGAAAATTACTCTTTACATCTTATAACTAATTCATAAATTACAGGAAAGTTATTCAAATCAATTAAGTATCCATTATGATTTCTTATTTCTAATTTAAAATTATTAAATTTAGGAATGCATGGTTTGAAATCACATTCTGTTAAATTATAATTTATTTGCGTTCCAAATTCTTTAACATTCTTCAATGGTAAAATGTTTAGTAAACCAGAATTACAAGTTGTATCTTTAGTTGCTTCGAATGTTTTTGTAGGATCGATTAAATTACAATAAATATAAAGGTGTGTAAAAGGTATTAAGTTTGGTGTAGCATCAATATTTGTAAAAGATTTATCTGGAGGAATTCCTAACAGTTTAGCTATAGGTTTTTTACCATAAATGCATGTATTTCACTATTAGACAACCTTATCTTTATTTTGTCAGTACTCTCACTTTTTAAAAATCTAATATTAAACCCGGAATTATTACCTGACTTGTGCCAGGCTTTTCTATTAATTTCTTGTGCCAATGTATCTAAATTATATAACCCCGGTTTTAAATATATATAGGCCCATTCATTTTTATTTTTATTAAAAATTAAAAAGGCTCTATGTTCAACAGTTTTATCCGATATATTATAAAAAGAATTACATAAACTTATATTTACTAATTTTAAATCTTCACAATTCTTAAATTCTGTATCTATTTGTACTAGTAAATTATGAGATTTATAATTTGTAAGTCTTCTAGAATCAACAAATATTCTGTATTCTTTTAATTCTACCATTTATTTTACATATTTTATTCGAAATCTATTTCATGATGCCCTTTTTCATTCTTACCTTTGTATACGAAATAGAAATCTCAAGAACATAATTCTTCTAAGTCTTCACTTGATAATCTATGAAATCTATCTGGTAAATATGTTCTGAATTTATGTGTATTTCCTTTTAATCCTCCATATTCTAAGTGTATAACTAATTTATCTCCATAGTTATTAGTAACTGTATCAATATTTGTAATTAGATATTTCTTATGGATTGTTAATTCTGTTAACTTTTTGAATTTATACTCTACAGATTTTACATTTGTTGTATCTTTTATTCTATCTAGAAATAATTTGTTGTTCTCACTGTGTGCTTGTTTACTCTCCATTTATAATACATATTTTTATTAAAATTTGATTAACACGTTAGAACTCTTTTCATTATCTCGTTCTCTTTTGTTTCTTCTCTTTTAAATTTTAAGTATTCATCTAAATTGCAACCATAAGCAACTGTATGAATTCCATCATCCAGAATATATCTTTTATCATCAAATGGGTTTAGACTTATCTTTTCAATTTCTTCAATAAACATTTCATGATCTTCAGATCTTAAACATCTCATCTTATGTTTTCTAACTTCTTCATTGAAAATACAATTGATGTAATCTTTGAAATGAATAGTCTTTTCTACTACACTTTTGGTTATTCCTTTTAACTTTTTAGCTTCATGTTCTTTAGTTTTATATGAATACATTTAGATCTAATACCTATGAACTCTATCATTTCTTCACCGCCTAATTCATCCTTAAACTTCCCTGGAACTTTTTTATTATCATTGCTAAACAATTCATGATCTTTAGGATAGTTACTAAAATCAAAATGATGTTTTAATGTTTTCAGATCATCTGTTATGTTATCAGTTTTTATCTTTAATATGTAACTGTCAGTATCAAAATATAGTATTTCTATATGTTTTTCTCCAAAAAGTGGTTGTAATACATTATAATAAAATTCATACATTAGTAATTTTGATAATTCTAAAACTGAAGCGCCAACATAGATTGGTTTATTAAATTTCATTGATGTTCTTCTCATTTTAACTGCGGCTAAATTTTCATCAAATATTCTGTTACCAATGAACTTAGGATATGATTGTAAATGCCTTATCCTTTTACCATTACTAACTAACTCAATATCATTTCTATTTCTAATATTTTCACAAGTCTTACCATAGAATGCATTATTCATTAACTTGGAGAAATCTTTTTCGAAATCAGTTTTAGCTTCAGTTCTCTGTTTGGTGTTAAAATCTATATATTTTTCTAACCACTTAGATTGACTAAATGAAATATATCTATGTACTTTTTTTAGAATCATTCCTTGTTTTAGATAAAACTTTAACATTCTGTAATGTACTACATAATTATATTTATCTTCCTGAGTTACCATTAACTTTTCTGTATGAATAAGATTTTCGGGTTAATTCTTTTTTGATAATTTGATAATTCTTCATGAGTAACAGTCTTATGTTCTGGACAGTATGCTAGATTTCTAGATTTAAATTTAATATGTTCAAGATATTCTAAATCTACAACGAAGAAGTAACCAGTATCTGAATCATCTGCAATATCTAGAATTCTTTTCTTCCAATCAAATTTATCATTATTTTCATTATGTAAAACTTCAGTTAATTCAAATACTCCATAAGGTTGTGGTTCCATCATTGCCCAACCATACAAATTATTTGCATCTATATATAATAACTTATATCCAGGGTTATCATTTACATTGAAATATCTATCCCCTAATACACCTGAAACTCCTCCTCTTATAGATTTTTCAAATAATAATAATTGATCTATATTTGTTAACAAATACATTTTTATATCTGTAAATTTTAATCCACAATCCCATGTTAATCCTGGTGATGAATAACAATGACAAGGATCAATATTGAAATATTTTAGGTTTAGATCTCTAAACCTTTCGAATATATCAGTTAATAATAATACATCTGATTTTAAATATATATCTACTAATTGTCCATGATTTTCTATTTTGAAATGATTCCAAATATTCAATGTTCTATTATATACTTCATCTTTAACATATTCATTTTAATTCATCATAGAATTGTTCTTTCAATAATTCAGTTATATTGAAATCATTATGATTTTTATAGAAAGAATATGGAATTGATCGTTTATATCTCATTAATTGGAAATCATCATTATTTGGGTAGTGTTGTTTTAATATTTTCAATTCATCATCAACTAATGAGTTATCTAATGAACTACCTAAAAATCTATATGAATCTATAAATCTTAAACACCCAAATTGGAATGATATATAATTCTCAGATGTTTTAGCTAACATTCTAAATTTATAAGTTGGTATTTTATCTTTTGATCTATTTGAATTTAATCTTTCTATTTCATTATTAATTTCTTCTATTTTATGGCATAACTGTTTGATAAATAAATGAGCATCATATCCTGATAAATTATGAAATATAACTGGTACAAAGTTAATTTTCTTAGCTTGTTAGTTACAATTCTTATGTGCAGCGCCTCTAAACTTTCCATTCAAATGATCATGGTCTCTTACTTTTTTATCTCTAAAATTAAGTATCTTTTCACAATAATAACATTTATCTGCAAACGCAAATTCTTCTTTATCTTCTTCTGTCATTATAATTTCTATATTTGTATTCAGTAATTAACTAAATCTTATTTCATATTCAATTAATAAGTCACAAAAATGATTGATAACATTTTCATTTCTACAATGATAATATTCACTTTTAATTAGTTCTGGATAATCAGATTTTATATATAACCCGAAAGCAGCAGCTGATTGATGAATCTTTTTAATAGTATTTGTTTTTGGTGGTTCATCTGAAAAATCATTTTCATTAGAATTTAATTTCTTTCTTTTATAATATATTTCTTTTCTATCTTGATCAGTTAATTCTTTATTTAATGATTCAAAATCTCCATATATTACAAATGGAACTTAATTTTTGTAATCATATTTTTTTAATTCTTATATTTTATCTTTTTCATTTGGTAAAACTAATTTACAATAATCATGATTATCACATAATTGTTTATGATTTAATAATGTACTTTCATTACTGAATCTATGTAAACATTTTCTACATAGATATATTTTATTATGGTGATCACTTTCTGTTCTAAAGAATAAATCTATTTGTTTAATCCACATATAATGATTCTCAAAATATAATATATCTATAACACCATTTGAATCATAATATTTTCATAGGTATAAAGGTTCTAATGTATAATGTTTTATATTGTTACCTTTTGTATTTGGTAATTTGATTAAATCAAATACATTTATCTTTATATTATTATCTCTTTCTATTTTTGGGATGTTTTTAATTATAACAGGATACTTATCTATCTTATAATTATTTTCAAATTGTTTATAATGAGTTAATCTACAAATATTATAAGTTGCAGGATGTAAACAACTTATTATAGCCCATAGAAAACATTTATCATCTTCATTTTGTACATTTATAACAGCATTAGTTTTAAATGGTAGTTTAATATAACTCGATGCTTCAATATCTGGTTCTTTATAATATGATACGTTATTTTCATCAATTGGTTTTGATTTAGTTAACTTATTATATTTTGTGTTATTAACATGTAAAGTCATAAATATTATTTCATCAAATATTAAACCAGATCCTTCAAAATATTTCTCTTCTATTTTAGTTTTTACTTCATTATAACATTTACCTAATTTATCATCAATATGTTGTTTTGAAATAATATGTTGTGAATGAGAATTTATATTATATATTGGTTTATCTTCAGATTTTATGAATTTAACTTTTGATGAAATACTTATTTTAGGATATTCAACATCAGTTATTATTTTTATTATTTCTTTCATATTTTCTAAATGTTTTTTATTTTCTTCTAATGTTTTTCCTTTATGAAATTTAAACTCGATAGCTGCTGGGCCAATATCACTTTTAAATGCTTCGGTTATCTCTATATCTTTTTTATTATCTAATGAATTAATATATTTTCTTACATCTTCCATGTATGGTCTTTTATTGTTTAATTTATTTTTTATGCTTTTAATTGTCTTCTGTTTCTTATCATTATCTTTATCAAAATAATCTTCACCTAAAATATCATTATTCATATTTCTAATATGACTTTTAGATTTTAAATGTTCTTTATAATATCTTTTATCACTGAATGATTGATTACATGTATCACATTTATATGTTTCTTTTTCATTCTTTAATTCATCTAATTTAGTTTCTAATATATCATCTTCATATTCTAGTTTTAATTTATTCTCTAAATGTGTTTTAGTTTTATTGTGCCTTGCTTTTTGGGATTTATCTATATTGATATTACATGTTGGACAGTAGTACTATTACATAATATAAACCATCATTATTTTCATGTGTATCGATGAATTTACAATATTTAATTGCGCGTCAGATATAATATAAATGTGCATTTTAAAATTTTTGATTCCTTTATTCTTTGTCATGAATAATTGTATTCCATCTTTAGTGTTCTGTAGTTTTTTTCCAGGACCATGTAATGAATTATCCTCTGTTGTTCTAAAATCTAACCATAATGCATATTTATTACCGGTATAATAATCAATTTGATTAATATTACAATTTTCAGATGATTTTACTTTTTCATTCATAAAATGTTTTATAATTTCTGGCCATTGATCTATCATTCTCATTCCTTGACAAAATATTTTATTTGCTATTCCTTCGATAGTTATTTCTACTTTTGTTATTTCAGGATTATAATAATTATCAACATTTATTGCGCCATTAGTATATGTTGCAATGGTAAAAAATATTAATATACCTTTAATAGATCTTCTTGGGAAGTTAATATTCTCATTAATAATTTCATCATTTGCATTAATAGTTACAGTTTTAAATTTATCAATATAATCATATAATAATGAAAATCCTTGATTGTATTGAGTTTGAATTATACTTGAAATATTTTCATCAGTTACTGTGTCATATTCTAAACATATATTCGATAATTTATAACTCATATCTTTATTAACGCTAGATATTACAATTTCATTTACAGGAGCAAATGTTATTTCGAATATAACGTCTCCTTGAATTGCGTATTTATATAAAGGTGCATTATTATTTATCAATTCAAAGTCTAATGGAATTTTATATTTGATTCCATATATACTTTTTATCAATTTATCTACAGCATTAGTTAATATTGCGCTATTAGCTTCTGATCTTAATTTATTTTGGTTTTCTGATTGGATGCCTTGAAATATCATATTATTTCTATTTTCTTTAGTTAACCATAAATCTTTATAATGCATAAATAAATTATAATCATCTAATGAGAAAACTGTTTCTGGACCGATCTTTATGGTTAATTTTTTAATCAAATATCTTCCAACATTATCAACAACATAATTATTATTATTACCGAGTACTTTTATATCGGCTGATAAATAAATACTATTTGGAACGTAAAAAGTATTTTGTGTTAATCTAGGAATTCTAACATATAAAGTTTCATCGGGATTAATATAAGAAGGGTTATGAGTAATTATATGATGTGATCTTTCTGCTTTAATAGCATTAGATATTCTATGATTCTTAGAAGGATTAATATAACTCCCACTCATTTATTTAACAAAAAAATTAATTATTTATTTTTTATCATGTTTACTAACCCAAAATTAATTGCACTTACAACTGTAATTAAAAATAAAATAATATGTTCAGCAGCAAAGTTAAGAATATTCCCAGCAGATTTCAATATAAAACCAACAATTGACGCAATAACTCCGGGTAAAGCTGCAGCAGATTTTTTAGATAGTTCCCATAAATATTTTGCTAATTTCTTTAAACCATCTTTAACTTTATCTTGTATAGAATTATCATCTGGGAGTTTATCTGGTTTATTTGGAGTAGGAGTAGATTTCAAAGCATTTGATATTGCTAAACCAATTAATGTAAATAACATAGTTACAGCTGTTAGAATTGAAAGAATTGTTATTCCTTCTAACTTAATAATTTTACTAATAATTTTATTCTATCTTTCAATGATATTTTAGAATCTGGTTTAATCAACAAATCTTTAAAAATAACTTTTAATCTATTTATATTATAATCATATGATTTTAACAATAATTTAATTTCTTCTTTTTGTAATTCTATTTTATATTCTAAATCATCTATTTCTTTTTCTAAATACGCATTTCTTTTTTTAAATTCGATTTCTTCAATAACTTTATTATCTCTATCTAATTTTAATTGTTCTATTTCTTTATTTTTATCAGTTAATTCTTTTTCTAAAGTTCTAATTTTTAAATCTCTTATACTTTTATCATGCGCAATTTTATCAGCTTCATTTCTTATACTAATAATTTCTCTTATTGCTTTATCAGAAAGTATATTATTTAAATCTTCTAATTGTTGATATGTTGCATCAAGTAATCCATTCGGTAAAAGTTTTTCAATTGGAACTCCTTTTGAATTAGGTTTACTAGTTTTCAGAAGTTGTTTCTGTTTCTAAATTATTATCGATTGTTTCAAAAAATTCATTAATTCTTTGTTTAAATACTCTTTCATTTTTAATAATTTCTTCTTGTGTTACATCGTCTATTTCATTACTATTTCTTATTCTTTTAATTCTAGATAGGTCTAACTTAGGCAAAGTTGATTCTGCTAACATTTTGTTTTGTTTTTTAAAAGAGATATCAATATAATAATCATCTTTCAAATGATAATAATATTCACCATCTAATGATTTTAATTCTCTTACTAAATATCTAGCACCTCTATCATTTTCAGGATTTATTCTCGATCTAGTTCTTCTATCAAATTCATCTGTTGATGGGCCTTTAGAACCACTATCTGCTAAATTAGAATTATATGCTGATTCATTACCATCATTAATATTAGTTTCATTAAGATTAGCACCTGCATCATTATAATCATCATCAATATATCCTTCATTATTAGTTCCCATGCCATCCAATGGAATATCTTCTCCACCTTCTGCCATTTACATAATAAAAAATTAAAATTTAAAATATAATATTCCCCCTATAACAATTCCTATACAAGTTAAAGCTAATTTAGTATTTTCATGGGATTTATTATCATCATTTAGTTTAATTATATCATGTTGAATATTATCAGTTTTTATATTTTCTGATGTATTGTAATCTTTTATTTTAGAATCATTATTTAATTTAATATTCTTAGTTTTAGTTTCTGTTGATTGAATATGTTTTTTATTTTTTTCACCTTCCATTAATTTTGGAGCAGTAATAATGTTTTTATTTATATCATTCAATCCAAATGAATTATTTATCGTTGCAGTTTTAATTAGATTATTATAACCAATTATATTTCCCATCTTTAATACTAAATCATTAGAAATAATAAATAGATTAGGGCCTATACAATAATTTAATATAATATGTGATTTATCTAAATAATTTTGATATCTTACAATGTTTTTCTGGAATCGATCTATTTTTATCATTATGAATTGAATCTTCAAATAATACTTTGAATTGTTTCTGCGCATCGAATGAAGTGTTATCATTTCCAATTATTGGGGATTTTGTTTCAACTTGCGCACCTAAAATACATATCAAATAAGTTCTAATTGATCGATTTATTCTTTGTATACCTGATTTTGTAAAACCTTCACCATTTTCTAAAATGAAATTAACCCAACCATTATTATTATCAATTTTATAATTATGATAAGCTCCAATTCTATGCATATAATCAATTCTTTTTATTTCATACTCTTCAACAACACCTTGCAATTTACCATGCGCTCTGAAATCGGAATTAATATTTATATTAAATTCATTACATATTTTATAAAACTTAGATAGATTAATATTATTATCCAATTCTTTAAAATATTTAGACCCGGGTTAAGGATATTCTAATTCATTTAATATTATTCTGATTTGAAAATATGTGTGAAATCTAAATAAAATATTGTGCGACTTAATTTTAAATCAGAATACTTCCAATTTTTATCTAAGTTATTTAAATGATCATTCCAACTTATTCCACATCCTGTTGTTGCACAATAAACAGCAAAATTTAATTGATTCTGCCAATATTTCATATAAGATTTTACTTTATATATATGGTATTCATCTCGAGTAAAAGTAACTTCAATGTATTAAATATATTTTCCATTTTAGAAATAAAAAACTGTGATTCAGTAACATAAATTTCTAAATTAGTTAATGAATTTGAAACTACATTTCTATATGTAATATTTTTCTTAAAATCTATTGCAGGAATATTATATTTAATTGATTTATTATATTGGAAAGCTTTTGGAAACCCCATTTATATAATTAAAAAATTAATAATTAACTCATTCTTTTAATAATTTATCTTGTTCTTCAACTGTTATATGACCATTTAAACTTATTATATAATCTAGTGTATTCTTTTATTTATTAATTTCTTTTATATTAGTTTTAATTTTTTCTTTATTACTTTTTATATTTAATTTTGAACTTATACCAGTTAACACACTGGAACTTAATCCTAATACGCCAATTGATATAGCTAAAGGTGTTAATGGACTGAATATTGCTAGAAATGTTATTACAGAACTAATTGTAACCGAACCACTTATAATCAAATGATATATAATTTTACTTTTTAAATATTTTTTCTTTTTTTATCTTTCAAATTCTAATATTTGTTTTTCTAAATATGTTTTTAATTTAGTTTTATTTATAACATGAGGAATAATATCAATATTATCAACTTTATCTTCCATTTATTTAGCAAAAAAAATTACTAATTAGTAAACTTATAAGCAACAAATATAACAATAACAGTTCCGCCTAAAATCCATATTATTTCATATTTCTGTTGTTCTTTACTCGGGGTATAATAATCTGATAATTTAGGTTTGTATAGATGTAATTTTTCTTTATTGGTTACCGCGTTATATAAACTCATTGCATCATCAACTGATTGCAAATCTCTGTGTGAAATCTTCTGATCATATAATTCTTTGTTAATATAATCCATATAGTTTTGTCGTTTTTCTCTATATTCTTCTGCAGCTTTATTATATTTTTCTAACGCTAAGTTATGTCTTTTTTGTTCTGATAATGAACCGTTTTTATCAATATGCTTGAATAAATAACCACCACCAGTAAATGCTAAAGCGTTAACAATTGCCGATCCTATAATAGTTATTATTGCAGAAGCCATTTATTTAGTAAGATAATTATGCATTTATACGGGAGGAATATATTTTTGTTTTTCCAAATAATCAATAGTTAAATTAGATAAAGTAACTGCTAATGTTAATTTTAAAATATCATTTATATCAAATCTATCAACATAAACACTTCCCATTTTGAATACTTTTTTTAATACCATTCAATAACCAACAGTTCCAACTGATAGTAATGCGCCATTATATAATCCAGTTATTACCCACTCATTATCACTCATTTATTTATCAAAAAAATTACTATCATCAAAATATTTAGTTAACTTATTTATGATTAATTCAACATTTATTTCATTACTACTTTTATGATTATCATATATTTTTGTTAATATGTTTTTAATATCATCAATAATTCCATCTTCATTTAATTCATAATATTCTAATGGTGATTTAATTAAATCAATTACTTTTTCTATATTATAATTTTCTTTATTAATCATTGATGCATTGTTACATGATTTACTTTTTATATCAGTAATTACATCATTTAGTTTAATTCTCATTTCTTTTCCATGTTTAAAATCAAACCCAAAACATATACTCGGTCCAACAGTTATATTCATTTATATAGTGAAAAAAATTACTCTCTACATCTTATAACTAATTCATAAATTACAGGGAAATTATTTAAATCAATTAAGTATCCATTATGATTTCTAATTTCTAATCTAAAATTATTAAAACGAGGAATGCATGGTTTGAAATCACATTCTGTTAAATTATAATTTATTTGCGTTCCAAATTCTTTAACATTCTTCAATGGTAAAATGTTTAGTAAACCAGAATTACAAGTTATATCTTTAGTTGCTTTGAATGTTTTTGTAGGATCGATTAAATTGCAATAGATATAAAAGTGTGTAAAAGGTATTAAGTTTGGTGTAGCATCAATATTTGTAACAGATTTATCTGGAAGAATTCCTAACAGTTTAGCTATAGGTTTTTTTACCATAAATGCATGTTTTTCACTATTAGACAACCTTATCTTTATTTTGTCACTACTCTCACTTTTTAAAAATCTAATATTAAACCCGGAATTATTACCTGACTTGTGCCAGGCTTTTCTATTAATTTCTTGTGCCAATGTATCTAAATTATATAACCCCGGTTTTAAATATATATAGGCCTATTCATTTTTATTTTTATTAAAAATTAAAAAAGCTCTATGTTCAATAGTTTTATCCGATATATTATAAAAAGAATTACATAAACTTATATTTACTAATTTTAAATCTACACGATACTTGAATTCTCTATCTAATTGTACTAGTAAATTATGTGATTTATAATTTGTAAGCCTTCTTGAATCAACAAATATTCTGTATTCTTTTAATTCTACCATTTATTTTACATATTTTCTTATTCGAAATCTATTTCATGGTACTCTTTCTCATTCTTACCTTTGTATACGAAATAGAAATCTCCAGAACATAATTCTTCTAAATCTTCACTCGATAATCTATGAAATCTATCTGGTAAATATGTTCTGAATTTATGTATTCATATTTCCTTTTAATCCTTCATATTCTAAGTGTATAACTAATTTATCTCCATAGTTATTAGTAACTGTATCAATATTTGTAATTAGATATTTCTTATGAATTGTTAATTCTGTTAACTTTTTGAATTTATAATCTACAGATTTTACATTTGTTATATCTTTAATTCTATCTAGAAATAATGTGTTGTTCTCACTGTGTGCTTGTTTACTCTCCATTTATAATACATATTTTTATTAAAATTTGATTAACACGTTAAAATTCTTTTCATTATCTCGTTCTCTTTTGTTTCTTCTCTTTTAAATTTTAAGTATTCATCTAAATTGCAACCATAAGCAACTGTATGAATTCCATCATCTAAAATATAGCTTTTATCATCAAATGGGTTTAGACTTATCTTTTCAATTTCTTCAACAAACATTTCATGATCTTCAGATCTTAAACATCTCATCTTATGTTTTCTAACTTCTTCATTGAATATACAATTGATGTAATCTTAAAAATGAATATTCTTTTCTACTACACTTTTGGTTATTCCTTTTAACTTTTTAGCTTCATGTTCTTTAGTTTTATATGAACACATTTTAGATCTTATACCGATGAATCCAATCATTTCTTCACCACCTAATTCATCTTTGAATTTACCGGGAACTTTCTTATTATCATTGCTAAACAATTCATGATCTTTAGGATAATTACTGAAATCAAAATGATGTTTTAATGTTTTTAAATCATCAGTTATGTTATCAGTTTTTATCTTTAATATGTAACTGTCAGTATCAAAATATAATATTTCTATATGTTTTTCTCCAAAAAGTGGTTGTAATACATTATAATAGAATTCATACATTAGTAATTTTGATAATTCTAAAACTGAAGCGCCAACATAGATTGGTTTATTAAATTTTGATGTTCTTCTCATTTTAACTGCGGCTAAATTTTCATCAAATATTCTGTTACCTATAAATTTAGGATATGTTTGTAAATGTCTAAATCTTTTACCATTACTAACTAACTCAATATCATTTCTATTTCTAATATTTTCACAAGTCTTACCATAGAATGCATTATTCATTAACTCGAAGAAATCTTTCTCGAAATCAGTTTTAGCTTCAGTTCTCTGTTTGGTGTTAAAATCTATATATTTTTCTAACCACTTAGATTGACTGAATGAAATATAGCTATGTACTTTTTTTAAAACCATTCCTTGATTCAAATAAAACTTTAACATTCTATAATGTACTACATAATTATATTTATCTTCTTGAGTTACCATTAACTTTTCTGTATGAATATGATTTTCAGGTTTAATTCTTTTTTGATAATTTGATAATTCTTCATGAGTAACGGTTTTATGTTCGGGACAGTATGCTAGATTTCTAGATTTAAATTTTTTATCTTCAGGATATTCTAAATCTACAACAAAGAAGTAACCAGTATCTGAATCATCTGCAATATCTAGAATTCTTTTCTTCCAATCAAATTTATCATTATTTTCATTCTGTAAAACTTCAGTTAATTCAAATACTCCATAAGGTTGTGGTTCCATCATTGCCCAACCATACAAATTATTTGCATCTATATATAATAACTTATATCCAGGGTTATCATTTACATTGAAATATCTATCACCTAATACACCTGAAACTCCTCCTCTTATAGATTTTTCAAATAATAGTAATTGATCTATATTTGTTAACAAATCCATTTTTATATCTGTAAATTTTAATCCACAATCCCATGTTAAACCTGGTGATGAATAACAATGACATGGATCAATATTGAAATATTTTAGGTTTACATCTCTAAACCTTTCGAATATATCCGATAATAATAATACATCTGATTTTAAATATAAATCTACTAATTGCCCATGATTTTCTATTTTGAAATGATTCCAAATATTCAATGTTCTATTATATACTTCATCTTTAACATATTCATTTTTTAATTCATCATAAAATTGTTCTTTTAATAATTCAGTTATATTGAAATCATCATGTGATTTATAAAATGAATATGGAATTGCTCCTTTATATCTCATTAATTGAAAATCATCATTATTTGGATAGTGTTGTTTTAATATTTTTAATTCTTCATCAACTAATGATTTTGATAAGTTATCTAATGATCTATTTAAAAATCTATATGAATCTATAAATCTTAGGCAACCAAATTGGAATGATATATAATTCTCAGATGTTTTAGCTAACATTCTAAATTTATAAGTTGGAATTTTATCTTTTGATCTATTTGAATTTCATCTTTCTATTTCATTATTAATTTCTTCTATTTTATGGCATAACTGTTTGATGAATAAATGTGCATCATATCCTGATAGATTATGAAATATAACTGGTACAAAATTAATTTTCTTAGCTTGTAAGTTACAATTCTCATGTGCAGCGCCTCTAAACTTTCCGTTCAAATGATCATGGTCTCTTACTTTTTATCTTTAAAATTAAATATCTTTTCACAATAATAACATTTATCTGCAAACGCAAATTCTTCTTTATCTTCTTCTGTCATTATAATTTCTATATTTGTATTCAATAATTTACTAAATCTTATTTCATATTCAATTAATAAGTCACAAAAATGATTGATAACATTTTCATTTCTATAATGACAATATTCACTTTCAATTAGTTCTGGATAATCAGATTTAATATATAACCCGAAAGCTGCAGCTGATTGATGAATCTTTTTAATAGTATTTGTTTTTGGTGGTTCTTCAGAATAATCATTTTCATTAGAATTTAATTTCTTTCTCTTATAATATATTTCTTTTCTATCTTGATCAGTTAGTTCTTTATTTAATGATTCAAAATCTCCATATATTACAAATGGTACTTTATTTTTGTAATCATATTTTTTTAATTCTAATATTTTATCCTTTTCATTTGGTAAAACTAATTTACAATAATCATGATTTTCACATAATTCTTTATGATTTGATAATGTACTTTCATTACTGAATCTATGTAAACATTTTCTACAAAGATATATTTTATGGTGATCACTTTCTGATTTAAAAAATAAATCGATTTGTTTAATCCACATATAATGATTCTCATAATATAGTATATCTATAACATCGTTTGAATCATAATCTTTTGATAGATATAAAGGTTCTAATGTATAATGTTTTATATTGTTACCTTTTGTATTTGGTAATTTGATTAAATCAAATACATTCATTCTTAAATTATTATCTCTTTCTATTTTGGGATGTTTTTAATTATAACAGGATACTTATCTATCTTATAATTATTTTCAAATGGTTTATAATGAGTTAATCTAAAACTATGTTGTTTATAATCTTCAACTGGGTGTAAACAACTTATTATAGCCCATAGAAAACATTTATCATCTTCATTTTGTACATTTATAACAGCATTAGTTTTAAATGGTAGTTTAATATAACTCGATGCTTCAATATCTGGGTCTTTATAATATGATAAATTATTTTCATCAATTGGTTTCGATTTAGTTAACTTATTATATTTTGTGTTATAAACATGTAAAATCATAAATATTATTTCATCAAATATTAAACCAGATCCTTCAAAATATTTCTCTTCTATTTTAGTTTTTACTTCATTATAACATTTATCTAATTTATTATCTATATGTTGTTTAGATATAATATGTTGTGAATGAGAATTTATATTATATATTGGTTTATCTTCAGATTTTATGAATTTAACTTTTGATGAAATACTTATTTTAGGATATTCAACATCAGTTATTATTTTTATTATTTCTTTTATATTTTCTAAATGTTTTTTATTTTCTTCTAATGTTTTTCCTTTATGAAATTTAAACTCGATAGCTGCTGGACCAATATCACTTTTAAATGCTTCGGTTATCTCTATATCTTTTTTATTATCCAATAAATTAATATATTTTCTTACATCTTCCATATATGGTCTTTTATTGTTTAATTTATTTTTTATGCTTTTAATTGTCTTCTGTTTCTTATCATTATCTTAAGTGAAATAATCTTCACCTAAAATATCATTATTCTTATTTATAATATGACTTTTAGATTTTAAATGTTCTTTATAATATCTTTTATCACTGAATGATTGATTACATGTATCACATTTATATGTTTCTTTTTCATTCTTTAATTCATCTAATTTAGTTTCTAATATATCATCTTTATATTCTAGTTTCAATTTATTCTCTAAATGTGTTTTAGTTTTATTGTGTCTTGCTTTTTGGGATTTATCTATATTGATATTACATGTTGGACAGTAGTACTTATTTGCTTCCATTTTAATACTAATTTTTTTTTTAAATTGATTTTAGAAGTTCAATGATTTATATCATGCATTATTTCAATCACACTTTACTAACACTTTTAATGTTTAAAAATCTAACTCACACAAATATGAATATTAAAATAATGTTGTAAATATATACTTTTATATTGAATAATCTGTCAATTTAAATGTTATTCATGTATATGATTATTTTAAGAGTAATAGGGGTAATGGGCTTTCAGGTTAAAGGTTGAATGGTCGAGTTCATTAAAAACAAATATTAAAAGTAATTTAAAACTATAATATATTTTCATAACCGTGTGTATTTCAGTTGAATAATAGAATAATTATTATTATTAAAGTATATTTGATTATATGAATTTGTGTATTGTAAATAAATCAATTGGTCGTGTAGCGGAGCGGTAGCGAAGTGGAGCGACCAATTGATTTAATACAATATGCTTTTTAAATTTAAATTATTGATATCTTAGAATAAATATTTAGTTATAATATAAAATGCACACGGTTATGAAAATATATTATAGTTTTAAATTACTTTTAATGTTTTGTTTTTTAATGAGCTCGACCGTTCGACCTTTGGCTTGAAAGCCCATTACCCCTATTACTTGCGACCATTGTTTGAATCACAGGAACTTACAGGCATGGCAGACCTTCAATGTGTGCTTGATGACATTTCTTCAAAGAGCAGAACGGCCAAACTCTGGGTTGACTGTCTTATTAGGCCAGTCTTCCTTATAATGAAATACATACGAGCTGAACACGAAGCCGATTGGCCGCTCCATCTTGTAGTTGTTAAGGAGATGGTACCCATGTTCTTTGCAGCAAACCATGTTCACTATGCCAGGTATGCGCTCTATTACTTGCGCTCAATGGAGTCGATGCCAGCTGACGTACGGGAGTATTCCATGAAGGCACAGCACACAATGCACCACAAAGATGGACTGTTCAATGGTATCTGGAGTGATATGGCCATTGAGACCACATTTATGCGGTATGGTCACGGTCGTAATGGAATAATCGGAATCACACTCAAGCCGAATACGCTCAAAACATGGGCATACAGTTTACATACATGCAATGCGATTATTCACCAGTTGAACCAGATGAGAGAGTATGATGAACTGCCAAAGAGGAAATGAAGTCAAGAATAAAGACTGATGTTGATCACAGAATGTTACTTCGGGAAAAGCTGGAGCTATGTAAAGACCCTTTAAAGCCCGATCTACACTCATCAGATGGTATAGTCAACATCGAATCAGGGAAGTTGGTCAGTCATCCAACATTAAATGTCGACAATGCAGTTTCACTAGGCAAGTCACAAATGCAGTCTTTTGAAAAGAGTTGGCCTGGTAGCTTTCATGAGACTATTCCAAGGGCTGTGATCACGATGTCAGTCTCGCGGAAACACATCAAAGTCGGTGAAGTGAAGGTGTACGACCCTGAAATGATTTATGCCAGGGCTATGGGCTTGCAGTATAGCTCGCGTGACCTTGACATCAACAGCATCTTAGCTCACGAGTTAGCACCATACCCAGCGTCGATGTTCGAAGCATCTGGCCACATGCGTGAACCAAAGACAAAATCTAATTTGAAGAACTCACCCAAAGTTGAGATTTCAAGTAGGATCGCAGACAGTGAGATCGATGCCACCTTCCTCGATGGTTGTGCAGTACTATGGGTGATACCTTGGCCCAATGGAAATGTACAAGACTTCCTAGATCGGTTCCGTTCTTACATCCACAGTAAACTGAAAACTAGCAATATATACCTTGTATTTGACAGATACCAAGATGGTAGCATCAAGGAGTCCACACGTCATGGCAGAGAACAAGGTGCAAGTCGAGTTTACACATTGATTCCCACTACAAAACTTCCACCACAGAAAGTAATGCTCACTGTCTCAGCCAACAAATTGCAATTGATCAACATGATATCTGCACATCTTGCCGCCCATTCTGGAGAATTCAATGGGAACAATCTCATAGTTACAGCTAGTGATCTGACACCAGTCCACATTAACTCTGGAACAGTTATTCGGCGGAATGATATGACTACAACTCAGGAGGAAGGAGATACACTTATTGTGCAACAAGTATCAACAGTGAATGCTGCTACATCGATTGTTATCGCGGATGACACGGATATATTTGTGATGTTGTTGCATTTCCATTTCTCTGGTGACATATCTGGCTGTGTTTTCATGGTCTCCCCAATACATGGACGGGCAGTCATTGACATAAATGCGACAATCGAAAAGCACTGCCCCATTATTCCTGATCTGTTGGCAGCTCATTGTCTCAGTGGTTGTGATACCGTTGCACCGTACTTCGGAATTGGCAAAGGTGTAATGCTATAAGTACTCAGAAGTGGTTTGTGCTCCTTGTCCAAGTTAGGTAGTACTAGTAGCTTATCTGAGGTAGTAGCACAGGCGATACCATTCGTTCTAGAATGTTATGGACAGTCCAATTATGAATCGATGACAGAAGCAAGATAAAAAGGATGGTCAAGCAAAGTAGGGCAGAGTGTGGCTTCAGCGCCAAAGTTAGCTTCTTTGCCACCTACAAATGAAGCTTTCGAAGCAAATGTAGCACGCGCACATTTCCAGGCTACAGTTTGGAGGCATGCGCTCCTACCAAACCCTCCTGAATTAGATCCAACCGAATTTGGATGGATTCGGGAACGAAAATCGCTAATCGCTAAAATCGCACTTCTTTAGCTCCGCAAGAGTTGCTCAAATTAATCAAATGCTCTTGTTCGGCCAATGTGCCTTGTAAAACACAGAGGTGTAGTTGCAGTCGTGCTGGATTAGCGTGTACATTATTTTGTGTTTGTCAGGGTAACGATTCTTGTTGTAATGAATGCACTAAGAAATTGTTGGATACATAAAATAGATAGATGTGTACATGAAAAACAGTGTCATTCAATCAATTAGATGTTGAATACGGGGTAAACGATGCTGGTTGTAATGAGAGCACTTTAAAAGTTGTTAGATACGTTATAAATAGACGTGTACAGAAAACTCAGTTTAAAATCAATTTGCTGTTAAATACATTTTCTGTCAGGGTTAAAGGTTATGTTGTAATGAATGCACTAAGAAATTGTTTGATTCGGAAAATAAATAGATGTACATGTGTTAATAGTACATAAACATCAATTTGTGGGTTAAATTGTTGATTATTTGAGGTTAAATGCATTGCCATGGTTGCGTCAAATCACAAAATAAGCATCAGAAATGGATTCCTAGACATCAAATTAGTCAGAAAAGATGTATCACATTGACTTGTAGGTCAATCGGCAACAAAGTTGTGAAAATGGCGGCCATCTTGGATTCCGTTGCCATGGTTACGTCAAATCATAAAATAAACATCAGAAATGGATTCCTCAACATCAAATTAGTCAGAAAAGATGTATTGTTGTGGGCTTGCTTTCGGTTCTCCAACAATGTTGTGGGGTTGAGTTTCTCAACCAATTGTTGTGGGGGCCACGTTGCGTTTTCCCCCATTATCCAATCCCACATAACTTCTACCTAAACTAAGCAACACACCCCACTCATCATCAGTTCATCTTATACTTTTACTTCACCCCTGCTCACTCACCAAATATACACGATCGCTTGGCAGCGAGAGGTGCAGGATACACTACTGTTCTCCACCAGTGTTGTGGGGTTGCTTTCGGTTCTCCAACAATGTTGTGGGGGCCACGTTGCGTTCTCCCCTCGTGTTGTCGTTGTTGGTTCCGATTAATCCGATAAGTGATATCCCTCTGACTCCGGAATAATAACAACTCTTCTCGTGGGTCTACGTTCTTTCTTTATTTTCCCGCACAATTCTTATTCCTTCCTACAGCTCGTATTTTTAGGCTTCTCCGCCACTCTAGCATCTATCTCCCCCTTACTGTGCTGACCCTCCCTTTTTATCTTATTTCATGTTACTCGTGACGTATACTTCTACATATGTTATACGTCACGAGTTTATTACTTGTTTACTTCCTAGCCATACCAGAGCTCAAGGCTGCCGCTATAACCAGCAACCCTACGCAGATACTCACGTCACTTCCACCTATCTTCTATTCAGTGTCTTATGTGCGACGTAAGCATCTACGTAGGTTGTTTACTAACTTCAGCCACTGCCCTGAACTCTGGCTTCCCTCCCTCTATGCAAACTACTAATTTATCACCCCAATAGTATCACATTTACTTGTAGGTCAATCGGTAAGAAAGTTGATTTTTGATAAATTACAAAATGGCTGTCGGCGGCCATCTTGGATTTCTGGAATTGCCCAAGGGTGACGACCCTACACCCACTTGGACTTCATCACAGACATCCTATAGATGAATAATCAACATAGAAAAAAACTATAACAGAGAAATCCATCTAAACTGCCACGGCTACTGGACTATATTATTATAAATGTTAATACATTAATAATCCTTACAAAACTGCGAAATCTGCATCGAACTGTAGTCTTGAAGAGAAAATAACCGCATGTCGTATGCAAATTTTATACATGAAAGATAAAATTGACTCTCTCTCTCTCTCTCTCTCTCTCCCCCTCTCCCCCTCTCCCCCTCTCCCCCTCTCTCTCTCTCTCTCTCTCTCTCTCTCTCGGCTAGCCTATTAACTTCATTCTATCTGCAAATATGAGTAATAGGGATAATAGGGGTTCAGGCCAAAGGTCGGGTCGAGCACACTCTCCCCAACCTTTGGCCTGAAACCCCTATTATCCCTATTACTTTTCAGTACTTTTATGTGTTAAATTCTTATAAAAGTAGCGAGAAATTAACGAGTGAAATAATTGATATTTAAATCAGTGAATATTTATATGTGCTAAATCCTTGATTTTAACATAAAAGTAACGAGTAATTAACGAGTTGAAGAAAATATCAGCCAAAGGTCACAGGGTCGAGTGAGTAAAATGTGAGTGAAATAATTCATATTTAAATCAGTGAATGTTTTTCTAATTCATTTAAATCGATATGTTTGAATTGTAGTATCTGTTCATTCATTTATTAGCCATTTTTTTATTAAAATTGATATTTCCTTCAACTCGTTAATTACTCGTTACTTTTTATATTATTTAAGTCATAATTCATATTTCTAATATGAGTTTTAGATCTTAGATGTTCTTTATGATATCTTTTTTCACTGAATGATTGATTACATGTATCACATTTATATATTTCTTTTTCATTCTTCAATTCTTCTAATTTAGTTTCTAATATATCATCTTTATATTCTAATTTCAATTTATTTTCTAAATGTGTTTTAGTTTTATTGTGTCTTGATTTTTGGGATTTATCTATATTGATTTTACATGTCGGACAGTAGTACTTATTTGCTTCTATTTTAATAACATATTTTTCATTAAAATTGAAATTTTCTTCAACTCGTTAATTACTCGTTACTTTTATGTTAAAATCAAGAATTTAGCACATATAAATATTCACTGATTTAAATATGAATTATTTCACTCGTTAATTTCTCGTTACTTTTATAAGAATTTAACACATAAAAGTACTGAAAAGAAATAGGGATAATAGGGGTTTCAGGCCAAAGGTTGGGGAGAGTGTGCTCGACCCGACCTTTGGCCTGAACCCTATTATCCCTATTACTAATATGAATAGGAATGTATCATTACTTGATTGCTCGACGAGGAAGCCTTACGTTGAAGTCAATACAATATTCATCTTTCGTCTATAAATTTTTCTTTAAAAAGCAGACAAATGATTTCTCTACTGAAAACAAGAATTTCGTAATTTTCTCTACCCAGCAACCCACATTGTAACATTGTCTATCCATACATTGCCATAGCAACGAAGACGACCAGTGCACAGTTGGTACCAAAACTTTCCTGACTCGTGAGGCTCCATTGATATCAAAATGATGGATGGCTGTGTTCTGACAAAATGTTCACACTTTGGCATTAAGAGACTGCTATGTAAATGGAAAATACACGGTATTTATTAGCACGCCTATGTTCTTGCACAAATGAACAGATCATTTTTTTAGCACATAGAACATATAGCCGGGTATAGACGATACCTCCCTCTCTCGGCAGGGATTCGAACCCGATGGCATCGCTACACTCAGCCACGGCACGAACCCCTGCCACACTAGACTGGGTGCGAAGGTACAGCTTTGCCGCACGAAAACTTGCGGCATCTATCGGATTGCTCGTTGAGAAATCGCTAAGGCAGATTTCACGAAGGGGAAAACCTGGGAAAACCTGGGCTAAAATAAAACGCGATTTCTGATTGGTTGATAATGATATCATCTAAACTGCGCGAGTATCTCGGCGCACTCAGTCTAGCGTGGCAGGGATTATTACAGTGGCAATCTCGATGCCATCAGGTTCGAATCCCTGCCGGGGGAGGATGAGACGCTACATTGAAATGAGTATTGTACGAATGTCTGTATATGAAGGGAAAACTTTTTCTGACAGAAATTTTCTTTATTTTTTCTTTTTCTTTTTGCCTGCTTTTCTCTTTGCTCCACCCTTTTTCGTCCCTCCTTTCTTCGTCGGTTTCCCACTTCTTCCTTTGGAACCCATTTTGCCACCATTTTCCATGCCTTCTGTTTCTTTACGATGACCTGTTACGCACTCGACTCTTACTCCTTGAAATTTAACCTGGAAATATTGCCAAACCTGCACTCACTGACTCCGTAACATATATATATGTATATATATATATATATATATATATATATATATATATATATATATATATATATATATATATATATATATATATATATATATATTTCTGAAATAAAATCTGAATAACATACAAAAAACCATATATACAACAATCGTTCCATAGCATCTCTCCGAAAAGATGATAGTTGCACTTAAACCATTCTAATGTAATATGTTTGTAATTAATTGATAGGTGAAAGGTTTTTAAATCGTTTCAAATCTATATGGAAATATGAAAGAACAGCTAAAATCATAGAGATAAGATAACTTGAAGTTGAAAAACACTTTGAATAAACATGCAAAAGCTCAATATCTCAACCCTCCTTGTATTAATTTCAAATCATTCTTCTCCCCGCAGATTCAATTGCATAAATGCAGTTAAGAAAAGTAGACAATAGTGCTATATAATAATATAAAGAGCTTTTGCTTCGGCTGCTCCAACTTTTTGGAACAATCTGCCCTCTTATTAACGCAGTTGCACAGAAGTAATAGGGGTAATGGGCTTTCAGGCCAAAGGTCGAAGGGTGGAGCTCATAAA
The DNA here is from genome assembly GCF_964204645.1 of Tubulanus polymorphus. Taxonomy (NCBI): domain Eukaryota; kingdom Metazoa; phylum Nemertea; class Palaeonemertea; order Tubulaniformes; family Tubulanidae; genus Tubulanus; species Tubulanus polymorphus. Next base: position 14,999,449 of record NC_134030.1, on the reverse strand, counting down.
AAATGAAAAATATGAAAATAATAGAAATTTCTACTTGAATTAGTCGCGAAACTCATAAAAAATGAAAAATAATTCTCACACACTCGAATTTATTTTTCATTTTTACTCGCAAGAAAAAAGTGTGAGTAAAGTGTGAGTGAAATAAATTCGAGCGTGTTAGAATTATTTTTCATTTTTTATGAGTTTCACTCCTAATTCAAGTAGAAATTGTTATTATTTTCATATTTTTCATTTTTTAATGAACTCGACCATTCAACCTTTAACCTGAAAGCCCATTACCCCTATTACTCTTAAAATATTCATATACATGAATAAAATATATATGAATAACATATAAATTGATAGATTATTCAATATAAAAGTGTGAGTGAAATAATTCATATTTAAAACATTGAATATTTATATTTGAATGAGTTTTAATAAAAATTTTGTTATAAAAATGAAGAAAGAAGAAGAACCCAACTTTAAAATCGAAATCAATGAAACCAATAAATCATTTTCACAGTTTAATATTAAAAATTATATTTCAGCAACAAATTTAGTGTCCGCAAGACATTATAAAATCGATAACATAACTATGATTAATCAAATATCATCAAATGAAACATATTTAATTACTGAACTAGTAGATACTTTTGATAATGGCGTTAAAAATCCTAAAATATTCAATACAGTTTTAAATTTTAAAGGAACTTTAGATGAAAACATAATTAATATTCTTAAAACTCCTTTCAATGAAAGAAATGATGATATAATACTTTCAAAAGATTACAATGATTTGATTAACTTAAGAATTGAAAAAAGACAATTATATTATTTCAATTTTGATAATAAACAAATTATCTATAATGAAAATTCATCAAATATTGGAATTCAATGTGAATTAGATAATGAAAAATCATTTAAAGATATTGCAGTTCAATGTAATTTAGAAGATGAATTTAGAAAATTCAATTCTAATGAAAAAGTGCATTGTTATTGCGGAGGTGAATATTTAAAATCACATAAATCAAAGCATTATGAAACAATTAAACATAAAAAATGGCGTAAAGAGTAACAATTCTACATTATAATTATTGAATTGAGTTAAATGATTTAAATATCTAATAGACTGTTAAAATGATAAATTGTTTGACAGTTGAAATGATAAATTGTTTGACAGTTGAAATGATAAATTGTTTGACAGTTGAAATGATAAATTGTTTGACAGTTGAAATGATAAATTGTTTGACAGTTAAAATGATAAATTGTTTGACAGTTAAAATGATAAATTGTTTGACAGTTGAAATGATAAATTGTTTGACAGTTGAAATGATAAATTGTTTGACAGTTGAAATGATAAATTGTTTGACAGTTGAAATGTTAAACTGTTTGACAGTTGAAATGTTAAATTGTTTGACAGTTGAAATGTTAAATTGTTTGACAGTTGAAATGTTAAATTGTTTGACAGTTGAAATGATAAACTGTTTGGCAGTTGAAATGATAAATTGTTTGACAGTTGAAATGATAAATTGTTTGACTGTGGAAATGATAAGACAGTTGAAATGATAAATTGTTTGACAGTTGAAATGTTAAATTGACAGTTGAAATGATAAATTGTTTGACAGTTGAAATGATAAATTGTTTGACAGTTGAAATGATAAATTGTTTGACAGTTGAAATGATAAATTGTTTGACAGTTGAAATGATAAGACGGCTGAAATGATAAATTGTTTGACAGTTGAAATGATAAATTGTTTGACAGTTGAAATGATAAATTGTTTGACAGTTGAAATGATAAATTGTTCGACTGTTGAAATGATAAGACAGTTGAAATGATAAATTGTTTGACAGTTGAAATGATAAATTGTTTGACAGTTGAAATGTTAAATTGTTTGACAGTTGAAATGATAAATTGTTTAACAGTTGAAATGATAAATTGTTTGACAGTTGAAATGATAAATTGTTCGACTGTTGAAATGATAAGACAGTTGAAATGATAAATTGTTTGACAGTTGAAATGATAAATTGTTTGAGTTGAAATGATAAATTGTCTGACAGTTGAAATGATAATTTGTTTGACAGTTGAAATGATAAATTGTTCGACAGTTGAAATGATAAATTGTTTGACAGTTGAAATGATAAATTGTTCGACAGTTGAAATGATAAATTGTTCGACAGTTGAAATGATAAATTGTTTGGCAGTTGAAATGATAAATTGTTTGACAGTTGAAGTGATAAATTGTTTGACAGTTGAAGTGATAAATTGTTTGACAGTTGAAATGATAAATTGTTTGACAGTTGAAATGATAAATTGTTTGACAGTTGAAATGATAAATTGTTTGACAGTTGAAATGTTAAACTGTTTGACAGTTGAAATGTTAAATTGTTTGACAGTTGAAATGTTAAATTGTTTGACAGTTGAAATGTTAAATTGTTTGACAGTTGAAATGATAAACTGTTTGGCAGTTGAAATGATAAATTGTTTGACAGTTGAAATGTTAAATTGTTTGGCTGTAAATTTAATTGTTATTTGATTTAATCATTTAAAAGTTTAATATTTTTAAAATGATTATAAAATATTTAATTAAAAACTAGCAAATATTTTATAAACTGTTTAATTTTTCTCTTAAATAAATGGATGGTTTCATCCCAACTGGGAAAAGTGATTTGAAACATTATTTAGTAGCAGGCGGATTAATATTGGCTGCGCTTTTCTTTTATTATGAAAATATCAGTAAGGATTTGATTAATGAAAATATAAAATTGAGCATTTCAACTGTCAAACAATTTATCATTTTAACTGTCAAACAATTTATCATTTCAACTGTCAAACAATTTATCATTTCAACTGTCAAACAATTTATCATTTCAACTGTCAAACAATTTATCCTTTTAACAGTCTATTAGATATTTAAATCATTTAACTCAATTCAATAATTATAATGTAGAATTGTTACTCTTTACACCAGTTTTTATGTTTAATTGTTTCATAATGCTTTGATTTATGTGATTTTCAATATTTACCTCCGCAATAACAATGCACTTTTTCATTAGGATTGAATTTTCTAAATTCATCATCTAAATTACATTGAACTGCAATATCTTTAAATGATTTTTCATTATCGAATTCACATTGAATTCCAATATTTGATGAATTTTCATTATAGATAATTTGTTTATTATCAAAATTGAAATAATATAATTGTCTTTTTTCAATTCTTAAGTTAATCAAATCATTGTAATCTTTTGAAAGTATTATATCATCATTTCTTTCATTGAAAGGAGTTTTAAGAATATTAATTATGTTTTCATCTAAAGATCCTTTAAAATTTAAAACTGTATTGAATATTTTAGGATTTTTAACGCCATTATCAAAAGTATCTACTAGTTCAGTAATTAAATATGTTTCATTTGATGATATTTGATTAATCATAGTTATGTTATCGATTTTATAATGTCTTGCGGACACTAAATTTGTTGCTGAAATATAATCTTTAATGTTAAACTGTGAAAATGATTTATTGGTTTCATTGATTTCGATTTTAAAGTTGGGTTCTTCTTCTTCTTTCTTCATTTTTATAACAAAATTTTTATTAAAACTCATTCAAATATAAATATTCAATGTTTTAAATATGAATTATTTCACTCACACTTTTATATTGAATAATCTATCAAATTATATGTTATTCATATATATTTTATTCATGTATATGAATAATTTAAGAGTAATAGGGGTAATGGGCTTTCAGGTTAAAGGTTGAATGGTCGAGTTCATTAAAAAATGAAAAATATGAAAATAATAACAATTTCTACTTGAATTAGGAGTGAAACTCATAAAAAATGAAAAATAATTCTCACACGCTCGAATTTATTTCACTCACACTTTACTCACACTTTTTTCTAGCGAGTAAAAATGAAAAATAAATTCGAGTGTGTGAGAATTATTTTTCATTTTTTATGAGTTTCACTCCTAATTCAAGTAGAAATTGTTATTATTTTCATATTTTTCATTTTTTAATGTATGGGTCATACTAGTTAGCGTCAGAAAATGTCAGCGTCGGTGATACCTTGTTATCGTCGATATTAAACGGTCTAATGTCAGTTTATACATTACATACATTACAAATTGGATGTCTCTTGTACATGTACATCACATCGTGACGCAGCGTAGATGGTAATGTCATAGAAGAACAAAGTCAGGTGAAAATACCTACCCACTGCACCGATAAAGAATGATTGCTAGCCAGAGACCAGTGACAGTAAGTAATGGGGAGTGATGGTACCGTTCGTGATTATGTTTTTATAATGGTTATTGGACGTCAATTTCATATGTGAATTGCAGTCCCCATCTGATCGCTTGACTTGTCAGACTGACTTGTCACTCCTCTACTAATAGTAACACTATAAGGCCTTCCCTCCTGCATAGTTTACCCTATAGGCCAAATTTGTGCTTTGGGCCAAATTCGGTTTTCTCATAATGTCGACTTTTTTCGGAACTAATTATAATCGAATATGCGCTTGAACTGTCACTAGGGAATGGTAAAAACACCTTAGCTTCCTTCTTCTCGATGTTATTTCCCCCAAAACCTGGCACATTAGTACTTTGCGCGTAGTAGCACATGTGGGTCGACATATCCATGTTGGGAGTTGACCCCTAGGTGGCGCTCTTTCAAAAACGGAATGTAACGAACTGATTTCGGGTGAAATCTTTGCTCGCATCCCTGAACGACATTCTATCCAGAAAGGCAGAAACCCGTTATCGCTGCTTGCAGCTATATTTATTATTATTGTTATTATTATTTTATTATTATTATTATTATTATTATTATTATTATTATTATTATTATTATTATTATTATTATTATCATTATTAATATTACACTCAGGAGACTGGAGATTTCAGAACTTGAAATGTACAAACAATTCAAAATCATCTTTAAAGGGCAAATACCATCAAAATTGTACTTTCCGCGATTTCTTAACCAGAAGAAACTTTAGTAATCATATAGCGACCTGAGATGTGACTTATTGAAAAAAGGAACACGAATTAGCCGTAATAGTTAGCGGAATAGTTACCTATTTATCCTTCACTCCGTGCGTATAGTTCATATTCAACCCGCGGGTGGCGCTATTTATGATGTTAACTATGACAATCAACACAAGCACATGTGTGCGCTAGTACGCGTAGCCTATGCATAATCGATAAAATAAACATCATTTGTTCTCTGTATTCACTGACCTACAGTGCTACTCACTTATATACAATTGATATATAGCCCATGTATTATTGTAGATTGTGTGTATGTATAAACATCATTTCATTCCATGATCCATCTTCATTTCACCTCCTCATTCATTTCATGTAGAGAGTTGAACCGTCGGTCAGTTTACCGTATCGGGTAAGGAATTCCGATCCCGACGGTGAGAGATTCTCTACTCCTATCATTTTAGAATATATAGTAGCACCCCTCCCTCGATCATGCGCCATTCTCACATCCACACTCATCCGGACCAGTCGGTTGTAATAAACTCGTATATCTCAAATTCATGATTGGACATTGTTTCATTTTACGGAACCTGGAACATTTCTGAGCTAGTCTCCAACGTATCATTTGGTGGAGAACCACGGTCCTGGTGAGTGTTATTTTTTCTAACCATCAGTTTCTTTATTTCAGACACTTTCTTGCTGTTACCAAGCGTGTGCTCTACCGCTAATGATTTTGATTTATTGCAGTCCTAGCTAATGATCACTGTTTTTTGTCTAGTCAATATCGTCTTGCTTTCGGATTATTAGCTATTGTGTCTATATTTTTGGTACCTATATTACTTTGAACCTATCCACGTTGCCTATATTTTTATCATGGAGGTGACAGATGTATCGACCGGTACCAGCGATAGTAGCACTGACTCGGGGACGGTCACTGTCCGACCCGCAGCGATTACGCGGGAGATCCTCCCGGCTGTAACATCTCCCTCTAATGTCAAAACAGCGGTGCACTTCTCATCGAGTACTCCTCGCACGGCCATCTCTCGGCTCGGTCCGACCGGCCCGTTTCCATCAGGACCACGGCCCCGATCACCGAGTCCGCAATCCCCTTTAGGTTCTGTACCGAGTCCAACTACTGCTCGTGAGGCCGAACCATATATACGGTCTATCGACTCAATTGTGCACCGTCTTCAGAGACCCACATTCCAGCCACCGAAATTAGATAAATTTTCTGGATCGGCCTCGGAGGATTTTTCTCGTTTCATAAGAGACTTTGAAGGCCTATCCGTGCTGAACAGTTGGGGTAGCGACATGAAGGCCGCCGCGCTCCCAGCCTATTTGACAGGTGTTGCACGCGACCACTATGACGATGTAATGGCCCAGCACTCTGGTCCAGACCCCCCTACATATTCTGTTATTAAGGCGGGGCTACAAAGGAAGCTAGATCCTCAAGATTTGTACTGGGTACAAGAGCAGGCACTTCTTGGCCGAAAACAGGGTCCACACGAGCCAGTCCGCCCCTCTTCTCAAGACCTGACTTCAAAATTTACTAAACTGGGTACTCCAGCCGCTTCTCGGCTTCATATTTTTATGTCTGGTCAACGGTCCGATATTAGGAAATTCGTCATCACACAGCACCTTAAAAATGTGGACGAGGCTGTGAACCACGCACTGACGGCTGAATTAATTAACCAGCTTGATCCGCCAGCAACCGTCGCAGCCATGTCTGACGATAAGTCACTAGTCCAATCTTTAAGGGATGAGATCGCTTCCCTGAGAAACGAGGTGAGGGAAATGCGCAACCAACGACCTCCCCAGAACGTTCGTCCTCCTGATCAGTATAGGAACCAGCGAACGACCTCGGGTGATCCTATTTGTGGCCGATGTAATCGTGTCGGTCACACGGCGACCTATTGTAGAGATGGGCGTGATTTTCGATCGCGTCGTGGGCGCCCTACGAACTATCATAATCCCGGAAATCAAAACTACCAACCACGGGGTGCGCTAACAGATAACGTGTATTCGACGAAGCGGGGAAACTAAGTGAAGCCCGTCTAAATGTGGGTTCATTCGGGCTGTCCAATCTAAATCCTACGCCAGATACCTTAAGAGCCCGAGAGAGATTTATTCGGGAATGGTCAATTTTACTTATTGGTTTGTTATATTGTATGATTAACCTTGTGAAATTATCTTGTGCTACAGTGTTCAGATGGACACACATATTTGTCATATGTACTGCATCATTATTTATATCTTATTCATATATACTCACTACATACTTATACTCGAAATCGAAATATGCTTTATCTTACGTGTCCTCGCAAATGTCTAAACTCGATTCTAGTCTATTATTTTACCGGACTCTACTTCAAAATTCTGTAGCTAATGTACGGAATGCATCGAGAGACCCTGATATGGTCTTGGGGCCAGTCGACTCAGATGTCGCCCGTAATCCAACGGTTGATGCCGATAGGCCAAAGACAATTCTGGCCTCAGTAGCTAACTCAGTGCACGGGAAAATTGGCACTAACACCGTCACTGTCCTCGTAGATAGCGGAAGCGAGATAACTGAAAATAAGTGATAACTGTCATAAGTGAAAATGTTTTTGGATTTTTAGATTATTTTAAGAATAAACAATTGGACCTGCCCACAAGTCGCAATGTCCATTCAGCCAATGGCTCGCCGATTAAAATGTTAGGGAAAATAAGTTTCAGTCTGGATATTGGTAACATAGGCTTCCCGATTGACGCGCACGTAGCTTCAGGGTTGGCCTATGATGTCATCTTAGGTATGGATTTTCTTACATCCCACAACGCTATATTGGATCTGGGGGTCGGTATTATTCAATTTCCAGGGAGTAGACCACTATCATTACAGAGACAGTTCGACCTAGTTATTTACACTAAAATTTGCATTCAAGAGACAACAGTCGTCCCCCATTCACTGAAATAGTTATCCCTGCTAAGGTCGTCGACAGAATTTGAGATGACACGGAGTGCTACATAGACCCAAGTACACAATTAAAAAAGTCGAGCTTAATCGGGGCTAAAATAATTGCCTTAGTAAAGAACGAAACTGTCCCTTTTCGAATCTGTAACCTTACGGTCAATCCTATACAGCTGTTCCAGGGTACAACGCTGGGGCACCTGTCGACTGAGTTGTTCCAAGTTCACTCAACCCTGGAAGAAACTGACACCCCGCCAGTCAGCCAGGAAAGATGCAATATGTGCCACATAAGTACTAGAAACGATAAGCCAAACCTAAACCCACCTAACGTGGACTTGAGCGACGCCAAGCTGACGAAGGGCGAGAAACAGACACTGACGAACCTACTTAGCGAATATCGCGACGTTTTCGCGAATGACGACAGTGAGTTAGGCAACACTTCATTAATCAAACACCATATTGACGTTCATGGTCACCCACCGATTCGACAAAGAGCCTACCGTAGAACCCCAGAAATGAGAAAAATAGAGGAAGATGAGGTTGACAAAATGGTCAAGGCAGATATCATACGCGAATCAAACTCCCCCTGGAGTAGCCCGGTCGTCTTGGTAAAAAAGAAAAACGGCCAAACGCGATTCTGCGTTGACTACCGTAAAGTAAATTCCATCACACGCAAAGATTCATTCCCAATGCCAAGGTGCTACGATATTCTCGGTAGCCTCGGTGCGACACAACCAAAATATTTCTCGTCTCTTGATTTACGATCAGGATATTGGCAAGTGGAAGTTGACGAGGAATCCAAGCCGATTACCGCCTTTGCTTGTAGCAGGGGCCTATTCGAATTCAATCGTCTTCCATTTGGCTTGTGCAATAGTCCAGGCACCTTTGAGAGATTGATGGAGAATGTGCTCCGAGGCCTAAGCTGGAAAATCTGTTTAATATATCTAGACGATGTCGTCGTCTTTTCACGAACTTTTGAGGAACATTTAATTCACCTTGAACAGATTTTTATGAGATTTCGAGATGCGGGCCTCACGTTAAAACCCGATAAATGTCATTTTGCTCTCGACAGCGTTTTGTATTTGGGCCATATTATCAGTGGTGAAGGCATCAAGCCTGACCCAGAGAAATGTCGAGCAATAAACGAGTACCCAGTCCCCACAACAACGTCAGGCTAACGAGTCCTCCAGTCCTAGCCTTTCCGGACTTTAACCAACCTTTCGAGCTGCACACTGATGGAAGCGCGACCGCGATTGGTCTTGTTCTGTGTCAACGTATTGACGGCAACGAACGCGTGATTGCCTACGGTGGACGAAATTTTCTACCCCGCGAAAAGAACTGGGATACGACGCAACGCGAAATGGCCGCAATTATGGAGGGGATTAAGAAATTTAAACCATGCCTCCATGGGCGCCGATTCAGAGTCGTAACCGACCACAATGCCCTAAGGTGGCTCATGACACTGAAGGAACCCCAGGGTCGCTTTTGTCGTTGAGCTCTTCAAGAATACGACATGGAGATAGTCCACAGAGCCGGCCGCGTACACTGCAATGCCGATGCCCTGTCTAGACGACAATATGTAAATGCACTGGACAATCCCGATTCACAATCCGAACCAGTACTTGATACTGGGACAACCCGCATATTGAACGACCAAATCCCTATAATATTTCAGGCTAAACGAGACGATCCTAGGTCCTGCGACCTTCTATCGCACTAACTATCTAGTATCTCGCGAGCTTCCTGCCGATGACAGCCTAGCTAGAGAAGTGATCCCAAGTTCGGAATTTTACTGCGTAGACCGGAACGGGTTGTTAAACCGTAAACGGCGAAACAATCCCTCCGGTATGCAAATATATTTACCAACGTCGCTAAGGGTTTCCATCCTCGCCGCATATCACGATGACGTGACGGGGGGCCACTTTGGTTTTGAAAAAAAATATGAGAAAATTAGAGCAAAATACTATTGGCCTGGAATGTATGAGGACACATTGCACTGGACCAAATCGTGTGTCCCATGTTCTACCCGAAAAACACCAAAACACAAAAAGATAGCACCGCAGATACCAATACCTATTGAGCTGTTGCAGCCCCTTTTGACAGAATTTCTATCGACTGCGTGGGCCCAATACATCGCTCCAAGAGAGGGAATCAATATATCGTCGTTATTACTGACTATTTAACTAGATAGACAGAAGCGTTTCCCACGAAATCAATAACTGCGCCAGTCATCGGCCGCATACTTTTTGACGAAATTTTCTGTCCTCATGGTGCAGCCGGCACAATCCTTAGTGACCGAGATCAAAATTTTCTATCTTCCCTAGTCAGAGAACTGTGTGAGCTTTGTAGAACCAATCAGGCGCGTACGTCATCCTATCATCCGTGTACTGATGGCCTCACGGAGAAGTACAACGGGACTCTGGTCCAAGGCTTAAGTATGTTTTGTAACTCTGAACAAACTGACTGGGATGAGTTTATTCCTGCTATGCTCCACGCATACCGAACCTCAGTTGTCAAAAGCACGGGTTATACGCCGTTCTATCTGATGCATGGACAAGAAGCTCGCACGCCAATTGACGTAATGCTATTGCCACCCGAACACGAATTTCAGTCGTCGAATGAATACATCAACGACGTAATTATCAAACTAACGGAGGCACGTAAATGGGCCAAACTAAATCTAGAGAAAACCCAACAAAAGACAAAACAACAATACGATAATCGATTTAAGGCCACCGAACCGCCGTACGCGGAGGGTGACTTAGTTTGGCTCCATAATTCTAGAAACATCAAGGGCCTCACTAAGAAACTCCTACACCCGTATCATGGCCCGTACATTGTCACCAAGAAGGTATCACCTGTCAACTATATACTAAAAACTCAGGCAGGAAGGGTATTGCGAGCCCCAGTCCATGCAAACAGACTCAAAATCTATATCCACCCAAAAGACAGACCCCTAGATCGGTCAGACGACGACGGTGAGCAAACAAATCAGATCGGTGAGGTATACCAGACCTTCCCCGACAACGCCCAGACTGATCACAGTGAAAATGACGAAACTTATTCCGTAGAGTGTTTGTTAAAATCGCGGAAGCGAAAAAATAAACGGCAGTATTTAGTCAAGTGGGTCGGCGACTATCCACCGTCCTGGGAGCCAGCCAGCAACATACTCGACAAACGGCTGATAGAAACACTTAGACTGTCAAAAGTTAAGAAAAGAAAACGCTAACCGGCTATAAATAACCCATCGGACACTAAGTACACGCAATATCCGACTTTGTACCCCATACCCCTTTATTACTCGTATATGTATACATTATTTTATTATCTATTATTTTATTTATTATCACTTGACGATATGAATCGCTAATTCGTACTCATGCATGCTATCTATTGATTACAGAGAGATAAAACTTTATTGAACGCGCTACATGAAGGAGAATGTGTTTTTTTACTCGATCCATGAATTAACTATAACTGTTCAAAATCTATTTCAGGCACAGAATATTTACGCAGTTATACACGATGATCGACGCGGTAGTCTTATCAGTTTTTATTAACCTTTCTATTTTGCTCAATCGAGTAGATGGTGAAATCGGCAACGAAAAAGTTATTTTGAGGAAAAATTACGGCATCCTTTTCTCTTTCCAAAGCCAAATTGATAACGCGGGTTCATATTTGAGCCACACGTACTCACTACCTTGGATTAAGTATCCGATCCCCTCTTTTAAACCACCGGTCTGTCCGCCAAATGCTGACGACGTATGTCACCAACTACTCGAGTGTGTACACTTACTAACCCAGCAACGCAATCGGTCAGCGTCACAATTTCAATCGATGTCAAACGAAATCAAGCTTTTGATGCCCAGAAAATTATCTGTGTCCCCCCGCTCTAAGCGGGGCCTATTAAATTTTGTGGGTAGCATATCCAAAAGCTTGTTTGGAACGGCCACCGAAGGCGAAGTAAACGAGATACGAAGCCACGTGCAGAAGCTCGAAAATTTTGCCAAATTGACGCAGAATGAACTCATTCGACAAGGTAACGAAATGTCGTCATTTATGAATCTAACTTCGGCTCGCTTCAAAAACGTCATGACAGCCATTGGAAATAACCATAACTTAATATCAAATCTGCAGACCAATCTTGTAAAGCTGTCACAGCTATCTTCGCGTAACTCGGCACGAATTTCAGACCTTAGCACCTCAGTCTCCGTTATCAGCAATTTCATTCAGTATTTTGCAGCCCATCAGGAGGCAGCCATGCAAATTGAACTCGAGGCACGCAATTGGCTATCAGGTGTCCAAACCCTGGTTGACGGCTATTTGCCGATGAGCTTTGTGCCTAGCAAAATTATAGCCCATACAATTGGGTCGATCCGTGATATGCTATCCCAAGATTACCCAGGTTTTTCTATATCGTATTCGGACCCTGGTCACTATTATCAGGTTCGGGACATTCTGTACACCAGGACAGACAGAGCTATTCATATTGCAGTCAAATTTCCACTTTCCAAAATTAGCACCAAATTTGATATATATTCGATATCGGCTATTCCGGTACCAGTCAATGCCTCATCAGATAACTGCACTTTAATAAAGGACCTACCGGCATACATAGGTGTAACTAATTCGGGCGACTTTTATACTGAACTCGAAATGATTAGCGAAATGATTAATGAACTCGACACGGGCGATTATGCCACGTGTGAAGGTAAAGGGGTGAAAACCTGTCCGACAGCTAGGTCCATGAGGTCGCGTTCGGTATCTAGTTGCGCCAGCGCACTTTTTTTCAATGATCACAACAACATCATGCGTCTTTGTGATATTAGGTATCAAGAATCCGGGCTCTATGAGGGCGCCCTAGACTTAGGATCTGGAACATACTTAGCAAGCGGCAGGGACTCGTCGTGGTCCATGACCTGCCCTGGTAAGCCTGTAAAAGCTATAACCGCATGCACAATGTGCCTGATAAAACTGCCGTGCGGTTGCGGAATAACATCATCAAAGTTCAAAATCCCCGCAAAAATCACAAATTGTCACAAAAATGATATGTCACCGATATATTCACACCCAATCAATCTACCAGTTATTTTGGCGTTTTTCAAGCATCTTGATTTTAATAAGAGGCAACAAATTTTGGATACGGAAAGTCACTCGTCTCAAATTCACCAAGTGACTCTACCGGAGATTAAATTAGTTCGAGATAAATGGAACCAGGTAGCTCACAATGAGGGACAATTCATCGCTAATTTCAAGAAACTGACAGAAAATGGTCACAAAAATGTAAAACTATTCGCTACTAAGGCGGACGCGCTTCTATCTGCGAAATGGACAAATACTGATTCATTTATTCCTGGAATAAGTCAGGATCGATTATTGGCGTCAATATCTCTATTTCTAAGCTTAATTTCACTCGCATTTTCAACTTATTTAATTATGTTTATGCGGCGAACTCTTTCAACAATAGCTGCGGGTCATCGGGTCAACTACCTGCGACCAACGCATTTAAACTAGTCTCAAATAAGCACCCGCTACATTTTGGACCACCTACTAGCGATGACGACTCAGTTCATAGTGCGTCACTCCTAGAAAATATATTGTCAACCGTTCAGGACGAAAAACGGATTTTTATTAGTCTATTTATCTTAATTTGTATCTCACATGTGTTAGTTGTGGTTGCGCATCTTCTGTTAAAAAGATTTTACCAGAGGCAATTTGGTTGTAAATTAGTATTATGTTTATCAGCACTAGACGATTGCATGAACATCGATCTGCTGACGCTGCCCAATTGCCCACATTCATATTGCATGAATCAGCACCCGACTGGCCTTGCCGTGAATGTAAAACGGGGATGGATACCTAGCCTAATCATAAATTGGCGAGAATCGCATCTCATCGCAAAATCTGATGGGAACACCAAACCGATTAAGTTGAACACTACTTTTAAACTACCGTGGTTAGCAGCCCGTCGGGTTAGCCAGATTTTAACCAGCGATTTCTCTGTTTTTATTTACTTAGCGTTCCCTGACGGCAGAATGATTGCATTACCTGTAATGACGCATGTTTAGTTTAGATTATTAATGTAACATATGTTAACAGGTATCTAGCACATGCTGTTGCAGCCCTAAGTAACAACATTACTTTCCTTACTCGGAAGATTGTTCCTCGAATGATACTGATCGATATGCTAGTTGTTTACCTTTTTACTTTACTTTACTACTACGTAACTATCGGATTGGATTTTAAACAGAGTTCACGCCTGCCGAGCTATGCTTGACCGTGATCCTGGAAGCGGCGACTGCTGGGACAAGCATGTCTTACAGTAGGGGGTTCGATTCCCCACAGTTTCACGAGTTTCATCAGCATGGATTTGTTAGGGTAGCCCTACTAACTTCGATCTCGAATATTAGTTATATAAATTGGTCGAGCACTTCACAGAATACATAAAAATGAGGATAGTGACTTAATCTAACTTAATACTATGAAAATGTACGAAAAGAATTAATTTGTGAAAATATCGTGTTAAACAATGATATTTGTGTCGTATAGTTAAAGTATTACTGAATTTCACAGATATCGAGAGTAGTAAAATTTAAAGAAAGAGAATACATATATGTATTAAGAGTATTAAAGAAGCTTAAGAAAATGAATATGTATACTATACGGCTAAGACGTAGTACGTTTATGGTAAAAGTATCTAAATGATAATAAATCTGTGAGACATAATTGATTAGGTCACTCTGGGAGAGTCTGCTGTAACGAAATGTATCTCGATAATCAACTGACGCGTTTTTGTGCCATCAACTCCGGTACGTTTGGGTAAAGGCGATAAATTAGTGACGAAAATTTAGTGATTAGATAAATTAAATGTAAAAAAAAAAAAACATGTTTTGCTATATTCAGATTTATTTGTGCGTAGAATATAATTGATTCTCTGGATCACTAGCGAGAAAACTTCGAAAACAGCAGAATGCGTAGAATCCACAACTCGTGAGCGGTGAACAAAATTTGCGGTGAACAGATGCTGGACTTTTGCGTATTTCGTCGGTCTAACGATTTCATTTCGACGCTCGTTCGGAATCCGACTAAGATACGATATCGATAAAATTCCGACTTATATGGCGGTAAATTACATCGGAAAGCGAATGGCCAGTACACGTTATGCTCGCTGAAGGCCATGTTTACTTTCAATCATTGAACGGTTTGCCGGTATTTTTAAGACGAAGCATTGCCTTGCTGCAGAAGACGATTAGCGAACACCTAACCACTTGGTGTACTTACGTCAGATAAACCGACGCAGAACAAATTAGTAGTAGTATATATATATATATATATATATATATATATATATATATATATATATATATATATATATATATATATATATATATATATATATATATATATATATATATATATATAAACAGTGCGTTACGTTATGGTCGGAGGAATCTCGCACGAGGTGTTTATCTATCCGCTTATCGCGTGAGGTGTCAGTGATGCAAGTAATTTATTGTGGCATCAGCCGCAGCGAACTGTGAGTGTTATTCTGGCTGATCCACTCACCTGTACCGGACACGTAATTATCTAATTATCGACACGCCTACAATCCGTTTTATCATAACTACTATGCTGGCTCTTCCATAATCTCGCGGGTGATTCGAAAAGAACTGCGTACAGCGTCAATGAAGTGAACAGTTAGACCATTCGTTTCGAGTCAATACCATGTACAATTATGGACTGACTGCGTTTTGCGATCACCGGATATGCGGATGCAAGGATTAATTTTTTTCTTGTGTAGTGATCCAGGGGATTGAGATTTATTGTTTGCTATTTACATACGAGTTTACATATGAGATTTATTATTCACTATTTACATACTGCCGACTGTCTACATATTATCTACTATTTACATTTTGCTGTTAATCTTGCTTTACTATCAGTCAATTGTTCATCTGCTATGTGCATCTATACTATATGCATTATGATTTCATTTTAACGATTCGGGGTCGAATCCTTGGAAGGTGGGGCAACTGATATATAGCCCATGTATTATTGTAGATTGTGTGTATGTATTTACATCATTTCATTCCATGATCCATCTTCATTTCACCTCCTCATTCATTTCATGTAGAGAGTTGAACCGTCGGTCAGTTTACCGTATCGGGTAAGGAATTCCGATCCCGAAGGTGAGAGATTCTCTACTCCTATCATTTTAGAATATATAGTAGCACCCCTCCCTCGATCATTCGCCATTCTCACATCCAAACTCATCCGGACCAGTCGGTTGTAATAAACTCGTATATCTCAAATTCATGATTGGACATTGTTTCATTTTACGGAACCTGGAACATTTCTGAGCTAGTCTCCGACGTATCACAATTATCATGGCGTATACAACGGTAGAAACACTTACAATGGCAAGAGTTTATTTATTCAAATCACTCCTAAAACGATAAAATACCGCATGAAATGTCTACTGAAATGACTGGAAGCGGCGAGCGTTTGTCAGAGATGACGTCAGAAACACGCGCCTACTAACATAAACAATAACAGTGAGCACGTGCTGAAATTGCCGATTTATAAGTGATATTTTTCAGTAATGGCTGAATTAAAATTCAAACCAGTTCCATAATTGATATTTGTGAATACATTACATTTGAAAATGAATTTTACACAGTGGGCACCCTTGAGTGTGGACAGCCAGTATGATGATGGACGGGACAGAACAGGGTCAGCGCACATTTCCTGTCCACCTTCATACTGGGTGCTGGCACAAAAGGGCGCTTTGGGCTTTTAAGAGTTAAGTGTTGTCGTACAAGATACAGATTATGCAGATTAGAAACTTTAGAATAATACTTTAAATGGTCACTTAATCAGACGATTCTCTAAAGCCTACTTGAATTACTAAAATAGAGTAAGAGTTTATGATAAAATAGTATTATCACAGCTTAGGCTCTGTATCAAGGAAACAATGTTTATAACATTCGTTTTATATGTTCAAACACTATTCGTCAATTCAATAGTTATTGAGACACCGCTGATTTTTCGTTGTCATCAAAAATGTCAACAAGGATCATTCTTCTTTTATTCCGTTTGGCAAACGCATCGATGACTGCTTCAATATCAATGTCGGTAACGTAATCAGGGCAAGGCCATTAAATCGGTTTTGAGTCATGGTAGTTCTCATGTAGGATTTTACCTACGAATCGCAGACAATGGATCTCCACATTGACAACTCGTCACCGGAATGGTACCCAAGATTCCGAGTGCAGTTGAAATATTTCGAAAGATCGTACACACTTCTTGGTAAACACTATACATCTGAACATCAACAGGAACTGTCTTTTGATTCTCACAACTTAATGAAATTCTTCTCATCAATGACTGCATTCTGATGAAAAGCTGAAGTAGTGTGTTTATTGAATTTTTGTATAGCAATTTTCCAATTAGACAATGGTTTTGAATATAGGCGGGTGAGCTGTGAACCAGGTTTATCAGGTTGTGTCGAAACCGTCTAGAGATTTAGGGAGCCAGGGTACACCGGAGTCCTCTTTTGTCGTGAAGGGGGCAGAACCAAAGAGCGCGTCCAACACTGATGGTTACTAAAAGATGAACTGAACTTTATTTCTCTGATATGTATTTGCATTCGACCTACTACATGGGGGTCGAGCTCGCCACTACTACACATGTGTCTTACTGACCTGAGAAAGGTGAAACATAAACAATCTCACGCTATCGGTTTGGCGAACCCGACACTGCCTCGGCCAAAAGGTGACACAGAACACTATTAAACTACTGATACATCGAGAAGATACACATAAATTTAACCTAATGAACTAAATACATAATCGAGCCCCAGATAGGCTGCACTCATCTTATTCTACACTCACGAGTCATATCTAATTTACTTTTCGTCTTATGAATTATTTTACGTTATCGTTTTGATACGACAGGTTGCTTGCCAAACAGTACACAGCAACGACAGAAGGCTCCATCAACAGATTCAAAGTAACACAGCCAGGGATACAGTTTGAGCCACTCATAACGAAAACTCCTGTTTCTTGTCCCGCCTTTTTGTTTCGGAAATTCAAAGTCTTCTGGAGTCCATAGGTTGTCTAAAACATGCATTAGTTCGACATCATTTCGCTTGGGTTTTTTATCAGCATACGGAGAAATATCCGTTGGAAGCATCTGTCTCATGGAACCAGTACTACCGGTAGCTTTATCAGAATTTCTAAAAAATGAAATAAGGGTTACCAAAAGGGTTACTAATTTGTTATTGAAAATATATTTAAAGGAAATTGACTAATTTACACGCTTGTGATTGTTGTTTATATCATCATCCGCATTATCACTCATCTTAGATCATATATTCATCATGGTCTTGGTCATTGTTACTTTTTCACTCGTTTTTTCTTCATTATTATTATTTGTATTCGTGGCGGTTCTGTGGAAAGAAAATAAATTGTCATTTTTAAAGCTATTCCCTTTTTCATTCAACATACAGCCTTTTTTTGTGAAAAATGTTCAATTTTGAAAAAAAAAATTTGCCGCAAAGGTGCCCTTTTCAATCCAGATCTTCCCTATTCGATACAAAAATTGCCGCATAAGGTGCCCTTTTGAAAAATAATTTTGCCGCAAAAGTGCCCCTTTTCATTTACAATACCTTTTTGTATTATACTGTCTTACAAATCATAGAACTGTAGGCCTACTGTACTAACGACTGTACCACCACAGGTACTGTAATGTATCGTGTAATAATGAGACTAGTAGGTAGAAAATACTATTTTATATGGCATACATGCGGTCCTCCTTATTACCGAGATGATGCAATTTACCGATATCAACCGAGATGACATGAAATATAATATAGTTATTTATTTCTCATCGATTTGAACACTTTGTGTCATCTCGGTAATTAGGAGGACCCCATACATGGCATGCTAATGCTTACCCGAAATATCATCCAATTTTGCTGCATTTTGCAGCAACAGCAAGCATCTTATTGTGCTTCCGCTTTCGGTTTCTGTCCTTGGAAAGCATTTTTAAATGTTTTGCAAGAAAATACACGAAAGAAATGCTTCCGGGTCCATCATTACATCATCATGAACAGATGACAGATGTACTACATGTACTATATCCTACGTAATGTACGTCGCCATATTCGATGTGATGGTGGGGTCTGTCTAAAGAACATACGTCTAACCGCCCTTTGGTTATTTCGTTTAGGGTGAAATATAGAATCCAGTCCAGGTTTTAAGTGATATCGAAGATTACTTTTAAGTGGGTTCGAGTCCCAAAATGTACAGGACATATGGCGGGCCTAATAGGCCAGGCACGCATCCAAACCATATACTTACTGGATAGCACTATCATCCCTCCCATTTAAACCACTGCTACATCATTCCAAAAATTTCAATTAAATTTCAACTCTGCAACAGAGGAGAGATGTAGATAAAACCCACCTAAATTTAAAAATTTTAAATTCGAGAATTTATATATTCAAACAATCTAAAATCTAAAATACACGACGTTTCAATCTCGCCCTAGAGATTCAATAAAACTTCAACTCTGCAACAGAGGAGAGGTGTAGATAAAAACCCACCTAACTTAGATAATTTCAAAATCGAGAATTCTTTAATTCAAACAATCCAAAATCTAAAATACACGATGTTTCGATCTCGACCTAGAGATTCAATAAAATTTCATCTCTGCAACAGAGGACAGGGGTAGATAAAAAAACCCACCTAAATTAAAGAATTTCAAAATCGAGAATATATTTATTCAAACAATCTAAAATATAAAATACACGACGTTTCGATCTCGCCCTAGAGATGGGTGGGAGAGAGGCATTATTGTAATGATAGATTATAAATCAATTTTGAAATAGGTTTAGATTTTAAGATTGAAATAGGTTTAGATTTTAAGATTGAAATTTTACCGTAAAAACCAGAAATGTGAACAAAATTCTATTAAATTTTAGTCACATATTTTATTTATTCCAAAACAGATGACAGTTGATCATTCCATACGTTGTATGTTTTAAACCAGAGAAAAATAAGTCAACAGCTGATGTATAGTAGACCCCGCTTTACTTGGTTTTCCTGGGACCAAATTTCTAGTCATTAAAAGCTAAGCGATATTCCGAGGTAACCAAGGAGATTTCAATAGAGTACGGTGCAATGAAACCAGAATTCAAACCCAAGCTAAGCGAATCTGTGGCTTTAACGTTTGATTCTAATAAAATGTAGAACTGAATTCTTTTCTGTACTCTTGCAGAATGTATGATGTATATTTTCAGCTGTTAATTAATATAGTTAGATAAACGTTCAATTATTGGATCTTTCTCGTTGACTCGCTTAATTTTGAGATTTTAGAGTTCGTTCCAGTTAACCCACATTGTGCTGCAGTGCCTAGCCTTCATCTACACTAAAGCCAAGCCTGTGTATCGGAAAATGTTCGACTCTCATAGGCCAGACAAATCGAGGCATGAATGCAATTGGTAATCTCCAGCAGAGAAAGTAAACCAAGTTTTGACCTCAAACCGGGGACGACACTTTGAGACTCCTCCTTGTAGACATATGAAACCCAATCGAAGCTATCATAGCATAGTATGCTAAGTACAATAACGGTTGAACCTTCATTTGCGAATTTCAATGACATCGAAAATAAAATCGATATAATAAAATTTCGATGCTAGCACTTATTATGGGTTGTCAGGTTCAGCCTAACTGTACTTTCATTCAACTACTTCTTGTATGAAACGAAGAAACGAGATTTGCAAGGAATTACCAAACAATAAGAAAAACTATTCAGAATTAGAATTACTGTAGTTGAGAATTCATTCAAATGAAATGAAAAAACTTAGCTTTGTTAGCTAATACGGAATAATTAGGTTTTCTATCATACGGACCAATCAGGACAGAAGCTCCCAAGTTCTTCAAATTTGAGGCCAGTCAGTGCCGGTTACTGACGAAATAAAGTGTATTGACTGACTAAAGTGTATTGATTGACTGATAATTTTTAATAATTTCACGATAGGATTGCTGTAGCTTACATCTTCAACCAGACAAATCGTTGTCATGCGCGACCTACACCGTGGCGCGCGTACTCTTGATACATACACGCAGTGAACACGAGAGTATAAGTACACTTTCGTTTTGGCGCCCCCGCCAACACGAACTTTCGTTTTCGCGCCCCCGCCAAAACAACGAAAAACGTCGAAATTTCTCTAAAAATCCGTATTCCCGTCAATAACTTCCCTGTAAAAACATACTAGCCAGCACTAGCTTGGCCGGAAAACCCGCCAGAAAATTACAAATTTGAGACCTAGCGGTGGCGCCCTCCACCGGAAACCGGCATCTTTTTTTCACTGGCGTGAACGCACATTGTATTCGTTTATTAATGGTCGGAAAATCGTGAATAATTTACGCTATAGACGTGTGTATGTCGGCTTTGTGTTGACTAACAAAAGAAGAATAAACAGTGGAATCGGGTGATTCATCGATCGGCCGGCGGTGAGATCGTTCTCTTATCAATTTTTAATCCGAAATTTTTCGATTTCTCGATTTCATAAAAAAAATTTCCTCCCGGTCGTGCCATCGTTTTCTAAACATTAAATTAAATTGAGTACACGCTACCTCCCGGGGTTTCAAAGGCCTCGGTCCTAACTTATATTCCGTGGTGTTTTTTATCGTCGTTTTCATCGATTCCGTTTTTTTTTCATAATAAAGTAAAATAAATAACACACTTCGTTTATAACTAAAGTTTTAGCGTACTTCAGTTTTCAGTATAATGTCGGACAGAGGTTCTGTCCCTAAGGGGCAGAAGCGTTGTGCGGGAGCTTCGTGCTCAAAAATACTTGGCTTGTGGGACTCGCACCCCACCTGTCAAACCTGCCGCTACGCTTTGAACGGGCACCCCTGTTCGAGATCTGTCCGATGCTCTATATGTGACGAGTGGGAGGAGTCCACCTGGCAACGGGCGGATAATTCTCGCTCATACCAGTCACGTAAAGCTAAATCCAAAGCAGCAGATATATCTGTCGCTTCTGAAGTTTCGTCGGCTCAGTCGCTCCTCGCAAGGCCGTCTAGAGCCTCCCAGAAACGCTCAAAGACCGAGGAACAAAGTGTTCCCGGCGCTAATGGATCGGACGACAAAGTGCCGGTCCGGTCCCGGGAAAATTTCCGGTCCCGGTCCCGGTCGGTCCGTATACCGGCTACCCGGTCGCGGTCTCGCACTCCGCGCCGGTTCCCGGTCAAGACACAAAGTAAGGCTGCTCTCAAAGGACTTTCGGATGTCCCGCTCGAGTCCCGGTCACGGGAGAAGTCCCGGTCGCCGGTCCGGTCAACGGCCCGGTCGGTCTCTCTTTCCCGGTCACCGAGCCGGTCAGTTTCGCCGGCCGTCTCAGATTCGCTCTCTGAGTCGGTCAGATCGTCTTCAGTTTATTCTCGACGTTCTCTACCACGCTCCCCTCGCAGGGGACACAAATATAAGCACGGGGAATCCTGTAAACGCTCTAAGGGTCCTCGCTCCCGAAGGCGTAATCGTTCTCGTGCGCCCAATAGGGCATCTCCCACCCATGGGCAAAATGTATAGGGAATTTGAGAGATATCGCAGAAGAAACTCGTCGCTTGCACCTCGGTCTCGGTCTCGTTCTCTCCCATAGCGCGTTCGGCACGGAGGCAACAGCCGCCCTCCGAGGATGTGTCGTCGGTCCTAGAAGCTATTATGCTTCAGATGTCTCAGTTCCAGGCGGAACCGCTCGCTCTACACTCCCAGGGTTCCGCGGTAGACCCTCCGGTTTACGAAGAGGAGGTCTCACCAGAGTTAGAGTTAGACGAGGATAATGATTTCGACGAAGAGCCTCTGGCCCCCAGCTCGCCCCTGGGCGTCACGGCGCAGTCTCGGGTTCAGTCGAAGGAGAAGTTGCCACTGAGTCCGACCCCTCTCGTAGTAAGAGGGTGGCTTCACCGACCGACCCCTTCTGTCACGACGGAAGTGTTAGCGGCCGGAGATATGCCTTTCTCGGACATGATAAAAGATGTTTTCTCTAAGTACCAGGGTACCATACCCAAACCTAAGGTGGCACAACCCAGGGGTCTAGCCTCCCAGATCTTTCATCAACCGGAAGACCCGTCGGCCGTTGTTCTCGCACAACATCCGGCCTATAAGGAGGAGTACCAGGACGCTCTCGATTTAGCGGTCTGGGGCGTCCCAAGGACGTCTCAAGAGTGGTCCTGGCCCCCTCTCGAGTCAGGAATCAAGGAATTAAAGTACTTTTCCTGCGTGGATCCACCCATAGCTGGGTTCAGACCAAGCTATTACGTGACCCCCGGTTCGTCTTTTAAGCCGGACAGTTCCATTGACGCCGATGCCTCCGCTCTGGGTATCCCGGTTTTGCACCCGGCTCACTATTCCATGCCGAAGCAGGCTATGGCGGCCATGCAGTCACTGGCCGAGAGTATATGCCAGCTCATTTCAAGGTATTGCTCTAGTAGCCATGCACGGGGAGCTGGCGGCCGTTAAGGCACAGCTCGCCTCACCTAGCCCGGACTTGGATGCAGCGGCCGATGCAGTAGCCACCCTTGACAGGCTGTTACGGTCGTCGGCAAAGACGATTTGCCATCAGGTCCCGGTCGCGGTCAGGCTTCAGGCGAATCTAGCTCTGGTGGCAAGGCATTCCTTATTAAAGGATATTAAGCTACCAGAACCGGTAAGACAAAATCTGTACAGAGCCTCGCTTGGGCTCTCTAGCCGTTTGTCCTCCGGCTGGTGCGGCACGGCAGCACAGCAGGCTCAGAAGCTCAAGGAGACCCAACCGAAATCGGCTCCTTTTCGCATTCCGAAAAAGCAGGAATCAGCTCAGAAGTCTAACGCCTCTTCCAACTGTCAATCGATCGTAGTAACGTTACAGGAGGGGGCTAACCGCTCCTCCCAGGATAAGCAATCCAGTTGGTCTGGTAATTCGGTTAATAATGCGTCGAATAACCAAATGCCCGGTAAAAAGTTTACGGGCACGGGCCCTAGAAAGGGTAAGCCCTTTCGGAAACAAACAAAAGGGAACTAATGAAGGTTACTCTCCAGTGGGGGCGTGCCTTCGCCACGCCGCTTCCCGCTGGTACGACGCCTTTGGCGATACCTGACAGACACGCACTGTCTCTGCCGGGTATCGCATTCGTTTCCGAAGGAGACCTCCCTTAACGAGCTCTCCTCCGGACATGCACCCCAAAAGGGGTCAGGAGCAGCGCATTGCCCCGGCGATTCAAGAGCTAATAGAGAAAGGAGCTCTACATCGCATTCGGGGTCGTCCCCACTGGGGTTGGTATTCGAGGATTTTTACCGTTCCGAAGGCCTCGGGAGGTCTTCGGACGGTTATAGACCTCTCAATGTTAAACAAATACCTGGATTGCCCCAAGTTCAAAATGACGACCCCCAAGGAGGTCATTCAGAGCTTGAAACCGGGGCAATGGGCTGCTTCGATCGATCTCAAGGACGCCTATTTTCAGGTACCGGTTCATCGGAGATCTCAGAAATATCTCCGGGTGAAGTGGAGGGGCATCCATTACCAGTTCACGTCCCTCCCCTCCGGCCTGGCTTCAGCACCATGGGTGTTTACGAAACTGGTAAAGGCGATTCAGAAAAAGCTTCAGAAGAAGGGAATTCAGCTGTTCGTGTACTTAGACGATTGGCTGGTGGTCGTGAACTCCGAACAGGAGTGTCGCGATGCCATTCAGAAGACTTTGGATTTAGTCCACGCGCTTCTTCCTCTTCCTCCGGCAGACCTCCGCCCCAGCCTTCGGTGGTGGGCTCTCTCGGGAAATTTAAAGAGAGGCTCATCCTTGGCCCCCTCCGAGCGCCTGTGGTCATGTGCACGGACGCCAGCCACTACGGCTGGGGGGCTCACCTCGAGGATGTGAAAAAGTCGGGTGTATGGTTCCTGGAGGAGAGAAAGGAGCATATCAACTTCCTGGAAATGCTAGCAGTGTGGAAGGCTTTGAAACACTTTCGAAGGAAGATCGCCGGTCACCACGTTAGTCGTCTGACCGACAATTCCACGGTCCGGGCGAATCTCCAGAACCAGGGAGGAACCAGGTCATACTCCCTGACCAGATTATCCTCTCAGATTCTTCTGTGGGCTCAAGCCCAAGGAGTTTCCCTGTCAGTAGCCCACCTAGCAGGCAAATTGAATGTCTTGGCCGACGCTCTCTCACGTCTAGACCGGCCATTCCGACGGAATGGTCCTTGAATCAAGAAGTCGCGAACCGGGTGAGATCCCTGACCGGAATGCCGGTCCTGGACCTCTTCGCAACCCGGTACAACACCCCGTGTCCGACTTTCATCTCCCCCTTCCCGGACAGCCAGGCCTGGGCGGTAGACGCCCTGGCCCTGGATTGGAAGGTTTCAACGCGTACGCGTTTCCGCCTATTCCACTCATAGGCCAGACACTATCGCGGGTAGAGCGGGCGGTCAGCTGCGAAGTGGTTCTGGTGGCACCTTGCTGGCCAGTCCAGTCGTGGTTCACCCCACTCCTGTATCTCCTATGCGACTACCGCAGGGTACTTCCGGTATTCCCAACTCTCCTGTCGCAAGGTCGTTTCAAGCGCCACCCCAATCTGCGGCGGCTCAGCCTTCACGCGTGGCCGCTGTCAAGCGTAACCTCCAAGATGAAGGCTTTTCGGAGGACGCTGCCTCTTATATCGTCGCTTCGAAATGACCTTCGACAGGACTGGTCTATGATTCAAAATGGGAATTCTTCAGCCATTGGTGTCGTGGAAGACAGGTGGATCCCTGCGCTCCCCCTGTAGCTGATTTAGCCGATTTCTTTTTGTTCTTGTTCAAAGAGAAAGGTTTGCAGATGAGTACTATTAAGGGTTATCGCTCTGCCATATCTCATACGCATCGCGCCGCGGGTTTGCCGTCGATAACATCGGACACTCGGATATCTAACCTGATTGCAGGTTTCTCGGTCGCTCGTCCGAAGGCGGTTAAACATGTCCCCCCGTGGGACCTCACCGTCGTGCTGAAATATTTGATGGCGGCTCCGTATGAGCCCTTAGACTCTTTGTTGTTTTCTCGTCTTACCAAGAAGACGGCTTTTTTGTTATGTCTGGCCATGGCGGCTCGTAGGTCCGAACTACACGCTTTGTCGGTACGTCCCGGTCATATCGTTTACGGACCCCGCGACAGGACGGTCACTCTACGCCCCAGTCTCTCATTCTTAGCGAAGAACCAAAAACCGGCCTCGGCGGGTCGGGAATGGAAGATCGAGGCTCTTACGCACAGGGTGTCCGGCGAGTGTTCGGACGGCTTTTTATGCCCGGTCAGGGCTTTGTAGGCGTACATAGCCCGGTCGGCCCCCTTCCGTAAAGGAAGGGAAAGATTATTTTTGCCTTTGTCAGATAAGTCTGAGGTAGATATTTCTCGAGACACAGTATCTCGTTGGATCGTGTCTCTGATCAAAGAAGCCCTCAGTCGGGAAGGGGCTCCTCCGTCTGAGGACGTTGTTTCACACCAGGTTCGTGCTCTGGCCACTTCCTTGGCGGTGTTTTCCGGTGGATCTCTTGATCAGGTTTGTAGGGCGAACTTCTGGGCTTCGCCTTCGACCTTTTCTTTGTTCTACTTGAAGGACGTTTCGGGCCAATTAGGCTCCTTGTCGTCAGTTGGGCCGGTAGTTCTGGCTCAGAGGAGGCGCCTCCCGGCTAAGACCTCTTCTACACTTAGTTCTCCTGACCCCTTCGTCCCGGGTCCCGGGGATTAGTGCGTTCGGGTAGCGTTAGTGTACATAGTTAGATATTCGAATTTTTCGTTACGGCCGGAGAAGGGAGTTACCTTCTCTCTGTAATTAATTATTGTACGATCTCCCGAGGGTCTGGAACGATATATATATATATATATATATCTTTTTCCTCCTTGCGACTTTGAGGCCAACCCACCTCCTTTTGCTTTGGGATTCTGGCTAGTATGTTTTTACAGGGAAGCTATTGACGGGAATATCACAATTTTTAGTATTAAAATTTGTATTCCCGAAATACTTACCCGTAAAAATATACGTTTTAGTCCCTCCCGCCTACCCCTCTTGGCTTCACTTGAACCTTGTGAAAAAAAGATTGTGGTTTCTGGTGGAGGGCGCCACCGCTAGGTCTCAAAGTCGTAATTTTCTGGCGGGTTTCCGGCCAAGCTAGTGCTGGCTTGTATGTTTTTACAGGTAAGTATTTCGGGAATACAAATTTTAATTCTAAAAATTGTGATTTTGGCGCGCCAAAACAAAGAATATTCCGTTTTTCATTTTGGCTCCCCCGCCAAAACAACGAAAAACGTCGAAATTTCTCTAAAAATCCGTTTTGGCGCGCCAAAAAGAAAGAATATTCCGAATATTGCAAATTTATGCAAATTACACACAGGATCAAACCGCACACCGCGCCAAAGCGAAATAATCTTTGTTTTGGCACGCCAAAACGAACTTTTAGAGAAAATCGGATGTTTTTCGTTGTTTTGGCAAAAAAATTTCCGCATTTTGAAACCACATTTTCGTCAGATATCTTGATGCAACGTTACCTTATGCACGGGATATTAAAACTAGATGAATTATTGAACACATCGCACACAATAAATCGTTATATCATACGCCTTAAATATCAGTTTTCGCGCTAGAAATGATGAATATCAACCTATTCAATCGTGCCGCCATTTTGTTTGTGAAATAACGCGCACCAGCTGATCCACCTCGTTCAATGTTATGACGTCATGATGGAAATCAAAACCAGTTCGACACAAATTTATAGATCCAAGATTTTGAGGCGTTTCGTCTTTTAAAGCCCATAACTACCGAACCAAGCGTCGGATCTTGGCGATATAAAGTTCTTCCGACGCAAAAAGCATTGAATTTCTACATGTGTTATTTTGGACAGTTGTATAAATGCTGCACAAAAAACGTGCTCAAATAAATCGAATTTTTGAAACTTTTTGGTAAATTTCTCAAAAAATATAAAACCTACGGCTTTCAACTTTGCGCATCATAAAGAAAAACTAATTACGAAATATTTTTTGCTTAATCCGTTCAATTCGCTCATTAGTAGTGAAATTACAGGCTAATGAAATTGCGAGTGTTGTGTTAAAATAGCTTCGAGCGTAGTGTATTAAGCATACGAATGATTATCGATCGGCCAGACCGTTGACATAACAAAAAAAAAATAACAACATTCACACTTTGCATTTCAGTTTGTATGTTTCACATTCGGGATCCCTTGAATCGGAAATGTGTTACGCATATATAGGTTTATTATGAAACCTATAAAAGGCTAGAGGTTTCATGTTCCCTTCGTCTTGAATTGCCATTCAAAGTACTGTTACCTATTCGGTAGAGACATTTGTCAAACATCAACGATTCCTATCTTAAACTGCCATTCAAAGTACTGGTACGTATTCGGTATGGATATTTGTCAAACATCAACGATTTGGGAATTCCTATTTTGTACGATTTGTGAACTTCTACGTTGTTGTTGGTGATCATGTATTGTTGGTATTGTAGTTATTGTTGTCTAAAATCTCCTTTTAATACATGAGTGCTTCCGTTGTTGGCGCGGGTTTAAATGTCCGTAATGTTGCTATACAGCAGTTCAGTTCTGTTTCATAATAAAGTTGTTGTTGTTATGTAGATGGCAGTCTTCCGAGTTGTATGTGTGCTTTGGCTTTTTCTAGCCATAACAAGTACCTCAAGGGTAATAACATTTTGAATCATCTCTCAACAGTAGAGTTGTTGCTCATTGTTCTATGCTTTTGAAATACTTTGAATTGTGAATTTGTTGCTCATAATAACTCTAACAAAAACACTGAAGTTTCACGATCGAACGTTTTTCTAACCATGCTTCCATTGGTATTTCGTGGTAAAAGTAGATCATATTTCCACTGGAGCCCCTAAACTAATCATCAGGTTACGTGGCATTCATAATAACCACAATAACACAATTTCAATGGCAGTATGAGTTAAACGACTCACATTTTTGACGCCATATGAACCGTTTAAATAATGTCTACGTATAAACATTGTTATCTAGTCTGCGGGGTGTATGAGTTGATGTGCACTACGTCATCAATATTATCGTTATAACAATTGTGGGATTTTTGCATTAGTTTTGTAACTAAATAATATATTCAATCTCTATATATTTCCACTCTTATTTTATCTTTGATAGATTTTAATACTCAGTTTTGGGAGGACGTGTGCTACGTCATCAATATCGGGGTTAGATAATTAGTATCATCTTTTTTATTTTCGATATTAAGCAATATGTGTGTTGATTTTCAAGGCGTTAATACACTTTCCAGTTAGTTTCATTGTCATGTTTATTGTCAATAGGTGATCATAAATAGTCAACAGACATATTTGCCATATGAATATTTGCCAAAAATATTGATATTTTGATATGCCTTGACATGATGACACGAGAAGCTGTTGCCGATGTGTAGTTGAACCGCTCCACTGTCTTCTAGTTTATCCACATTTTAGTTCATTCTTATACTCAAAATGAGAGTTATCTGCTGCGCTTGTATTGACGCATTAATTATGAAGTAATAACTAGTATATTAAGATTTACCTGATTACAAACACGACATTTTAACGGGTCCAGCATGGGTCCCGCAAAATCTCCTTTCATACATTCCTTGCAGTAGCGTGTTCCACACCATTTACACATATAAGTCTTCAAGGAGAAAGATAGAACATTAAGAAATTAAGAAGACTAGCAACAATTATGGAATTTCTGCTTGGCAGCATCTTCCACATTAAATTCTCCAAAGCTGCGTACTCTACCCGAAGGAATTGGGATCACCCAATTTATTCTCCTCATACAACCAGAGAAAAGAGACGACACCCGACATGAATGGCGACATCAATTTGTCGAGGACCGATCACAACTGTATTCGTGCATGCTTAAATTATATGCCTGGACTCTAACTCGAAGTCTGCACACTACGAGTCAAACGCCGTGGCATTGAATTTGAAAGCTATCAGTAGTTTGATAGAATTTGATATATCATACATTTTACGAACAGCTGCGGGTTTATTGGCGAAAATGAATATTTCGAATCACGAGAATTACAATAAAGTATCCCCCAATTGCAGCAAAGCCCCATAATGATAATAGAAGCTTCAAACCAACGATAACGGGTATTCTGCATTTCGACACCATGCATATTCGAGATGAGGGAATTATAGGAACTTTAAAGATTGTATTGTCAAGTTCGAAACAAGTTTTATAAAATTTCAGTAAATAGCTTGTCCCAGTTTTGATCGGATCAGTTCCGAATATGAGTTTCATTGGTCTCTAGGCCAAGGCCTGATATATAAAGATATTTACTAAAACCGTCACATATTCATTCATGAAACTAGAAATATTTTTCTAGTTAAAATTTCATTCATCAAAATGAGACGATTAATACGGCTTCGAATACTCAGCCCAGTGCTGAGTGACATGTACAGGTTGTGCTCTTAGTGATACGAAAAACCTAAATGTAGGATACCAGGTGCGGATCCAGATGGGGTGCTTTGGGTGCTGAACCTTCTTCCATAAGCCCGTCGCACACCTTTTGCGATTCATCGTAAGATGTGCGTCCAGTTTGGAGTCAACAATTTTCTGCGGGACCGACATCTTACTGTATCTTAAAGCCGTTCGCCTGTGCGATGCATCGCATGATACCTCTTGGTCACACGCATAATGTAGGTCCATCGTATTATCCTAAATATATCCGGTAATATCTGATCCGATTTCTTCGCATCAAATCAAACATGTCTGATACTTGCAATTTTTCCGTTCGATAATAATCGTAAATAGTAGAGCAGTGAAGTGACAAATATTGCCAGGATATGCTATCCTGTGAGTAGTTGGGCCATCGCCAATTATTACCACGATAATAATTTTTGAAAATGGCCGCCGCCATCCACCAAATGCAAATGTTTTTAAATCTATATTTAATGCTATGTTCCTGAATATGCCAGCGTTCTTTCAGTGTCTGGTTTCAGGGAGGATTTAGAAGTGCCACCGATTAAAGATTTGAATAAAGATTTGAATAAATTCAAGTGTAACTCAATTACTCAAGCTTTGTGAGTAGTACCGCGATTTGTACCTGTGGCTACTCTGGGGCGTTTTATATTTTTCAAAACGGCCGTTGATGGCCACTTATGAATTTTTAATGGTCAATATTATAATATTAATCCACAATTTTCTTGAATAATCACACTCAAATAAGTGGTAATGGACACCTAATTTTCAATCAAGCCTTATTTATTACCTGATGAAATATAGCATTAAAGATTTTTTTTTAAATTTAAGCTCCCGAAATACAATTTTAGACATCCCGAGATGTCAGATATATTACATCTAGGTATGTCGAAAAACGTATCTCGGGATCAGATATTTAAAAAAATCCCACCCTCTCGCGCACTCGTACTGGTAGTACCCTCCTCTTCGGAAACCTGGACGTATTGGCCCCACTCCGCGCGGTTGCGCCACCGCACGGGATTTACGCGAAGCAGCATAAACAAACACAAATGAACACCTTTTGAACACCTTGAACATGAATACCTTTTGAATTTTCAATATTAGAACTTGTATATCACTTTCAATCATTTCAGTCGTGAGGGTTTCAAGGAACAATATGACTGGATGATGTAATATGGCGATGTTGATAAATAATAATGCCGCGGTGAAGCTAGTCACGAACTGTCCCGATTGAGTGTACGCGGCCAGAATCATACATATTTCTTTGTACATATTCATAATTTATCCGCCACAAAGTGCCGATTTATAAACAATTGCATGTTTACGATCAGTATGTTTGGCCGCGATGGTTGCCTGGGTCGCGATTTTTTTTTCAAGAGAGTTTCCGCCATCTTGTTTGCGGTGCGCACGCTCCCCATGCTTTTTGTAAACACAATCCACACGACGTGTACACAACACTCGGTGTATCAGCGTTCGCGGTTCTCAACCTACAAACAAAACATCGTCAAAGAGCCATTGGAACCCGCCAACCTGGGCACCTTTCCCACGATTTTACATCTACGATTTTACAGTACATGATCAATTTCTGACTCCGTTTTCGCATTTGTATTCGTATATCTAGTGTTTCAACGTGTTTATCAGCATACCGGGGGACCCCCAGTAGTTAAGATTGTTCTCTGAACATATGAAAAATTGATTTTTTGCCACGTATGTCATTCATATATTTCAACTCAACTTTCGGAGGTTTAATTAAAGAAAATCGTAAAGCTTTCAAATGATCGCACGTGTGATCGGCCTCCCCGCTCGTGCTTGAAATGGAAAAAATAATATCTCGTACGATGATGAGTGATCGAAAATAAAGGATAATATCTAAGTAATTCGATATTTCCAAAGAAATGCATTGGAAAATGGGCATTGGAAATAAACTTGTTACCCTTTTTTATTACTTTATTTCACATGTTGCCTCCTGGATGTTAACTACACTAACTATGATCGTTGTGATCTGTGTGCTGGTCACAAATGCACTCAGATCACACTACAGTGCCCATTCAACAAACTACCACAGCTTTGATACAACCATCCCACTACTTAGTGTCTTTCTCCCTGGATTTGCACCTGCATGCGGTAAAGCTTAGAATCGACGAAACATCTTTATCGTTTATTTTCAGTTTTGGTTTAAGCAAAGAAACTAAACGCGATTAATATACAGAGCCGAAAAACGCATTCCAATAATGTGAACAATGCGTATGGTATTATACATAAATGGTGACGCGACGCCTTTAATACGCAAACTATGCGCAATTTGCGTATAGGTTTATTCTAAACCGTACCCTTGAAAGTCATAAAAACCCTTTGAATAACCCTATAATCCACTTTGAAAAATAAAATAAATACGTGTGAAATAGTGTTTGACTAAATATGAATGAAAGTTGAATGATTCTCAATTAAAACATTTCAGGAATCAATAGTAACTAATTGGTTTGTACATGAATGTTCGAATCCTTGAAATTAAAATACGTCATTTTAAGTTCGAATGCGAAGGCCGCAGCTCTGTTCCGAAAAACCTATCATCGCTGCATTCCAGATGTATTTTTGTTTCATTACCAAATAACGTATCATCATATCATCCAATTTACCGTAAACATAATTAAACATAAGTTCGAAGAACTCTAGTTTTGTCTTCCACAAAACTTTACGCAACGCAGATTTCGTAAGGCCTATCAAACGTTAGTAATAGCCACCAAACCACGGGGCCTTTTTGGGATAAAGTCCCATTTACAGCCATGCTCAGCAACGAACCTCTCCAACATTCCTAGCTGATTCTTTGTCGCAAGAAACGTTTGCGCATTATCCGATACCATTAACTTCCGAAACGCTAACAGAAAGTTGGGAACCGACATATCAGGGACTAACTCCAAGTGAATAAATCTCGTGACCGCGCACACGTGAATAAGCAAATGTACGCCTGCTCTGTATTCACAATATCAGATTTCCGAACGGTAACTGCTCCCGAGAAATCGACTCCGGTGGTAGCGAACGGTGGAGTAAGTTGTACTCGGAATTCCGGAAGCGGTGCTGGAACGGGTTTCGCATATGGTCTTTCATCGGCCCTATTACACGGGTCACATTTATCAATGATCTTCTTTGCTAGTTGTCTAAGAGTCGGGACCAAGTAATTTTCACGAACTTTAACCATCGTACAGGCTAAGTTTTTATGTACAGGGTTCGCATGTAAATCAGTTACTATCAAGTTCGTAAATGCATTCTTCGGATGTAACACAATCGGATGCTTCGCGCAATCTTCCAAGAAAGCGTTGTCTAATCGCCCTTAAGCTTTAACAAAACCAACTTCCAAGAATAGATCAAGTTTCTTTGATCCAGTTTCAGTTTCGTTATTTCTTCAGTATAATCATTTGACTGAACGCATTTGATCCACGCGTCCATTTTAACAACGCATAGAACGACGGCAAGGGGTGTTGTGCGGCCAATTCTACGAACAGTTTCACGATAGCACATAATAATATAAGGTCGAACGGTCGAGCTCGTAAAAAATTAAAATAATAATAATTTACAGTTGAATTAGTCGCGCACACTCCTAATTCAACTGTAAATTATTATTATTTTCATTTTTTACTCACTCGCCCCTTCAACCTTTGATATGAAAGCCCATTACCCCTATTACTCTTAAAATATTCATATATATATATAGAGTTAGATTTTTAAACATTAAAAGTGTTAGTAAAGTGTGATTGAAATAATGCATGATATAAATCATTGAACTTCTAAAATCAATTTTAATAAAAAAATTTAGTATTAAAATGGAAGCAAATAAGTACTACTGTCCAACATGTAATATCAATATAGATAAATCCCAAAAATCAAGACACAATAAAACTAAAACACATTTAGAGAATAAATTGAAACTAGAATATTTACAGTTATATTCAGAACAGTTAACAAAGGCAAAGAAATTTATTGAATTATGGAATAATGATCCAAATAATGAACAATACGTTGAGGAATTTGATATCAAGGAATCGAAACAACTTATCAAAAGCAGCGAGGAATGAAAAAGGATGACGTTGGTCGAAGAAATGGAAGAGGATTCTAAAATATTAACCAATTTAGTAAAAAATACATATAATAAATGGAACCAGAACAACCACAAATTATCAATATTACAAATAACACTGCTGGTGTTATAAATATATATTGCAAGAAGTGTTCTAAATGTGAATTAGATAAATTAGCTTTAACAGAATTTAGTAAGCGTAAGATTAGCAAAGATGGTTTTCAATATTGCTGTAAAACTTGTTTTAAACTATATACCAAACAATACCGAGAGGATAATAGAGAAGCTTATAATGATTATATGACAGAATATATGAGAGAAAGATATCAAACAGATATTAATTTTAGATTGAAACAATGCTTAAGATCTAGATTAACACAATTATTCAACAAAGAAACACATTCAGAAACACTATCTTATTTATTGGGTTGTACAGATGAATTCTTAAAATCATGGATAATATATCAATTCGATGATAAAATGAATATAGATGATTATGGTGAATACTTTCATATTGATCACGTGTTGCCGATTTCTAAATTTAACATGAATGATGAATACAAAAAAAAACTTATTTGGGGTTGGAGAAATTTAAGGCCTTTAGAAAAGAAGGAAAACATAATTAAATCTAATAAACTAGATTTACAGTTATATTTAGATCAACTGGATAAAGCAAAGACATTTGTTGAATTATGGAACTCAACACATAATGAAAAATACGTTGATGTTAAACGCTTAGAAAACCGGTTTCTCTCGATCTATGTCAAACCGCCTGTATGTAATTGTATTAGGTTGTTTACAAAAACATCTGTGCCGTATTTCATATTCAGTTGAATGGGGCGCACCTCATTTGAATATTGATCGATTGTGCTATTTCAGTTGAAAAGGATTAATCATAAAAAAACAAAGGAACATCTGTTGCACCAGACAGTGTTTAGCTAGTGAATAACTGGCAGTTATAAACGCGCAGCACATAAGCATAGAAACGTATAGGATATTCTCTCTATAAACACAATTTTAGGAGTTTACAGTTATAAATGTAAGTACTGTTTTTGTTGTTATTAAGGCGTTGGAAAACGCTAAACATGTAAAACTTATCCTGGTAAGATGCGCCACAAAATGGTCATGTTTAAGTGTTGTAATTAATATTTTACAACTACAACTTCAAGTTAGTTTTATTCTACGCTAGATATTTATCTTTTAGATAACTAAATGAAGACTATTGAATCAAGAAAGTGAAGATCGATGGATGTGGAATCAGAAATAATGGATATTTCAACTCATGAGACTGTAGCAGTTTAGCCATACTGTATAGGCTTTCAATGCATTACGTTTGTCGGAATGTCAATTGCGTCATTAAGCTGTTGTTAATGTCGCACAGTGACAGATGTTGTATTGTATTTTATTGATTCCTGCATTCCACGCATACCTTACCGCTCCTCTCTGGAGCGGCTTGGAATGTGGAAATCGATAATGATTGTAGAATAAAATATACGTGTGTTTATGAAATAGTATTTCCAACAGTCGTTTCTTTGAATTTATTTTCAGTTTTAGGATTTATTATCGAGAATCCGAAATGACTTATCTGGACAGTTATAATTACTGCTCCTAATAGATAGACAATAGTAGTTAGATAATCTAAATCCTAATTTAAATAAAAAGTATTTAAAAAACAATAACTTCAACTAGTTAGTGAATTCTATTATATTTCTAATACTTTCTTTTCAAAAGAGAATACTTTATATTTTGAATAGATCCGAATAGAAATTCTTTAAACTCAAATAGCTAGTATCAGTAGTCAATACTAGAATTCTTTAGTTTTAACTAGCTAGTATCATTTTATAATACTTATAATATTTTTCTTATTAAATTTCTCTAATATAAATGTCAAAGAAATCGAGTAAGAATAGTATTGATATTGAAAAGACATTAGATGATTTAGGTATTAGTGATAATAAAGATACAGTTGTTTCTAATTTTATTCAAGTTAATAACAATATAGATTATGAATACTATTTATATTGTAAGCACCATATAGAACTATTGATTGCCGGTTAATGAGTTTTTAAATAGAATCATTACTTTTCAAGAACTAGACTCTATGAAACCAGATAAAGTAATAAAATATTTTAAGATTTATGAAGAGTCAAGATTAGCTAGAATAAACGACTCTATAAGTGATGGTATTGTCAAATGTTATTCTAAGTTATGTAACCAGTTAATACCAATTGATGATGAAAATAAATTATATAGTGATTTGAAAAATGACTACTTAGTTATGACTGAATTACAAAAATGGGTTGGTTATGCTTCATTTCAATTAGGATCGGTTATGACATTAATTTCTACTGGTGTCATAACATTTTCGAACATCAAACCTATGGAATATAAATCAGGTAAGAACGAAACAGATGTACTACAACCAAACGTCGAAACAGAAAATGAATCAGAACAAAAATTAACTAAAATAAATGAGTGATGGAGTTAAGAA
This sequence comes from Tubulanus polymorphus, assembly GCF_964204645.1. Lineage (NCBI taxonomy): Eukaryota > Metazoa > Nemertea > Palaeonemertea > Tubulaniformes > Tubulanidae > Tubulanus > Tubulanus polymorphus. The sequence continues at coordinate 14,962,468 of NC_134030.1, read as the reverse complement.
AAAGGCTAGATCTGAGAAACAAATTAAATGGGCAAGAGAATTAGGTAAAAGATCTTCAGAATTAAAAAAAGCTAAGAAAAAGAAATTAACTGATATAGAGAAACAAATTAAATGGGCAAGAGAATTAGGTAAAAGATCTTTAGAATTAAAAAAAGCTAAGAAAAAGAAATAAACTGATAAAAATGAATCACAGAAATTATCTGATATTGATTCGAATGATAATCCATCTGATTCTTCTAATGCTGGAAGTAATTATAAATTATATATTACAATTGGGTTAATCACAGTTATTATATTATCCGGTGTAATATATAAATCAAAATTCAAATCTGATGATAAAGATGATTCCAATGAAAATCGGAAACTTAGTTATCCGTGTACAGACAATAAACCTATTATACCAGAAAATAAGTCAAATCATAAAACCATTGAAACTAAATCTAAATTATTATTAATGGATTAAAATAAGATGAAAAAAGAATAATATTTAAGAGATTTATATTATAACCCAGAAAGTGAAGTATCATATTCTACCGTTTCAGAATTATGGAATAAAATTAAATCTGATAATGGTGGTATAAAATATAGCGAATTAAAATCATGGTTACAAAATCAACCAACATATCAAATCCACAAGAAAATGGATAAAACTTATTTAACAAGAAAAGTTATGGTTTCATATATCGATCAACAATGGCAAGCAGATTTAATTGACATGAAGAACTTAGAGGAATACAACAAAGGATATTTCTGGATACTGAATGTTATAGACATATTCAGTCAATACGCATGGTCAATTCCAATCAAAAATAAAACTGGTATAGAAGTGACAAATGCTTTTAAATCTATATTTAAAGAAGCTATTCCAGATAAGATACAATTTGATGAAGGTAAGGAATTCTATAACAAACATTTCAAAAAACTATTATCTGATAACGATGTAGATTATTTTTCAACACACTCAGATAAAAAAGCATCTATTATAGAAAGATTTAATAAAACATTGAAAACTAGAATGTGGAAATATTTTACTGCTAATGAAACATATAAATATATCGATGAGTCTATAAATATGTAAGATGATTTAGTGAAAGGTTATAATAATTCTAAACATAGTTCTATAAATATAAAACCTATACAAGCTAGAAAAGAAGATAATTCGGAAATAGTTTGGAATAATTTATATGGAGCGTTTGTTACACATGATTTCGGTGAACCTAAATTTAAAATAGGACAACACGTAAGAATATCTAAATATAGAAAAACATTTTATAAAGGTTATACTCCAAATTTTACTGAAGAAATATTTAAGATTAAAAAGATAATATTAACTAAACCATTTGTTTATAAATTAGAAGATCTAAAAGATGAAGAAATATTAGGTTATTTCTATGAACACGAATTATCACTTGTACCAAATCCAGATGAAATAGAATACAAAATAGAAAAAGTATTGAAAACAAAACTCTTAAAGGAAAAAAGTATTCTTTGGTGAAATATAAAGGATACGATGATAAATTTAATGAATGGATTTTATCTAGTAAAATTAAAAGAATAAATGAATAAAGATTTATTTATATTTGATCCTCATAACATGTTAGTTACTGGAGTAACAAACTGTGGTAAAACACATTTCATATTAGACTTGTTAGAAACTATTTATAAGAATCATTTTGATAATATAATATTATTCTGTCCTACTTATGAAATGAATAAAACATATAATAGAGATATAGTTAAGATGAAAAAGTTTATTATATTAGATCCTAAAACAGTAAAAGAAAATTTAGATAATTGTATTAAAATAGCAATTGATACTTATAAAGGATCAAATACATTATTCATTATAGATGATTGCGCAAATTTACATGAATCAAAAGTGAGAGAAAGTGAGTTATGTTATTTAGCTTTCTCTGGAAGACATTTTGGGATAACAACATGGGTTTTAAATCAAAAATATAATGCAATTGTTAAAGACTTTAGGGAGAATATAAGATTTCTAGTTTTATTCTACAATAAAGATAGAAAATCTATGCAACAATCATTGGAAGAAAATCAAATTATACCTACTGAATTATATGATGAATATATGAATTAATTAAAGAATAATAAAGGTTCAAAATTATTACTGAGATTACAATTTCCATATGAATATAAATTTATGAAATAACTATTTATATACCTATGTATTAGATACCCTATTAGATACCCCAATACCTGATACCCTATTAGATACCTTAAATACTTAAAACCCCCTTTTTTAAAATAAATATTATTTATACAATTTTCAACCAATTTATTTTTATTATTTCAACTAATATATGAATAAGTTTGAAAATAATAAAGGTTATTTATTATTACTGAGGTTTCAACATAAATTTAAAAAAGAAATATAATTTAAGGTATTTTCAAATAATATGTATTAGATATGTATTAGATATGTATTAAATACGTATTATATATGTATTAGATACCTTAATACTTAAAACCCCCTTTTTTATTTACTATTATTTTATACAATTTTCAACCTTTATTATTATTTGATTGTTAGATAATTACTTTCTGAATCACTTTCATCATCACTCTCCAATTCATTATCAGACCCTAACAATTTTCTCAAATTCTCTACCGAATTTTCTTCTTCAAATTCTCTATTATTTTTATACTTATTTTTCACCTTTTTTACCGAATCATCAATAGTTGTTTCATTGTTATGCTTATTCATCCAATCAAATTTATCATTATTTTCTACTTTATGTTTCATAGAATCTTTATTAGTGTTTGCTCCTAATATTTCATTTACAGTGTTTGATCCTAATATTTCATTAGCATCAGTTAAATCTAATTCATCTTTATTAGGTGTTGCTAATAAAAAATCTTCATATAATTCTTTACCATTTACTTTTTTATTTGAAACAAATTTTGTAACATATCTAAATGGGTGTTCTATAAATTCTTTTAAACGAACACGTTCTATAACATTAGTAATATGTGAATTTGTATTCATATGTTTATTCCAATTTGATGGAGCGTTTGAATATTCATCTTTACAATAATCACAATAATTTCTATTTTCACTAACATTTAATATTATTGCATTATTAGATGTAGAAGGTATTACATTATTAGATGTAGTAGGTATTACTGTAGTAGGCATTACATTATTATCAATTACATTACTTAAATTATCAACAACTTCACTTTTATTATTATCGATTTCTATTAGTTTAGTTTTATAAATTTTGAAAATAGGATCAAATATCAAAGCTATATTACAAGGTATTACATAATAAAAACCATCATTATTTTCATGTGTATCGATGTATGGAATATGTTTATATACTTTACCTCCTTCCATTTATATAATAAATATTTATTAAAGTTAAAGTTTTAATACATAACACTATTTAATTGAGAATTTACAATATTTAATTGCGCGTCAGATATAATATAAATGTGCATTTTGAAATTTTTGTCTCCTCTTTTCTTTGTCATGAATAATTGTATTCCATCTTTTGTATTTTGTAATTTTTTTCCAGAACCATGTAATGAATTATCCTCTGTTGTTCTAAAATCTAACCATAATGCATATTTATTACCGGTATAATAATCAATTTGATTAATATTACAATTTTCAAATGATTTTACTTTTTCATTCATAAAATGTTTTATAATTTCTGGCCATTGATCTATCATTCTCATTCCTTGACAAAATATTTTATTTGCTATTCCTTCGATAGTTATTTCTACTTTTGTTATTTCAGGATTATAATAATTATCAACATTTATTGCGCCATTAGTATATGTTGCAATGGTAAAAAATATTAATACACCTTTAATAGATCTTCTTGGGAAGTTAATATTCTCATTAATTATTTCATAATTTGCATTAATAGTTACGGTTTTAAATTTATCAATATAATCATATAATAATGAAAATCCTTGATTGTATTGAGTTTGAATTATACTTGAAATATTTTCATCAGTTACTGTATCATATTCTAAACATATATTCGATAATTTATAACTCATATCTTTATTAACGCTAGATAATACAATTTCATTTACAGGAGCGAATGTTATTTCGAATATAACGTCTTCTTGAATTGCGTATTTATATAAAGGCGCATTGTTATTTATCAATTCAAAGTCTAATGGAATTTTATATTTGCTTCCATAAATCTTTTTAATCAAATTATCTACGTCATTAGTTACTACTGCATTATTGGCTTCAGATCTTAATTTATTTTGGTTTTCTGATTCGATTCCTTGAAATATCATATTATTTCTATTTTCTTTAGTTAACCATAAATCTTTATAATGCATAAATAAATTATAATCATCTAATGAGAAAACTGTTTCTGGACCAATCTTTATAGTTAATTTTTTAATCAAATATCTTCCAACATTATCAACAACATAATTACTATTATTACCGATTACTTTTATATCGGCTGATAAATAAATACTATTTGGAACATAAAAAGTATTTTGTGTTAATCTAGGAATTCTAACATATAAAGTTTCATCGGGATTGATATTAGAAGGGTTATGAGTAATTATATGATGTGATCTTTCTGCTTTAATAGCATTAGATATTCTAGAAATCTTAGAAGGACTTATATAACTCCCACTCATTTATTTAACAAAAAAATTAATTATTTATTTTTTATCATGTTTACTTGATATTTTTTGATATCATGTTCACTAACCCAAAAATAATAGCACTTACAACTGTAATTAAAAATAAAATAATATGTTCAGCAGCAAAGTTAAGAATATTCCCAGCAGATTTCAATATAAAACCAACAATTGATGCAATAATTCCTGGTAAAGCTGCAGCAGATTTTTTAGATAGTTCCCATAAATATTTTGCTAATTTCTTTAAACCATCTTTAACTTTATCTTGTATAGAATTATTATCTGGGGGTTTATCCGGTTTATTGGGAGTAGGCGAAGATTTTAAAGCATTTGATATTGCTAAACCAATTGTTGTAAATAACATAGTTACAGCTGTTAAAATTGAAAGAATTGTTATTCCTTCTAATTTAAATAATAACTTTATTCTATCTTTCAATGATATTTTAGAATCTGGTTTTATCAACAAATCTTTAAAAATAACTTTCAATTTTTTAATATGATTAAGATCATATGATTTTAATAATGTATCTCTTTCTTTTTCCTGTAATTCTTTGTTATATTTTAAATCATCTATTTCTTTTTCTAAAGCTAACTTTCTCCTTTCATACCATCATAATCATCATCATAATCATCATCTTCACCTAAATTAGTATTATATTCTGGCTCATTACCGTCATTAAAACTTGTTTCACTAAAATCAGGTTGTTGTTCATCACTTATACCAGGTTCATCTAAAGGATCCAATGGAATATCTTCTCCAAATTCTACATCCATTTATATAATAAAAAAATTAAATTTTAAAATATAATATTCCTCCGATTACAATTCCTATACAAGTTATAGCTAATTTAGTATTTTCATGGGATTTATTATCATCATTTAGTTTAATTATATCATGTTGAATAATATCGGTTTTAATATCTTCTGATGTATTGTAATCTTTTATTTTAGAATCATTATTTAATTTGATATTATTAGTTTTAGTTTCTGTTGATTGAATGTGTTTTTTATTTTTTTCACCTTCCATTAATTTTGGAGCAGTGATAATCTTTTTATTTATATCATTCAATCCAAATGAATTATTTATTGTTGCAGTTTTAATTAGATTATTATAACAAATTATGTTTCCCATCTTTAATACTAAATCATTAGAAATAATAAATAGATTAGGACCTATACAATAATTTAATCTAATATGTGATTTATCTAAATAATTTTGATATCTTACAATGTTTTCTGGAATCGATCTATTTTTATCATTATGTATGGAATCTTCAAATAAAACTTTAAATTGTTTTTGTGTATCGAATGATGTATTCATATTTCCAATTATTGGGGATCTTGTTTCAACTTGCGCACCTAAAATACATATCAAATAAGTTCTAATTGATTGATTTATTCTTTCTATACCTGATTTAGTAAAACCTTCACTATTTTCTAAAATAAAATAAACCCAACCATTATTGTTTTCTTGTTTTAAATTATCATAAAATGTCGGTAATTTATTGAAATTTAATGTTTCTAAATCCTTAGTTTCTATTTTACCATAACCTAATTTATTACTATAGATATTATAAAAACTATTAGATGGTATGGGAAGTGCACAATATTCTGCAATCTTTTTAGGGCAAGGAAGTGATCTTATTGTTCCAATTTTTGTTCTAAAATCAGAATTATTTATATCTATATTAAATTCATTACAAATTTTATAAAACTTTGATAAATTAATATTATTATCTAATTCTTTAAAATATCTAGATCCTGGTAAAGCGCACTCTAATTCATTTAATATTATTCTTATTTGAAAGTATGTATGAAATCTAAATAAACTTTGAATTAATTTATATTTAGAATTATTCAAATGATCATTCCAACTAATTCCACATCCTGTTGTTGCACAATAAACAGCAAAATTTAATTGGTTCTGCCAACACTTCATGTTAGATTTTAATAACCATTGTTTTTCATCTTTCAATTTCTTAAAATTAATTAAATATACATGAAATATATTTTCCATCTTTGCATTAAAATTATTAGTTTCAGTGACATAAATTTCTAGATTAGTTAATGAATCTAAAACTTCATTTCTATATGTAATATCTTTATTAAAATCTATTGCAGGAATATTATATTTAAGTGATTTATTATATTGGAAAACTTTTGGAAAACTATCTGCCATTTATATAACTAAAAAATTAATAATTAACTAATTCTTTTAATAATTTATCTTGTTCTTCAACTGTTATATGACCATTTAAACTTATTATATAATCTAGTGTATTCGTTAATTTATTAATTTCTTTTATATTAGTTTTAATTTTTTCTTAATTACTTTTTATATTTAATTTTGAACTTATACCGGTTAAAACACTTGAACTTAATCCTAATACACCAATTGATATAGCTAAAGGTGTTAATGGACTGAATATTGCTAGAAATGTTATTACAGAACTAATTGTAACCGAACCACTTATAATCAAATAATATATAATTTTACTTTTTAAATATTTTTTCTTTTTTACCTTTAAGTCACTTTCAAATTCTAATATTTGTTTTTCTAAATATGTTTTTAATTTAGTTTTATTTATATCATGAGGAATAATATCAATATTATCAACTTTATCTTCCATTTATTTGGCCAAAAAAATTACTAATTAGTAAATTTATACGCTACAAATATAACAATAACTGTTCCACCGAAAATCCATATTATTTCATATTTCTGTTGTTCTTTACTAGGGGTATAATAATCTGATAATTTAGGATTGTATAGATGTAATTTTTCTTTATTTGTTACCGCGTTATATAAACTCATTGCATCATCAACTGATTGAAAATCTCTATGTGAAATCTTCTGATCATATAATTCCTTGTTAATATAATCCATATAGTTTTGTCGTTTTTCTCTATATTCTTCCGCTGCTTTATTGTATTTCTCTAATGCTAAGTTATGTCTTCTTTGTTCTCCTAATGAACTATTTTTATCAATATGTTTAAATAAATATCCACCACCAGTAAATGCTAAAGCGTTAACAATTGCCGATCCTATAATAGTTATAATTGCAGAAGCCATTTATTTAACAAAAAAAATTATGCATTTATATGGGAGGAATATATTTTTGTTTTTCCAAATAATCAATAGTTAAATTAGATAAAGTAACTGCTAATGTTAATTTTAAAATATCATTTATATCAAATCTATCAACATTAACACTTCCCATTTTGAATACTTTTTTTAATACCATTGAATAACCAACAGTTCCAACTGATAGTAATGCGCCATTATATAATCCAGTTATTATCCACTTATTATCACTCATTTATTTATCAAAAAAATTACTATCATCAAAATATTTAGTTATCTTAGTGATGATTAATTCAACATTTATTTCATTACTACTTTGATGATTATCATATATTTTGGATAATATGTTTTTAATATCATCAATAATTCCATCTTCATTTAATTCATAATATTCTAAAGGTGATTTAATTAAATCAATTACTTTTTCTATATTATAATTTTCTTTATTAATCATTGATGCATTGTTAAATGATTTACTTTTTATATCAGTAATTACATCATTTAGTTTAATTCTCATTTCTTTACCATGTTTAAAATCAAACCCAAAACATATACTCGGTCCAACAGTTATATTCATTTATATAGTGAAAAAAATTACTCTTTACATCTAACAACTAATTCATATTACAGGGAATTACATGGGAAATTATTTAAATCAATTAAGTATCCATTATTATTTCTAATTTCTAATCTAAAATTATTAAAACGAGGAATGCATGGTTTGAAATCACATTCTGTTAAATTATAATTTATTTGCGTTCCAAATTCTTTAACATTCTTCAATGGTAAAATGTTTAGTAAACCAGAATTACAAGTTATATCTTTAGTTGCTTCGAATGTTTTTGTAGGATCGATTAAATTGCAATAAATATAAAAATGTGTGTAAGGTATTAAGTTTTGTGTAGTAGCGTCAATATTTGTAAAAGATCTATCTGGAAGAATTCCTAACAGTTTAGCTATAGGTTTTTTACCATAAATTTATGTTTTTCACTATTAGACAACCTTATCTTTATTCTATCAGAACTCTCACTTTTTAAAAATCTAATACTAAACCCAGAACTACTACCTAATTTGTGCCAGGCTTTTCTATTAATTTCTTGTGCTAATGTATCTAAATTATATAACCCCGGTTTTAATTATATATAGACCCATTCATTTTTATTTTTATTAAAAATTAAAAAAGCTCTATGTTCAATAGTTTTATTCGATATATTGTAAAAAGAATTACATATATACTTATATTAACTAATTTTAAATCTACACAATTCTTAAATTCTCTATCTAATTGTACTAGTAAATTATGTGATTTATAATTTGTAAGTCTTCTAGAATCAACAAATTTTCTGTATTCTTTTAATTCCGCCATTTATTTTACATATTTTCTTATTCGAAATCTATTTCATGGTGCCCTTTTTCATTCTTACCTTTGTATACGAAATAGAAATCTCCAGAACATAATTCTTCTAAGTCTTCACTTGATAATCTATGAAATCTATCCGGTAAATATGTTCTGAATTTATATGTATTTCCTTTTAATCCTTCATATTCTAAGTGTATAACTAATTTATCTCCATAGTTATTAGTAACTGTATCAATATTTGTAATTAGATATTTCTTATGGATTGTTAATTCTGTTAACTTTTTGAATTTATAATCTACAGATTTTATATTTGTAGTATCTTTTATTCTATCTAGAAATAATTTGTTTTTCTCACTGTGCGCTTGTTTACTCTCCATTTTAATAACATATTTTTATTAAAATTTGATTAACACGTTAGAATTCTTTTCATTATCTCGTTATCTTTTGTCTCTTCCCTTTTAAATTTTAAGTATTCATCTAAATTGCAACCATAAGCAACTGTATGAATTCCATCATCTAAAATATATCTTTAATCATCAAATGGGTTTAGACTTATCTTTTCAATTTCTTCAATAAACATATCGTGGTACTCAGATCTTAAACATCTCATCTTATGTTTTCTAACTTCTTCATTGAATATACAATTGATGTAATCTTTGAAATGAATATTCTTTTCTACTACACTTTTGGTTATTCCTTTTAACTTTTTAGCTTCATGTTCTTTAGTTTTATATGAATACATTTTAGATCTAATACCGATGAATTCAATCATTTCTTCACCACCTAATTCATCTTTGAATTTACCGGGAACTTTTTTATTATCATTGCTAAACAATTCTTGATCTTTAGGATAATAACTAAAATCAAAATGATGTTTTAATGTTTTTAAATCATCAGTTATGTTATCAGTTTTTATCTTTAATATGTAAGAATCGGTATCAAAATATAATATTTCTATATGTTTTTCTCCAAAAAGTGGTTGTAATATATTATAATAGAATTCATACATTAGTAATTTTGATAATTCTAAAACTGAAGCGCCAACATAGATTGGTTTATTAAATTTCATTGATGTTCTTCTCATCATAACTGCGGCTAAATTTTCATCAAATATTCTGTTACCAATGAACTTAGGATATGTTTGTAAATGTCTAATTCTTTTACCATTACTGACTAACTCAATATCATTTCTATTTCTAATATTTTCACAAGTCTTACCATAGAATGCATTATTCATTAACTTGAAGAAATCTTCCTCGAAATCAGTTTTAGCTTCAGTTCTCTGTTTGGTGTTAAAATCTATATATTTTTTTAACCACTTAGATTGACTAAATGAAATATATCTATGTACTTTTTTTAGAACCATTCCTTGTTTAGATAAAACTTTAACATTCTATAATGTACTACATAATTATATTTATCTTCTTGAGATACCATTAACTTTTCTGTATGAATATGATTTTCGGGTTTAATTCTTTTTTGATAATTTGATAATTCTTCATGAGTTACAGTTTTATGTTCGGGACAGTAAGCTAGATTTCTAGATTTAAATTTAATATGTTCAGGATATTCTAAATCTACAACAAAAAAGTAACCAGTATCTGAATCATCTGCAATATCTAGAATTCTTTTCTTCCAATCAAATTTATCATTATTTTCATTCTGTAAAACTTCAGTTAATTCAAATACTCCATAAGGTTGTGGTTCCATCATTGCCCAACCATACAAATTATTTGCATCTATATATAATAACTTATATCCAGGGTTATCATTTACATTGAATCTATCACCTAATACACCTGAAACTCCTCCTCTTATAGATTTTTCAAATGATAGTAATTGATCTATATTTGTTAACAAATCCATTTTTATATTTGTAAATTTCAATCCACAATCCCATGTTAAACCTGGTGATGAATAACAATGACAAGGATCAATATTAAAATATTTTAGGTTTACATCTCTAAACCTTTCGAATATATCGGTTAATAATAATACATCTGATTTTAAATATAAATCTACTAATTGGCCATGATTTTCTATTTTGAAATGATTCCAAATATTCAATGTTCTATTATAGACTTCATCTTTAACATATTCATTTTTTAATTCATCATAAAATTGTTCTTTCAATAATTCAGTTATATTGAAATCATTATGTGATTTATAAAATGAATATGGAATTGCACCTTTATATCTCATTAATTTAAAATCATCAATATTTGGGTAATATTCTTTTAATATCTTTAATTCATCATCAACTAATGATTTTGATAAGTTATCTAATGAACTATGTAAAAATCTATATGAATCTATAAATCTTAGGCAACCAAATTGGAATGATATATAATTCTCAGATGTTTTAGCTAACATTCTAAATTTATAAGTTGGTATTTTATCTTTTGATCTATTTGAATTTAATCTTTCTATTTCATTATTAATTTCTTCTATTTTATGGCATAACTGTTTGATAAATAAATGTGCATCATATCCTGATAGATTATGAAATATAACTGGTACAAAATTAATTTTCCTAGCTTGCAAATTGCAATTCTCATGCGCAGCGCCTCTAAACTTTCCATTCAAATGATCATGGTCTCTTACTTTTTTATCTCTAAAATTATATATCTTTTCACAATAATAACATTTATCTGCAAACGCAAATTCTTCTTTATCTTCTTCTGTCATTATAATTTCTATATTTGTATTCAATAATTTACTAAATCTTATTTCATATTCAATTAATAAGTCACAAAAATGATTGATAACATTTTCATTTCTATAATCATAATATTCACTTTCAATTAGTTCTGGATAATCAGATTTTATATATAACCCGAAAGCTGCAGCTGATTGATGAATCTTTTTAATAGTATTTGTTTTTGGTGGGTCATCTGAAAAATCATTTTCATTTGAATTTAATTTCTTTCTTTTATAATATATTTCTTTTCTATCTTGATCAGTTAGTTCTTTATTTAATGATTCAAAATCTCCATATATAACAAATGGAACTTTATTTTTGTAATCATATTTTTTGAATTCTAATATTTTATCTTTTTCATTTGGTAAAACTAATTTACAATAATCATGATTATCACATAATTGTTTATGATTTAATAATGTACTTTCATTACTGAATCGATGTAAACATTTTCTACAAAGATATATTTTATGGTGATCATTTTCTGATTTAAAAAATAAATCTATTTGTTTAATCCACATATAATGATTCTCATAATATAATATATCTATAACATCGTTTGAATCATAATCTTTTGATAGGTATAAAGGTTCTAATGTATAATGTTTTATATTGTTACCTTTTGTATTTGGTAATTTGATTAAATCAAATACATTTATTCTTAAATTATTATCTCTTTCTATCTTTGGGATGTTTTTAATTCTGACAGGATACTTATCTATCTTATAATTATTTTCAAATGGTTTATAATGAGTTAATCTAAAACTATGTGTAATATCTTCTGTTGGATGTAAACAACTTATTATAGCCCATAGAAAACATTTATCATCTTCATTTTGTATATTTATAACAGCATTAGTTTTAAATGGTAGTTCAATATAACTCGATGCTTCAATATCTGGTTCTTTATAATATGATACATTATTTTCATCAATTGGTTTTGATTTAGTTAACTTATTATATTTTGTGTTATAAACATGTAAAGTCATAAATATTATTTCATCAAATATTAAACCAGATCCTTCAAAATATTTCTCTTCTATTTTAGTTTTTACTTCATTATAACATTTATCATCTATATGTTGTTTAGATATAATATGTTGTGAATGAGAATTTATATTATATATTGGTTTATCTTCAGATTTTATTAACTTTACATTAACTGATATACTAATTTTAGGATATTCAACATCAGTTATTATTTTTATTATTTCATTCATATTTTCTAAATGTTTTTTATTTTCTTCTAATGTTTTTCCTTTATGAAATTTAAACTCGATAGCTGCTGGACCAATATCACTTTTAAATGCTTCGGTTATCTCTACTTCTTTTTTATTATCTAATGAATTAATATTAATTTCTTACATCTTCTATGTATGGTCTTTTATTGTTTAATTTATTTTTTATGCTTTTAATTGTCTTCTGTTTCTTATCATTATCTTTATCAAAATAATCTTCACCTAAAATATCATTATTCTTATTTCTAAAATGACTTTTAGATTTTAAATGTTCTTTATAATATCTTTTATCACTGAATGATTGATTACATGTATCACATTTGTATGTTTCCTTTTCATTCTTTAATTCATCTAATTTAGTTTCTAATATATCATCTTCATATTCTAGTTTCAATTTATTCTCTAAATGTGTTTTAGTTTTATTGTGTCTTGATTTTTGGGATTTATCTATATTGATATTACATGTTGGACAGTAGTACTTATTTGCTTCCATTTTAATACTAAATTTTTTATTAAAATTGATTTTAGAAGTTCAATGATTTATATCATGCATGATTTCAATCACACTTTACTAACACTTTTAATGTTTAAAAATCTAACTCATACAAATATGAATATTGAAATAATGTTGTAAATATATACTTTTATATTGAATAATCTGTCAATTTAAATGTTATTCATATATATATATGAATATTTTAAGAGTAATAGGGGTAATGGGCTTTCATATCAAAGGTTGAAGGGGCGAGTGAGTAAAAAATGAAAATAATAATAATTTACAGTTGAATTAGGAGTGTGCGCGACTAATTCAACTGTAAATTATTATTATTTTCATTTTTTACGAGCTCGACCGTTCGACCTTTGGTATGAAAGCCCATTACCCCTATTACTCACTTCTAGCTGTATCATAGAATTGTCGAGCTTGGCCAGCAGGGATGCTGACTATCAGATTATCGACATATAGATTATCGTTCATCATGAGAGTGCACGGACGTTCAACCACCTTCAGGTGATGTCATAACGTCGCATTGAAAATAAACGGCGAGCTTTTAGCTCCAAAGAGAATCACTTTGAATCGCCATACCACAAGGTCACTTGTGGGGTCCTCAGGATCACTGAGCCATAAAAAACGTGTACAGTCTTGTCATGTGGATGTAACGAAATCTGAAGGAATGCTTTCTCAATATCAGATATCAATGCAATATCGAACAAATGTAATCTTAGCAAAATCGACGATATGTTATTTTGCAGCGCTGGACCGCTCTCCAGACAATCATTTAAACTCGGAGTATATGACGACGCGCGACTACTACAATTAAAAACGATTCTGAGCGGAGTCGTAACAGAATCAGCGCGATATACCGGATGATGGGGCAAGTAGTGTAACCTGGACCTCGCAGCGTTATTAACATCATACACCCTTTCAATAAATCCGCGGTTGAATTGGTCTTGCATGACGTCCGAGTAATATTTCAACTCACCGCGCTTCATTGAACGCTTAACTGTTGACTCGTTTATACGTAAAGCTTGCATATAGTTCGTCGGTAACGGGGATGGTTGCTTTTCCAAGGTAAGCGTGCCTTGTACCTTTCACCGTTGAACGAAATGGAATTTCGACAATACCCTTCTAAGTCAAATAAGTCAGTATCCCCATGGGTCTCTGAAATACCCTTTGACTCAAGTTCCCAGAACTCACATTGGCGGTGAGCGAATCATTCGACTCAAAAACGCACTGTGCGGTGACGCATGAACTGGTAGGTAGGGACGATGGTATCGGTAGCACTGGCTTCAGTTAAATGGGTCCAGATAACAAATACCCGATCTTTGACTGAACAGCTGAAGGGCCGTCGCCCTTAATTACTGGACCTTCAACGATGTCCCAATAATTATCGGCGCCTATAAGTAGATCAATATTATGAAGTTCTCCATCAGTGATCGGTTTAGCTAACTTCAGCCCTCTCAAATGGGTAGCCGACTCGATCACTTTGTGCCGAGCGTAATTTCTCAACATGCCTGTCACGCATGGCACCACATACACCTGAATAGGAATATGTCCCGTATTTCTTATAAGATACACTCTCACAATGTCCGCGAGTATTTGTACAGTTTTACCGCCAAAGCCACTAATAGATTTAATTTCGGTACCCAGCGATTGTAAGCCGAGTGAAGACGATTTCTCGCGGGTTATATAACTTTCCTCTGCAGCATTATCAAACAAAGTATTAGCTTGACACGGTTCACGTTCATAGTTAATATCCTGTAGTACGGCGGTTTGTAACATGACTTCATTCTTTTTTGAGTCCGACGAATGATGACACTGTGCTGACGTATTCCCGGCGGATGCATCAGATTTGTATTCGGCACTAGACGTATTAACAGCTGTCGATTGCTGTGATTGTAAACCGCTGCCAAATTTTATTGCACATAAACTCGTATGGTGCTTATCGGAGCACCTCCGACACCGCGTTTGAGAATTACATGCGCCCAAGCGATGCGACGCTCGCAGACAGTTAAAACATAAACGTTTTGAACGCGCGAATTTAAGTCCATCTTGTAGCGATGTCACTTTGGTACAATTTACGGATGAATGCTTATTATTACAATAGACGCAGTCCTCGTCGAATAAGGATAACGAACAGCTGAACCCGATGGTTTACTTCGCGACTGAACGCTCACCGGTAACGCAAGAACATCAGAATTCACATTTCCTAAGGTTGAATTCGTAGTGACAGAAATATCGGTACTACTGGGGTTCGAACTGGCTGACGTGCGATCACAAAATTCCAATAACACTAATTCATGTGATAACGCCGTTATCAATTCATCGTATGTGAATGTGACCTTGTCATTGTGGCGTGATATATTTCGGATGACATCGACTGATAATTTCTTTAGAATACCCTGAACCAGTAAGTAATAGGGAATATGTTGTTCTAGATCAAAGGTCGAAAGGTCGAGTGAGTAAAAAGTGAAAAAAAATAATTTGAAATATCTTATTTTGAATATGAATATTTAACTTTATATGTTTCAAATCAAATAACAATTTAACTTACTACGTAACAGTTATTCATTAACTAATTTCTCAATGCTTTAACTACTATATATTTGAAACATACAGCTTAATCTTATTTCAATATAGAATTATTATTCTTTTCATATTCGATATGTTTGATTGTCTGATAATGTTTTGATTTATGTGATTTAAATATTTGCCACCACAATAACAATACACTTTTTCATTAGGATTGAATTTTCTAAATTCATCATCTAAATTACATTGAACTGCAACATCTTTAAATGATTGTTCATTATCCAATTCACATTGAATACCAATATTTGATGAATTTTCATTATAGATAATTTGTTTATTATGAAAATTGAAATAATATAATTGTCTTTTTTCAATTCTTAATTTAATCAAATCATTGTAATCTTTAGCAAGTATCATATCACTTTTTCTTCCATTGAAAGGAGTTTTAAGAATATTTATTATGTTTTCATCTAAAGTTCCTTTTAATTTTAAAACTGTATTAAATATTTTAGGATTTTTAACACCATTATCAAAAGTATCAATTAGTTCAGTAATTAAATATGTTTCATTTGATGATATTTGATTAATCATAGTTATGTTATCGATTTTATAATGTCTTGCGGACACTAAATTTGTTGCTGAAATATAATTTCTAATGTTACTGTGAAAATGATTTATTGGTTTCTTTTATTTCGATTTTGAAGTTGGGTTCTTCTTCTTCTTTCTTCATTTTAATAACAAAACTTTTATTAAAACTCATTCAAATATAAATATTCAATGATTTAAATATGAATTATTTCAATCACACTTTGCTCACACTTTTTATGTTTAAAAATTGATTTTAATTCTAACAACTCGTTAATTACTCGTTACTTTTTCTCACACTTTTTATGTTTGCACTTTACTCACACTTTACTCACACTTTTTATATTGAAAATTTATTTTTTATTATTCGAAATCTATATTTGATCTTATTTTTCTAGATTATTATGCTAACACTTTACTCACCTTTTTAAATATGAATATTTTAAGAGAAATAGGGAATAAGTTGTTCTAGATTAAAGGTTGAGAGGTTGAGTGAGTAGAAAATGAAAAATAAATTCGAGTGTGCGAGAATTTCTTTTTCATTTTTTACTCACTCGACCTTTCGACCTTTGATCTAGAACAACATATTTCCTATTACTCCAGTAAATCCCCTATTGCGTTAGTGCTTTGACCTAGCTTAGACAATGTCCGAACATAACTGACAATGTCATCGTGAAACGACCGCAACGATGTAGCGTTATTCTCTGGCGGTTTCCTATGTAGTAATGCTTCCATTAATGCGCTTATTTGTGTATCCGACTGGCCGAACCTAGATTTCAGAATTTTCAACGCTTCATCGTAGTTTTTACTCGAAGCCGTTAATCCCTCTATTGATTTAAGAGCTGAACCAGTCAGATGATCCTGTAGGTACCTGAATTTGTTTATATCAGGCAAATCATCGTTCTTATTAATCGCCACACCAAAGGAATCCCAAAACTTAGTCCATGTGAGAGGATCTCCGTCAAACTTAGGCAGGCTTTTGGGCAATCTTATACTCGGACTTTTGTGGCCATTATCACTACTGTCTCTGCCGTTAACTTTTAAGGCGGATATGAATGCCCCAATGTGCACTAAACCGTCCTGTATCTTACGGTCATAAACATCATAATCTTCATTTAGGCTCTCAAAATCCGTGTCGACTTTTGTAGCGTTCAATAAATCTGCGTGCACCGAATTTAATGACTCTCTGTTGGATTTCACTTTAGAGACAATGTTCTCGAGTTTAGCTTTAGTAGTGGTAATATCTAAATCACCCAACGTCGTTGTTAAAATGCTTGAAGCATCGTTTAAATACCGGGTTGTGACGCTCCTAAAAGACTTCCGTTTGGATTTCAGGAGATCCATTTCAGCTTGTTCATCCGCCATAGTTCGCAAAATTTTAATAGTTCACAAATTCCACCATTGTATAATCCAACGTTATTCAAGATCCGGCTCGAGGGACCATTCTGTCAGCGTTTGCAGGACAGAAAGTAGAAGACTCTAATACAGTATTTACAACAGTTCATTTACAAATCACAACATAATCCATTACACAGATTGAAACAGCGAGATGAGCGGCGGGCAGCTTGCGTGTCGTCAAACGTACAACAACCATTTAAGCGATGGACTCGCCGACAGGTTATTTGACTCTGGGAAATCGAATGTTAGGCCTTATATAGTCTTTATGGATTTCGAAAAAGATTTTATAAGGCACTACATCAGCTATTACTAGACAAGCCTCTAGGAAATGGTATCAATGATGGGTCGCTTAAATGGCTCAGTTGTTTTCTCCGATCGAAAACAGGGGGCCGAAATCAACACAACTGTCTATTCTTGGAAATAAGTAGATCTAACTAGTGGAGTCACTCAATGTAGTATCCTTCTCTTCACAGTCCTGATAAATGATTTAAAGAGTAACGAGAGAAATCCCACAATAAATTCGAGAAACTTGAATAGAAGAGTATTTATATTTGTGCAACGTTTCGACTTTTAGACTATAATCCATCATCAGGCGTTTTGAGAACAGGAGAATATTAGAAGATCGTTACAAGACCAATACAATAGAAACAAAGCGAATTAAAATGTTGAAAGGAGAATAGATGAAAGTAATGACATAACAGCTGGAAAACAATAGTAAAGTTAGCAAAGGCAAACTAGGGGCAACTATAAGTAATATAAATTAGTATTAAAGTAATATAAAACAAAAGACAAAAACTAAAGTGAAAACGTGAGTACAAGCTAAGGGGTAATCAGATGAAAACAAAGAGAAGGAACATTAGATAATCAGGGAGGGAGTGGAAACAAGCAAGCGATATTGAAGGCACCCAATGGAGGGAATCAATATAACGGGAGTACAAGAGAAGCGAGAAATTTGGAGGTCACAAAGTTTTTTTTTTTGGGGGGGGGGTGATATTGTTGATGATATTCTTGCGCTTATACGAATGGTCAGAAAATGCAAACAGCTTTTTAAAAGAAATCTTCATTTAAGCCTATGTTGGCCTACGTATGCGCGTAGGCCTAGCATCCGGACAAATGAGGCTTAGGCCTATTACGCTATAACCCTCCTAAACATCGTATTCCTACACCTTTATTAAATAGGGTAAGGTCTCATGGAGTATTCGATTTGTAAAAGCAATTTCATTTTCGGATAAGAAACAAATCTTTTGTGCTACGTGTCTTAGCAATGTTGCCTGATTTTCTGTTGCAAATTTTGTTTGAAGTTCAATCCATGTGTCCGTTGATAAACACAACAATTATATTGTGTTTGTTTGAAAAAGTAAAGCCCAAAGGTCGCGTAGGACCTCACTAGATAATTCAAGCGGCCTAGAAACGATCTCCTATCACCCGCGGTATTGGAAACACTGAATCCGAATATAAAGCGTGAGTTCAGCTTATGGATAAGAATGTGTTATAAACAGGTATTCAGTAAATTTCCTGTGGATTTGGTAAAATCGGTATGTACTGTAGGACAAATAGAATATTGATATTTGGTTGAAGTCCGCGGCCGAATCACTGGTAGTAATAAATTCATTCATTTTAATACCTCGTCAACACTATAACTTTTCTCCGCTGCGTCTGTTCAGCGTGTTTAGTTTAGGCCCACGGCTGGCGCCGGTACTGAAATGATTCATCGTCGTAAATATCCGGCAAATTTGGTAAAATAAATTAGAATACAGTTTGAAGCCCGCGGCCAAATCACTGGGAGTAATAAATTTATTTGTACTTGATTTGATTATCATAGCAAGGAGAACTCGCAGCGTATCCACGGAACGACGACGTAAAGACACACGTTGATTCATCGATGTTTACAGCTCGACAGTGCGTATAATATTTAGAGTAGTAAATATCCTGTGGATCGGCAAAGTGTAAGCGATGAAGAAGTAGGTAATTGATAAAATTACTGTTTGAAGACCGAGGCTAAAGTGAAGTCTTGTGGTAATAAATTTGTTTATTTATACTTGAATTGATAATGGAAGTGACGAGCAGCCTGCGGTGGTTTTCGGGATGACGAATCAGAAAAACATGTCGCCCCATTGAATGGGGCTCAATTTTCGATGTTTACGGCGGGACACTGCTTTTGTAACGTTGATTCATCAAAATTCCCAAGCAGTAGGTCGAAGTGAGCTAAATGAAATAAAACGGTTTGTATCGGAATAAACAGCGCTAAGGTAAGAAAGCCTTAGCAGTTTTGACTAAGTTTCAAATAATAACAATAAACATGCGAATATCAATAGGGTCTTCTGTGATGTTACAGAAAACCCTAATAAAGGTAAACTAGACTGAGGCAATGCCACGAATGCCCCCGGCCCCAGGCCTGAAAATCACAGCGTGAATTTACGGGTTTGTGGTAAATGCGTTAGAAATATCGGGCCCACGATTATTTCTATTAGGATGACATTAGAGAAAATGCGAACAAAGTGTAATTGACAGCTCTAGGCCATAATTTGAATCGTTCAACAATTGCGGCCTCTGTTAACGTTGTTTTTCACGTCACCTCCCTGGTGGCTATAATATCAATAGAATCGACTAAATTTTAAATAGGGGTTTGACCCGGGTAATACAGGTGTACCAAGTTTGAAATAAATCGGTCAAAAATTGCGGCCGTTAAGCTGTTAACGTCATTTTTCATGTCGGCACCCCGCTCGTTTTGGCTATTTTTCAAATCAAATCGACCCAATTCTAAATAGGGTTCTTGCCCAAGGGATATCCTACTCGTGTACCAAGCTTGAAATGAATCGGTTACCAATTGCGGCCTCTAGGCTGTTTAACGTCACTTGCGACGGCAGCGTGCAGGCGCGGGTAAATCTGAAGTTGAGTTGGGGGCATAAAAATTAGCCGGTGGCATTTCGGGCGATCAGCAGTTAGGGAACAAACCGGGTATTAACGTTTCAAATGTATAGGCCTACTTATGTACATACATACGTATGTAGCAGACAATGGTTTATTTATTTAAAAAGTGAATTATTTAAAAACTAAATGAGTAAGTGGATAGAAAATAAAACGGTTAAACTTTACATATATTCATTTTGATATTTACCGTCGAAACAGTTTGACAACCCCAGCGACACATATTTGCTTGGTTACGAGAAACACAACTAGGCTTGTAAACGTCCACTTGAATAATGCATATACTACGGCAACTCGTCTATGACAACAGCTATCAAATTATCCCAGCTTAATTAATCAATTCGATTGAGCTAATTTCATAGATACATGTACGAACACAGTTTAACTTCTGGTAAAAGTTAAAAGTAATCTTTCTCCTGCACTTAACAAGAGCTCCCCATTTAATCCGCGAGTAACCTACACTCGATGTATGTATATTGCGCTCTACGTACTGTATATAATCGTTTTACTCGAGGAATAATTGACATAGAGACTCGATCAGTCAATTGAAATCGTACGTACAAGTTGTTCGCGCTGACATTGCATTTTTCCATATGAAGGAATGAGGCCCGCTCTGCTGTGCCATTGTTTGACATGTTTGACGAGTATAACAGGGCTAGAGGTATTCCGAATGCTTTAGTAATTCTCTTTTGGTTTAGGTTCTGTGTTCGGCGACCAGAAAAGCTAGTATGATCGTGTTATAGTGGCATATATGGGGTGTCGGTCACTGACCTCCTTTCAAACGCGGAAGAGGGATTAATCATTATTTTGTCATGGTTCATTGTTTTAGCTCCAGCAAGATAATATCGATCAAGTTCATGTTTATTATCAATCTTAGAAAAAACTTTTCCGTGGAAAGAAGGCTCACTGCAAATTGTAAACCTTAATTTTGAACCAACCAACTTTAATATTTTGTATAACTCTACAATTGTTGTATAACAACTTTAGTTTGATTAACTATAATTTAATAGTTTAATTTCATTTCCAGATGGTTTAATCTTCAGCCGGTTTGCTATCGCATTGTATTACGACAGAAATATCAAAAGAGAATATAGCTGCTAAGCAGCGATGACGGGTTTTCTGCAAAGCCATTCAGAATGATGGGAATTGTAGTAAATTGAAATACCGATACATAGAATAAAATGCATTGACAGATTCGAACCCAATATGCAACCAATGTGTAAACGTTAAATATGATCAGCTTTGAAACCGAACATACGCGGACGTACAATCAACAAATATGAATTTATTTGACCAGGCATTTATTTTGGCATTCAAACATCATGATACTGTATTATCACCATCCTTAAAAATGGATCCGTCCTAACAAGAACTCATCTTAAGCACCTACTGAGTCGATGGATTGAGTGAATTTACAGATAAGAACGTATTATGATTTAGAATGGATTTAAGAAGTTAATGTTTTTATTGAAATATTTGAATAAAAACATATATTGTAGTGATTTCATGACGTGGTTCACCTGGGCGTAATATTCGGTCGCTTCTTAGACGTCGTTTACACATGTTACTACGTTGTCGACGTATATCTTATCTCGGAGATCAGGTGCTACGTTCGATTGATGTTGTTCAAGATGAGCTTTGATGACGGAATTCAGAATAAATGGTGAACATGCCGCACCGAAAAGTCTGGAGTTGAATCGGTAAACAATCAGCTCGCTGTCTGGATTTTTTTTATATCGCTTATCCAATAGAATTTGGTGAAATCGCGGTCGGTCTCGTCTAATCCTACATGTAGGAACGCCTTCTCGACGTCGCTGGATAAGGCTACAGAAATAGACCGAAAATTTAACAGTAGGTTCGCGAGGTCATTGATCAGCGGTGGACCTGTCTCCAAACAGTCGTTGAGACTGGGCGCGATGTGGATTGACCGACAGCTGCAGTCATAAACGACTCGAATCGGCGTAGTTTTGGAATCCTTCTTGACGGCGTGGTGTGGAATATAATGCCCACAGGAATTGTCATCGTCGTATACGCGCTCGATGACTTCCCGCGCTTCTTGTTCGCCGATTATGCGGTCGTAAATGCGGAGCATATTTTGGCGGTAAACGTTTAGCCATAGAGCGTGTTCTCTTTTTCGCGATTTCGCTGTTCGTGGGTAGTGGTGGGTGTTCTGATTTCCACGGTAACTTGGCAACGTAATGGTCTCCTTCGTTGCGCAGATAGTCGTCGCGATACGTGTCGAAGCTGATGTCATCATCATTTGGTGCCTTAATTCCAAGTGATTCTAGATCCCAAAAGTTTTGGAGTTAATCACGTTCAAATTGATCATTTTTTGTCATGATCAGCATAGTCATCGCATCTCGCGCGGTGTTATTCCGATAGGGCCCCGACAGAAGATTGCCCAGTTTAGACGCCAGCGCTGTGGGTCCATTTCCTCGCACGATGTGATTCTGCACGATTTTCCAGATAGTAGTCTACCCCGATCAAAACAAATATTTGGAATGAATCTTGGTTTGATATGGGATGAGCTAGCTTAAGCCCCTTCAAGTACGGTA
This sequence comes from Tubulanus polymorphus, assembly GCF_964204645.1. Classification (NCBI taxonomy): domain Eukaryota; kingdom Metazoa; phylum Nemertea; class Palaeonemertea; order Tubulaniformes; family Tubulanidae; genus Tubulanus; species Tubulanus polymorphus. The sequence continues at coordinate 14,938,946 of NC_134030.1, read as the reverse complement.
GATTCACGAGCGGTGGTTTGAGAGCAGATATTGTGATGTTCCCATGTTCGGTCGTTGCTAAGTTGACCTTCACCTTATCGAAACATTTTTCGCGCGTATTTTCATCACCAAAAACTGAAAGGTTGATCGTTTCGCGCGAATCCGTCTTTAGCTTTAATTTTGCGGCGAGTTCATATGTTATGAATAAACGAGTTGACCCTTCGTCGAAAAGGATCGTGGAAGTGGCAGTCAGATTATCGTTCGTGTCAGTTTGTTTCGCCACCGCGGTTTTCAGCTGAACTGGTCCGTGCTGAGTCATGTTATCGGAGCGGTTCTCGGAACAGGTCGAGGCAAAGGATGCATTGACGTTTACGTTTTCGGCATCTGGATTCGATTTCTCGTTTCGACAGAGTAGCGTGTGATGTTTCCAGGTGCAGATTTTGCATCTCCATAAAGACATACATGTGTTAACTTTATGAGTCCCGAAAAAACTGAAACAGCGGTTATCTTTCCGAATAATCTCTTCACGTTTTTCGGTAGTAACTTTAGTACAATCGACCGGGTTGTGTGTACCTTTGCAGAAGGGGCACTGCATCGGTCTCTTGAAGCTAGTTCACGGCGGGTGGCTGTTTTTTCTATTTCCTGTTCCAGTGATGAAGGATGCGGTGTGGTTGTACTGATATACGAGGGTTCAGATAAAGACAAATCAGTCACCCCAGCTTGAAGAGCATCTATCTTCTTTTCTATCGACGTTCTGAGTTCTTGTAATGTTCATTCACTGTCTCCATGTTCGCGAGCGATTTGTGTCCTTAGACTATTCGGTAGTTTTTCCATGATTATAGGAATCAGAAGATCGCCGTAGTATTCCTCCGATTTTCCCAACGATTTCAGTCCTGGAATATGACTCTCTAATATATCATTAAAACGCCTAATGCTATCTACGTTCGATTCTGGCTTTGGTATATCCAAAAGCGCTGTCATATGAGCGTTTATAATTTTATGGTTTGGTCCATACCGTTTTGTTAAGAGTTAGAGAGCTTGTTCGTAATTGTTGTTGGACAGTGATAGTCCCGATATCCGTGAGCTGGGTGTTGTCATGGACTGCAGATTTAAACGCGTCGAAAAAGGTTATCCAATTGATGATATCCCCACTGAATTTGGGTAATTGAAGCTTCGGTAAATTCGTGTTCTGATGATGTCGCGTTGACGTCGGCGTTCGGATTGAATTCGGTTCTGGGACCAGAATGAGCTTGCTCACGTCGAATTGGACCGTCGGTATTTTTTCGTTCACTTCGATATTGTAATCATCCGCATCGGTTATCGTATTCCCAGGTCGGCGTCGCTAGTAAGTTCGATAATTTCCTCGTCGAGGTTCGATATTTCGCTGATCTTCCCTTCGATTTTGTTGAATGTGCTAGTAAGTAGAGCTAATTTCTTGTCTAGAAGTTCGTTTGCGTTGTGTAGTTGATCATCCGCTCGTTTGAATAGTTTCGTCAGTTGACCACGTTGAGTTTTTTGCGAAGTTTTCACACGGCTTAGGGTCCGTTGGCCCGAGAAAACATTCGTATCATCATCCATCCCGGTCACGGCACCAAAAGTCAAGGGTTCCATGTCAAATCAACAAGGCCTGTTACCACATGAGTAATAGGGATAATAGGCTTTCATACCAAAGGTCGAACGGTCGAGCTCATAAAAAATGAAAAACATGAAAATAATAACAATTTCTACTTGAATTAGTCGCGAAACTCATAAAAAATGAAAAATAATTCTCACACACTCGAATTTATTTTTCATTTTTACTCGCTAGAAAAAAGTGTGAGTAAAGTATGAGTGAAATAAATTCGAGTGTGTGAGAATTATTTTTCATTTTTTATGAGTTTCACACCTAATTCAAGTAGAAATTGTTATTATTTTCATGTTTTTCATTTTTAATGAACTCGCCCCTTCAACCTTTGATATGAAAGCCTATTATCCCTATTACTCTTAAAATATTCATATACATGAATAAAATATATATGAATAACATATAAATTGATAGATTATTCAATATAAAAGTGTGAGTGAAATAATTCATATTTAAAACATTGAATATTTATATTTGAATGAGTTTTAATAAAAATTTTGTTATAAAAATGAAGAAAGAAGAAGAAGAACCCAACTTTAAAATCGAAATCAATGAAACCAATAAATCATTTTCACAGTTTTACATTAAAAATTATATTTCAGCAACAAATTTAGTGTCCGCAAGACATTATAAAATCGATAACATAACTATGATTAATCAAATATTATCAAATGAAACTTATTTAATTACTGAACTAGTAGATACTTTTGATAATGGTGTTAAAAATCCTAAAGTATTCAATACAGTTTTAAATTTTAAAGGAACTTTAGATGAAAACATAATTAATATTCTTAAAACTCCTTTCAATGAAAGAAATAATGATATAATACTTTCAAAAGATTACAATGATTTGATTAACTTAAGAATTGAAAAAGACAATTATATTATTTCAATTTTGATAATAAACAAATTATCTATAACGAAAATTCATCAAATATTGGAATTCAATGTGAATTAGATAATGAAAAATCATTTAAAGATATTGCAGTTCAATGTAATTTAGATGATGAATTTAGAAAATTCAATCCTAATGAAAAAATTCATTGTTATTGCGGAGGTAAATATTCAAAATCACATAAATCAAAGCATTATGAAACAATTAAACATAAAAACTGGCGTAAAGAGTAACAATTCTACATTATAATTATTGAATTGAGTTAAATGATTTAAATATCTAATAGACTGTTAAAATGATTGTCGAACAATTTATCATTTCAACAGTCGAACAATTTATCATTTCAACTGTCAAACAATTTATCATTTCAACTGTCAAACAATTTATCATTTCAACTGTCAAACAATTTATCATTTCAAATGTCTAATCATTTCAACTGTCAAACAATTTATCATTTCAACAGTCGAACAATTTATCATTTCAACTGTCAAACAATTTATCATTTCAACTGTCAAACAATTTATCATTTCAACTGTCAAACAATTTATCATTTCAAATGTCTAATCATTTCAACTGTCAAACAATTTATCATTTCAACAGTCGAACAATTTATCATTTCAACTGTCGAACAATTTATCATTTCAACAGTCGAACAATTTATCATTTCAACTGTCAAACAATTTATCATTTCAACTGTCAAACAATTTATCATTTCAACTGTCTTATCATTTCAACAGTCGAACAATTTATCATTTCAACTGCCAAACAATTTATCATTTCAACAGTCGAACAATTTATCATTTCAACTGTCAAACAATTTATCATTTCAACTGTCAAACAATTTATCATTTCAACTGTCAAACAATTTATCATTTCAACTGTCTTATCATTTCAACTGTCAAACAATTTATCATTTCAACTGTCAAACAATTTATCATTTCAACTGTCTTATCATTTCAACAGTCGAACAATTTATCATTCCAACTGCCAAACAATTTATCATTTCAACAGTCGAACAATTTATCATTTCAACTGTCAAACAATTTATCATTTCAACTGTCAAACAATTTATCATTTCAACAGTCGAACAATTTATCATTTCAACTGTCGAACAATTTATCATTTCAACAGTCGAACAATTTATCATTTCAACTGTCGAACAATTTATCATTTCAACTGTCAAACAATTTATCATTTCAACTGTCAAACAATTTATCATTTCAACTGTCAAACAATTTATCATTTCAATTGTCAAACAATTTATCATTTCAACTGTCAAACAATTTATCATTTCAACTGTCAAACAATTTATCATTTTAACAGTCTATTAGATATTTAAATCATTTAACTCAATTCAATAATTATAATGTAGAATTGTTACTCTTTACGCAAGTTTTTATGTTTAATTGTTTCATAATGCTTTGATTTATGTGATTTTGAATATTTACCTCCGCAATAACAATGAAAATTTTCATTAGGATTGAATTTTCTAAATTCATCATCTAAATTACATTGAACTGCAATATCTTTAAATGATTTTTCATTATCTAATTCACATTGAATTCCAATATTTGATGAATTTTCGTTATAGATAATTTGTTTATTATCAAAATTGAAATAATATAATTGTCTTTTTTCAATTCTTAAGTTAATCAAATCATTGTAATCTTTTGAAAGTATTATATCATTATTTCTTTCATTGAAAGGAGTTTTAAGAATATTAATTATGTTTTCATCTAAAGTTCCTTTAAAATTTAAAACTGTATTGAATACTTTAGGATTTTTAACACCATTATCAAAAGTATCTACTAGTTCAGTAATTAAATAAGTTTCATTTGATAATATTTGATTAATCATAGTTATGTTATCGATTTTATAATGTCTTGCGGACACTAAATTTGTTGCTGAAATATAATTTTTAATGTAAAACTGTGAAAATGATTTATTGGTTTCATTGATTTCGATTTTAAAGTTGTGTTCTTCTTCTTCTTTCTTCATTTTTATAACAAAATTTTTATTAAAACTCATTCAAATATAAATATTCAATGTTTTAAATATGAATTATTTCACTCACACTTTTATATTGAATAATCTATCAATTTATATGTTATTCATATATATTTTATTCATGTATATGAATATTTTAAGAGTAATAGGGATAATAGGCTTTCATATCAAAGGTTAAAGGGGCGAGTTCATTAAAAATGAAAAACATGAAAATAATAACAATTTCTACTTGAATTAGGAGTGAAACTCATAAAAAATGAAAAATAATTCTCACACACTCGAATTTATTTCACTCACACTTTACTCACACTTTTTTCTAGCGAGTAAAAAAAATTCGAAAAATAGATTCGTGTGCGAGAATTATTTTTCATTTTTTATGAGTTTCGCGACTAATTCAAGTAGAAATTGTTATTATTTTCATGTTTTTCATTTTTTATGAGCTCGACCGTTCGACCTTTGGTATGAAAGCCTATTATCCCTATTACTCACATGAACTCAGATTTTGATGAAATTAGTTGTGTTGATACATCAATCATAGTCAAGTACACATCCCAAATTTCACAAAGATCGGATGAAAATTGATGAAATGGCGAGGGGCTATAAATTTTACGACTCAAACGAATCTTTTCCTCAACAAAGCCGCTTTTAGTTTGATGCAAAATGAAATTTGCTTTTAAAATGTGTAACTAGGCCTAATCAAAAGGATATTACAAAAGCAAACTTTGCCGGGCCAAGAGCCATATTGAATTCAATTTTTTCCGAACCATTATGCCTCTTTCATCATAACATTATTTATCCTATTTCAAGATCTTAGGCCTACAAGTAGAGAGAGGACCTACGTTGGGTTCAAATCGGAATTTTAAGATTTATTTCATTTAATTCCAGGTATTCACTGTAGATTATCAAAGACATGTGGCGTTGTGGGAGTTCATAGTTGTTTGATAATCCATCATTTGTAAGTGTAAGGCTATTTGAGGGATTCGAAACCGACATTTTGTAAATTTTGTAGCTTTATTACGTTTAATTCCAGATGTTTATCATGACACGTTTCATTTTGGGGGTTTGTCAGCGAGTTGGTATGCTGTCGGCAGAAGTAGTTTGATAATTCGTTTCATGTAAGTAAACAGCTATTTGAAGGATTCGAAACCAAAATCTGTATTGTGAATTTTTTAGTTGTATTTTGTTTGATTCTAGGTGAATAGGACATGATTCATTTTGGGAGTTTGTCCGCGAGTTTGTATACTGTCAAATGAAGTTTCTTCGTCAATTTGTCGTATGTAAGTATCAATCTATAGGTTATATAGGCCCTATTAGGGGTTCGATACAGAAATTTGGTGAATTCCTCAGATTTATTTTAATTTATTCCAGGTTGTTATCAGAAAAATATGTACTTTATTTCATAGGTTTGTCTTTGATTGAAAACTAAAAATGGATGATAGTTCTAAATTTGATGTTGATTCACATGACCAATCTAGTAAGTATGGCTCACTCGTCTTTTAGAATAAGAGACCTATTGCATTAATCCTTCAATTCAAGTTGCTATACAACCTTTTATACAGATATTTACCTTATCAATATAAACATGTATTTGCCATTTGCCATACAATTCAGTAAAACTTTTCCCGTCCAGATTTTGAAACATCATTTGACTCAATTTTTCCTCCTAGAAAATTGCTTTAGCTCATTCCAATGTTCGCAGTAAGAATGAATGTAGCATGTATGATTCCCATCCATCAATTTTGTCTTGTTTCGTATTTCTAGCGAAAATCTCGAAAAAGTCTGACGTCGAGGCAGGTGGTGGCCAGACAAAGACATATTCTTGGGAAATATTTAAAGACGCATGGCAAACACACTTATTGTTCAATTTTTTCCTATCCTTATTTTGAAATTGAAGTATTGTAATAAACTATTGATTTATTTTTGTTGATCAACGCAACTAGTTATGTTGTTTTCTTTCTTAATTTACATTTGAATTGGATGGTTATCTTGCGTAGGAGTCAGTTTGTCATCGAAGCAATACAGTCTAACTTGTTGACGTCTCAGATGCAGCGGGGCAGGGCGGTCATTATATTGTGGACTTATCCAAATTACACTTACACAGCCCAACGTGTTTCAGTGTGTAAACTCTGTCGTACTCGGCATTATAAGACAGTGAGGAATTGAGTTTTAGTCACCTGAGCCCTCGGCTTGATTCGACCAAAAAGACCTTAACTGACTTCACAGAATTTGATTATGAGTCAAGGATTTTCTAAATTTCTGAATGCTTTCTTTGGTTTTAAGATCAATTCAAATTCAATCTTCAAAATATTTTATTGAAAGAAATTCTACTGAAGACAGATTTTGAAATGAAGGATATATCCAGGCAAATAATTATAGCAAAATCAACTGATGATCATCAAGGTGAAGTTTTCATTCATCTTCGGCTAATTTGTCTACCCCTGATGATTGAAGCATTTTGGTTACTCGTGCCAATTAGTCAGCCACAGTCGATTTTCATGCCATCTGACCTCTTTCCATCTGTAATTAAGCAATCAAATGTAAGAATTACTTAGGTAAGGAGCGAAATAATATATAGATATCTTAGGAGACTATTTGAAATCATGAGTTTGTTGTGAAAATCTATTACTACAGTCTCGTAGAGCATAGACACCAAGCCACGTGACATTGGCATTTTAAGGGCTATTCAGTTTACTCCAAAACAAGTCAATGATTAACATTAAAAAAGCTTCATATCAAGGGTGTGTCGCAGGACTCGTGACGCCCATGAATTATCATCCCATAATTACAATGAATCCAATTCTGCATGTACGACTGATTACTAATCCAAACATTGCATTACAAAAAAAATTACGCAAAACGTCAAGTACTTACAGCATCTGAGACAGTTGCGCTTAAGTTAGCGTGTTAAGTTACGTCTTTGGCTGTCAATGTCGAAAAAGCCTAATTTGAAACATACATTTGCGCACTGTGGTTTAATATTCCTGCAAGAATCCGCAAAGGAATTGAAGACCGTAGTGCCCAGTTCATTCCACGAATTATAGCTGGAAAGAAAGTAATCAAAATAAATTGTCATGCACATTCAGTGTAAACCAGGCCATAACGAGCTGCTATTAAGGCATTCCACTGACTGGCTCTACCCATTATATTTAGGGCCTAAATCTATTCTAGGCGCATCCCCCAAAAAAGCTAGGCATTAAGTAAGTAGCCAACAATGATCATTGCTTCACCGAGTAGGCCTACTCATTTGCTACCATACTCATATTATTAAAGAAATCATTTAATACATTCCCTGGTTAACGGATTCTCACCTTAAAATACATCATAGAACTATAACGGAATATCCGTTATAGTTCTATGAATACATAAACTCCGCTGTCGTTGTCATCGATACGAATCGTCAACTGAACGCGGAAGTAAAATTACGTGTGAAAATTCCTACAATGTCACGTGACTGTCCCAACTTTCTGGCTGAAAATTTAAGTACAGCGGAGGCCTGGCGTTTCATCCCTTGTACTTTTATATTGTAGCGTGGCGACCGTCTGATAATGATTCTTAACGACCAATTGTTTATCGAAACTTTATAGCGGATAAATAAACAATATAAACACAAGGTATTTCCGTGATATTTTGAATTTATTACAGTTCATATTTAGCGCCATTCTCGCGAGATTATCAACAACCCGGAAATAAAATCCAAGCCCATCGCCAAACCCCTGTGCATGTTGTTTCATTAATCAAACAATTGTTGCGCGCCGGCGCTGTACTGTGATAATGCATGGTTTCACTAGGATTCGAACCCTCGACCTCTCAGGGAGTCAAACACCTTATCCACCATGCCACAGGACAGGACGCTGTTTTTATCGTTAGTGGGAGTACCGGACAGGGCGAGTCGCGATTGCTACTATCATCCGGTGTTATCTTTCAGTAAGTAATTTTAAGTTTAAAATAGGACGGAGAGTGCATAGGTATAATCTACGCGGAGCGAATGCGTGTTATATTGCTATCAGAATTCTACATTTCACTTAGAAGCAGTTAGTTGTCGAATCTGATAGAAGATGAATTTTATGTGCGAAAAAAAATTTGATGTGGAAAATATAGCTGCAAAGCAGCGATAACGGGTTTTCTGCACAGTCTTTGAATTCTGTTCAATGGTTAACACAGTTTTATAAGAGGAAGCTCGACAAACAGTCAATCAGACCTTCTTGAAACCATGGACAACTGGACTTGATGTCCTATTTGACTCTGGAAAATCGACTGTTAGGCGATAATTACTCTTTATGATTTCGAAAAAGCATTTGATAAGGTACAACATCAGCCATTACTAAGCAAGGCTATTAGGAAACAGTATCAATGATACGTTGCCGAAATGGCTCAGCATTATATCTGAACGAAAACTTGTAGCCAAAATCAACGGAACGCCTCATCTTGGAATAAGTAGGTCTAACTAGTGGAGTCACGCAAGGTAGTATCCTAAGTCGTCTTCTAATGTCCTGACAAATGAGATACACAGTAATCCAAAATGTACCAGACCGAGTAAATTTCCAAAACGACCTTAGCACGCTGTTCGACCAAAAAACTTAATGATCCGACAAGAAAATATTGTACGCTTTTTGTTTGAACCAAAACTTTTCTTCATTCTGAAAGCTATGTTATTGTTGAAATGAAAAACTCTTTGTCCCGGCAAAAAAATTTGGTTGTGCAAAAACAATTTTTTCGAACGAACGTTTGAATGAAAACAATTTTGTTCGATTGAACAAAATACCTAATACTTTCGGTTCGGAGAAAAAACTATTTACAATATACATGTTCGAACGAAAAACTTAATGTTCTGACAAGAAAATTCTGTTCAAATTAAAACGATTCTGTTAGATTCAATAAAAAAGTTTGTTCAACTTTGTTCTAACGATTTTTTCAAATTGGTTCAATCGAACAGAATATTATTGGTTCGAACGAAATAAATTTTATTCCGTAGAAAGAATTTACAAGCGAAAGGTCTTTTGAACGAGAAAAAAGATATTTCTGGGGCTCCGCAGTAACACCGGAGTAAGCCGGACGTAGGTTGGCCTTGTGACGTGATGCGATCCTCGCGTTGCATCGCAAGTTTCGGTTCAAATCGGTTGCGATACGATTGTCAGCGACTGTGTGCGACTAGGTTCTGCCAGTCGCAAGAGCACGTAGGTCGGTTGTGACAGGCGTGTCGCGTCGCAGAAAGTAGAACACGTGCGACTCCTTGTCACTGGCGTTGCTGACAGTCACAACCTGTCGCAAGGGAGCGTAGGTCGATGAGTCGTTGCGACACAATCGTCGCTGGTGGTCGCAGTGAATGGCCTCGCAGTGAGTTACAAGCCGCTGCAAGGCCGACCCACCCCGGCTTAAGTCATAGGAATTAAAGAAATACCAGTTTCTTTTATGATGAAAAAACTCAAATGAAAAGTCTGGCTAATAAATTTGTCTGCTCGGATGAAATTTTCAAAAAAATCTTCATTTTTGTCAATAAAATTGATAATTGTGATTGATCGTTGCAAGTCAGAACCAGTAAATCACTAATTAACATGCACTTTAATAAATCTGATTCCTGCTTAACAGTGAACTTAGCTTTAACCTAGTAGAGGCTACTAGCCTATGTAGGCATATGTATATGCGTAGGCCTAACATCCGGACAGATTGGTCGTGGGCCTATTGAATAACAACCCTCCTAAATGTCTAAAATTTTGTTTTGAAGTTCAATCCAATGAGTCGCAATAAACGCAACAATTATTCTGTGTTTGTTTGAGACAGTAAAGCTCAATACCGGTAGGCCTAAAGCCACGTAAAACTCGATTAACACTTCAAGCGACAAAGCGAACGATCTCCTTTCCCCCACAGCGAACACTTACTCCAAATTTCAAGTGTGAGTCCAGCATAAGGAAAGGAGTGTGTTATATACTTGTATTTAGTAAATACCTTGTGCATTTGACAATGATCAGTATGTACTGTAGGAAATATAGATTATTGATGGTATTGATATAGAGGTTGAAGCCCGCGGCCGAATAAAGTAATACATTCTTTTATTTTGATACCTCGTCGACATAACAGCTTTTCTCCGCTATATCGCTTCGGCGTGTTTACTTTAGGCCTACGACTTCCCGGTACACTTATGATTTATCTTAGTAAATACACGGTTAATTTAAAAAAGAAAAATAGACATTGCTAAATTAACTGCTTGACGCCCGCAGCCAAATCACTGGTAGTAATAAATTAATTTGTACTCGATTTGATTCTCAGCCCCGGAACGACGATGTAGTGACACACGTCGATTTTTCGATGTTTACGGCTCGACAGTGCTTTTAAAATCTAAAGTAGTAAATTTCCTGTGTATCAGTAATATAATTTGATGAGGAAAATGGGTTACTGTTAAAATTAGTTTTTAAAAACCGCGACAGAATGTGCAATCTTTCGGTAACAAATTTGTTAATTTATGCTTGAATTGATAATCGATGTGACATGAAACGTGCGGTAGATTTCGGAAAGACGACTTAGAAAAACATGTCGGCTCTTTGAATGGGGCTCAATTTTCGATGTTTACGGCCCGACAGTGCTTTTGTAACGTTGATTCTTCAAAATTCGCACGGAGTATTTGTAGATCGAACTGAGCTGAATGATATCAGACGGATTGTATCGGCAACAGCGGTAATGTAAAAAAGCCTATGTACTTTTGACAAAAAATGTGTGGAAAAAAATAATAATAATAATAATAATAATAAGAAACACGCGAATCTCAATAGGGTTTTCTGTGATGTAACAGAAAACCCTAATAAGAAACACGCGAATCTCAATAGGGTTTTCTGTGATGTAACAGAAAACCCTAAATATAGCTGCCAAGCAGCGATAACGGGTTTTCTGCACAGTCTTAGAATCCTGTTCAACGGTGGATTTCAACAAAGCATTTGATAAGGCTCAACATCAGCCATTACTAAAGAGGCTATTAGGAAACAGTATCAATGATAGGTCGCCCAAATGGCTCGGCAGTTATCTCTGAACGGAAACTTGTAACCGAAATCAACGGAACGCCTCATCTTGGAATGAGACGGTCTAACTAGTGGAGTCACGCAAGGTAGTATCCTAAGTCGTCTTCTGTTTAATGTCCTGACAAATGACATACACAGTAATCCAAAATATACCAGACCGAGTAAATTTCCAAAACGACCTTAACATACTGTTCGACCAAAAAAAACTTAATGTTCCGACAAAACCACGGGCGACAAAACCAAAATATTGAACTGTCACGGGCGACAAAACAAAAATAATGAATTGTCGCAGGCGATAAAACCAAAATAATGAATTGTCGCGGGCGATAAAACCACAATAATGAATTGTCGCGGGCGTTAAAACATAAATATTGAATTGTCGCGGGCGATAAAACCAAAATAATGAATTGTTGCGGATATAAAAACAAAATATTGAATTGTTGCGTGCGACAAAACCAAAATGATAAATTGTCGCGGGCGACAAAACCAAACTAGGGGTCCAGGGACACCATGCTCACTTGGGAAGTGGTTTCAAATGCTCAACAATCTAACAATTTCAATACATAACGCCCTCTAGTGACCATATACAAAAACCAATGACCTTGAAACCCACCACAATCATAGAACATGTGAGAAGCTATGATTTCGTAATTGATTGTGATAACAAAATATGCCTCGTTACCAATTTAATATGGAAATACTAAGCTATTCTACTATTCAACGCCCCCTGGTGACCATATGCAAAACCCAATGACCTTAAACCTCACCACAATCGTAGTATATGTCATGAAATACAACTTTGCAATTGATCATAGTAACAAAATATGCCTAGGTACCAATCTAATAAGGGAATACTAAGCCATTCTACTATTCAACGACCCCTGGTGACTATATGGAATAACTAATGTCCTTAAAAACTCACCACAATCATAGACGATGTCATGAACTACAACTTTGCAATGGATCATGGTAACAAACTATGCCTAGGTACCAATCTAATAAGGAAAAACTAAGCTTTTCTACTATTCAACGCCCCCTGGTGACTATATGGAATAACTAATGTCCTTAAAAACTCACCACAATCATAGAGGATGTCATGAACTACATCTTTGCAATTGATCATGGTAACAAAATATGCCTTGGTACAAATATAATATAGCAATACTAAGTTATTGTATTATTCAACGCCCCCTGATGGCCACATACAAAAACAAATGACCTTGAATCTCACCAAAATCATAGAACACGTTATGGGCTACAACTTTCCAATTGAATATAGTAACACAATATGCTTAGGTATCAATTTAATGTGGAAAAACTTTTTCCCACCTACGAATGAGTACTGATGACACCAAGATGGCCGCCAATTGCGTCATAATTGGCTGATGAAAAATACCTGTCCCAGGTATAAAACATCCCTGTCTAAAGAATACCCATCAGCAATTGCAATGAGAAATGGCAAACCAGTACGAAGCTACAGGACCTAGAATTCTGGCCAAAATTGACATTTTTGGGCACTAAAAAGGTCATAGGACGGCCATCTTGAGTCAGATCGACCCAATTTTCTTATGCTGATGGGCCTTTGGTAGATTTAAATATAAACGAAAGATCAAGGTAATTGATCAAAGCGTCTTCAAAATTTCCCACGAAAACTTCGAAAATGTTTAAAAAGTGCTGATTTTGGCGAACAACAATGGCTGCCAGTCGGCCATCTTGAATCTGACAGGGCCAGTTTTTGGGCTGACGATGTGTCTAGGGTAGATACATGTATAAACTAAATATCAAGACATTACCTTGAAGCGTCTTCAAAACTTCCCAAAATAACTGGATTCCGTCTATGGACGGACGGACGGACGAAGAGTTAACGCAATAGCCCGCTGGGACTAAAGTCCCAAGTGGACTGAAAAAGAATTGTCGCGGGCGACGAAAACAAACTAATGAATTGTCGCGGGTAATAAAACCAAAATATTGAATTGTCGCGGGCGATAAAACAAAAATATTGAATTGTCGCGGGCGATAAAACACAAACTAATGAATTGTCGCGGGCGACAAAAACAAAATAATGAATTGTCAGGTGCGACAAAACCAAAATAATGAATTCTCGCGGGCGACAAAACCAAAATAATGAATTCTCGCGGGCGACAAAACCAAAATAATGAATGGTCTCGGGCGACAAAACCAAAATAATGAATTGTCGCGGGCGACAAAACCAAAATAATGAATTGTCGCGGGCGATAAAAACAAAATAATGAATGGTCTCGGGCGACAAAACCAAAATAATGAATTGTCGCGGGCGATAAAAACAAAATATTGAATTGTCGCAGGCGATAAAACCAAAATAATGAATTATCGCGGGCGATAAAACCAAAATATTGAATTGTCGCGGGCGATAAAACCAAAATATTGAATTGTCGCAGGCGACAAAAACAAAATATAAAACCAAAATAATGAATTGTCGCGGGCGTCAAAACCAAAATAATGAATTGGCGTGGGCGATAAAACCAAAATGTTGAATTGTCGCGGGCGACAAAACCAAACTAATGAATTGTCGCGGGCGACAAAACCAAAAAAAGAATTGTCGGGGCGATAAAACCAAAATATTGAATTGTCGCGGGCGATAAAACCAAAATAATGAATTGTCGCGGGCGACAAAACCAAAATATTGAATTGTCGCGGGCGACAAAACCAAACTAATGAATTGTCGCGGGCGATAAAACCAAAGTATTGAATTGTCGCGTGTGACAAAACCAAAATAATGAATTGTCGCGGGTGACAAAATCAAAATCATTGTTTTCTCGCGTTATTTTAGTTTTGTGGTAATGTCGCCCTCATTTGCATATTCGTGTTTTTTTTAATCTTATCAGCCACCATACTAAAGCCTTATAGTCAGCCAGCCAATCATGGAAAATTCGACGATCACGGCATTTTTTGTTACAGCTTGGCATCCGTGCTCATTTGATAGCAGAGTATGTGGGCTATCATGTGTGGTGGATGCCTTTTACAATTTTTTCGTTTTTTGGCCTACAGGGGGCGTTAAAGTCAGACATTTTGAAATTTAAACATCTTCATTTTCATTTGGCAAGGAAATACACTTTAAACTACTTTTGCTAAATAATTCGAATATCTCATCTTAGGTTTGGAGTAATTTTACAATCTAAACCTTTTCTAAGTTGGGGAATTGCAGCGCATATAGCGCAACGTTAATTTTATGCAAACGTTCATTTGTTACCTAGTTACAGCAGCAACAATCGTGTAATATTCCCTTGAAAATAGCGAATTTCTTATAAAATATTCATTTTAAAGGTTATTGGCTCAAATAGTGATGTTGTTAATGTTTTTTGTTGATTATTTTGATATTTCTTTAAACTTACTCATAACTCGCATGTACTTGGTCAATATCGGGATTAACTGTTTATTGGTTTCTATGGTAACAACACTTCAAATCTGCGTTCTTCATCCGTCAGGTACTGGTATTTTGGGCGTTGGGTCTTTCGTGACATTCCAAATGTCCTCAACAATGGTAACCATTGTTGCAATTGCAGTAAAATCGCGTAATTTGTCCACATTCTTGACGTAACCAATGGATTAATTGAGGATGCGTTTATTTAAAACCATATTTAATCTTTTTTCTTTAAAATTTTAAAATCATTCCATATTCGTTCACGAGTAAATCTTAACTAAACGTTGTCACCATGGTAACCATACATTTTATGCATTTATTTGAAAAAATAGATTTTCTCCCATATCTTTTGAACCCTTTCACCGAATTTGTCGAATGAAAGCTCATTTTTGAGGCAATTCCTTGAATTTTCTTTACTTCTAGGGCATGATACTACTTAACCTTTAGTTTAACTAATATTCCCTAAACCGCAATTTACTTTTATATCATTATTTAGGCAGTTTTCGTGGCAACAGCCACATGCAGATGTACAAGTGACAATATTCTTTCTGCATTTACAGTTGGCGCGGCTGCAATCAGTCTTACATTTACAAGAAACCAATTCGGGACATGCAGCTGGAATAGCAGGAATAGTTTTGAAGATAGGAACCAGCTTATTATTCCCTTTCAGTTCCCAGCCTCCGGTTGCAGCTGCTTGTCCATGTTCATATAGGGGCTGGTTTGCATGTAGCCATATTTTTGCTTGATAGTTTGGGCTATATGACGTTGTAATGCTTCTTTAGTTGGGGGTAACTTCTCTAATTCTATATTTCCTTTCCGAAAGATGTCACTACGGCATTTATTAACATCAACTGAATCTGAGTTTGTACCGTATAGTTTACATACATAAGCTTCAGCTTGTTCAGTTTCTCGATCTCGACCAATACCTCTCAGTAGTTCTGGCTGTTTCTTGTATTCAGATCAACATTTTATTTTACCATATCCAGCAAAAGATGAAGTAGAGTCACATCCCGTTAGAGCATGAAATCCTAATATGCTCTCAATTATGTTGTTTGGCAGGCCATTTGAGATTAAATTGATATTGTAACATTTCGATGCCTTTCCCTGGGTTACAAGCCACGCGTGAATGTTCAAATGCCCAAGATGATACACCATCAGCAATAAAATAATCCATCAACGACGAATGCACGTTTATGATACAGTGCATGATTTGGCATTTCTTCAAGCGGTTCCACTCTCGTTTCATCTATCAAGATCTTGAACATTTTGCTTTTTGTAGTTTTTCGCATTGAATTGTCATTAGAAACTAGTGATAGGGGCAAGTCGCACAACTCATGTGTGAGAACTGAATCTAAATCGATATGTCTACCCTCATTGGCCACCACTAACATTTTCTGTAGCACCTTTGAGTGTTCTTTCGTTTGAACTTTGTTACAGGTTACAGGTTGTTTTTTGTACAAATCAGCAAATGTCCTTGACTTGCATTTCAAAATTGGTGCGTAAAATGGTGTCTTATCACTCTGTAATCTTTCCGAAATAAACATTTCAATTTTGTTTTCTCCTCTGGATTTTGCTGTCAGTAGGTCGTTGGAAATTTCCTTCGTGGCAATCTCTTTGGAGCATAATGATACGATATCATTCGGGTTACTGTTGAAGTGCTGCAATAAACATCATCACGAAATAAAATGTCGAAAGTAATATTTTTCTTTACATCCAAGATATTCTATTTACCTCAAACCGTTTAAATGTCTCCATTACATTACCAATTGAGATTTCATCATTATGAATCGTAGACGGTAATGCATCCTTCCTCGTAACGATTTTATCTCCATCTTGAACAAGACCGAGAAGCAGTCTACACTGTTGACTCAAAGATGACTTAACAGCCCATGTCAGACAAAATTTGTCTCGAGTTTGTTCGTCTCTGCTGATACCGATGATACCATTTGATAGCTTACATATCTTATTAATCCACTCAGTCCCATGATCTAGTGGGATTTTGTTGAAATACCCATCCGAAAACTTCACAACGAAATTTCCTTAAATAAAATTATTTATGAAATAGACTTTTCAAAATCTTTTTCAAAGCACAAATTCTTTATTTTCAAAATTTACCTCGAAGAAATTCTCTGTGTACCATAGGAGCTGTTGATGATAAAGCCTTCATCTCAGTCAGATAGACTACGCCCCACCTTGAATAATTATAGTGATCATAAATGGCCATCCATGGGAGCATGGCTTCAAACGAATCTAAATGCAATTGCCAATTTCCAGTTCTGCAGGAACGGATAAAATCAAGCATTATTTCGACCATCTCTAAATATGTATCCCAAAAGCGCTCAGTTCCTGTTTTCGTTCGTCTTATTAGAGCATCTCGAATCTGACTTTCAGATATGATCTGTGATAGCTCGTTAATTGTTTCTAAAATAAAGAACATGTGCAGCGTGATGAAATGACTTATTTAGGCCTATGTAAAACAAGTTACTTTTCTTAATACTTACGCAGATACATAGTTTGGTTTTTTTCTAGCTTAAATTTAATTTGCTGTTGAATATTATTGACGATTCGATCATGTGCTACTGGATATTTGATAGCTAGATGATTGATTGTGCTTTCTAACAGTAGGCGCTTAATTGCTTCATATGTAATAAGATGACCTCTGATCGCTCTGTAGTATGCTTTGCCCTCTAGAATCGCGTCAATGCTATTCTTGGCAAACAATTGAGACTCTATCCATAAGTCTTTTAATCCAGATTTAGCCATGTGCTGTCCTATAGCTTTTTGAAAATTCATTAATATATGAAGATGACCAAGGACAGTAACAATGTGATTGTACTTTGGTGCGTTGCGCCATAAGATCTCCTTCATACGGCCGTAAAGAGGCTGGTCTCCTGATACTATGACGAAGGGTTGGTTCAGAGATTCGGAAATATGGCAAAATCGATTCAGAACAGTGATAACTGTATCATCATTGTCCGCTTGCGATGGTAAAATTGGCAGCACTGCCACTTTGGTTACTGGTGTGCAAAATCTTTCATTCTCCACTTTGGCCATTTCACACAATGCATTGTACCCAGACCAACCTGGAACGACTTTATGACCATTGATTCTTGACAAAAGCCAGCACAATTCAACATTTCTAGTCATTTCTCTTTCAGAACTTGGTAAAAACCAGTCCGTGTTAAGTTCAAATTTGCCTGGCGTGCCTCGTCCTAAATTAGATTTGAAACAATCAAAATTCACTGATGAACGACACAATTTGATTTCAGTTATTATGATCTGAAGGAGTTTTAGTGACCTTGCTGATTTTTACCTACCTCTATTATAAACATAATCGAGTTCATGAAATTGTCGTATTTTATTTCTACATAGATTTCGATCTCTTCGTATCTTCTTGTCTTCACTGGATATTGACTGCTGGTTATTTGCTTGAAATAATACCATTTGAGTACTGTGGGTGGTACCATTCCCATCCGGAGTATTTTCAAGGATGTCTATATTGTCTATTATGTCTAGCGGAGAAACGCTGTTATGTCGACGAGGTATCAAAATAAAAGAATATATTACTTTATTCGGCCGCGGGCTTCAACCTCTATATCAATACCATCAATACTCTATATTTCCTACAGAACATACCGATCATTGTCAAATGCACAAGGTATTTACTAAATACAAGTATATAACACACTCCTTTCCGTATGCTGGAGTCACGCTTGAAATTTGGAGTAAGCGTTCGCTGTGGGGGAAAGGAGATCGTTCGCTTTGTCGCTTGAAGTGTTTATCGAGTTTGACGCGGCTTTAGGCCTACCGGTACTGAGCTTTACTGTCTCAAACAAACACAGTATAATTGTTGCGTTTATTAACGGACTCATTGGATCCAACTTCAAAACAAAATTTACGATATTTAGGTGGGTTGTTATTCAAGGCCTACGACCAATCTGTCCGGATGATAGGCCTACGCATATACATAGGCTTACATAGGCTAGTAGCCTCTACTAGGTTAAGCGTTCGCTGTGGTGGAAAGGAGATCGTTCGCTGTGTCGCTTGAAGTGTTTATCGAGTTTTACGCGACCTTAAGGCTTTAGTATGGTGGCTGATAAGGGCCATGCGTAAAAAAACACGTATATGCAAATGAGGGCGACATTATGACAAAACGACAAAACTAAAATAAAGCGACAAAACAATAATTTTGGTTTTGTCGCCCGCGACAATTCATTATTTTGGTTTTATCGCCCGCGACAATTCATTATTTTGGTTTTATCGGCCGCTACAATTCATTATTTTGGTTTTATCGCCCGCGACAATTCATTAATTTGGTTTTGTAACCCGCGACAAATCAATATTTTGGTTTTATCGCCCGCGACAATTCATTATTTTGGTTTTATATCCCGCGACAATTCATTATTTTGGTTTTATCGCCCGCGACAATTTTTTTTTGTCGCGGTTTTATCGCCTGCGACAATTCAATATTTTGTTTTATCGCCCGCGACAATTCATTATTTTGGTTTTATCGCCCGCGAAAATTCAATATTTTGGTTTTTTGTCGCTCGTGACAATTCAAGATTTTGGTTTTATCGCCCGCGACACTTCATTTTTTTGGTTTTGTCGACCACTTTATTAGCTTTTGAATAATTAGGCCAATTAATAACGTAATAAAGACTTATGCTTTCGCCTATTTTGAAGTCGATTAATCTGATATAGTGTCGAATATTAAGGTCATTTTGGCAGATTCTTTTTTTTTTAAAGTGATATTAAAGCGATCATTCAAGTGATCCTACTTAATGAAAGATCACATATTATTTCTTTTTCTAAAGATGTACAGAAGCTTATATGTCAGAAGCGATAAAGGGCCTCGAGTTGTCGCGTTCCAACTCGACAAGTCGCTATATTTATGTCGACATATCGCGTCAAGTCGACATGAATATGTCGACATATCGTGACGTTTTCACGACAAATTTCGCTTTTTCGCCCATTTTCCACGGGACAAGCCGTCATTTGAAGACACGTCGAAATATAAGATGAGGACGCCAGTTATATGGCGACTGAGTTTCAAGTCGTCATGAATATGTCGAATTGTTGCGAGGAAAATGGTTGAGAAAATATGTCGTCGAAACGTCACAATATTTCGACATATTCATGTCGACTTGAAGCAATATATCGCGATATGTCGACATAAATATGGCGACTTTGTCGAGTTGGAACGCGACAACTCGAGGCCCTTTATCGCTTCCGTACTTCCGTATATATGGGACCCGTACAAAACCGTCGCGACCTTTTATCACGACGAAATTATGTCGAACAAACGTGATATATCGCGATTTATCGACATAATTAAGTCGATATATCGTGTTAATATCACGATAAATCATTATACGGATCACGCCTTTCACCAATGTCGACGTCTGTATCTCAACATAACCGCGTACCGTCGACATAATTATCACTCCTTTAGCTAAAATGTCGTGATACGTATGGCAATTTATTGAGACAATATCGCAAAAAGTCGACATAAAAATCACGACATTTTAAATAAGGTCTTCCTAGTTACATCGATATATTGAGATAGTTAACCTAATTTCAATAAGGGGACGCATACTTAATAATGTTTAATGTTAGATGAATATGAAAGAAGAAATGAAGTTGGCAGAAAAATTAAAATGACTTTATCATCACCAGAATCTGGTGGACATATTGAATGTTGGGGTTCAAGTAGAATGACCCCAAATGCTGGGGCACAATAATAGTGTTCGGTACATGGTCGATGAACTAAATAGGTCATTCGCATCAATACTTTGTCACAATTGATTTGCGGTATATTTTGGATTACTGTGTATGTCATTTGTCAGGACATTAAACAGTAGACGACTTAGGATACTACCTAGCGTGACTCCACTAGTTAGACCGACTTATTCCAAGATGAGGCGTTCCGTTGATTTTGGCTATAAGTTTTTCGTTCAGAGATAACTGCTGAGCCATTTGGGCGACCTATCATTGATACTGTTTCCTAATAGCCTGTTTAGTTAGTAATGGCTGATTGTCACGACCGAATGGGGTCGATAAATAACTACGTGTCAAATTTATATATCTTCACTCAGCGTATCCTTTGTTTTATTATGTTAGCTAGGTTTACCTTGCTCTGTTGACCGTAACTTTTACGGCATTTATAAGCCCTTACTGGCCATATATCGTGGCAGTATATCATAAGCCTGCGTCGAGTGTATATCGCAGCTGCCACGAGCGCGCTTTGCCCGATACGTGGGGTAAGTTTTATACGAGTTTTATATTTTCTAGTTTTCCGTGATTTATAGTAACAATTCAGTAGTTTCTTGGCGTAAACGTCGAAATTTAGTAAAGGTTATTGCGACTTAAATATTTAAGTGGGATTCTTACGTCCTTATTGACATTTACTTAAAATTCTATATTAAGTATAATTGTAGTTGTGTTCTTACATAGTTGAAGTAATGATTAATTTAATGATAGGTAGTTCATTTAGGTAACTTCAAATCATTATTTGTAGTATTCGCATGATACTCAAAATGTATTTTTGTGTCTAGCTTATATTTTGTAGCTAACGCCTGCCAGTGGATTATTGTATGTCCGGCTATACGTGCCGCATCGATATTATCTCTTTTCCCGGCTACAAGTGCCGAGCGATTTTTCGTCTTGCTTCCTGCAAGTGCAGCGATCCATTGCGGAACGCATGATTTGACGCATACGTGCCGCATCGATATTATCACTTTTCCCGGCTACAAGTGCCGAGCGATTTTCCGTCTTGCTCCCTGCAAGTGCAGCGATCCATTGCGGACCGCATGATTTGATGCAGCCAAGATCGTTATTGCGCCGAATATAAGTATCTGTCTGCTACTATCTGTACATAGTGTAAATAAACAAATTCATTTCCAACGTGACGAGTTTCCGTTAAGTGGTTTGAGGTTTCCCGGTCACGTGGCAATCGTGACACTGATGTTGTGCCTTATCAAATGCTTTGTCGAAATCCACCGATGAACAGGATTCTAAGACAGCAGAAAACCCGTTATCGCTGCTTTGCAGCTATATTTATTATTATTATATTCTTTTTCACACTGGATCGTACTGAAAGGATATAAACAACTGCTATTTACTTTCACTGGCAGTGAAACCATTCTGTATCACAAGTACTACGCTGCATTGACAAATACTGTGTATAATATTAATTAGAACTCAACTGTTTACTCACTGAGCCTCTAAACATCGAAATTTAAGCCCGATTCAAACAGTATCCATCTAGTACGTATGTGTATTGCCTACGTGTCATTCCCATAGAGCGTCAGTACGTGTGTTTGTGTCAGTGTCCATATAAGCATTGATAGAGCTGGTGTACTAGATATGTAATTTTTTAGTATTTGTATCTCTTCTAATATATGTGGCGCACTGAATGGGGTCAGTCTCGAGTGAACGCAACTGAGGAATTTTCGTAGCCGCATATACAAGCAATAGCATCCTTGCAGTAACTTGTCTTTATAGAGCTAATTAATGCTGCTATCTATACGCGAGAGCCTGGATGACTATATTCTGCTAGCATTACAATATTCCTTGACGGATTTACTTGAAACTTTCGTGAGATGTTCGGAACACGGGTACCTTGAGGTAAGTCGAAGGGATCTTTGATTGGGGACCCCGTTCGACCACCAGGGGGTGTTTTACATTTGAAAATCCTGACATCGAAAAGTTAATGTGTGAGAAAATGTTTTGTCTTTGACTTTTCAGCTTCCGGCGAACACAAAAGTTGTTCATAACAGCCCGGAGGTTAAAACGGTGAATGGCACGCCCTATCTGCGATTGACCGGGCTCGAAAATAGGCCCACAAATTTTTTAATGAGATTTTTGCTCCTAGCTCCTTAACCGTTGGAGATACAATCGTGGTTACGACAAATGATCAGTAGCCCTTGCGAAGACGCTTTTATTGATGTATGGTATAACTATGTAACTCATATGGTTCTCCAGTTGCGCCACCTATAAGACGATGGAATACGCATTTTCATCTATATCGACTAAGGGTATTAATGGATTTCTATAAAAATTGATACACATGTACCTGGTTACTAAACAAAACGAACCCCTCATATGATTAGTTCCCATTTTAACCACTAGGGGGCGTAAATTTTGAAAAATCGATTTCAGCATCCATTTTTCGCATTTAATGCGGTCAACATATCCCTGATATGGGCTGACCCATGATACAGGCTGACCCCTAGGTGGCGCTTCTTCACAGATAGTGGTATGTAATGAACTGATTTCAGTGAAATCTTTTGCAACCTTCCTAGTACGGTATTTAACCCGGCAAGGCAGAAACCCGTTATCGCTGCTTTGCAGCTATATTTATTATTATTATATTCTTTTTCACACTGGATCTTACTGAAAGGATATAAACAACTGCAACTTACTTTCACTGACGGTGAAACCATTCTGTATCACAAGTCCTACGCTGCATTGACAAATACTGTACGTGATATTAATCAGAATTGCACTGTTTACTCACTGTGAGCCTCCAAACATCGAAATTTAAGCCCGATTCAAACAGTATCCATCTACGTATGTGTATTGCCTACGTGTCATTCCCACAGCGCGTCAGTGCGTCTGTTTGTGCCAGTGTCCCTGTAAGCAGTGATAGAGCTGGTGTACTAGATCTGTAGTTTTTTAGTATCTTTATATATATGTGGCGCACTGAATGGGGTCAGTCTCGAGTGAACGCAACTGAGGAATTTTTGTGCCGCATATACAAGCAATAGCATCCTTGCAGTAACTTCCCTGGATAGAGCTAATGAATGCAGCTACGGTATCTATACGCGAGAGCCTGGATGAATTGGGGCACCCACCAGGGGCGTTTTAATTTTTGAAAATTCTGACATCGAAAAGTTACTGTGTGTGAAAAATTTTTGTCTTTGAGTTTTCAGCTTCGGCCGAGCACGAAAGTTGTTCATAACAGCCTGGAGGATAAAAAAGTCAATGACACGCCCTATCTGCGATTAATTATCTGCGTATATTTCGAAAACTCATTCTAACATCCGTTTCCTTACGTGTAATTCAGTCATTTTATGATAGACCTAAACAAAAACCTGGTGTGAGTACATATACATAAGTATAGTACGCAAACCGCCAAAATGAGTTCATACAACTGCTACTAGGGAATGGTAAAAATACTGTATCTTCGCTTTTCTCGATTTCCTCTAAACTTGGTACATAAGTACTTTGCGCGTAGTAGCCCTTGTGGGTCAACATATCCATGTCATAAGTTGACCCCTAGGTGGCGCTCCTTTCGGTGAAATGTTTGCACGCACCCTTGTACGACATTGTATCCAGCTAATCATATCTACTAAGCGGATAAAGGGATTTATATGAAAATTGATACACGTATTCCTGGATATGAGATACAACGAACCCCTCACATAATAAGTTCCTATTCTAACCAGTAGGGGGCGTACATTTCGAAAACTCATTCTAACATCCGTTTCCTTACGTGTAATTCAGTCATTTTATGATAGACCTAAACAAAAACCTGGTGTGAGTACATATACATAGTATAGTACGCAAACCGCCAAAATTAGTTCATGCAACTGCCACTAGGGAATGGTAAAAATACTGTATCTTCGCTATTCTCGATTTCCTCTAAACTTGGTACATAAGTACTTTGCGCGTAGTAGCCCTTGTGGGTTAACATATCCATGTCATAAGTTGACCCCTAGGTGGCGTTCCTTTCGGTGAAATGTTTGCACGCACCCTTGTACGACATTGTATCCAGCAAGGCAGAAACCCGTTATCGCTGCTTTGCAGCTATATTTAGGGTTTTCTGACGTTCGTCGAAAACTCTCTTGTAATTCTGTTGATTATTATTATTATTTACATATTTTCCACTTTTTTTCGCACATAAAGTTCATCTTCTATCAGATTCGACAACTAACAGCTTCTAATCGAAATGTAGAATTCTGATAGTTATATAACACTCATTCTCTCCGCGTAGATTCTATCTATGCACTCTCCATCCTATTTTAAACATTAAATTACTTACTGTAAGATACACCGGATGATAGTAGCAATCGCCACTCGCCGTGTCGCGTACTCCCACTAACGGTAAATAACGCGTCCTGTCCTTTGGTAGGGTGGATAAGGTGTTAGACTCACAGCCGAGAGGTTGAGGGTTCGAATCCTAGCGAAACCATGCATTCAGGCAGGACACATATCAGTACAGTGTCGGCGCGCAACAATTGTTTTATTAATGAGACAACATGGTGGATGGTTGAAATCATTTTCGGTTTAAGTTTATCGCGAGTTTTATGACTTAAAATGAATTTCACGAAACCATGATTTCTCAAATGAGTCAATTGATTAATTCTGTTCGTAAATCAATTTACGTTGGCTACATTTCCTGAGGATTTCGGGCTCAAATCAACGTGATATGGACAGATATTGTAGGAATTTTCACACGGAATTTTACTTCCGCGTTCAGTTGCCGACTCGGATCGATAACAACGACAGCGGAGTTTATGTATTTTAAGGTGAAAATCCGTAAACCAGGGAATGTATTAAATGATTTATTTAATGATATGAGTATGGTAGCAAATGAGTACTCGGTGAAGCAATGATCATTGTTGGCTACTTACTTAATGCCTAGCTTTATGGGGGATGCGCCTAGAATAGATTTAGGCCCGAAATAAAGTGGGTAGAGCCAGTCAGTGGAATGCCTTAATAGCAGCTAGTTATGGCCTGGTTTACACTGAATGTGCACGACAATTTATTTTGATTACTTTCTTTCCAGCTATTATTCGTGGAATGAACTGGTCACTACGGTCTTCAATTCCTTAGCGGATTCTTGCAGGAATATTAAACCACAGTGCGCTAATGCATGTTTCAAATTAGGCTGTTTCGACATTGACAGCCAAAGACGTAACTTAACACTAACTGAAGCGCAACTGTCTCAGATGCTATAAGTACTTCACGTTTTGCGAAATTGTATTTTTTTTGTAATGCAATATTTGGATTAGTAATCAGTCGTGCTAACGTACATGCAGAATAGGATTCATTGTTATTATGGGATGATAATTCATGGTCTTGTGACATAGCCTTGATATGAAGCTTTTTTTAATGTTAATCATAGACTTGTTTTCGAGTAAACTGAATAGCCCTTAAAATACCAATGCCACGTGGCTTGGTGTCTATGCTCTACGAGACTGTAGTAATAGATTTTCACAACAAACTCATGATTTAAATTAGTCTCCTAAGATATCTATATTTTATTTCGCTTCTTAACCAAGTAATTCTTACATTTGATTGCTTAATTACAGATGGAAAGAGGTCAGATGGATTGAAAATCGACTGTGGCTGACTAATTGGCGCGAGTAACCAAAATGCTTCAATCATCTGGGGTAGACAAATTAGCCGAAGATGAATGAAAACTTCACCTTGATGATCATCAGTTGATTTTGCTGTAATCATTTGCCTGGATATATCCTTCATTTAAAAATCTGTGTTCAGTAGAATTTCTTTCAATAAAATAAAAATTTATTTGATAAATTTTTATGTATTGAAGATTGAATTTGAATTGATCTTAAAACCAGTGAAAGCATTCAGAAATTTAGAAAATCCGTGACTCCAATTATCCAATTCTGTGAAGTCAGTTAAGGTCTTTTTGCTCGAATCAAGCCGAGGGCTCGGGTGGCTAAAACTCAATTCCTCATTGTCTTATAATGGCCAGTACGACGGAGTTTACACACTGAAACATCTTGGGCTGTGTAAGTGTAATTTGGATAAGTCTACAATATAATGATCGTTGGTGCCGCTGCATCTGAGACGTAAACAAGTTAGACTGTATTGCTTCGATGACAAACTGACTCCTACGCAAGATGACCATCCAAATCAACTGTAAATTAAGGAAGAAAACAACAAAACTAGTTGCGTTGATTGACAAAAATAAATCAATAGTTTATTACAATACTTCAATACTGAACAATAAGTGTGTTTGCCATGCATGTTTAAATATTTGCCCAGAAAATTATTTTTCCTGGCCACCACCTGCCTCGACGTCAGACTTTTTCGAGATGATTTCGCTAAAAAACAGGACAAAATTGATGGATGGGAATCATACAGGCTACAATACACTTTTACTGCCAACATTGGAATGAGCTAAAGCAATTTTCTAGGAGGAAAAATTGAGTCAAATGATGTTTCAAAATCTGGACGGGAAAAGTTTTACTGAATTGTATGGCTAATGGCAAATACATGTTTATATTGATAAGGTAAATATCCGTATAAAAGGTTGTATAGCAACTTGAATTGAAGGATTAACTCCCAAAATGAATCATGACCTATTCACCTAGAATCAAACAATTGAATTTTTTCCGCTAATGGCAAATACATGTTTATATTGGTAAATGGCAAGGTAAATATCTGTATAAAAGGTTGTATGGCAACTTGAATTGAAGGATTAATGCAATAGGTCTCTTATTCTAAAAGACGTGTTAGTCAAACTAGTAATTGGAAGATGTGGGTTTCATACCAGAGGTCGAGAGGTCGAGACACCACTCATCACAGCTAGGCTCTAGTGAGAACGGACGATTGCTATGTGATACACATATACAGTGAGTGCGCGTAACAACAACTGCGCGTGGATAGATGGATACAGTGAGTCGCTACTGAGAACGGTTATTAACGCGTGTGCTATTACTGTAGTACATTGATTGCGTGTCAACTGTGCTCGGATAAATAGATGCTGTGAGGCTTGGGTGAGAACGGTTAATAGCGTGTTTGTTATATATAAGGGGAAGTAATTCCCACTCATCACCACAAGTAATTTGTTTTCCTTATAAATGGGAAGTAGAAAAGCATTCTTAGCAACAATAAATAACAGAATAAAACCAGCAAAAAAACAATTTGAAATAAAAAAGTTAGTTGATGTTATAAAAGAAACTGAACATAAAATATTGAAATTAGAAAAGATAAAAACTAAATATGGAGAGAAAGTATCAGCGATTTTAAGCTACTGTAATGTTAGTACATCGCGAGAATTTAAAGTATTTTTACCTGATAAATGGGTTTCATTGAGTACAGAGGAATTAAAAGATTTAAAAGGATTTAAAATAATCTATCATGGAAAAAATGAAGATGGCCATCATGATTTAGAAATTGTTGATTAAATTTGAAAAAAAATAAATTAATAAAAATAATGAATATCTAGAATCCGAAATGACTTATCTGGACAATTTAATTGCTCCGCATAGATAGACAAAAGTAGTGAGATGGTGCCGTATGGCACCCACATGGTGATATTCAATTAATAAAAAAAAATTATTTTTTTGCTTTTTTTCTAAAATATTAATCCATTTTCTTTATTATCAATTTTGGAATTTCAGAAGTATTTTCATTTTTGATAGCAGTTGTTTCAGAATTATTAATATCATGAATTTAATTTGATTTCTTATACCAATTACACCCAATCAAAATGAATACAATTACAAATCCAACTGTAAAATATAGACATTTATCAAATATTCTATTATTAGAATGAGTAGAAATAACAATATTTTCACCATTTTTATTACTTATTTTTTCATTTACAGCTTTTGTATATTCTTGTGATTTAATTCCTAATTGCCGAGACCATTCAATTTGTTTCTGTGATCTCGGTTTTTTCTTCACTTCTTCCACCTTGTTCATTTATTATAGAAATATTTTTACTTTCAATATTTGAAAATGTTATAACTCCAGTTGATAATAATGTCATAAATCCACCTAATTGAAATGATAAATATCCAATCCATTTATTTAATTCAGTCATAACTAAATAATCATTTTTTAAATCGGAATATAATCTATTTTCATCTTCAATTGGTAGTATATAATTACATAATTTACTATAACCTTTTACTACATTTTCTGATATCGCATCATTAATTCTAGCTGTTCTCGCGGTTTCATAAATCTTAAATAATCTAATAATTTCATCTGATTTCATTGTATCTAATTCATTATAAGTTAAATTTTTACCGA
Organism: Tubulanus polymorphus; assembly: GCF_964204645.1. Lineage (NCBI taxonomy): Eukaryota > Metazoa > Nemertea > Palaeonemertea > Tubulaniformes > Tubulanidae > Tubulanus > Tubulanus polymorphus. The sequence goes on along the minus strand of NC_134030.1, from coordinate 14,910,015 downwards.
TAAAATTTTTACATTTTCCAGATGCTATTAATATTTCTAATTGATGTTTACCATAAAGATAATATTCATAATTATTATTTGTTGTAACATTATTTAAAGCACCATCATCTGGAGTTAATTTGTTTTCTGTTATTCCTAAATCATCTAAAGTTTTTTCAATTGGAACATCACCATTTTTAGATTTTATTTTCTTTTCACCTATTTTTTATATAACAAAAAAATTAGTTGTGATGTTGCAACTAGAATTCAACTAGAATGTAACTAGAATTCAACTAGATTAACAAGCTAGTTGAAATATTGTTGTTTTTATTTATTTCTTGTTAAATCTAGTTGATTTTTGTTCCAACTTCTAATAACTAGAATTCAACTAGAATGTAACTAGAATTCAACTAGATTAACAAGCTAGTTAAAATATTGTTAAATCTAGTTGATTTTTGTTCCAACTACTAATAACTAGAATTCAACTAGAATGTAACTAGAATTCAACTAGATTAACAAGCCAGTTGAATTTAAATAAATTCATATTCAAATGGGTGTTGTTATCTAAATAGTAATTTTGATCTTTTAATATTTTTCAACTTATCCATATATTCATTATGTAAATCATGTGGAATAATATCATTTTCCTCAAGTGCATTTTTCATCGATTTTCTATCTTTATTGTAGAATAAAATTAGAAATCTAATGTTTTCTCTAAAGTCTTTAACAATTGAATTATATTTTTGATTTAAAACCCAAGTTGTTATCCCAAAATGTCTGCCAGAAAAAGCTAAATAGCATAACTCACTTTCTCTAACTTTTGAATCATGTAGATTAGCACAATCATCTATAATGAATAATGTATTTGATCCTTTATAAATATCTATTGCTATTTTAATACAATTATCTAAATTTTCTTTTACTGTTTTAGGATCTAATATGATAAATTTATTATTTCTAGTAATATTTCTATCATAAGTTTGATTAAATTCATATGTTGGACAAAATAATACTATATTATCAAAATAGTTTTCATAAATAGTTTCTAATGAATTTAATATAAAATAAGTTTTTCCACAATTTGTTACGCCAGAAATTAACATATTATGAGGCTCAAATATAAATAATTCCTTATTCATTTATATATTTTTAATTTTACTTGATAATATCCATTCATTGAATTTATCTGGCCATCCAACCCATTTTACTAAAGAATATTTTTTTCTTTTAATAGTTTTTGTTTTTAATACTTTTTCAATTTTATATTCTTGTTCTAGATTTTCAGTAGTTAAACTCAATTCTTCTTCATAAAAATACCCATCAACTTCTTCACCATCTAAATCTTCTAATTTATAGACATATGGTTTTGTTGTTATTACCTTTTTTATTTTATATATTTCCCTAGTAAAATTTCGATCGTATCCTTTGTCAAATATCTTTTTATACTTAGAAATTCTAACATTTTGACCATTAGGTTCACCAAAATCATCTACAAGAAATGCTCCATATAAATTATTCCAAACAATTTCAGCATTTTCAGGTTTTCTAGCATCAATAGGTTTCATTCCAATAGAAGAATGATAATAATTATTATATCCTTCTATCAATTTTGGTAAAACATCAATCCATTTAAAAGTATTATGTGCTGTAAAATATTTCCACATTCTTGTTCTTAATGTTCTATTAAATCGTTCAACAACTGCTGCTTTTTTATCCGATTTTGTTGAAAAATATTTAATATTATGATTGTCTTAGAGTTCATGAACAAGTGAATAATCAAACTCTTTTCCGTCATCAAATTGTATTTTTTCTGGTCTTAGTTTATCATCCGAAAGAAATTTTCTTAAAACATTTGATGTTTGTACAGCACCTTTTCTATAAAGTGGGAAGCTCCATACATAACGACTAAAAATATCAATTATATTCAATATCCACCAATAATCATCATTATCTTTCTTAACATTTTTCATATCAATTAAATCTCCTTGCCACTGTTGATCTACATAACTTACCATAGTTTTACGAGTTTTATATTTTCTAACAATTTTTTTATGTGTTGTGTATGTTGGTTGTTCTAACATAAATTCATTTATATCTTTATATTTAACTAAATTTTGTGGGATTATCTTATCTAATTTATCTTGTTTTACTTGACGCCATATATTTTTGGTAGAAGAATAAGCAACCGAACTCTCAGGGTTGTAATATAAATTTCTTAAATATTGTTCTTTAGTATTAGGAGTTTTTTTACCACTCATTTATATATCCTTAATTTTAACTTTATATTTCTAATATTGAATACTATCTAATTGTGAATTTACAATATTTAATTGTGCGTCAGATATAATATAAATGTGCATTTTAAAATTTAAGCTTCCTTTTTTCTTTTTCATGAATAATTGTATTCCATCTTTAGTGTTCTGTAGTTTTTTCCCAGAACCATGTAATGAATTATCCTCTGTTGTTCTAAAATCTAACCATAATGCGTATTTATTGCCGGTATAATAATCAATTTGATTAATATTACAATTTTCAAATGATTTTACGTTTTCATTCATAAAATGTTTTCTAATTTCTGGCCATTGATCTATCATTCTCATTCCTTGACAAAATATTTTATTTGCTATACCTTCAATAGTTATTTCTACTTTTGTTATTTCAGGATTATAATAAATATCTACCTTTATTGCACCATTAGAATATGTTGCAATGGTAAAAAATATTAATATACCTTTAATAGATCTTCTTGAGAAGTTAATATTCTCATTAATTATTTCATCATTTGCATTAATAGTTACAGTTTTAAATTTATCAATATATATCATATAATAATGAAAATCCTTGATTGTATTGAGTTTGAATTGTGCTAGCAATATTTTCATTAGTTACTGTGTCATATTCTAAACATATATTTAATAATTTATAACCCATATCTTTAACAACGCTAGATAATACAATTTCATTTACAGGAGCAAATGTTATCTCAAATATAATATCTTCTTGAATTACATATTTATATAAAGGTGCATTATTATTCATCAATTCAAAGTCTAATGGAATTTTATATTTGCTTCCATAAATCTTTTTTATCAAATTATCTGCGGCACTAGTTACTACTGCATTATTGGCTTCAGATCTTAATTTATTATGGTTTTCCGATTGAATACCCTGAAATATCATATTTTTTCTATTTTCTTTAGTTAACCATAAATCTTTATAATGCATAAATAAATTATAATCATCTAATGAGAAAACTGTTTCTGGACCAATCTTAATAGTTAATTTTTTAATCAAATATCTCCCAACATTATCGACAACATAATTATTATCATGACCAGTTACTTTTATATCGGCTGATAAATAAATACTATTTGGAACATAAAAAGTATTTTGTGTTAATCTAGGAATTCTAACGTATAAAGTTTCATCGGGATTAATATTTGAAGGATTATGTGTAATTATATGATGCGATCTTTCTGCTTTAATAGCGTTAGATATTCTAGAAATCGTAGAAGGACTTATATAACTCCCAATCATTTATTTAAAAAAAAAATTAATTATTTTTTCTTGATATCTTTTTGATATCATATTCACTAACCCAAAAATAATAGCACTTACAACTGTAATTAAAAATAAAATAATATGTTCAGCGGCAAAGTTAAGAATATTCCCAGCAGATTTCAATATAAAACCAACAATTGATGCAATAATTCCTGGTAAAGCTGCAGCAGATTTTTTAGATAGTTCCCATAAATATTTTGCTAATTTTTTCAAACCATCTTTAACTTTATCTTGTAAAGAATTATTATCATTCGGGGGTTTATCCGGTTTATTTGGAGTAGGAGTAGATTTTAAAGCATTTGATATTGCTAAACCAATTGTTGTAAATAACATAGTTACAGCTGTTAGAATTGAAAGAATTGTTATTCCTTCTAATTTAAATAATAACTTATTCTATCTTTCAATGATATTTCAGAATTTGGTTTAATCAACAAATCTTTAAAAATAACTTTTAATCTATTAATATTATAATCATATGATTTTAATAATAATTTAATTTCTTCTTTTTGTAATTCTATGTTATATTCTAAATCATCTTTTTCTTTTTCTAAACGTAATTCTTTTTGCCTTTATTCTATTTCATAAATTAATTGATGATCTAAATCAGACTTTAATTGTTCTTTTTCTTTATTTTTATCAGTTAATTCTTTTTCTAAAGTTCTAATTTTAAAATCTCTTATACTTTTATCATGCGCAATTTTATCAGATGCAAGCCTTATACTTTTAATTTCTCTAATTGCTTCAACAGAAAATATATTATTTAAATCTTCTAATTCTTGATCTGTTGCATCAATTAATCCATTCGGTAAAAGTTTTTCAATTGGAACTTTATTTGATTTAAGTTTACTAGTTTTGGAAGTTTTATTCTGTTCAGAAGTGGTTTCTGTTTCTGATTTCTTTTTGATTATTTCTAATAATTCATTAATTTTTTGTTTAAATACGTCTATATTATCATCTCTTTCTTTTTGCGTAACATCAATCATTACATTACTATTACTAATTCTTTTAATTCTATCTGGTTCTAATTTTTCTAAAGTTGATTCTGATTTTGTTTTCACGTTTATAAGTGATATCAATATAATAATCACCTTGACCACCTTATTTTTATCCTTTGTAAATTTTTTAGCACCATCTGCTGCGTAGAATCCAATGAAGAACCATTTTCTTAAATTATTTTTTGCATTTGATACATTATCTGGAACTATCTTTTCTTTTGTTGAAGTATTACTTTTCACTATTGTATGAATATAGAATTCATCATTATATTTTATAGCAAAATCTTTAGGATTATTTACAAGTATTCTATAAACTGCTGATGATTTCATATGATCCATGATTCTAAATGTTTTATGTGAATAAACTTCTTCACAGAATTTCTTAATTCTTTCTAATAATTTTAAGTCTTGATTGCATAAATACCAACAATATTTATTACCCCATACATAATTATACACACCTGCTGAACCATCGCCCATGAAAAATCCTTTGATAAAATATTCTTTTTCTTCTAATGTTTCGGGTTCTATATTATAAATATTATCAATTATTTCATCAAATGACATATGATTCATTCTTTGGAAAAATCTTTTATGTAATAATTCATCTCCAATTTTTATATCAGTTGGTTTTATTTCATAGCCATTTCGTTTAATTAAACTATGATCTTCTGTAACATCTACAAACCCTAATTTAGTTCTAACTCTATAGATTTTCTTTTTTGTTTTATGCCTAATAATATTCTTTAATTTTTTCCATCCATTTCTTGTCCAAACATCCATTAATCCATTTATTTGTATTAATTCTTTTTCACCATATGAAATATAACATTCATTTTGTTTTGGAATTATTTCTGAAATTCTTCTTATCAATATTTTATCATTACATTTTAATAATATTGGGGTGTCAGCTGTTACAGAATCAAAATATAATATTTCAATATGCTTTTCCCCAAAAAGTGGTTGTAAAACATTATAATAAAAATCATACATTAATAATTTTGATACTTCTAAAACAGTTGAACCAATGAATATAGGTTTATTAAATTTCATTGACGTTCTTTTTAACTGCGGTTAAATAATCTTCAAATCTTTTATTTCCTAAATGCCTAGGACTTGATTGTAGGTGTCTTAATCTTTCAGAATTATTTACTAATTCAATATCATTTCTATTTCTAATATTTTCGCATGTTTTACCATAAAAACTATTGTTCATTAATTTAAAAAAATCTTTTTCGAAATCTGTTTTTGATATGGTTCTCTGTTGAGTATTGAAATCTATATATTTTTCTAATCACTTCGATTGATTAAATTCAATATATCTATGTACTTTCTTTAATTTCATTCCTTGTTTTAGATAAAATTTTAACATTCTATAATGAACGATATAATTGTATTTATTATTTTGAGTAAGTATTAATTTTTCTGTAAAAACATGATCTTTCGGTTTTATTTTCTTCTGGTATTCACTTAAATAACTATCATCTACAGTTAAATGTTCTGGACAATAAGGTAAGTTTCTTGTTTTAAACTTTATATTTTCAGGATATTCTAAATCAACAACAAAGAAATAACCAATTGGTGCTTCATCTTTTAAACTCGCAATTGCGCTTTCCCAATCAGTTTTATCATCATTTTCAACTTCTGTTAATATAAAATTTTTATATGGTTGAGGTTGCATCATTGCCCAACCATATAAATTATTGGCGTCAATATATAATAATTTATATTCATCATTTGCTTTAAAATACCTCCCATAACACCACTAATTCCACCTCTAATTGATTTTTCAAATAATAAAACCATGTCTGGTTCTTTTAATAAATCTAATTCTACATTTGTATATTTTAAACCACATTGCCAGGTTAAACCAGGACTAGAGTAGCAATAACAAGGATCAACATTAAAATGATTCAAATTAACTTCTCTAAATTTTTCAAATATGTCAGCCAATATCATAACATCTGATTTTAAATATAAATCAACTAATTCACCATGATTTTTCATCTTAAAATGGTTCCAAATATTTAATGTTCTATTAAACACTTCGCATACTCCTCTTTTAATTGATCATAAAATTGATCTTTTAATAATTCTGTTACATTAAAATCATTGTGTGTTTTATAAAATGAATAAGGAATTGCACCTTTATATCTCAATAATTTAAAATCTTGTTCATTTGGATAATAATATCGAGTTATAACAAAATCATTATCAACTATTTTGATAAATTATCTAATGAACTTGCTAGAAATCTATAGGAATCTAAAAATCTAATGCAACCAAATGGAAATGAAATATAATTTTCAGATGTTTAAGCTAATAGTTTAAAATCATATTTTCTTACATTTACACCATTCATAGCATTATATTCTTATATTTCTTGATTAATTGTACCCAATTTCTTTGATAATTGTTTTATAAATAGATGGGTATCATAGCCTGATAAATTATGAAATAATATTGGTACGAAATTAACTTTCTTAGCTTGTAAATTGCAATCTTCATGAGCAGCTCCACGATATTTTGAATTGAAATGATCATGATCTCTAACTTTTTTATCAAATGAATAAAAACGTTTTTCACAATAACAACAATGAGTTGCATAATTAAAATCAATTTCATCTTCTTTTGTCATAACTATTCTTTTATTTTTGTTTAATAATTTTGCAAAATCACTTTCTAATTCAATCATTTTGTCACAAAAAACATTAACTACATTTTTACCTCTAAAAGAAATATATTGACTTTCATATAATTCAGGATAATTTGATTTTATATAAATTCCATAAGCAGCAGCTCTTTGATGAACTTTTTTAATTGTATTTATAATTGGTGGGTCTTGTGTTGTGTCTTCATTTAATTCATTTCCTTTATCCATTGATTTTAATAATTGCTTTCTATTATATATTTCTTTTCTATCTTGATCAGTTAATTCTTTATTCAACGATTCAAAATCCCCATAAATTACAAATGGAACAATATTCTTAAATTTATGATTAGTAAATTGCAATTTATAATCTTTTTCTGTTGGCATTATTAATTTACAAAAATCTTTATTATCACATAATTCTTTATGTTTTAATAATGTATTCTCAGTCATAAATTTAGATAAACATTTTCTACATAGATAAATTTTACGATGATGATCACTTTCTGTTCTAAAGAATAAATCAATTTGTTTTAACCACATATAATGTTCATTTTCATCTTTTTTGTAATATAACAAATCTATAGCATTTTCATCATCATAATATTCTGTTAAATATAAAGCTTCCAATGTATAATCTTTAATATTTTCACCTTTTGTCTTTGGTAATTGCATTAATTCGAATACATTTATTTTTAAATTATTAACTTTTTCTATTTTAGAAATCATTTTTATAGTTACTGGATATTGATCAATTTTATATAATGTTTCATATTTCCGGTAATTTGTTATTCTAAAACTATGTGTAATATCTTCTGTTGCGTGTAAGCAACTAATAATTGCCCACAGAAAACATTTATTATCTTCATTTTGAACATTTATCACTGCTTTTGTTGTAAATGGTAATTTAATATAATATGATCCTTTAATATCCTCCTTTTCTGTTGTAAAGTTTGAATCATTTTTAAACATTTTATTACTTTTTGATGTTTTATTTCTTTTTGTATTATAAACACTTAAATCTAAAAATATAATTTCATTTAATGATAAACCAGAACCCTCAAAATATCTTTCTTCAATATGACGTTTAAATTCATTAAATATTTTTTCTAACTTCTCTTTTATTTGCGTTTTTGAAATTATTTCTTCAGAGAGTGTTTGAATATTATAATCCATTTTCTCTTCTGACTTTAAAAAACTTACTTTCCCAGAGATACTAATTTTTGGATATTCAACATCTGTTATCAAATCTAGTATTTTTTCTATTATTTCATTAAATTTACTATAATCTTCTATTGTTGTACCTTTAAAAAATCTAAATATAATAGCTGTAGGACCAATTTTAATACGTAATGTTTCTAATATTTCAATTGTATCTTTTATTTCTAGTGAATCAATATAATTTCTAACATTTTCCATGTAAGGTTTATTTGAAATGGATTTAGTTTTTGAAGTTGGTTTTTTACTTTTTGAGGTTTATCATCGAAATAATCTTTTCCTAAAACATAATTACTCAAATTTTGATGGTGTTTTTGTGATTCGAGATGTCTATTATAATTCCTTTTTACTATAAATTCATTACAAACTTCACATTTTATTTCATCCACATTCATATTTTCTAATCGTTCTTTTCTTTCATTGGAATTTTCTGAAGTTTCAAAATCTATAACATTTTTTATATGATTTGAAGATTTTTCATGACGCGATTTTCGAGATTTATCAATGTATTTTTTACAATATGGACAATAATATTGATTTTCATTAACATCAATGTGTTCTGTCTTATTCTCTCCCATTTATAAGGAAAAAAAATTACTTGTGGTGATGAGTGGGGAATTATCAAACTACTTCTGCCGACAGCATACCAACTCGCTGACAAACCCCCAAAATGAACCCTGTCATGATTAACATCTGGAATTAAACGTAATAAAGCTACAAAATTTACAAAATGTCGGTTTCGAATCCCTCAAATAGCCTTACACTTACAAATGATGGATTATCAAACAACTATGAACTCCCAAAAATGCCACATGTCTTTAATAATCTACAGTGAAAACCTGGAATTAAATGAAATAAATCTTAAAATTCCGATTTGAACCCAACGTAGGCCCTCTCTCTACTTGTAGGCCTAAGATCTTGAAATAGGGTAAATAATGTTATGATTAAAGAGGCATAATGGTTGGGAAAAAATTGAATTCAATATGGCTCTTGGCCCGGCAAAGTTTGCTCTTGAAATATCCTTTTGATTTGGCCTAGTTACACATTTTTAAAGCAAATGATATTTTGCATCAAACACAAAGCGGCTTTTTTGAGAAAAAGATTCTTTGAGTCGTAAAATTTATAGCCTAGAACCGATTTCTTCGTCAAAGCGTGATGCACAATTTTGACTGGGTCTTTTTTCCACGTGGTAGTAGTGGACAGAAAATTGAATAGGCCTAAATAAATAGAATAATCTTTCTTAGGTTTCATAATAAAGATGCAGCATTAACTTAGATGCTTAACTTTTACAATTAGACTATTTCAAAGGAAAACGCCCAAAGTTGGTCGAACAGGGGTTAGGAATTGATGGTAGAGGCTCTGTGTGCTGAAACAGATAACAATGCACGGGAACGAGTTTGTCGAGTGGAGCTTATTATTCCATCAGGGATAGTGTACTATGTAGAGGTTCTTCTCAGCGTGACCGATGTCCTCCGATGACAGCGACACACAAAGAACAACTACAACACACGATGACCAGACATCGTACCAACTTTATTATCGAAAGCGTCGACCACGCACGCCATGTACCCGGAAGTACTCAACATCAATACAATTTTATTACAATTGACCTATTACAACGATAGATGGCGCTTGTATGTAATCAAGCCCACTACATACCCCTCTCCTAAGATCTGGCTCTATTAAAGACAGAGATGACCAAATAAACTACAACTGTGTATTCAAAACAATTATTAATAAAACAACTTCAACTTGTCAGCATGCCAAGTCTCAAGACCACGACCAGTTCGAATTCTAAAATCTACACTACCAACTCTTTCTTCAACAACATATGGACCCTTCCACTTAGGAGCTAATTTTGATGCAAAATTCTTTGAAGCATCTGACAAAAAATGAGTCTTAACTAACACCTTGTCACCCACTTTAATATCTACATTTCGACGTTTCTTATCATAGCCTTGTTTTCTTAACTGAGCTTGGGCTGACATTCGCGAAATAGCTAACTTTACACGCTTCCGGTCTGCGGCAACTTTATATTTACAAAAACGCTTCAAGGCCTCAGCGACCGGAACTAAGGCTGGATCCTTACGATTAACACGATTAATAACAGGATGAAACAACTCTCGAGACAGAGCGAGCACCGCCGGACTTTATCCGGTACTGTTATTTTCAACGGAGTTGATCGCGAACCTAAACTCTGCTAAGTGCACGTCCCAACCCCTATGATCACTCCCATTCTCCCAAACTGAACAGGATAACATAGATTTCAAATCTCGATTAACCCTTTCCACCCAATTACACTGAGGGTGGTACGGTGTACAGTGGATTAACGATACTCCCCAATGACTACACGCAGCCTTCAAAAACTTCGAAACAAACTGGGAACCGTTGTCAGTTAACAACCGTGATGGTGGACCGAACCTGGTAAACACATCCCTCACGAGACATATGGCTACTTCTTTCCCAGTTGCTCTTTTTAAAGGGAAAAACTCGACCCACTTAGAGAAATGACCTCTTACAACTAAAATATATTTATGACCTGAATATGACTCCGGCAAGGGACCGACGAGATCACCCACCAATTCCCAGGGCGAGTTTGAAACTACAGACTCCATAAACCCAGCAGGTTTTCTATACCGAGCCTTAATTTTTTGACAAACCTCGCAGCCTCTGACATAATTACGTATATCTTTTCCTACACCGATCCAATAGAAAAACTTGAGAACTCTCAACATGGTCTTTTTTCTACCGAAATGACCAGCCGTGGGGCAATCATGCATCTCCCTCACTACATGATACCTCAAAATATCAGGTACTACAACTTGTCTACCTGACTTCGTTATTCTATAAAGATATTGCTCAAAAACACAGTTTTTGGAAAAATTCTTCAGCTTAGTAGATGCATGGTCGCCCTCACCATCTTGCAAATACTTTATGACCGAGCCCAAAAAAGGATCATCCAGTTGTAGCTGGGCTAACTGATCCATTCCAGGAATTGGAAGATCAATAATAGGAAGTGGGACCCGATCCAGAGGATCAGCATCTCGTTTCTCGAGAAGACAATTCTTGCAATTAAAATCTAAATTCTCGGCATCCTCTGGATCGACTCCCACACAAACATCATGATACCAATATTTACAAACATCGCACTGGATCCAATCTATCAAATCACCGGTAGGTTTAATACAATTATTGTCCTGACAAATATCATCACCGAATTCTACATCAATAACACCAACCGACAAAATCGGATCGAACCTAGGATCCCTACTTAACGCATCAGGCACGACGTGGAGTTTTCCTTTTCTATACCTTATTTCGAAATCGAAATCCTGAACACTCAGTACCCAACGATAAAGCCGGGGCGATAAATTAATCAGTCTTTGTAATTAGTCTTTGTAATGAAAATCCACGTCAACGCCTGATGGTCAGTTACAACAGTAATGAGTCGCCCTTCAACTAGGAGTCGCCACTTTTCTAAGGCCCAAACGACCGCTAATATTTCTCTTTCTGTCGTACTATAGTTGCGCTCGGCAACATTTAATGTTCTACTACTAAAACCGATTGGCTTAAGGACTCCATCTTGAACCTGGTTCAGAGACGCACCCAGACGCACCCCACTCGCATCAGTATGTAATTCAAAATCAGCATCCGGATCCGGATGAGTTAAGCAAGGGGCGGAGCAGATAAGGTCCTTAAGCCTGAGAAATGGACCTTCGCATTCAGTTGACCAACACCAACTAATTTCCTCTCTACGTAACTGAAAAAGCGGTTCAGCTATGGTGGAGCAATTTGGAATAAATTTGGAAAACCAACCCACCATTCCAAGGAAACGATCTAACTGTCGACGATTCGTAGGAGCAGGATAGTCCACGATAGCCTGAACCTTTTCCGGCCCAGCGGAAATACCGATTTTAGATACCCCGTGACCTACATACACTGTATCGGTCACAAAAATCTACTCTTTTCTAGACTTGCAGTAAGACCTGCCTACATTGTAACACTATTCTTAAATGCTCAAAGTGCTCCTCCCATGTGAGGGAATAAATAATGATGTCGTCAAATTCGACCTCGCAAAACTTTCCGAGGCACCCGTGCTTTCTCAAAACCTTTTCCATGAGGCGCTGGAAGGTCCATTTTTTACACCAAAAGGTAATACCTTGAATTGATACAGGTTCTCCCCCAAGGAGAAAGCGGTTAACTCTCTGTCTTCTTTCCGTAATGGCACCTGCCAAAATCCAGACTTCATGTCAAGCTTTGAGAAAACCCGGGCACCGTGCAAACGCGAAAGAATATCGTCGAGCTTTTTCATCGGATACGCATCCGATTTAGTTTTCGCATTTAACTTTCGGTAGTCGACGCACATACGAAATTTTCCGTTAGGTTTCAGAACCATAACGATCGGACTCCGCCATGGTGATTTAGATTCTTCAATTACGCCGCTGCGTAACATTTCCGGAATCTGTTCTTCGGCTGCTCGACGTTTCGCAGGAGACAGATTATACGGTTTCTGCCTGACCGGGGTGTTGTCGTCCAAAACGATCTCGTGTTGTAAGACACGAGTTCTACCCGGAGAATCGCTAATAACGTCAGGAAATTCGCTCAATATCGCTTCAACGGCCTCGTGGCATTCAACGTCGGTAAACGGCTCAGCATCACGCGAATCCACGTCGGGCTGTTGATCCTCGAACTCGAGTTGTTGGGAACGACGAATCTCAGTACCCAACAACGGCCACTTAATAACAGGGCGAGATGTGGAGATCCAATAATCTCCTGCGGCGAAATCCACCGTCAATCCAGCTCTGTAGATAAAGTCTCTGCCAATCAAAACCGGAGTTGACATCGACTCCACGACGACACATTCCACACTCAGCGTCAGGCCACAGCAACCAATGTCGAGCATGACGACACCCGACGGCGAGAAGGTGGAACCTTCAAACCATTGCAGAATGGTTTCGTTACGTTTCACTGGCTTTACGCACAGTTTTTTACACAAATCTTCGGTTACTAACGTTACCGAAGCACCCGAATCCACCAAATCATGCATTGCCGAAGTATTAACTTGAAGTTCGATTAATGGCCCTGGATCGGAAAACGACTTGTCCGGAACAAATTCACGCGCGTTCGCTCTTAAGGACGACGGACGATACCCTCCAACGGTAACAAATTTTACCTCTTTGCGAACTGTTTCATCACTACGATTCGGCTCGTGACGATTTCGATCACTACGTTTCGGGATATCACGACGTTTGTGCCCTAATTCACCGCAGTTGTAGCACGCATCGTTGTAACGATGAGAAACGCTAGGTCGTTTCTCCCAGCTACCCTGACGATCTCGGTTTGTGTTCGAATTTCGAATCGAACCTTTTCCCTTCAATTTCCTTCTCCTCGCGAAGTAATTTCTTTTGAGTCGCGTCAGCGAACATAGCGAGTTCACGCGCACTCAATTCATCTCGCTGTGAAAGTTTCATTCGAAGAGTTTCATCTCGAAGATTGGGCAAAAACTGGTCGAAAACAAGTCTATCCTGAATTCTGACATATTCCGAATTTTCCAGTAGCGAATCTGACGGCGTCAACCAATATCTGGCATATTCTTCCAATCGCACAACGAAATCTACGAACGTTTCGGAGTGACTTTTCGTTTCTCTACGGAACTTCAGACGATACGCGGATGGTGTCAGTCGATATCTGACAAATATCGCATCCTTCACAGTTTTGTAGACCTTTCTATCAGCATCGCTTAACGAAAAATACGCCTGCTGCGCCGGACACGCTCGTTAAATCGCTCGAGGCAATTCTGTATCTATTCGCCAAATTCTCAAATATACGGAACCAGTGATGTATGTCATCGTTCTCAGACAGTTTAGTCATCTCTATAATTATAGCAGGAGAATCCGGTGGCTGGCTTCGACTATTAGATACCAGCTTCTGTACAGTCTCCAACAACGCTTCATTATCCTCGCGACGAGTCGCCGAAAAATGTTCAAGTAATCCTTTGAAGATCTTCTCGGTGTCAAGGAGAGACGACGACGGTGTAATAGGAGGGGTCGGTTCCCTCATCGCACTTAAGTCTGACAACGCATCGATCTTCTCTTCCTTCGTTTTCACGACACCGAGATCCAAATGGTTCACCTCACAAAGGGTTGTGAGATAGTCGTTCGTGTAACGACGCAATCCGGAAGCAACTTCTTCCTTCCGTGACATCTTCAACGACGCTGATGTCACCAACCGAACGAAACAACGATTAAAAGCGCATAACCGTTTAAAACGAACCAACGATTAAAGGGGTAATCATTAAAACATCACCGTTAAAACGAACCGACGATTATAAGGGTATAACCATCAAATCACGACAAATGTTACCGTTAAAACGAACCAACGATTAAAGGAGTAATCGTTAAACATCACCGTTAAAACGAACAGATGATTGAAGGAGTAATCGTTAACGAAAGGCGTGGCCAGTCCACGTGCGACTGGGCTGGTCGTTTCGAAAACGCAAAAAACCATGTCCACTTCGATAATTACCACGTTGGGCGCCAATTTTGTAGAGGCCCTTCTCAGCGTGACCGATGTCCTCCGATGACAGCGACAGACAAAGAACAACTACAACACACGATGACCAGACATCGTACCAACTTTATTATCGAAAGCGTCGAACACGCACGCCATGTACCCGGAAGTACTCAACATCAATAAAATTTTATTACAATTGACCTATTACAACGATAGATGGCGCTTGTATGAAATCAAGCCCACTACAACTATGGTCATGTTATAGGCCTATATCAAAATGTTCCTTATTAGTTCCGCTGCATCGCTAAAAACAAATTGAGATAGGTTTCACCGCATTTTTTTACATATTACATCACTTACAACGATAAATGTCCGTCGCCGACTGAAAAATTCGGAATGACAAAAACTTCCGCATTGAGAGCGCCACCGCACCAATTCAAATTCAATTATATGGATCGGAAACCCTCCAGCGATGCACTCTATGATTTTTAGAACCTGTCTCTGCTGACTGGGAATAAGATATTTCTATAAGGTCTGAGAATAAGCGACACTCAATGCTGGTATTTAAGGCCCGTAAACACAAGTTCTCAGCGCGAAGGGGTCGAGGCGCAGCGTCACTATGTCCCGCTCCGCGAATAAGCGTGCGGATAAGCGTAAGGATGGCTCCGAGAATCGCCAAATCACAAGTTACTGTGAATAAATGGGATTCGACCATTCAAACGTTCAAAATGTACTTTCTTGTTTTGTAAAACAAGTTTATTCATGTTGTTATATAAAGCATTTTGTTTGAAACATTCTTTAATAATGTTTGTTGCGTTTAAAGCCAATTGTCGTTGTGTAATTCCATACTGATCACTGACATCAAAGTTTTAGTTTCTGTTCACATGTTTCGACTTATAAATATCCAACTTGTATGTTCTATCTTTTAATACAGGTCATGCGATTAATTGCGTATCACTCCATTAGTTTAAAAAGAGAGCACATATTTCGATATTGTTGAATAATTAACTACATATTTTCTGTCACACGTTGATATTTACCCATCACTTATAAAATTCAAATGTACGTGATGTATTCTGTAAGCTATGTAAGCTTGTTCTTAAAAATACACTATGCATTTTCAATTTGTACTGACCATAATAGTTTATTTTTCATAAATAAAATTTATATTTTAATTAAATAATTTCAAAATCTTTTCTATGCCCTCTGCAACGGAAATTAGTTACCAAGGACTATTACATATTCAGATGCACGTTGATAATTGATTTCAATCGTCCCTTCAAATAATTATATGAACATTATTTCGGAAAATGAAGGTGGCGCACAATCATAATACATACAACTCATCAAGCTGACGAGTCGTTTCCGTAACCAATGTTACAGACGGGTAACCAATCTGCTCGACTCCACAGACAACTAAACAACCCGAGTAACTCCCAGTTTGACTATAACTATAAATTATGTTATGTTAAACCGTATTGGTGTGACTTGACACATAAAATGCGTATCCCGCATTGATATATTACTATTATCCACTTTTCAAATTATGAATAGCACGCCTGCTCAGAAAACACGTTATCGTTGCTTTGCAGCTATATTTATTATTTTTTCCCTTTTCCACACAGTTTTTGTTAAAAGTGTAAAGGCATCCTTACCTTACCACTGTCGCCGATACAATCCGTACGATATCCTTCAGCTCACTTCAATCTCCAGATACTGCATGGGAATTTTGATAAATCCACGTTACAAAGGCACTGTCGAGCCGTAAACATCGGAAATTTGGCTCCGTTCAATTAGTAGCCATGTTGTGTTTTCTTTCCGACATTATGTGGAGAAAAACCAGTATTTAGATTAGTAGATAGATTGGATTTCAAAGTTTACAAATTAGGGCTGATTCCACTATGTCTCTCTTATAAATATCTTTAAGTAATAGGGGTAATGGGCTTTCAGGCCAAAGGTCGAACGGTCGAGCTCATTAAAAAACAAAACATTAAAAGTAATTTAAAACTATAATATATTTTCATAACCGTGTGCATTTTATATTATAACTAAATATTTATTCTAAGATATTAATAATTTAAATTTTAAAAGCATATTGTATTAAATCAATTGGTCGCTCCACTTCGCTACCGCTCTACTCCGCGACCAATCGATTTATTTACTATACACAAATTCATATAATCAAATATATTTTAATAATAATAATTATTCTATTATTCAACTGAAATGCACACGGTTTTGAAAATATATTATAGTTTTAAATTACTTTTAATATTTGTTTTTAATGAACTCGACCATTCAACCTTTAACCTGAAAGCCCATTACCCCTATTACTCTTAAAATAATCATATAAATGAATAACATTTAAATTGACAGATTATTCAATATAAAAGTATATATTTACAACATTATTTCAATATTCATATTTGTATGAGTTAGATTTTTAAACATTAAAAGTGTTAGTAAAGTGTGATTGAAATAATACATGATATAAATCATTGAACTTCTAAAATCAATTTAGTAAAAAAATATGTATAATAAATGGAACCAGAACAACCACAAACTATCAATATTACAAATAACACTGGTGTCATAAACATATACTACAAGAAGTGTTCTAAATGTGAATTAGATAAATTAGCTTTAACAGAATTTAGTAAGTGTAAGATTAGCAAAGATGGTTTTCAATATTGCTGTAAAACTTGCACTAAACTATATACCAAACAATATGGAGAAGATAATATAGAACATTATAATTATTATATGGCAGAATATATGAGAGTAAGATATCAAACAGATATTAATTTTAGATTGAAACAGTGCTTAAGATCTAGATTAACACAATTATTCAACAAAGAAACGCATTCAGAAACACTATCTAATTTATTGGGTTGTTCAGATGAATTCTTAAAATCATGGATTTTAAATCAATTCGATGATAAAATGAATATAGATAATTATGGTGAATACTTTCATATTGATCACGTGTTGCCGATTTCTAAATTTGACATGAGTGATGATTATAATAAGAAGCTAATCTGGAACTGGAGAAATTTAAGGCCTTTAGAAAAGAAAGAAAATATAATTAAATCTAATAAACTAGATTTACAGTTATATTTAGATCAACTGGATAAAGCAAAGACATTTGTTGAATTATGGAATAGTATTTCACAGAATCAACCGCATTCTGAGGTTTTAATCAGTGGTTAGAAAGCTGGAAATTCTATTTGAGCTTTGGATGTATATAATACATAGCTTTTGCTTACTACTAAAACATATGTTGCCAAATATATCTTGTTTTCAATTCTAAAGAATTAATTAACTTCATCACAAAGAACATCTGTGCAGAAATAATTAGTTTGGTCGAACGTGCGCCACGTCGGCAGTTAGAAATCAACTTTCACATACATAGTACGTATTGGATATTCTCTCTCAAAACACAGTTTACAGTTCTAAATCTAAATGTAAGTACCGTTTTTTGTAGTTATTATGAAGTAGGGAAACCTTTAAACATATTTAAGTACAGTAATTCATTTTCACGGCATCTTTTAGATGGAATACAGAGATCAACCAGAAATTCTAAGCCAACCATCGGAAAAGGAACTAATGCTGCTGGATAGTGAAACTCAGGAATCAATAGAAATGGAGGATGAAACTCTCGTAACACACTGAAGGTCTTTGTAATATAGATATCAAAAATGTAATCTCGATTGTATATATCTGTTTTAATATTGTATTGTTTACTGTTAACTAAGTATTGCGCAATAACCGGTCCGATTGAACCGCTTTTCTATTGTTCTCCATTGTTCTATTATTGATCGCTAAAATTTGTATAATAAATAAATGTGTTTATGAAATAGTAATTCCACCAGTCGTTTCTTTGAATTTATTTTCAGTTTGAGGATTTATTATCGAGGATCCGAAATGACTTATCTGGACAGTTATAATTACTGCTCCTAATAGATAGACAATAGTAGTGAGATATTAAATCCTAATTTAAATAAAATATAATAAAAAAACAATAACTTCAACTGCTAGTGAATTCTATTATATTTTTAATATTTTCTTTCAAAAAGAGAATACTTTATATTTTGAATAGATTCAAATAGAAATTCTTTAAATTCAAATAGCTAGTATCAGTAGTCAATACTAGAATTCTTTAGCTTTAACTAGCTAGTATCATTTGAAGAATACTTATAATATTTTTTTTGCTTTTTTTCTCTAATATAAATGTCAAAGAAATCTAATAAGAATAGTATTGATATTGAAAAAACATTAGATGATTTGGGTATAAGTGATAATAAAGATACAGTTGTAACTAATTGTGCTCAAGTTAATTGTAATATAGATTATGAATACTATTTATATTGTGAGCATCATCTAGAACTATTGATTGCCGGTGGAAAAACTAAAGAGTTTTTAAATAGAATCATTACTTTTCAAGAATTAGACTCTATGAAACCAGATAAAGTAATAAAATATTTTAAGATTTATGAAGAGGCAAGATTAGCCCGAATAAATGATTCTATTTCAGATGGTATTGTCAAATGTTATTCTAAGTTATGTAACCAGTTAATACCAATTAATGATGAAAATAAATTATATAGTGATTTGAAAAATGACTATTTAGTTATGACTGAATTACAAAAAATGGGTTGGTTATGCTTCATTTCAATTAGAATCGGTTATGACATTAATTTCTACTGGTGTCATTACATTTTCGAATATCAAACCTATGGAATATAAATCAGGTAAGAACGAAACAGATCTACTACAACCAAACACCGAAACAGAAAATGAATCAGAACAAAAATTAACTAAAATAAATGAGTGATGGAGTTAAGAAAAAGGCTAGATCAGAGAAACAAATTAAATGGGCAAGAGAATTAGGTAAAAGATCTTCAGAATTAAAAAAAGCTAAGAAAAAGAAATTAACTGATATAAACTGATATTAACTGATGATAAAGATGATTCCAATGACAATAAACCTATCATACCAGAAAATAAGTCAAATCATAAAACCATTGAAATTAAATCTAAATTATTATTAATGGATTAAAATAAGATGAAAAAAGAACAATATTTAAGAGATTTATATTATAACCCAGAAAGTGAAGTATCATATTCTAACGTTTCAGAATTATGGAATAAAATTAAATCTGATAATGAAAATGGTGATATAAAATATAGTGAACTAAGATTATGGTTACAAAATCAACCAACATATCAAATCCACAAGAAAATGGATAAAACTTATTTAACAAGAAAAGTTATGGTTTCATATATTGATCAACAATGGCAAGCAGATTTAATTGACATGAAGAACTTAGAAGAATACAACAAAGGATATTTCTGGATATTAAATGTTATAGACATATTCAGTAGATACGCATGGTCGATTCCAATCAAAAATAAAACTGGTATAGAAGTAACAAATGCTTTTAAGAATATATTTAAAGAAGCTAAAGATACAATTTGATGAAGGTAAGGAATTTTATAACAAACATTTCAAAAAACTCTTATCTGATAACGATGTAGATTATTTTTCAACACACTCAGATAAAAAAGCATCTATTATAGAAAGATTTAATAAAACATTGAAAACTAGCATGTGGAAATATTTTACTGCTAATGAAACATATAAATATATCGATGTGTTAGATGATTTAGTGAAAGGTTATAATAATTCTAAACATAGTTCTATAAATATGAAACCTATACAAGCTAGAAAAGAAAATAATTCAAAAATAGTGTGGAATAATTTATATGGAGCATTTGTTACACATGATTTCGGCGAACCTAAATTTAGAATAGGACAACACGTTAGAATATCTAAATATAGAAAAACCTTTTATAAAGGTTATACCCCTAATTTTACAGGAGAAATATTCAAGATTAAAAAGATAATATTAACTAAACCATTTGTTTATAAATTAGAAGATATAAAAGATGAAGAAATATTAGGTTATTTCTATGAACAGAAATTATTACTTGTACCAAATCCAGATGAAATCGAATACAAAATAGAAAAAGTATTGATAACAAAAACTCTTAAAAGAAAAAAGTATTCTTTGGTGAAATATAAAGGATATGATGATAAATTTAATGAATGGATTTTATCTAGTAAAATTAAAAAAATAAATGAATAAAGATTTATTTATATTCGAACCGCATAATATGTTAGTTACTGGTGTAACAAACTGTGGTAAAACACATTTCATATTAGACTTGTTAGAAACTATTCATAAGAATCATTTTGATAATATAATATTATTCTATCCTACTTATGAAATGAATAAAACATATAATAGAGATATAGTTAAGATAAAAAAGTTTATTATATTAGATCCTAAAACAGTAAAAGAAAATTTAGATGATTGTATAAAAATAGCAATTGATACTTATAAAGGATCAAATACATTATTCATTGTAGATGATTGCGCAAATTTACATGATTCAAAAGTTAGAGAAAGTGAGTTATGTTATCTAGCTTTCTCTGGAAGACATTTTGGGATAACAACATGGGTTTTAAATCAAAAATATAATTCAATTGTTAAAGACTTTAGGGAGAATATAAGATTTCTAGTTTTATTTTATAACAAAGATAAAAAATCTATGCAACAATCATTGGAAGAAAATCAAATTATACCTACTGAATTACATGATGAATATATGAATAAATTAAAGAATAATAAAGGTTCAAAATTATTACTGAGATTACAATTTCCCTATGAATATAAATTTATAAATTAACTATTTGTATACCTATGTATTAGATACCCTAATACCTGATACCCCATTAGATACCTTAAATACTTAAAACCCCCTTTTTTAAAATAAATATTATTTATACAATTTTCAACCAATTTATTTTTATTTTTTCAACTAATATATGAATAAGTTTGAAAATAATAAAGGTTATTTATTATTACTGAGGTTTAAATTTCCATATGAATATCAGTTTATAAAATAAGATATTTTATGTATTAGATTGTATTAGATATGTATTAGATATGTATTAGATACCTTAAATACTTAAAACCCCCTGTTTTATTTACTATTATTTTATACAATTTTCAACCAATATTATTATTTGTGTTAAATATAATTAATATTTTAATCACTTTCACTATCAGACCCTAACAATTTATTCAAATTCTCTACCGAATTCTCTTCTTCAAATTCTTTATTTTTTTAAATACTTATTCTTCATCTTTTTTACCGCATCATCAATAGTTGTTTCATTGTTGTGCTTATTCATCCAATCAAATTTATCATTATTTTCTACTTGATGTTTCATAGAATCTTTATTAGTGTTTGCTCCTAATATTTCATTTACAGTGTTTGATCCTAATATTTCATTAGCATCGTTTAGATCTAATTCATCTTTATTAGGTGTTGCTAATAATAAATCTTCATACATTTTTTCACCATTTACTTTTTGATTTGAAACAAACTTTGTAACATATCTAAATGGGTGTTCTATAAATTCTCTTAAACCAACACGATCTATTACATTAGTAATATGTGAATTTGTATTCATATGTTTATTCCAATTTTGATGTAACGTTTGAATATTCACCTTTACAATATCCACAATAATTTCTATTTTCACTAACATTTAATATTATTGCATTATTAGATGTAGAAGATATTACATTATTAGATGTAGAAGGTATTACATTATTAGATGTAGAAGGTATTACATTATTAGATGTAGAAGGTATTACATTATTAGATGTAGAAGGTATTACATTATTAGATGTAGAAGGTATTACATTATTAGATGTAGAAGGTATTACATTATTAGATGTAGAAGGTATTACATTACTTAAATTATCAACAACTTCACTTTTATTATTATCGATTTCTATTAGTTTAGTTTTATTAATTTTGAAAATAGGATCAAATATCAAAGCTATATTACAAGGTATTACATAATATAAACCATCATTATTTTCATGTGTATCGATGTATGGAATATGTTTATATACTTTACCTCCTTCCATTTATTATATAAATTTTTATTAAAGTTAAAATTTTAATACATAACACTATTTAATTGAGAATTTACAATATTTAATTGCGCGTCAGATATAATATAAATGTGCATTTTAAAATTTTTGATTCCTTTATTCTTTGTCATGAATAATTGTATTCCATCTTTAGTGTTCTGTAGTTTTTTTCCAGAACCATGTAATGAATTATCCTCTGTTGTTCTAAAATCTAACCATAATGCATATTTATTACCGGTATAATAATCAATTTGATTAATATTACAATTTTCAGATGATTTTACTTTTTCCTTCATAAAATGTTTTCTAATTTCTGGCCATTGATCAATCATTCTCATTCCTTGACAAAACATTTTATTTGCTATTCCTTCGATAGTTATTTCTACTTTTGTTATTTCAGGATTATAATAATTATCAACATTTATTGCGCCATTAGTATATGTTGCAATGGTAAAAAATATTAATATACCTTTAATAGATCTTCTTGGGAAGTTAATATTCTCATTAATTATTTCATCATTTGCATTAATAGTTTTAAATTTATCAATATATATCATATAATAATGAAAATCCTTGATTGTATTGAGTTTGAATTGTGCTAGCAATATTTTCATTAGTTACTGTGTCATATTCTAAACATATATTCGATAATTTATAACTCATATCTTTATTAACGCTAGATATTACAATTTCATTTACAGGAGCAAATGTTATTTCGAATATAACGTCTTCTTGAATTGCGTATCTATATAAAGGTGCATTGTTATTTATCAATTCAAAGTCTAATGGAATTTTATATTTGCTTCCATATATACGTTTTATCAATTTATCTACAGCATTAGTTAATATTGCGCTATTAGCTTCTGATCTTAATTTTGGTTTTCTGATTGGATGCCTTGAAATATCATATTATTTCTATTTTCTTTAGTTAACCATAAATCTTTATAATGCATAAATAAATTATAATAATCTAATGAGAAAACTGTTTCTGGACCAATCTTTATAGTTAATTTTTTAATCAAATATCTTCCAACATTATCAACAACATAATTACTATTATTACCGATTACTTTTATATCGGCTGATAAATAAATACTATTTGGAACATAAAAAGTATTTTGTGTTAATCGAGGAATTCTAACGTATAGTTTCATCGGGATTAATATTAGAAGGGTTATGAGTAATTATATGATGTGATCTTTCTGCTTTAATAGCATTAGATATTCTATGATTCTTAGAAGGATTGATATAACTCCCACTCATTTATTTAACAAAAAAATTAATTATTTATTTTTTATCAAGTTTACTAACCCAAAAATAATAGCACTTACAACTGTAATTAAAAATAAAATAATATGTTCAGCAGCAAAGTTAATAATGTTTCCTGCAGATCTCAATATAAAACCAACAATTGATGCAATAATTCCTGGTAATGCTGCAGCAGATTTCTTTGATAGTTCCCATAAATATTTTGCTAATTTCTTTAAACCATCCTTAACTTTATCTTGTATTGAATTATTATCTGGGGGTTTACCTGGTTTATTGGGAGTAGGAGTAGATTTTAAAGCATTTGATATTGCTAAACCAATTGTTGTAAATAACATAGTTACAGCTGTTAGAATTGAAAGAATTGTTATTCCTTCTAACTTAAATAATAACTTTATTCTGTCTTTCAATGATATTTCAGAATTTGGTTTTATCAACAAATCTTTAAAAATAACTTTTAATTTTTTAATATGATTAAGATCATATGATTTTAATAATGTATCTCTTTCTTTTTCCTGTAATTCTTTGTTATATTTTAAATGATCTATTTCTTTTTCTAAAGCTAACTTTCTGCTTTCATAATCAGCTTCCTCTATTACTTGAAAATCTCTATTTAATTCTAATTGTTTTAATTCTTCATCTGCATTAGTTAATTCTTTTTCTAACATGGTTATTTTAGAAAATCTCATCTTAATATTAGCAATTTCACCAGATGATTCTTGCATACCTTTAATTTCTCTACGTGCTTGTTCAGGAAATTCTTTTAATTCTTCATCAGTTAAATCAAGTAATCCTTTTTCTAGCAAAGATTGCATTCGATTTATTCCAGTACTATTCATCTCTTCTTCTGAATCTCTTAATCTATCAATTTTTTTTTCTAATGTTAATTGTAATTGACTTGAATCATTATCAATTTGTTGAGTGTCTCTTCTCGATGTTTCGGGTGTTGAAGATCTTAATTTATCTAATCGATTTACAAAGTCTTCATCAGTTTCTGGATCAACATCAGTAGGATTTGGATTTGGATTTTTAAATGGTGAATATTTGTTTATATCAATATTAGGAATTGGTTCTTCTTTATTTATTCTATCGAGTGCATTCCATATAATTCTGAGAAATTCTGTGCCACCTTTTGAACGTTCAATTGTAGATCTTGCTAACATTTCAGGTTCAAAAATATTTTCTTGATCCATTCTAGATAATTGTATTATTAGATAAATACATTATTATACATATTATACATTACAATTGTATTATCTAGATAAATACATTCTAGATAATTGTATTGATGCAGTTTTGTTATTTAATTCAACATTATAATACCATGAATCATTTTTAAATTCTAAATTATTCATGAAAAATGGGTCATCTTTTAAAATTTGTTCTACAACACCTTCTGAATCAATTTCATATATTACAACTTTTGGTAATAATTCGTTAACAATTGTATCTGTTACTCTAGATTTCATTCTATATAATTCCATAGGTTTATCAGGATATTTATTTTCTTGTTTGTTTTTCTAATAGTTTCATAAATTCTTTTCTTTCTGTTCTAGTTGAAATTCTACCACTTTCAGGAGCTTGTAAATATTTAATTAATTTTTCACGTAATTCGGAATTAATTCCATCATAATCATCATCATAATCATCATCTTCACCTTAATTAGTATTATATGCCGTTTTATTATCATTACTGAAACTTGTTTCATCATAATTAGGTGGTTGTTCATCACTTATACCGGGAGCGTCACCAAAAGTATCAATTCCAATATCTTCTCCACCTTCTGCCATTTACATAATAAAAAAATCAAAATTTAAAATATAATATTCCTCCGATTATAATTCCTATACAAGTTATAGCTAATTTAGTATTTTCATGGGATTTATTATTATTATCAGTTTTAATTATTTCATGTTGAATAATATCAGTTTTTATATCTCCTGATGTATTGTAATCTTTTATTTTAGAATCATTATTTAATTTAATATTATTAGTTTTAGTTTCTGTTGATTGAATATGTGTTTTATTTTTTTCACCTTCCATTAATTTTGGAGCAGTAATTATCTTTTTATTTATATCATTTAATCCAAATGAATTATTTATTGTTGCAGTTTTAATTAGATTATTATAACCAATTATATTTCCCATCTTTAATACTAAATCATTAGAAATAATTAATAGATTAGGTCCTATACAATAATTTAATCTAATATGTGATTTATCTAAATAATTTTGATATCTTACAATGTTTTCTGGAATCGATCTATTTTTATCATTATGAATTGAATCTTCAAATAATACTTTTTGTTTCTGCGCATCGAATGAAGTGTTATCATTTCCAATTATTGGGGATCTTGTTTCAACTTCCGCACCTAAAATACATATCAAATAAGTTCTAATAGATTGATTTATTCTTTGTATACCAGCTTTAGTAAAACCTTCACCATTTTCTAAAATGAAATTAACCCAACCATTATTGTTTTGTTGTTGTATATTATTATAATATTTTGGTAATGCATTCCAATTCAGTGTTCTAATATCTGAATTTGTCATTATTTTTCCAAATTCTTTAGTATACAATATTCCTAATCCACCCATTGTTCCAATTTTTGCTCTAAAATCTTTATTTGAATTAATATTAAATTCATTACATATTTTATAAAACTTAGAAAAATTAATATTATTATTCAATTCTTTAAAATATTTTGAACCTGGTAAAGGACATTCTAATTCATCTTATATTAATTTTATTTGAAAATATGTATGAAATCTAAAAAGTGATAACATCAATGGTAAACTTGGTTTGTTTTAATTTTTCATTTCAACTAATTCCACATCCTGTTGTTGCACAATAAACAGCAGAATTTAATTGGTTCTGCCAATACTTCATATTAGATTTTAATAGCCATTGTTTTGCCTCATTTAAATTTTTAGAAATTAATTGTATACACATGAAATATATTTTCCATCTTTACATGAAAATTATTACTTTCAGTAACATAAATATTCAAATCAATTAATGAATTTAAAACTTCATTTCTATATGTAATATCTTTATTAAAATCTATTGCCGGAATATTATATTTAATTGATTTATTATATTGGAAAGCTTTTGGAAAACTATCTGCCATTTATATAACTAAAAAATTAATAATTTATTAATTCTTTTAATAATTCATCTTGTTCTTCAACTGTTAAATGGCTATTTAAACTTATTATATAATCTAGTGTATTCTTTAATTTATTAATTTCTTTTTTATTAGTTTTAATTTTTTCTTTATTACTTTTTATATTCAATTTTGAACTTATACCAGTTAAAACACTTGAACTTAATCCTAATACGCCAATTGATATAGCTAAAGGTGTTAATGGACTGAATATTGCTAGAAATGTTATTACAGAACTAATTGTAACCGAACCACTTATAATCAAATAATATATAATTTTACTTTTTAAATATTTTTTCTTTTTTATCTTTAAGTCACTTTCAAATTCTAATATTTGTTTTTCTAAATATATTTTTAATTTAGTTTTATTTATATCATGAGGAATAATATCAATATTATCAACTTTATCTTCCATTTATTTAGCAAAAAAAAATTACTAATTAGTAAATTTATATGCTACAAATATAACAATAACAGTTCCACCTAAAATCCATATTATTTCATATTTCTTCTGTTCATTACTTGGAGTATAATAATCTGATATTGTAGGTTTATGTAGATGTAATTTTTCATTATTGGTTACTGCGTTATATAAACTCATTGCATCATCGACTGATTGAAAATCTCTATGTGAAATCTTCTGATCATATAATTCTTTATTGATGTAATCCATATAGTTTTGTCGTTTTTCTCTATATTCTTCTGCTGCTTTATTATATTTCTCTAATGCTTAGTTATGTCTTTTCTGTTCTGTTAATGATCCATTTTTATCAATATGTTTAAATAAATAACCACCACCAGTAAATGCTAAAGCGTTAACAATTGCCGATCCTATAATAGTTATAATTGCAGAAGCCATTTATTTAGCAAAAAAAATTATGCATTTATATGGGAGGAATATATTTTTGTTTTTCTAAATAATCAATAGTTAAATTGAATAAAGTAACTGCTAATTTTAATTTTAAAATATCATTTATATCAAATCTATCAACATTAACACTTCCCATTTTGAATACTTTTTTAATACCATTGAATGACCAACAGTTCCAACTGATAGTAATGCTCCATTATATAATCCAGTTATTATCCACTTATTATCACTCATTTATTTATCAAAAAAATTACTATCTTCAAAATATTTAGTTATCTTATTTATGATTAATTCAACATTTATTTTATTACTAGTTTCATTTGTATATATTTCAATTATTATTTTTTTAATATCATCGATGATAAAATCTTTATCTAATTCATAAAATCTTAAAGATTGTCTAATTAAATTAGTAATCTTTTCTACATTAAAAGTTTCTTTATCTATTGTTTTTTCATACTCAAATGTTGTTTCATTAGAAAATGTAATATTTTTGATATGTGTAATTACATCAGTAATGTTAAATTTAATTTCTTTCTCACGTTTAAAATCAAATCCAAAACATATGCTTGGCCCAACAGTTATATTCATTTATATAATGAAAAAATTACTCTCTACATCTTATAACTAATAATATAATCCTGTAATATAAATTACAGGAAAGTTATTCAAATCAATTAAATGTCCATTATGATTTCTTATTTCTAATTTAAAATTATTAAATTTAGGAATGCAAGGTTTAAAATCACATTCAGTTAAATTATAATTTATTTGAGTTCCAAATTGTTTAACATTTTTCAGCGGTAAAATATTTAGTATACTAGAACTACAAATTGTTTCTTTAGTTGCTTCGAAAGTTTTTGTAGGCTCGATTAAATTGCAATAAATATAAAAGTGTGTAAAAGGTATTATATTTGAATTACCATCTACGTTTCCTGTAACAGTATCTGGTACAATTTCTAACAGTTTAGCTATAGGTTTTCTGACTATAAATGCATGTTGACTTTCATCATATACCTTTATTTTAATTTTATTTGTGCTATCACTTTTTATAAATCTAATTAAAAATTTATCTTCACTTCTTATTTTCAACCGTGCTCTTCTATTAATTTCTTGAGCTAGTGTTTCTAAATTATATAATCCTGGTTTTAAAATTAGGTGAAACCATTTATTTACATTTCTAATATGAATCATAAAAGCATTATGATCAATAGTTTTATCCGATATATTATAAAAAGAATTACATAAACTTATATTAACTTATTTTAAATCTACACAATTCTTAAATTCTCTATCTAATTGTACTAGTAAATTATGAGATTTATAATTTGTAAGTTTTCTTGAATCAACAAATATTCTGTATTCTTTTAATTCTACCATTTATTTTACATATTTTCTTATTCGAAATCTATTTCATGGTGCCCTTTTTCATTCTAACCTTTGTATACGAAATAGAAATCTCCAGAACATAATTCTTCTAGATCTTCACTTGATAATCTATGAAATCTATCTGGTAAATATGTTCTGAATTTATGTGTATTTCCTTTTAATCCTTCATATTCTAAGTGTATAACTAATTTATCTCCATATTTGTTAGTAACTGTAACAATATTTGTAATTAGATATTTCTTATGGATTGTTAATTCTGTTAACTTTTTGAATTTATAATCTACAGATTTTACATTTGTAGTATCTTTTATTCTATCTAGAAATAATTTGTTGTTCTCACTGTGTGTTTGTTTACTCTCCGTTTATAATACATATTTTTATTAAAATTTGATTGACACGTTAGAATTCTTTTCATTATCTCGTTCTCTTTTGATTCTTCTCTTTTAAATTTTAAGTATTCATCTAAATTACAACCATAAGCAACTCTATGAATTCCATCATCTAAAATATATCGTTTATCATCAAATGGGTTTAGACTTATCTTTTCAATTTCTTCAATAAACATTTCATGATCTTCAGATCTTAAACATCTCATCTTATGTTTTCTAACTTTTTCATTGAATATACAATTGATGTAATCTTTGAAATGAATATTCTTTTCTACTACACTTTTGGTTATTCCTTTTAACTTTTTAGCTTCATGTTCTTTAGTTTTATATGAATACATTTTAGATCTAATACCTATGAACTCTATCATTTCTTCACCGCCTAATTCATCCTTAAACTTCCCTGGAACGTTTTTATTATCATTGCTAAACAATTCATGATCTTTAGGATAGTAACTAAAATCAAAATGATGTTTTAATGTTTTTAAATCATCTGTTATGTTATCAGTTTTTATCTTTAATATGTAACTGTCGGTATCAAAATATAGTATTTCTATATGTTTTTCTCCAAAAAGTGGTTGTAATACATTATAATAGAATTCATACATTAGTAATTTTGATAATTCTAAAACAAACTGGAGCACCAACATAGATTGGTTTATTAAATTTCATTGATGTTCTTCTCATTTTAACTGCAGCTAAATTTTCGTCAAATATTCTGTTATGATTGTAAATGTCTTATCCTTTTACCATTACTAACTAACTCAATATCATTTCTATTTCTAATATTTTCACAAGTCTTACCATAGAATGCATTATTCATTAACTTGAAGGAATCTTTCTCGAAATCAGTTTTAGCTTCAGTTCTCTGTTTGGTGTTAAAATCTATATATTTTTCTAACCACTTAGATTGACTAAATGAAATATATCTATGTACTTTTTTTAGAACCATTCCTTGTTTTAGATAAAACTTTAACATTCTATAATGTACTACATAATTATATTTATCTTCTTGAGTTACCATTAACTTTTCTGTATGAATATGATTTTCGGGTTTAATTCTTTTTTGGTAATTTGATAATTCTTCATGTGTTACAGTTTTATGTTCGGGACAGTAAGCTAGATTTCTAGATTTAAATTTAATATCTTCAGGATATTCTAAATCTACAACAAAGAAGTAACCAGTATATGAATCATCTGCAATATCTAGAATTCTTTTCTTCCAATCAAATTTATCATTATTTTCATTCTGTAAAACTTCACTTATTTCAAATACTCCATAAGGTTGTGGTTCCATCATTGCCCAACCATACAAATTATTTGCATCTATATATAATAACTTATATCCAGGGTTATCATTTACATTGAAATATCTATCACCTAATGCACCTGAAACTCCTCCTCTAATAGATTTTTCAAATAATAGTAATTGATCTATATTTGTTAACAAATCCATTTTTATATCTGTAAATTTTAATCCACAATCCCATGTTAAACCTGGTGATGAATAACAATGACATGGATCAATATTGAAATATTTTAGGTTTACATCTCTAACCCTTTCAAATATATCGGTTAATAATAATACATCTGATTTTAGATATAAATCTACTAATTGCCCATGATTTTCTATTTTGAAATGATTCCAAATATTCAATGTTCTATTATATACTTCATCTTTAACATATTCATTTTTTAATTCATCATAGAATTGTTCTTTCAATAATTCAGTTATGTTAAAATCATTATGTGATTTATAAAATGAATATGGAATTGCGCCTTTATATCTCATTAATTGGAAATCATCATTATTTGTATAGTGTTGTTTTAATATTTTTAATTCATCATCAACTAATGATTTTGATAAGTTATCTAATGAACTATCAAAAAATCTATATGAATCTATAAATCTTAGGCAACCAAATTGGAATGATATATAATTCTCAGATGTTTTAGCTAACATTCTAAATTTATAAGTTGGTATTTTATCTTTTGATCTATTTGAATTTAATCTTTCTATTTCATTATTAATTTCTTCTATTTTATGACATAACTGTTTGATGAATAAATGTGCATCATATCCTGATAGATTATGAAATATAACTGGTACAAAGTTAATTTTCTTAGCTTGTAAGTTACAATTCTCATGTGCGGCGCCACTAAACTTTCCGTTCAAATGATCATGGTCTCTTACTTTTTTATCTTTATAATTAAATATCTTTTCACAATAATAACATTTATCTGCAAACGCAAATGCTTCTTTATCTTCTTCTGTCATTATAATTTCTATATTTGTATTCAATAATTTACTAAATCTTATTTCATATTCAATTAATAAGTCACAAAAATGATTGATAACATTTTCATTTCTATAATGATAATATTCACTTTTAATTAGTTCTGGATAATCAGATTTAATATATAACCCGAAAGCAGCAGCTGATCGATGAATCTTTTTAATAGTATTTGTTTTTGGTGGTTCTTCAGAATAATCATTTTCATTAGAATTTAATTTCTTTCTCTTATAATATATTTCTTTTCTATCTTGATCAGTTAATTCTTTATTTAATGATTCAAAATCTCCATATATTACAAATGGTACTTTATTTTTGTAATCAAATTTTTTTGAATTATAATATTTTATCCTTTTCATTTGGTAAAACTAATTTACAATAATCATGATTTTCACATAATTGTTTATGATTTAATAATGTACTTTCATTACTGAATCTATGTAAACATTTTCTACAAAGATATATTTTATGGTGATCATTTTCTGATTTAAAAAATTAATCGATTTGTTTAATCCACATATAATGATTCTCATAATATAGTATATCTATGACATCGTTTGAATCATAATCTTTTGATAGATATAAAGGTTCTAATGTATTATGTTTTATATTGTTACCTTTTGTATTTGGTAATTTGATTAAATCAAATACATTTATCTTTATATTTTCATCTCTTTCTATTTTTGGGATGTTTTTAATTATAACAGGATACTTATCTATCTTATAATTATTTTCAAATTGTTTATAATTTGTTAATCTATAAGTATGTTTATTATAATCTTCAACTGGGTGTAAACAACTTATTATAGCCCATAGAAAACATTTATCATCTTCATTTTGTACATTTATTACAGCATTAGTTTTAAATGGTAGTTTAATATAACTCGATGCTTCAATATCTGGTTCTTTATAATATGATACATTATTTTCATCTATTGGTTTCGATTTAGTTAACTTATTATATTTTGTGTTATAAACATGTGAAGTCATAAATATTATTTCATCAAATATTAAACCAGATCCTTCAAAATATTTCTCTTCTATTTTAGTTTTTACTTCATTATAACATTTATCTAATTTATCATCTATATGTTGTTTAGATATAATACGTTGTGAATGAGAATTTATATTATATATCGGTTTATCTTCAGATTTTATGAATTTAACTTTAGAAGATATACTTATTTTAGGATATTCAACATCAGTTATTATTTAATGTTTTTTATTTTCTTCTAATGTTTTTCCTTTATGAAATTTAAACTCAATAGCTGCTGGACCAATATCACTTTTAAATGCTTCGGTCATATCTATATCTTTTTTATTATCCAATAAATTAATATATTTTCTTACATCTTCCATGTATGGTCTTTTATTGTTTAATTTATTTTTTATGCTTTAAATTGTCTTCTGTTTCTTATCATTATCTTTATCAAAATAATCTTCACCTAAAATATCATTACTCTTATTTCTAATATGACTTATAGATTTTAAATGTTCATTATAATATCTTTTATCACTGAATGATTGATTACATGTATCACATTTGTATGTTTCTTTTTCATTCTTTAATTCTTCTAATTTAGTTTCTAATATATCATCTTCATATTCTAGTTTCAATTTAGTCTCTAAATGTGTTTTAGTTTTATTGTGTCTTGCTTTTTGGGATTTATCTATATTGATATTACATGTTGGGCAGTAGTACTTATTTGCTTCCATTTTAATACTAAATTTTTATTAAAATTGATTTTAGAAGTTCAATGATTTATATCATGTATTATTTCAATCACACTTTACTAACACTTTTAATGTTTAAAAATCTAACTCATACAAATATGAATATTGAAATAATGTTGTAAATATATACTTCTATATTGAATAATCTGTCAATTTAAATGTTATTCATGTATATGATTATTTTAAGAGTAATAGGGGTAATGGGCTTTCAGGTTAAAGGTTGAATGGTCGAGTTCATTAAAAACAAATATTAAAAGTAATTTAAATCTATAATATATTTTCAAAACCGTGTGCATTTCAGTTGAATAATAGAATAATAATTATTATTAAAATATATTTGATTATATGAATTTGTGTATTGTAAATAAATGAATTGGTCGCGGAGTGGAGCGGTAGCGAAGTGGAGGGTGGCAACAAATTGTCAATCTGACAATGACTTCTCCACTTCAATCGACTGTAATTCCAAAAATCCGATTCACATGAAATAAGCTATGGATTATACAAATAAATGAGATTAGCGTACAGGTATGACCGCGTAGTTTATAAAAATGTATGGTTTGTTGGGGTTTTCTCTAAGATCTCACATAGAAATCATCGTTTGAAGTGAAAAAACGGCCATTTTGCTGTCCACCATAGAATCGGTAGACCTCCATTTTGAGCTATCTCTCGTCAAGAAAAGGTGATTTCGTTGTGAGATAATTGTCGGAGAGTGGTGGTTGAAGGCTCGTTCGAAGCAGAAAGTCTTCTAGGTTGTATTAAAGCTTATTTCATGTGAATCGGTTGAGAATTTTTGGAATTACAGTCGATTGAAGTGGAGAAGTCATTGTCAGATTGACAATTTGTTGCCACCCTTGTTTTTATATTATACAGGGATAGTGGACCTGGTCACTGATATTGGTTTTATTCATTCACTATCAATTGTGACAAGTCCCTGTGAATTGGTGATTGGTTGTAAAGACATGATTTGCTATTCCACTCCCAGGCTTTTGGTTGCGGATATCTATTTTGTGTTCTTTAATACGCTGACTAAGATTTCGTCCCGTTTCGCCGATGTACATCATATTACAGTCTTTACATGGTATCTTATAGACCCCGGACTCAATAAGCTCACTGTTGGGTTTATTTTTGGTTAAAACATTACTGAGTTTGTTATTATACTGAAAGACTAATCTAGTGTCGATGGTGCTTAATGTGGATTTAAAGTGTTCCAAAGTAGATAAATACGGGATAATAATATTCTTTTGAGCTCTGCGTTTTGTGGTCAGGTCATTACGTCCAAAGTGAGAAATTCGGGCTTTGAAATAAGCTTTGTTCAAAATTTTGTCTGGATAGGCTAGTTTCTTGAGAGCAATTCTTATATGTTTGATTTCTTTATCTAAAAACATTTGATCTCAAATACGTAGAGCTCGAAGAAATAATCCTTGGGCTATTCCAATGTTGATGTTCAAAGGAGTAAATGAGAAAAAATGAAGACTACTAACTGAAGGTAGGTACGTAGGCATGGAAACATATTGTTAAACTTTCAAATCATGGAGTCACTTCTCTTCATTTAACCCCTTTCAGTGAAGACTTTTTTGATATCCTTCAATACAGTTTCTAATGGATTAAAAAATGATGATTTAGGTCGACTGCCAGTCCTTTCTGGTCCTACTAAGACCTTTATCAGGTATGTACTACCAAAACTGACTGAGCTAAGCCACCCGGAATGCTCTCAAGTCAGGTTGAAATAGACATTAGCCAATTAATTTACGTGGTTTTTACGTCAAGAGTAGCGACCGTCTGAAACTGCAAAGAATGATCCGGCCTTATCCGAATTCCAAAATTCTTCACTGCTTTGTGTCCGGAGCACTCCCCAGTCTCTCGGCATTAGAGCTGAATATCGCGCGCGAGGCGTTAGACTAGAACAGCGCGGCGTGCTGTATGAGCGTATCATATCTCCATGTACAAGCGTGTTCTGTGTTACACACGCACGCACGCACGCACGCACGCACGCACACACACACACACACACAGCGAGTTAGTTAGTTACCAAATCGTTTGGTGGTAAGCTTTTTGTAATCGGATGGGCTTATACCAACGTTAGGGATGACATGGGCCAAAACACGGTTGAAAAAAGTAACACTTCAAATATATTTCTATTGACTTCAGTTCACAATTAATGGCTTAAATCACAAACTAACACAGGTACCTTCTGAAATAATCCAATTTTATGTATGTTTCGAGCGATTAATCAACATTGTTTTGAGAAATTAATTAATTTCTCCACAAATTTCGCCATTGGCCGCCATTTCTCTGTATTGCATACATCTGGCATGATAGACAAGGAAGGTGACCTACATGGATTTATATAAAACTTTCAAAACGAAACGACAATTATAATTTTTGATAGTTTTCAAACTTATATTTCAAATCTTCGTGTTTTCCATAATAAATAATGAAAAAATAAATTCTGGTTGAAGAAAAATGTGAATAAGTGTTGATTTCTTTTGGATTAGCTTTGTCAGCAGTATGAGGTTGGCATTGAGCCAATTCATGTAAAATCGCGGTACGTTTTTTATGTGAGCTTTTTTATATTGGTTCGATGTCGCACGACATCTGCTCATAATCAAGGAGGTAGAGGCATCTGTGTCGAAATTAGTTACCCCTGTTCACGATATTAGTGAATCGATTGTCACGGTAATGTCAGGGATGGTTGCGATCAAAGATAGCATCCAACAGCTGTTATCGGATAATGCCTTATCCTTAGCTTCCATTGATAAGAACAATAATCATAGCGACGTCAACCTCTTATCACAAATCAACAACCTACAGAAGAAAGCTGCAGGCATGTCCGACTCATCTAAAACGGTACTACATTGCTTAGAGAGTCTACAGAAAGATTCGCATACGCATAACACCGCTCAACAGAACTTCATCGCGTCGACTCAATCTGCGCTAACAAAAAACTGGAACGAGATTATTTGCCTCGTTAATTACGTTGAAGAACAGTTCACTCCCATTCGCGAAAAACTGTCGACTGATGTGATGACCACCATTCAACGGATGAAATTTGTTCAATCGCAACCGCAACCAGCAGCTCCAAAAGATGACATACCGTTGTCATCCGGTCGTCAAAACAAGCGAGTTAATCTTGAACCGAGCTCGTCGAAAATTGACATTCCAATCCTACTATGCTCCGACTCCATCACTAATTGACTTCCGAAGACTTACAAAAAACCT
Organism: Tubulanus polymorphus; assembly: GCF_964204645.1. Taxonomy (NCBI): domain Eukaryota; kingdom Metazoa; phylum Nemertea; class Palaeonemertea; order Tubulaniformes; family Tubulanidae; genus Tubulanus; species Tubulanus polymorphus. The sequence continues at coordinate 14,872,757 of NC_134030.1, read as the reverse complement.
CAATGCCGAAATGGACTTCGTAAAAACACCCACATTGGGTAGCCTTGAAAGCTGGGCGAAGCGTTACAATGGCAACCACCTTCTGATCATCATTCACTGCTGGGTGAATGATCTGCGAAAATGCCTCTCGTACGAGAGCATATACGAAAAGGCTAAAGACTTGGTAGACATTGCTATAAACATCAAACGGTATTATGGGGCTGATGTGATGATATCCAATCTAATCCCCAGTCTAGATATTGATTTGGCTGGTAAAATGCCTGTTTTTATAATTGTGTTAGATCGTCAATTAATGATTGTGTGACCAGAATTCCACATTTTAACAATGATAACTTCTTCAGAAACGGCCTTCTCCCTACGAGGTTTTTCAGAGATAAGATACATCCTTCTAAACAGGGTAGTGCATCCTAGCGTCTAATATGAGCCGCTCCATTTGCAGATCTAAGCAAGGAATAAGTGTCAACTGTCGTAAACAATGATAGTAAACCTTCCTTCGGTTCGTATCCAAAATCTTATAATATCCGTTATGGAATCCGTAAAGTCCACAAAGTCAGCAATACATTCAACTAGGATATGTTCTTACAAAATGTGTTTTATCACAATTTGTTACTCCAGTAACTAACATATTATGCGGTTCAAATATAAATAAATCTTTATTCATTTATTCTTTTAATTTTACTAGATAAAATCCATTCATTAAATTTGTCATCATAGCCTTTATATTTCACCAAAGAATACTTTTTTCCTTTAAGAGTTTTTGTTTTTAATACTTTTTCTATTTTGTATTCTATTTCATCTGGGTTTGGTACAAGTGATAATTCTTGTTCATAGAAATAACCTAATATTTCTTCATCTTTTAAATCCTCTAATTTATATACAAATGGTTTAGTTAAGATTATCTTTTTAATTTTAAATATTTCTTCAGTAAGTAAGTTCAGTAATTTGGAGTATAACCTTTATAAAATCTTTTTCGATATTTAGATATTCTAACGTGTTGTCCTATTTTAAATCTAGGTTCTCCAAAATCATGTGTAACAAATGCACCATATAAATCATTCCAAATTATTTCTGAATTATCTTCTTTTCTAGCATTTATTGGTTTCATACCAATACTTGAATGATTAGAATTATCATAACCTTTCACTAAATCATGTAACACATCTATATATTTGTATGTTTCATTAGTAGTAAAATATTTCCACATTCTAGTTTTCGATGTTTTATTAAACCTTTCTATGATAGATGCTTTTTTATCTGAGTGTGTTGAAAAATATTCTACATCGTTATCAGATAATAATTTTTTAATATGTTTATTATACAATTCCTTACCTTCATCAAATTGTATCTTACCTGGAATAGCTTCTTTAAATATTGATTTAAAAGCATTTGTTACTTCTATACCTGTTTTATTTTTGATTGGAATTGACCATGCGTATCTACTGAATATATCTATAACATTTAATATCCAGAAATATCCTTTGTGGTATTCTTCTAAGTTTTTCATATCAATTAAATCTGCTTGCCATTGTTGATCAATATATGAAACCATAACTTTTCTTGTTAAATAATTTCTATCCATTTTCTTATGGATTTGATATGTTGGGTAATTTTGTAACCATAATCTTAATTCACTATATTTTATATTTTCATTATCAGATTTAATTTTATCCCATAATTCTGATTAGAATATGATACTATATATAAATCTTTTAAATATTGTTCATTTTTCATCTTATTTTAATCCATTAATAATTATCTTGGATTATTTACAATGTTTTTATCATTTGATTTATTTCCTGGTATAATAGGTTTATCATCGGAATCATTATTATTAGATTTGAATTTATATTTATATATTACGCCAGAAAATATAATAACTGTTACTAATCCAATTGTAATATATAATTTATTATTACTTCCAGCATTAGAAGAATCAGATGGATTATCAATCGAATCAATAACAGATAATTTCTGTGATTCATTTATATCACTTAATTTCTTTTTCTCCGCTGTTTTTAATTTTGAAGATCTTTTACCCAACACCCTTGCCCATTTAATTTGTTTTTCGGATCTAGGTTTCTTCTTAATATCGTCACTCATTTATTTTAGTTATTTTTTGTTCTGATTCAATGTCTTCTTCTGATTTTTTTTTATCTTTGTATTCTATAGGTTTAATATTTTAAAATGTTATAACTCCAGTAGAAATCAATGTCATTATTCCTCCTAATTGGAATGACGCGTATCCAACCCATTTTTGTAATTCTGTCATACCTAAATAATCATTCTTTAAATCACTATATAATTTATTTTCATCATCAATTGGTATAATCCGGTTACATAATTTTGAATAACATTTTACTATTCCATCACTAATAGAGTCGTTTATTCGAGCTAATCTAGCTTCTTCATATATTTTGAAATGTTTTATTACTTTATCTGGTTTCATGTTATCTAATTCTTGAAAAGTTATAATTCTATTTAAGAATTCCTTAGATTTTCCACCAGCAATAAATAGCTCTAGATGGTGCTTACATGTTAAATAGTATTCATAATCGATATTATCATTTTGAATACAATTAGAAACAACTGTATCATTATTGCCAGTAATGCCCAAATCCTCAATTGTCTTTTCAATATCAGCTTTGACATTTATTTTAGCAAAAAAGCGAGAAAAAAAATATTATAAAATGATACAAGAATAAATACTTTATGTGATACTAGTGTTTGATCAGTTATACTAGCTATTTGAAGTTATTGCTTTTTTAATACTTTTTATTTAAATTAGGATTCAATATCTCACTACTATTGTCTATCTATTAGGAGCAGTAATTATAACTGTCCAGATAAGCCATTTCGGATCCTCGATAATAAATCCTCAAACTGAAAATCAATTCAAAGAAACGACTGGTGGAATTACTATTTCATAAACACATGTATTTTATTCTACAGTCGGTATCGATTTCCACATTCCAAGCCGCTCGGCTCCCGAGCGGTAAGGTATGCGCGGAATGCAGGAATCAATAAAGTATAATATCTGTCACTGTAACCATTAACAACGACTGAATGACGCAATTGAAATTCCGGCAAACGTAATGCATTGAAAGTCTATACAGTATGACTAAACTGCTACAGTCTGATGAGTTGAAATATCCGTAATTTCTGATTTCACATCCTTCCATATTCACTTTCATGACTCAAATAGCAATTGTCTTCTTGTTACGCGAAGCATTTTGTTATCTAAAAGATAAATATCTAGCGTAGAATAAAACTAACTTGAAGTTGTAGTCAAATATGAATTACAGCACTTAAACATGTTTAACGTTTCCCGACGCCTTAATAACAACAAAAACGGTACTTACATTTATAACTGTAAACTGTTTACTCCTAAAATTGTGTTTCTAGAGAGAAATCCTATGCGTTCCTATGCCTATGCACTGCGCGCTTATAACTGCCAGTTATTCACTAGCCAAACACTGTCTGCCTGAGCAACAGATGTTCTTTTATGACGAAGTTAATTAATTCTTTTCAACTGAAAGAGCACGTTCGATCAATATTCAAATGAGGTACTACTCCCAATTCAACTGAATTTATAATACGCGACACAGATGCTAGTATAAGTGCATAGGCAGTTTGACATACATCGAGAGTTACCGGTTTTCTAAACGTTTATATTCAACGTATTTTTCATTATGTATTGAGTTCCATAATTCAACAAATGTCTTTGCTTTAACCAGTTGATCTAAATATAATTTCATTTCTAGTTTGTTACCTTTCCTAATATTTTCAACTTTTTCTAAAGGTCTTAAGTTTTTCCAGCTCCAGATTAATATCTGATTGTGTTCATCATTCATGTTAAATTTAAAAATCGGCAACACATGATCAATATGAAAGTATTCACCATAGTTTTTTTTCATTCATTTTATCGTCGAATTGATATATTATCCATGATTTGAGAAATTCATCTGAACACCCCAATAAATTAGATAGTGTGGGTGAATGCGTTTCTTTACTGAATAATTTTGTTAATCTAGAACTTACACATTGTTTCGATTTAAAATTAAGATCCGTTTTATATCTTTCTTTTTTGGTAATTATTTTGGTACTCATTATAATATTCTCTATTATCTTTTTTTTCCAATCTCTTAAATATTCTGGATTATCATTTCGCCATTCCTTTTGATAATCTGGATTATTTGCTCGGTATTGCTTATTCATTTCTTTAACACAAGTTCTACAATAACTTTGCTTACCATCTTTCTGAGTTTAATCTTTATAATATTCTGAAGATTGTTTATTCAATTCACATTTTGAACATTTCTTATGATAAATATTAACAACGCTATTCGGAATATTGATAGTTTGTGATTGTGTACTTTCCATTCATGATACATATTTTTATTAAAATTTGATTAACACGTTATAATCCTGTTCATTATTTCCGTTTCTTTTGTTTCTTCTCTTTTAAATTTTAGATATTCTTCTAAATTGCAACCATAAGCAACTGTGTGTATACCATCATCCAGAATATATCTTTTATCGTCAAATGGGTTTAGACTTACCTTTTCAATTTCTTCAATAAACATCTCGTGGTACTCAGATCTTAAACATTTCATCTTATGTTTTCTAACTTCTTCATTGAATATACAAGTGATGTAATCTTTGAAATGAATATTTTTTTCTACATCACTTTTGGTAATTCCTTTTAACTTTTAGCTTCATGAGTTTTAGTTTTATATGAATACATTTTAGACCTAATACCTATAAATTTAATCATTATATTAAATATAATCATTTCTTCACCTCCTTATTCATCTTTGAATTTACCGGGCGCCTTTTTACTATCATTGTTAAACAATTCATGATCTTTAGGATAATTACTGAAATCAAAATGATTTTTCAATGTTTTTAAATCATCTGTTATGTTATTAGTTTTTATCTTTAATATGTAACTGTCTGTATCAAAATATAAGATTTCTATGCTTTTCTCCAAAATGAGGTTGTAATACGTTATAGTAAAATTCATACATTAATCATTTTGATATTTCTAAAACTGTTGCTCCAACATAAATTGGTTTATTAAATTTCATAGAAGTTCTCCTCATTTTAACTGCAGCTAAATTTTCATCAAGTATTCTGTTACCAATAAATTTTGGATATATTTGTAAATGTCTAATTCTTTTACCATTGCTAACTAACTCAATATCATTTCTATTTCTTATATTTTCACAAGTTTTTCCAGAATGCATTATTCATTAACTTTAAGAAATCTTTTTCGAAATCAGTTTTAGCTTTAGTTCTCTGTTTGGTGTTAAAATCTATATATTTTTCTAACCATTTAGATTGACTGAATGAAATATATCTATGTACTTTTTTTAGAATCATTCCTTGATTCAAATAAAATTTCAACATTCCACAATGTACTACATAATCAAATTTATCTTCCTGAGTTACCATTAACTTTTCTATATGAATATGATTTTCAGGTTTAATTCTTTTTTGATAATTTGATACTTCTTCATGCGTAACAGTTTTTTGTTCGGGGCAGTAAGCTAGATTTCTAGATTTAAAATTTTTATCTTCAGGATATTCTAAATCTACAACAAAAAAGTAACCAGTATCTGACTCATCTGAAATATCTAGAATTCTTTTCTTCCAATCAAATTTACCATTATTTTCATGTTGTATAACTTCAGTTATTTCAAATACTCCATAAGGTTGAGGTTCCATCATTGCCCATCCATATAGATTATTTGCATCGATATATAATAACTTATATCCAGGATTATCATTTACATTGAAATGTCTAAATCCTAATACACCTGACACTCCTCCTCTTATAGATTTTTCAAAAAATAATTATTGATCTATATTTGTTAACAAATCCATTTTTATATCTGTAAATTATAATCCACAATCCCAAGTTAATCCTGGGCTCGAATAACAATGACATGGATCAATATTAAAATATTTTAGATTTACGTCTCTAAACCTTTCATATATATCAGCTAATAATAATGCATCTGATTTTAGATATAAATCTACTAATTGTCCATGATTTTTCATTCCAAAATGATTCCAAATATTCAATGTTCTATTATAGACTTCATCTTTAACATATTCATCTTTTAATTCATCATAGAATTGTTCTTTTCAGTTATATTGAAATCATTATGTGATTTATAAAATGAATATGGAATTGCTCCCTTCTATCTCATAAATTGAAAATCATCATTATTTGGATAGTGTTGTTTTAATATTTCTAATTCATCATCAACTAATGATTTTGATAAATTATATAATGAACTGCTTAAAAATCTATATGAATCTATAAATCTTAGACACCCAAATTGGAAAGATATATAATTCTCAGATGTTTTAGCTAACATTTTAAATTTATATGTTGGTATTTTATCTTTTGATCTATTTGAATTTACTCTTTCTATTTCATTATTGATTTCTTCTATTTTATGGCACAGTTGCTTGATGAATAAATGTGCATCATACCCTGATAAATTATGAAATATTACTGGAACAAAGTTAATTTTCTTAGCTTGTAAGTTACAATTCTCATGCGCTACGCCTCTAAACTTTCCATTCAAATGATCATGGTCTCTCACTTTTTTATCTTTTAGATTGAATATATTTTCACAATAATAACATTTATCAGCAAACTCAAATTCATCTTTATCTTCTTCTGTCATGATTATTTCATTATTTGTATCTAATAGTTTACTAAATTTGATTTCACAAAAATGATTTATAACATTTTCATTTCTATAATGATAATATTCACTTTTAATTAGTTCTGGATAATAAGATTTTATATACAATCGAAAAGCTGCAGCACTTTGATGAATCTTTTTAATTGTAATTGTTATTAGAGGATCTGAATAATCAATTATATCATTTTCATTAGGGTTTTCAGTTTCTTCACAGAAAACCCTATTGAAATTCGCGTGATTATTATTATTTTTTTCCCTTTTCCACACAGTTTTTGTTAAAAGTGTAAAGGCTTCCTTACCTTACCGCTGTCGCCGATACAATCCGTATGATATCCTTCAGCTCACTTCAATCTCCAGATACTGCATGGGAATTTTGATAAATCCACGTTATAAAGGCACTGTCGAGCCGTAAACATCGGAAATTTAGCTCCGTTCAATTAGTAGCCATGTTGTGTTTTCTTTCCGAAATTTCTCTCTTCTTTTCGAGGAAGAGCTAAAGAAAAGCTATTGAACAATTCCCTCTCTTCTCCACAATCAATTTCAAAGTCAATTTTATGAATTTATTGCTCAGCGGGTCCCAGTCCAAGAGTTTACGAGTCCGGCGTTCGCGTGTCTGACAGGTTTACGGGCATTTGTTTGTTACCGCTTTAATATTTTTGATTTCTTGTTATTCCGGTTATTTCATTTAAGTATATTGCTGATCAGTTCATGTAACCAAAAGCGTCAATAAACAGATTTTGAATTGATCAAGTTTAAATCAAGGTCGTTGAGTCGCGGAGGGCTACTAGAATTACGTTCGTCTCAGAGAGAAAACAAACGACAGAAAAGTATCAGGTGATTATCGATAGCCTACTACGGTACCCACAGTAGTCTAACTGCAGTTTGGGTCACCTATCCACTGGGTGGCGCTAGTGTTATTAAAGAATAGTGTTATGGTAAGGTTAGGTATATAACCATTAGGGCCACCTAAACTGCAGTCATACCATTATATAGTACCCAATAGCATTTTAAGCCGCCAATTACCATTTTTTAAGTACGAAGTTGTTACCCGTACGTGACTGTACGGTGATATCCACAGGTTAACCGTTCGTGAGTTCCCTAAAAACGCTGTACGTGAGTTTCTATAATCTGCAAACGCGCATGCGTGAAAGAATAGAGTTTGGGTGGCTAGGCTATTTGTAAATTAAATTTCATCCACCCTGCAGTTACGTTCTGTGGCACAGTGGGTAAATCACCGGACTTCAACTGGATTTTTTTTCGTTTGGTTTCGAATCCCAATATTGCAAGTCTGAGCGTCAACGTACTCACATACGGCTAACCTGTAGAAATCACCGTACAGTCACGTACAGGTAACAACAGCGTTTGAAGTATTAAGTGAGTACCTCAAGCCTACCATGCCTATGTACTACAAACACAACTTTTTCCCTCTCGTCGGCCCTCCAGTGATGTTACTATAGGGCCTAACTGGTGCCATTATAACATGGATAGGATTTGGTCAGGACTAGCCTAAAGTCTAAATCAGTCTATGTACTAATTCACTCGATAGGCCTATTTTTAAAACAATACAGTGAAATATTCACACGCAGAAAGGCTAATTGATTTGAGCCATGTGATTAAGTTTGGCCAGGCCTTCTCTGACCTGCTGACATTATTAGTCAAACCAAAACGTTCATGTGGTCACGGCTCGTATTACGAATTATTGTAGGCCTGTACATTTTGCTGTTCGTAGGTTTGGTATACCGTACCGATTTCTCCATTCTTGACTGATTTGTGTACAGTATAGCGTACGCATTATACAATTGTTCCAATGAGAATAGGGCCTATTGATTGGGCTTATTATTCCCTGCTTTAGAATACTGAAATAAACCTAATGTTCATTCAAATATCCAACATCGGTGAAAGTTTGATTACTGTATACATGTACTGTAGATTTTCATGTTGTATGAATATTTTGCTGTTCAAATGGGTATGATGCTGATTCCAATGTCAAACGCATGAAGTTAGATGGTCAAGGACCGTCAACACCAAGATATCTCTCTTCGGCCGATGTTGTACCATAGAAGATCTGATTCTTTTAACTCAGGGAAAGTGATTCAACACGATCGACATAACACTGGAATAGGTTTGCAGTAACTAACGGTTCATTTCATTTAGTCCTATGTACTTTTTAGCCAATTTGGATTTGATTGTAATTGAAACTCTGAAACTGTTAACAAAAGACAAGTTGAAAAAACACAAGTTATGCTTGATTCTCATGTTCAAATTTGATTCAAATTTATTTTATTACATCATATTTACAAAGCATATTATTGGTTCATACAGTAATAAAAATTAGGGCAGAACAAATATTATTACAGAAACTCCAAAAAGGCAATGAATTTCTATAACTAAATGAACATTATTTTTAGCCCACTTGGGACTTTAGTCCCAGCGGGCTATTGCGTTCACTTTTCGTCCGTCCGTAGACGGAAATCAGTTATTTTAGGAAGTTTTGAAGACGCTTCAATGTAATGTCTTGATATTTGGGTTACACATGTATCTACCCTAGACACATCTTCAGCCCAAAAACTGGCCCTGTCAGAATCAAGATGGCCGACTGGCAGCCATTGTTGTTCGCCAAAATCAACACGTTTTACACATTTTTGAACTTTTTGAGGGAAATTTAAAAGATGCTTTGATCAATTACCTTGATCTTTCGGATATATGTGTATGCCCCCTGGGCCCATCAGCATAACAAAAATTGGGATACGGACTCAATATGGCCGTCCTATGACCTTTTTTAGTGCCCAAAAATGTCAATTTTGGCCCGAATTCTGAGTTTGCCATTTCTCATTGCAATTTGTGATGGGTATTCTTTGAAAAGAGATGTTTTATACCTTTGATACCTGAATCGTTAGATTGTTGAGCATTTGGAACCACTTCCCAAGTGGGCATGGTGTCCCTGGACCATAACTCAGATCAAGAGTGACTCTCCCGTTTATTAGGAAACACACGCAACTAGTGGAATAGGTTTGATTTACACACATGTTGCAGGTATCAATTGTTTATCACTATAGAATTTGTAATCCATAAAAGCCAAAATCAACATCAGCCGGAAACCCAGACCAGATCAATTCATAATTTATTGATTGAATCTACACTAAAATATATGTATTTATTCAAATATTTCAATAAAAACATTAACTTCTTAAATCTATTCTAAATCATAATACGTTCTTATCTGTAAATTCACTCAATCTATCGACTCGGCAGGTGCTTCAAATGAGTTCCTAATAGGACAGATCCATTTTTAAGCATGGTGATAATACAGTATCATGATGTTTGAATGCCAAAATAAATGCCTGGCCAAATGAATTAATATTTGTTGATTGTACGTCCGCGTATGTTCGGTTTCAAAGCTGAATCATATTTGACGTTTACACAGTGGTAACATATTATTTTCAAATGGTTTATAATTTGATACTCTACAAATATTATCAGTTGCAGGATGTGAGCAACTTAAAATTGACCATAGAAAACATTTATCATCAGAATTTTGTACATTTATAACAGCATTAGTTTTAAATGGTAGTTTAATATAACTTGATCCATTAATATTATCATCTTTATAATATGATAAATTATTTTCATCAATTGGTTTTGATTTAGTTAACTTATTATATTTTGTGTTATAAACATGTAAAGTCATAAATATTATTTTATCGAATATTAAACCAGATCCTTCAAAATATTTCTCTCCTATTTTACTTTTTATTTCATTATAACATTTATCTAATCTATCATCTATATGTTGTTTTGAAATAATATGTTGTGAATGATAATTTATATTATAAATTGGTTTATCTTCAGATTTTATAAATTTAACTTTAGAAGATATACTAATTTCAGGATATTCTACGTCTGTAATTATTTTTATAATATTTTTCATATTTTCTAAATGTTTTTTATTTTCTTCAAATGTTTTGCCTTTATGAAATTTAAACTCGATAGCAGCTGGTCCAACATCACTTTTGAATGCTTCGGTTATTTCTATTTCTAATGAATTAATATAATTTCTTACATCTTCCATGTATGGCCTTTTCATTGTGTATTCTATTTTTTATTCTTTTAATTGTCTTCTGTTTCTTATCATTATCATTATCAAAATAATCTTCACCTAAAATATCATTATTCATATTTCTTATGTGACTTTTAGATTTTAAATGTTCTTTATAATATCTTTTTTTACTGAATAATTGATTACATGTGTCACATTTATATATTTCTTTTTCATTCTTTAATTCATCTAATTTAGTTTCTAATATGTCATCTTTATATTTTAACTTTAATTTATTTTCTCAATGTGTTTTAGTTTTATTATGTCTTGCTTTTTGAGATTTATCTATATCAATTTTACATCTTGAACAGTAGTACTTATTTGCTTCCATTTTAATATCAAATTTTTGTCAAAACTGATTCTATTTTATTCGTAATCTATTTCATGGTGCCCTTTTTCATTCTTACCTTTATATATGAAATAGAAATCACCTGAACATATTTCTTCTAAATTTTCACTTGATAATCTATTAAATCTATCTGGTAAATATGCTCTGAATTTATATGTATTTCCCTTTAATCCTTCATATTCTAAGTGGATAACTAATTTATCTCCATATATGTGAGAAACTGTATCAATCTTTTTAATTAGATATTTCTTATGAATTGTTAATTCTGTTAACTTCTTAAATTCATAATCTACTGTTTTAGCATTTGTGATGTCTTTTATTCTATCTAGAAATGATTTGTTGTTCTCACTGTGTACTTGTTTACTACTCTCCATTTTAATAACATATTTCTTATTAAAATTGATTTTAGAAATTATTAGATTAATATTTTAAGAATAAAAGGGAATGTGTTGTTCTAGATTAAAGGTTGAGAGGTCGAGTGATTAAAAACTGAAAAATAAATTCGAGTGTGCGAGAATTTATTTTTCATTTTTTACTCACTCGACCTTTCGACCTTTGATCTAGAACAACACATTCCCTATTACTTACCAAGTACAAGAAGGGAAAGAACGCGTAATTGCTTATGCCAGCAGGGCTTTGAAGAATTCCGAATCGAAATATGAAATTCACAAATTAGAATTTCTAGCATTAAAGTGGGCGACGGACATCTACTATGACTACTTGTACGGAGCGTCTTGTACAGTGCGAACAGACAACAACCCAACCCGTTGACATATGTACTCAGAAAAGCCAAGTTAGACGCCACCAGCCATCGTTGGCTCCAGAATTTGTCGGTCTTCAATTTGGAATTTGAATATAAACCCGGAAAACGTCACGGCGATGCTGACGGACTCAGTCGAAAACATGTCTCTTGTCAAGTTATTCGAGCGATGTGCGTTTAATCAATTATGCACCCATCCCATTAACTAGTCCGAAGGTAGATTGGTTTGGTGATGAGATCGCAACTGCGGACATCGAAAAATCCATCGATTGGTTCATTTCAGCAGAATGATCCAATCCTACGGGAGATACGGCGTTGTGTACGAGATAAGGTGAATTTTTTCCCGAGGAATCGTGACGAACAAAAGTACCGTCGATTTGTTTCTAGTCTGTTTTTTGGAAAATGGAGTTCACTTGAGACTACGAATTAGTGATACGCGTGGGACGAAACAAGTAGTCCTACCAAGTACACACCGGAATCAAGTTTTGGAATTGGTGCATGATAACTTTGGTCACGTTGGGCGAGACAAAACGTTAGAGACACTACGATCGCGATTTGTATGGCCGAATATGTACTCGGATGTAGATCATTACCTGAAATCTTGGCATCGTTGTGTTATTCACAAGACACCGAAACCAATTCAGCGAGCTCCAATACAGCCAATTCTAACACACCAAGCGCTAGAACTTGTGTGTATAGACTTTCTCACTGTTGAACCGTCGAAAGGATTTGAGAACCTGTTAGTCATCACCTACCACTTTACAAAGTTTTCCGTCGTAATACCAACAAAGAACCAATTAGCCAAGACTACAGCACGGGCTTTGTACGATGAGTTTATAGTGAAGTACGGCATTCCACTTAGGATCCACAGTGATCAAGGATTAAACTTCGAGGGTGAAACAATTCGAGAATTATGTCAACTTCTAGGAATGCAACGCAGTCAAACAACACCGTATCACCCTCAGAGAAATGGAGTGGTGGAGAGAATGAATTCGACCTTGATTCAGAGATTAAGTGGAAAGATCATCTAAAAACCGTTGTCTGGCAGTACAATTGTACTCCACATGAATCTACCGGTTATGCACCGTACACGCTATTATTTGGCAGGGAACCAATTATTCCAGTCGATCAAGTGTTTGGCCTTCACCGTTTCAGAACCAAATTCAGCGAAGAATTACAGCAGAACCTTCAGAAAGTTTGGTTGGAAGCGTACGAAAAGTGACGAGAGAAATCAGACCAATCGGCATATTATTACGATAAAAAGGTTCATGGTTGCGCACTAGCAGTAGGTGATACTGTTCTAGTTCGAAATGTCGGCCTGAAAGGTAGACAGAAACTAGCTGATGAGGATTTTCCAGTATTCGTTGTACAGGGTGGAGAAGGCAGAAAAAAAACGGATATTGCATCGAAATATGCTATTCCCCCCTGGTATTTCCGGCAAGAGAGACTTTTGAATTGAAACAGCCTAAACCTGTAAAAGAAAAAGTTATGAAAAGGACGGTCGAGAGTAAATCAATTGAGGAAGAAACTGTAGATGAAACCAATGATTTTTACAGTCCCTCTGATAACAGTTCAGACGATCACGTGTTCTGACCACCATTTCGAAAGATCATCCGGAGTTGTCTACACAGAATAAAGGTCATAAGATCTTAACTTCTGAGAATTTACTCGAATCACCAGTCCTCGAGGATAACACTAACCGTAGTCGGCTCAACTCCAGAACAGGTAAAAGTAGATCTGCCCAGGCTGAGTACATAGCACGTATTCTTCCGCGAGCCAGGTAGCCGACCTGTTTTACTCGTCGACAATTCCGACGATTTAGAATTGCCCACCTATTATACTCGTCGATAATTCCGACGATTTAGAATTGCCCACCTATTTTACTCGTCGACAATTCCGACGATTTAGAATTGCCAACCTATATTACTCGTAGACAATTCCGACGATTTAGAATTGCCGACCTATTTTACTCGTCGACAATTCCGACGATTTTAAATTGCCGACCTATTTTACTCGTCGACAATTCCGACGATTTAGAATTGCCGGCCTGTTTCATTTGTCGTCACTAGACGAGTTAAAAATTGCAAGTCCGACGCACAGGGCACAGGAAAACAAGGACAAAGAAGACATAAATATTTTTCCGTGCGTTTACGAGAAACATTGTTTCAAGATCAAACATGCTTGATTATGCTGTGTTTCCATGTTTTTTCCTATGCCGTGTGCATCACGCTTTAGAGAAGCACAACTCAGAGATTGTTCTTGATTGATAACTATTAAAGTTTAATCACCCACACAGTTATGAATTACCAATTGTTTGATAGATTGCACTACAAGATTACTCACAGAAACTACTCAGATTGGCTTTCAGAAACGTCCGCTTGGGTTAGAAGATCCTGAAGTAATTCGTTGTCAGGATGGTGCATTCTGCACATCAACTTTGATGTATCAGTCATATCATTGACTGAATAAAAGTTGGCGGTATATCGGTCGAAAGCGCATTCTGATCTTTTTATTTGTCGATTATTCTCGACAAGTGTTGATGGGTGCGGTTTAAAGAAGTAGGTAGACTTTCTTCCGACGGCCGAGGCTGCTTTCAGCGTTTTCATTGCACCGAAACCGTTTCTCTCCAATTCCTCCAAAGAACCTACAATTAAAATCACACAAATACATTGACACCAACTGATAAGCTACATTTATCAAATAATCAAACTTAGAGTTTTTTTTAAAAGCTAGAGGTGTTTATTTCAAATTAATGATTTTGAGATGAAATATTGATAGATACTCTGGCTCTTTCATCACCACTCATCGATGCATTATAGCGAGGCTAAAAGATTGATAGCCAAACCGCTTGTTTGGCCGCTTGTTTCTCATTTCTGCTGAGATTATAAGTTGACCCTATCTACCCTGTACATTATTTTAAAAATCACGATCAAGCCAACAATATAGAATGCACTGATTACAAATTTTACCACAAATTTTAAATCAAACTATTTCTTTTTAGCCGTAGGGACCGGGATACTTGTAAGAATCAAATAGACTTATGAAACATTCGATTCTGAACAACCTTACTTTGAATGTGCAATGTTGTGCACCCATGTCCGATGCTCTTTTGTATAGTCCTGACTGATATCACAGGTCCATTTGAGCGACAAACTAATGCGATCACCTTTTCTCCAAACGTCTTTGGTGAAGGACCTTTTCTAGCAACCTGTGTCTCGCATCTTTTAGCAGCCTGAAAAGATAACATAATTGTTAAAAGCCAAAACCCTGTACTGTATTTGTCGAAGTTACGATAAATATCATCGACAATAATGGTCATTTCGATTGTCGATTGTCAACACCACACGAACGTGATACCACCTGTCCTATGGAAAAAATTTGATGAAGGTCCTATTGTTTACTAGAAATTGAAAGCACACGATTATCTATACTTACTTGAAGCATAATTTGTCGTACGATTGACATTGAGTGGTACAGTTGCCGTGCAGCCCTGACGTGCCGAGCTTCAATTGTGATAAGACTGTCCGTCGAAATTTGATTTTCTTTGTCTAGTAGACTCACCAAAGTTTTCTCCAATACATTTATTATTCCAGATAATCTTAGTATGTGGATTGTATCTTTGCTGGTAACAATTGGAATGCTTTCAGCCGAGTTTTCTTTTTCATCTGTAATAAGACAAAACATTAGTATTAGATTTATGAGAAACCCCCTCAATAGTATCAATTTAGCAAAATTTCTGAAGAATTTTAATATTTAACTTACCATCATCATCGGATTCAGTTGCGTATAACTGATTTACATAAGAGGCGTAGTCGTTCCTGATGGCACCAAAGATTATCTCAGCATCTGGACTAAGCTTCATTGTCTGTCCTTGTCTAAACGTATCATACACTGACCTCACAAAATCTTTAAAGCTGGCGCTTGATCTTTTAAGACGGTCGAAGAATTCTTTTGTTTCCTCCGCGGTAAATATGTGTGGCTTCGAGCACAAAAACAGGAATCTGTCCCAGAAGCCATCAGCACCAATAGATAATTCATCAAGAAGTGGTCCAGGCTGTATCAATATATTCATGCAAATACACGTATTTTCAAAACCTCTCTTGCCTGATGAGAGACAGGCTGTATCGCCATGGCCCCCCCCCCCCCCAAAGTTTGTTGAGTAAGGCACGTTCCGACTCGCCACGTTGTTGCTTTGAATTAATATCTTGTAAGATTCGAATGCCTTCATCGCCAGCAATGATCCCGTATCCTTTATTTTTACTTTGGTGCGTGTGAATTCCAGCGGTTGTATATTTTTCTAGAAGAAGTGAAATTTTTTCACCTTTTTGCTGCAGCTCCTGGTCAGCAGCGTACAACACTTCGTCGTAAACACGCGATTTACCCCCTCCAACCTCGCAGATATTCATTATATACGTATTTAGAGGCGTTGTAATATCTGCAGTCACTATTCGACATTTTGGTCCAGCTAAACTCGATACCACGGATAAAATTCCGCCCACGGTGATGTTGATCGGTGCACTTTTGGCTATTGCGAAACATTCGATCCACTCAAAAACATCAGGATGCAGAATATCTTTCCATGGTACCTTCTCTTTCCAACACTTGCGATACACTCGCTGCACATCAGACTGACAAATACGGACGATTTCTCTCATCTTGACAGCAGAGAAGACGAAAACTTGACAAGTAATGAGCCGATGACTAACAATTGTTGTAACCGTTGTTTCGTTGCTATGGAAAACAGTTCAGCATCTCTCTCAGACAGTGATCGTTTAACCTTAACGACGGCATGCAAATTGCCTTGGGCTTTCATATTTGAAATGAAATGAAAACCACTGCAAAATTAGGCCACACCAAAAAACATCCGGTTTCCCGGGCGGGGCAATCACAAAATAGGAAGTTAGGGTATTTTTCGCCCAAATAATTTTTACAGTACCAAATTTCCAGTTAAAAATGTGATTAGCAGCTAGAAGACCACAATAATAAATCAAAGTTTACATTGCATTTACTTTGTATATCTTGTTATAATTTACAGGAAATAAAGATAATAATAATAATAATAATAAAAAAGTTGAGGTTTTTGTACAATAAACTATATAAAAAACAACTATATTTCGGACATATATCACACACTTGGAAACTATGGAAAGAAAACATCAAAATTTTGAATAGGCCTATAATGTATTTTATACGGAATTCCATCAATGTCTGTACCATTTACAGAATTCATGATGTTGATCTCAGTGCCGAATTCACGATTTGATAAAAAAGCAAACATATTTATGAGAATGGAGAGCTTTGTCGTCGGCCGACTCAATCGCCCGGCGATTGTTTGATATTTTCGGCCGATTATTTTAATTCGCTCGTCCGCCCGCGATCCATTTTATCAACCAATAGGATGCATTGTTGATATCACTTTTATTGAACCGGCGTACGTTGTCAGAGTTACGGTTTGATCGCTACGCGTGCCCGCTCTTATCGGGGTATAAATTTTGTCTAACC
Organism: Tubulanus polymorphus; assembly: GCF_964204645.1. Classification (NCBI taxonomy): domain Eukaryota; kingdom Metazoa; phylum Nemertea; class Palaeonemertea; order Tubulaniformes; family Tubulanidae; genus Tubulanus; species Tubulanus polymorphus. The sequence continues at coordinate 14,855,328 of NC_134030.1, read as the reverse complement.
CGAGAGATCGTCACGATCGGGCGAGAAAATACGCTCTCGTGAGAATCGATGGACTGTTTGTCTAAGGGGATTACCCTTATTTAAAGTGGCTGGAATTGAGGGACTAGGTGTGGGCGTCTGATTTTATGGCCACTTTTATTATAAACCAAATTGGTTTAAAAAGTCTATGTAACTTAAATATTCATTTTTTATAATGTAATTTTGGGCGGAACACTATATCCAATGCTACGGGACTTGAACTGGCTCTTTCAAAATTAATTAATACATGGCTGTTAATGGCAACGCGGTCATTATTATTGGTAAGATCTATGAAGATAAGATCGAGACATCAGAGGCCTATCTGGGTAAAAAAGTGCCAAAAGTACAGAGAGATGGACGAAAATCCTGGCATTTATGAAGTAATTCGGTCACTTGAAATGGATGCAATTGGCTATATGAAGTCTCTTGGTCTTATAAGTTACAACTTCGAGTGTATTAACTGTAGTAAAGTTCAAATGGAATTGAAAGTAAAGAATGATTGTCTCGATGGTTTTGTATGGAGATGTGGCTTGTGTTATTCCGTGAAATCTGTTCGCCACGAATCGATTTTCAAGGTGAGTCTACTGGTTACTTACGTCTTTTTGTAACGCAGAGACATTTTGCGACACATTTTACAATCATTTAAGCCAAGCCGGCTATTTTAACTCAATGAAAATGCGCGTCAGCCAATTGTATGTAAAAAGATGGCAATATCATTTTCGGGCCATATAAAACACTTTTTCTAAAGAAATGTATTGCCTTTTTTCAGGGCTCCAAACTTCCTCTTAAGGATCTAATGATGATACTATACACATTTGCAACAGACCTCCAAGTTTACCAAGCAGAGAAATTATTACCACATATCAATCAGAAAACCATAATGGAATCACAGGGGTTGGCGATGGGCTTGGATCGTGTTTTCTATGTGGTTGCTTGGATTTTACTTCCGGGTTGTTAATAATCTCGCGAGAATGGCGCTAAATATGAACTGCAAATAAATTCAAAATATCACAGAAATACCTTGTGTTAATGTTGTATATTTATCCGCTATTAAGTTCCGATAAACAATTGGCTGATAAGGGTCAGTATCAGACGGTCGTCACGCTTTACTATATATAAAATCACAAGGGATGTAACGCCAGGCCTCCGCCGTACTTAAATTTTCAGCCAGAAAGTTGGGACAGTCACGTGACATCCTGATGACGTCATCATGTTTAAAACTTCAACATGAAAAGTCAACACATTCACAGACCGATATTCATTGTCAAATTATGATTCATATGAAATTAATAACTTAATAAGAATAAATTATGATCAATTGTATAATTCATAGATTTAGAATTGCATTTGAATGAAAGTTATTCTCAAATATTTTCCGTGTTATAGTTTTCATCGTTGATACTTCAGACGATCTCTCCTACGTTCGAGAACACGTAACTACAATTGTAACGCCAGGAGTCGCTACCTGACGGTCTATTTTATCTATTTCGGGATTTTAATTTTTATTTTTGCGCATGCGCCACTTTTGAATAATCCGTTGGATTCGAAACGGGATTTTGGAATGACGCAGCGCACGAGGTGGTCGGTTGTATCCAACAAGTTCAAACTTCACTAGTAATCGGTGTCCGAGGCAAGTCCATGAACATTTGAAAACGACGAGTCAACTTTACCAAGTTTCAGCACATGGGCATTACATTAGCATGCTACCAAGCGTGTAGGCCTGAACTTTGATATGGAGAAATCCACTCCTCAACCTTTCAGCATCCTCATTTGATCTGTAGGCCTATATACATTGAAGTTTTATCAAAAGATTTAACACAAGAATTCTCATATCTTTATTTTCATTTTTATTGTAAGACACAAGTTTGTAATGTAATGTAATCTATAAAGAAGACAGGCCATCAATCTCAATGACCAAATTCTATATGATCACAGCTTATTTTGACATGATCCATTCATCATCAGGTACCATCAATGATCACCACGGTTAAAAATGGACAATAAGGAGAACAGCAATTGCATTAGTGATTCACAAATCGTGAAATGGTAAGATTTCGCATCCACCTGTCTGATGATTAAATAGACCTATGCCTGGGGCTCAGGTTTTACAAATTGAGGGCTAAACTTAAATCGAAATCAGTTGGAAAAGATTCAAGAATTGAAAAAGATTACTCTATAAATTTGTTAACCCTGCCCCTGGAATGGTAACATTTTCATATGCATCAGAGCTAAAATAAAAACTAATTATAAATTCTATAAAGCCAGTGACAATAAGAACAATGCCACATCCTCACTTACCAGGATTTGATCACCTGCTGCTGTTAAAGCTCATGCCAACACAAACCGTGGCTGCAGTTCATTCATTAATCCACTATACGGCCTAAGTTGTAAGGAAAAGTTAGCGCTTTGCAGCCACCAGGCATCGAGCCAATTTCCAATTAGTTTTATCAGTTGGATAACTAGCAATTCGAAATCGAAAACCAGTGTTTGCCACGTTTCTGTTCACATGATCTTCATCAGCAGGTAATCTAACCCTGGCAAGTGAGGGCGTATTGTTATACCAGGTTTTATCTCAGCTGGTTTCCTTTCCTGCACGAATACTTTTAAAATTATTGCAGGTTCAAATAATACACGACTCGGATTCCATTGTTGTTCGAAAATATGAATATCCATTCAATCAATTCAGTCAATCTCACAACTGTGGAACCAAGTAGGCGTATGATTTGGGTTCATTCATTTATTTCGCACGCAAAAGATCATATAAAGTTCCGCTGCACTAGCTTGATCAGTTGGGGATCATTCATTTATCATTATGTAAACTAGGGGTCACTTGGAAAGGGGTTGAAATGCTCAACAATCTTACAAATTCAATATTCACTATGAGCTACAACTTTGCAATTGATTGTGGTAACAAAATATGCTCTCACACATACGTAATAAATGATGAACCCATTTATACATAGTTGTGCATTTTCCCATTTCTCTGTATTTACAATTTACGGGTTGCTGAAAAATTGTAAAGAAAGCAATTTTTTGAAGTTGAAATACGAAGATATTTTAAAACTAATTCCATGTTCATCAGTAAAGTTAACGAAAAAAGTCAAGGAACTTTATCCTCAAGTTAAAATCGCGCGTTTAAGAGAAAATGGAAAAAGGTACAAATATCTTCTTGGTCTGACGATGCAGACACAATCGCCATCGCTTTTGATAAATGAGAAACGTGATTTTCGAATGCAATCAGTGGAGCTCCCTGATGGATATTTTCTCTTCGAGAAAAATGTCACCAATATGAAAATCGGAACTTTTTGTTGCGGAAATTCAACGAATGCAGCCAAAGTCTGCAAAGAAATCAACATTCAGTCGGATTTCAAAGTAACTTTGACGGTTTTGCATCGGACTATCAATCTAATAGAGTTCAAAATCAATGATCAGGTTGACACTGAAAATTCGTTAGATTTGATTTTAAATCAAATAAAACTTTTGAAAATTTGTAATGGATTTCTACCTTCTTGTAAAAAATGTACATCGACTGACACTTCTTATAAAAGCATGATTGATAAAACCAGATTAAGATCAATTAATTGTCGCATAATTCATTCGGACGTCGGAACAAAATGTTCAACGTGTAAATATTGTAAATACTACGAACACTCAAAATGCTTAAAAAAAGACTTACTGGAATTAAGCGAAAAAGATAGCGATGACCTGATCAAGTTGCTGGACGACTATTTGGAAAAAGTTCCTGACAATGAAGCACTGAAATTGTTCTTACGTGTCCAAAATGACAGTTTATCATGCCAAGACAAGAGACAGATGAAATGGCACCCGAAGTAAGTTCATTCAACCGCTAGAGATCATTCATTTATTACGTACGCATACAATTTACATTCTTCAACCCCCTTCCCCCTCTGTACGCAAAATCGGCCATTGATTCATATAAATTAAGCATTACAGTACGCAATTGCACTGACCCCTCCCCCTCCCCTAATGTGTACGTAATAATGAATGACCCCTAGCCCTAAGTGGGCTTTAAAAAATTAGTATCCTTTCTCAATAATGACCTAAAAATCCTCACTTGCCAGGGTTTGATTACCTCCCGCCAAAGCTCATTCATGCCAACATTAACCGTGGCCATAGTTCCTTCATAAATCTTTTACATGGCACCGATTTCTTGAGCGGAAAAGTTGCCACTTGACTACCACAAGTCTATATATCTAGCCAATCAGATACATTGTTTGTATTGTGCCAATTTGATAGTTTGCAAATTATCCCTCTCATAAGATCATATAAAGTTCCGCACTAGCTTGATTAGTTGGGGATCATTCATTTATTACGTACGCATAAAATTTGAATTTTTCAACCCCACCCCCCCATGTATGCAAAATCGGCTATTTTTACATATACATTGAGCATTACAGTGACATGCAAATTTGCACTTACCCCTTCCCCTCCCCTAATGCGTACGTAATAAATGAATTAACCCTAAATTAGCAATTTGAAATCAGAAGCCAGTTTGCCATAAACGTCAGTTGCAGGATGCATTCGACTGACTAAGTATATAGACTGGTGGCCGCTCAGCGGCAATTTGTCTCCCTAAGAAATCTTGGACTGTGTAATAGACTGATGAATGATCTGCGGCCACAGTTAGTGTGGGCATGATCTTGATCAGCAGGCAATTAAACCCTGGCAAGCAAGGATAGCATATATGCAGGTACCAATCTGCTGCCTGTACCTTAGACAATCATTTTTTATATATGCCTAGACGATCTGATTTTGTAATCTATTTGACTGTCTAAGGTACAGTGCGTAGACAAAATCGGTGCAGTGCCGCAGTAGCCGGTCAAATTAGATTCTTAAAACAGTTTGAAACTAATTTTGTCAATGTTTTAAGTATGACTTTAATCGACTACTGTGGGACTACATAGATCAAGATTGATAGCTGCAATAGTGGTCATTCATTTATTACGTACGCACTAGAGGAGGGGGAGGGGTAAGTGCAATTGCGTACTGCAATGCTAAATATACATGAAAAAATGGCCGATTTGTGTACAGAGGGGGTTGAAAAAGTCAAATTTTATGTTTACGTAATAAATGAATGATCCCAAAGCGAAACTTATTTCTATTTACAATCAATCTTGTTTACATTTCAGACTTATCGCGTTTTGTCTCAGACTTTGGTGTCAGTCGCCTAAAGCGTTTGCCGACATGAAAGCAAGTAGCATGTTCCGACTGCCATCCGGACGGCTGTTACATTATTATAAAAGCCAAGTTAGCCATGGCACTGGATACAACACCGTTCTGTTGATGGGGCTTTCTCAAGAAAGCGAACGATTACGTCTACCGGATGAAGCAAAACGTGGCGGTCTCATCTTCGATGAAATGTCAATACAGGTACTGAATCAAGATCCACGCCTAAAATGAAACATTGACAAAAATATTGAATAGACAAAATCTATCAAAAGAAATACCACAGGAATATTCAATCAATGTCATAATGAGCTATTCTGTATCGTGATGAATTTGGATTTTCCCTTGAATTTTCTGAGGAGTTATAGACAGAACATAGTGCAATTCCTGAGTGCTAATGGGTTAAAAATGATACCACTTGTTTACATTTCATTTTTTTTAAATAGGAAGACCTACAAATTACTTACAAAAATGGCCGCGCTATACTTCAAGGGTTCGTTGATATGGGCGATGCTGGAAATCATTTAAGGGCGCTCCTGGCAGGTAATTCCCTGAAATGTTTCCCATTAAAATTTCTTCTGCTTAAATCCTCAAACACACCAACTGCTGCGTGTCCAATCCACCACCATATTCTGTAAAATATAGTTTTTTACCATTGTAGGAAAGTACGAGCCTAAAATTGCAAACCACGTCCTGCAGCTCACATTCATGGGAAACACTGGCTTCCGATTTCCAATTGCTAGTTATCCAACTGATCAAGCTAGTGCTGCTGAACTCTATATGATCTTATCTGAAATGATTTGCGAACTAGGGAATTGGGGTTTCGAGGTAGATTATAATACATCCTAAAATATCACCCGGTAAATGTATAAAAATATTGAAAAGCTGTATGGTAACTTTTCAGGTGACATACATGTGTATGGATGGAGCGCAATGTAATCGCACATTGATGAAAATGATGCTCCCTATCGAGGGAAAGTTTACGACTTTAAATCCTTTCGGACATAAGCCACTTCCTCTTCTAATGGACCCATCGGTAAGAGCTGTAAATTAAAGAAAAAACAAAACAAATTAACTTTTATCTGGATAAATGAAACAAGTTATTTACTAGGGTACTTACCAGTTTTCACTGCTCTCTCACCTGAGGGGATTTCAAGTACTAATAACGGTGTTATTTATCTATCCTAGCATCTGTTTAAAAAGATCCGCAACAATGTTCTGAAAAGTGGTCATCAAAAATTCCACACTAGACTTCTGAACGTCGGCAATCGAGATATACTATGGAAACACTGGGCAGCAGCCCATGAGTGGGATACTAACAACAATTCCCTACGGATCCACCGAAAACTGACAGAAAAACACATCAATCCAGATCAAAATGAAAAAATGAGGAACTACCTTGCGGAACAAGTTCTGGATTCCGATATGTTACATCTGATGAAAGTGAGTACTGGTAATCTTGGCCGTATAATTTCATGGATCATCATCATGGAAAAATACATACAATGTACAGTAAAACCTTGTCTAACACGCACAAACTGGGATTGGCAAATTTAGTTCGAGGTAAGCGAAGTCCGAGTAAGGAATTGGAAAATTTCTTTTTTTGTCCAAGTTGGCCATGTCCGAGTAAGGCCGGTTCCTGAACTTCGCTGAAAAAGCTGAAACACTGAAAAGCTGAAACGCTGAAATAAAAACGCTGAAATTTCAGGGAATTTCCGAAAAACGCCGAAATTTCAGGGAATTCCCGAAAAACGCTGAAATCGTGCTAGGTACCGACAATACACGTTTTGAAATTCTTTCCGGGCCGGTGTCCGCTGCCGAGTCCTGAACCGTCTTTTAGACTCTACCTTCGGTTACAGAGACATGCCTTGAGGTCGTCGTCATGTTCGACTTGATCGATTGCGGATTGCGTGGATTGTTAGATGTGTTTTTTGTTTTATGCGCATATACCGGTACGATCTAACAATGAAATTATCACTTCATTTGAATAAATTCTTAATTACAGTAATATTAATTCTCAATATTTTTTCTTATATTTGGTGATTTCTTCCAACTTATCATTGCCAAGTCTCATACAAAAGTAGTAGCTGAATGAAAGTACAGCTAGTAAGGCTGAACCTGATAACCCAAATTAAGTGCTATCATGGAACTTATGACTACTTTGATTCTATTTTGGTGTGAATAAAGGTTCAACCGTCATAGTATACTGTACTTAGCATTACTACGATTGGGTGCCATATTTCTACAATCTCTTCAAGGAAGGAGTCTTGGAGTGTCTTTCGTTCCCGGGTAGGCATCCTCGCTTGCCAGGAGACCAGTATCGCTCCCAAACTCGCTTCCACCTGCCCCCTGGCCTCACGACGCGCGATTTCATTACCGGCGTTTTTGCGAATGACGTCATATATCAACACGCGACAATACTTCCGTTTTCGCTACGTGTTCGCTGATTGGTCCATTTACCGGGAAATTCCATAGATGCCAAATGTCGTTTGTAACAAGCGCTGTGATTGGCCCGACCTGATTCTGGTCGGCTAGTAACGACTCGAGGTCAAGCGGTTCGGAGAACAGCTTTAGTGTAGTGGGTTCGAATCCCTTGACAGGTGAAGATGCCGGGTAGGGTACGGGGTAAAACCTGGTTTACTTTCTCTGTCTACTTGCTGGAGACTTCTATCTGCAATGTATTGCAAGTTTTTATTTGTCTGGCTTATGAGAGTCGAACAACGTTTTCCCATACACAGGCTTGGCTTTAGTACTAGATGAAGGCTAGGCACTGCACAATGTGGATTGACTGGAACTCTAAACTCACAAAATTAAACGAGTCAACAAGAAAGATCCAATAATTTGACGTTTGTCTAATTATATTATTTAACAGCTTAAAATAATACTTAACACATTATAAGAATACACAAAAGAAATCAGTTCTTACATTATATCAGAATCAATAGTTCGCTTAACTCGGGCTTGAATTCTGGTTCCATTGCTTTATATTCTAATGAAATTCACTAGCATACCTTAGAATATTGCTTAGCTTAAGATAAAATATTTGGTACCAGGAAAACGGGGAAGTAAAGTGGGTGTACTGTACATCCCCAATTGACTTATTTCTCTCTGGTTGAATCAAGTTATCACTGAAATAGCATTCGAATAGCCATTTTGTTTTTAAAAATTGTGTCGTTCAGCTATCCTGCTGCAAATTTCGCAGTTCAAGTTAACTAGTGCCATCTGATTTCTCAGTATCTCAAATTTGCACATTCTTAGCCCGAGTCTAAAAATAGAAAAAAGTGCATTTAAAGTAGGAAATAAAAGAATAGTGGCTAACACACTCTGGAGATATAGCCTATGGGGTGGGCCTAGTTTGAAAGCACTGAGGCCCGAGGGAACAGCACTTAGTAAATAAATACTGAAATCAAACTTACAAAACACCCAATACTTGAGATGATGTACTTGACAAGAAGTGTGTCCAGCTGAGCAAATCAACTTTATCTATGACTCCTCCTTTTATAGATACCGTAGTAGTCTAAAAATAAGAATCGGTACATTTTTCTAACAGTTGGTATGTCATTAAAAAAAAAAAAACCTATTATTATCACAACACAGCAAATAAATTACAGTTGTTGAATGGTTTGCCCGATTTAGATTAATTGGTTGACGCTAATTAGTATGACCTATAAGTAGGGGCCTACTGCATGTCATTGGCGTCAATCCATTCCATTCCACGGTGAATTAAAAAGACATTTAGTTAGATCCCTTTTGTCCAAAAGCTGCATCATTTATATAACTAGCTGTCAAATTTAATTTACCTCCTTCAGAGAATACCATAGTCCGTCGCCCATCAACGTGTTGACAAAAGAAAAGTTGCTTATAATCCTGTTTTATACATGAACGATAGAAGTAAACCATGTTCTTGGAATATTGAGCATAGTGTTTAAGTTGGCTTGCACGGTTTGTGAAAGGGTTTTCCTCATCATGCTGCCTGTATGCATTAAAAATCCGGATTTCAAGCGAATTAATTTGTTCAACAAGTGGCCCTCTAGAAGTATACTCCACACATACTGCCCATGCATGTCTCTGTAACCGAAGGTGGAGACTAAAAGACGGTTCAGGACTCGGCAGCGGATACCGGCCCGGATATTATTTCAAAACGTGTATTGTCGGTACCTAGCACGATTTCAGCGTTTTTCGGGAATTCCCTGAAATTTCGGCGTTTTTCGGAAATTCCCTGAAATTTCAGCGTTTTTATTTCAGCGATTCAGCGTTTCAGTGTTTCAGCTTTTTCAGCGAAGTTCAGGAACCGGAGTAAGGCGCCATGCTTCTTATTTTGTGATTCATGTACATAGAATAAAATCCAAAAAATATGATGACAATGATACATGAAATTCTTCAACCAACTTTGATGCAACATCTCATTAGGGGTCATTACTTTAATACGTACGCATTAGGGGAGGGGAGGGGAGGGGAGGGAAGGGGCTAAGGATCTGTCACATCAAGCACGCATAAAATATTAACTCCCAGCAACGCAAAATCTGCCATTTTTTCTGTACTTAAAGCAATAATACACAATTGCACTTACCCTCCCCTTCCCTCCCCTCCCCTCCCCTAATGCGTACGTAATAAATTTATGACCCCTTCAGTGCAATTGTGTATAATGCTCAAACAATAGTACAAAATTTCTGAATTTGCGTCGTGGGAAAATTCAAATTTTATGTGTGTTTATTAAGTGAATGATCGCTTATCATGGGAAAAACTCATATTTTGTTGATGTCATTATAAACTGATCTTTACATTTTCAAATAGATCCGTTTGTGAATGACACATCAAAAAAATTTGATCAAGTTTATTCCCACTTTAATAAAACTACTTCTTGCATTGCAGATGTTCCAAAAAACCCTCGATCAGATTGAAAGCGAGAAATTGTTGGGCACCATCGAATTTCTTAACGCTACCAGCAAACTGGTATCATTATTTCGCGATCCACGTCCGATTAGGAGTACATCCGACAACAGATTGTGTAAAATGTTGGAAGCCCATGCATTTTTAAAAAAATGGGAATCAGCAGAAATAAAACCGCGCAAGGCAAAATCCATCAAGACCAATGTTATGTCACAACAAACGCGCTACGATTTGGACAGCTGCTGTCTCGGATTCATTGATATTTGTCGTCTAGAAACAGAGGCTGGTGGGTTTATAAACCACAATATAATAAATAGTGACGTAGCGGAAAATTGGTTTTGCCAACAAAGAGCAAAGTTTAATGGCGCAAACGATAACCCAAACTATGGTCAGTATTGTGCGTCTACCACATCAATCATCCTGTGTAATCCGTGCATTTCAAGAAAAGCGAATGCTGATGCAGCGGGCACTGATTACCCTATCGTTCGAAAAGATTCAGCATTGAATCCTAGGCGTGTTGGATGCAGAATTTAAGATCTAGTGACTGTAGTTCAGTGTAAATATAAATATTAGTCGTACGAATGAGGTTCAGATTATTAGCCGTACGAATGAGGTTCAGTGTAAATATAAATATTAATCGTACGAATGAGGTTCAGATTATTAGTCGTATGAATGAGGTTCAGATAATTAGTCGTACGAATGAGGTTCAGTGTAAATATAAATATTAATCGTACGAGGAGCCAGTTGCAGTCATGGCTTAAACCCAAAAGTGCATAAGTGGTCTTAAGTAGATTGGCTATAGGGTTAATTCATTTATTACGTACGCATTAGGGGAGGGGAAGGGGTAAGTGCAAATTTGCATGTCACTGTAATGCTTAATGTATATGAAAAAATAGCCGATTTTGCATGGCGGAGGGGAGGGCCTTGGGTTAAAAAATTCATATTTTATGCGTACGTAATAAATAAATGATCCCCTAGAACTAAGTCTTACTTGTCGGGTATCTATACCGTGACTATGCAACCAGCACCTGGGGCCTGTCACAAGATGACAGAGGATCATTGATGATACCAGTGTTTGTGGTAGAGAACTGTTTGATCTGTTTTTTTTCATACACTGATATCATCAATGATCTTATATGATCTTGTGCAAAGCCCCCCTTGCACCAACAGCTGTCCAATAATGTCTTACATTTGCACTGAGATAAAATCAATACATTCAGTGTTGCTATGCAACACTAGTATTTGTGTACAATAAAACTGGCTTAGAGCCAAGTCTTATGAAATTCAACCATGGACTCAAAAATGAATTTCTATCTATGAAGTCGATGGTTTACATAACTGACAATGCCATTCAATGTTAGGATCGGATGTAATATGTAACCATTCAGGGCTGCCTACAATAAGGCCAGTACATTTAGGATCTATCCATTTCAAACAGTTTCCACATTCCAGCCAGTAATCACTGAACTCTCTAGAAAGTGACCATTCCAATTTACAGATAGGGCACGTATAAACAGGTTCTGTTTTTGGTTTTTTCCGGGTCACGGATTTACCCCGCGTTCCACTACGAACACTTCGCTTCCCTGAAGAAGTCTTTATAGAGCTATGGCAGTCTGCAGATGTTGCAATGGGCAGAGCTAATAGACCTCTCTGTTCTGATCCCGAAGAATCCTTCGAACTAGAAGCACCTTCAATACCATCAGCAGCAGTATCAGCAGCAACAGCAACAATGCTGTGTTGCTGTTGCTGTAATACCACCTTGCTGCTAGAGATACTACGTTGGACGAGAAATTCGGGGTTCGGCATGGATTCTAGTTCACACAGGGTTTCCAACAGCGCGTTTACAAGGCCAACCTTATTCAGTTTAGAAACTGATTTTATACCGTAGCAGCGACATAATATCATTAGGTCAGCTTTGCAGAAACCATCAAATTTAAATGATTGATTAGATAATGCATACTGAATGATTGAATGTATGGTAGTGGGATTATTTCTGATAGTAGTCATAGTAATAATACCGGACTGCTGCTGCGATTGCTTCTCTTTTCTTATAAGAATTTGACGTCTATGGGCTTGAGTCTTTTTTTGGCCGATATACTGTAACAGATCTTTACGGAATTGAGCATTCCCAACTTTCATATACTTCACACAGACATCTCGAAAAATATCTAAAATTGCAGTGGAAATAAGAAAAAGTTTATCGACCAAATCACGAATTCCAGATGATTCCGTAACTTCAGGAATATGACTAGTTATCTCAAACAAACTAAACCACTTCGCCTTGATACCAGAGTCCCTCACAACATAATTGAGAGCATCTTCCAACAGAGTCTCATATGCCTGATTATTTACATTATGATATCGAATACGAAGTTTCTCCAGTTCGAGGAAAAATTCGAAAGCTTTATCTGATATATTCGTTAGACCTTCAAACGAATTTTGCCGACGCAAAGTTTCAACAAGTGTTTCTTGATAAACACTCTCTTCAAGCATAGCCTGAGCGACTCTGAGTGATTGTAACAAATCAAATTTCAACTTTGCTACATAAAAACATTCGTCCAACTTTGCTAAATGAAAACGGACGAGTTTTTGGAAATAGCGAGAAACGGAAAAAATACAATAACCACCCACGTAACGAACTTTTCCGTGGGCACTAGACTCAACAGTTGCTGAACTATTTACAATCACAATTCTATCTATGCTTGAAGTACGAAATTCCAGATACTTGGATAATAGTTTGAAACAGATTCTTGAACACACTTTAATCTCAATCGGAGTTAAGGGTTTTCGCTTCAACAATTGCTCGGAGTAAGTCAGGAATTCTTGACTAGTCACAAATGAATGAAATGCTGATATGTATTGCACCTGGTTTTTTGGTTGCTGGATCATGGTTGAAGATACATGTAACTCATATAAGTAATCCAATTTCGACCAGATATGTGAGATGTAAAGATTCAAATCGATAGACGATGAGATATCATCGAGAACTCTATTTTGGTCGATCTGATTATCAACAACTGCGTCCGAAAATTTCAATTGTTTTACAACATGACAAGGGTCGATTGTAGAAGGGTAAGTTGAGGATCGACTGCTATCGAAACAATCAGTTTGACCTGATAAAAAATAATCTATAGCTCGCAAATCGGATTCGTCGAATTGACTATCTTCATCTGACTGACATTCCGAATCAAAGCTAATTGCATCAATAGGGCATATACCTTCACCAAAAACACAGCACGACAGATCATGAACAAAATCTGCAGAAGCCATTATGTGCTCCTCATAAAAAACTATAACGCTTGATGGGGGTTTGATGCATATTTTGGGCTCGTAATGTAGGACACGCAGATTATCTGGTGTTCTTACACGACTGATTGCTACACCAAACTGACCAGCTGTTCGTATGTTGCGACAATCAACAGAAACTGCTTCTAAAGTCATACCTTGGCAACGATGTATCGTCAATGAAAATGCTAGACGCAAAGGCAGTTGCGATCGCTTGCAAATATTTACACGCTTTCTTTTTGAAAATACAGAAAACACCGCTGGTTTGATGTCAACAGTTTTATGGACAGACGGAAAAAATATTGTTACAAAATCTGGGTGCATACTCTTTACATAGCCTTGTAAACCATTGACAAGAAATTTGTTGATATTTCTTATCAAAATAACTGGCGCACCGATCTTCAAGTGTAACTTATGAACTGCTGGCAAAGAGTTAAGGGAATCAGATGTCCCTTCCTCACTAGTAGCTACATATATTTTCCCAATACCGGCAAGTTTACTTAACTCCATTTGGTTTGTAACTTCTACATTAAAATTGTTTGCAAATAGATGAGTTACAGTTAGATTTTCTGGTAAAGGACGCGTTAAACTTGCTAAAAAGGAATTACTTTCCTTCGATGTAATACCACGAGTTACCTCATTGATGATATTAATAAACTCTTCATCAGCTTGACGAACAACCTTACTCAAAATCATCACATGACTAAAATTAAATATACTACTTTCAAAGCAATAATGGCCATCATCTTCGTATTCCAGATTTGGTACTGGTGGTAATTGAAAAAAATCACCGCTCACTACTACTTGCATACCACCAAACCACTGTGATGAACCTCGCACTGTACGACAAGTGAACTCGATGAGTTCAAAAATATATGCGCTGAGCATTGAAATTTCGTAAATGAACAAAATATCTGTTGATGAAATGTAATTTTTAACATCGATAAGTTGGGCGTCTGTCATGAGCCTCTTCTTCATCTCAGATTTAGAAAAACGTCCATCTAAGATACCTGACCAGCTATGTATAGTGACTGCATCAAGGTCTGTCAATTGACAACAAGCAATACCAGTAGTTGCACAAACTGCAACTTTCTTTGACTGTTTTTTCAATTTCGTCACGGCTTTACGTATACAAAAACTTTTTCCAGAACCTGCTTGACCCAAAATACAAATAGAATGACCTGCTGCAATAAGGTCTACTGCTTTTTGTTGCTCAGGATTTAACATTCTGTCCACAAATTGGGGTTTCAGCTCAATTGTGTGATGGAATCAAATTGCGGTTTCAGATCAAAATAGTGCAATGGAATCAAATTGGAGTTTCAGATCAATTGTGTGATGGAATCAATTTGCGGTTTCAGATCAAAATAGTGCAATGGACTCAAATTGGAGTTTCAGATCAATTGTGTGATGGAATCAAATTGCGGTTTCGGATCAAAATAGTGCAATGGAATCAAATTGGAGTTTCAGAGCAATTGTGTGATGGAATCAAATTGGAGTTTCAGCTCAATTGCTTGATGGAATCAAATTGGAGTTTCAACTCAATTGTGTGATGGAATCAAATTGGAGTTTCAGATCAATTGTGTGATGGAATCAAATTGGGGTTTCAGCTCAATTGTGTGATGGAATCAAATTGCGGTTTCGGATCAAAATAGTGCAATGGAATCAAATTGGAGTTTCAGCTCAATTGCTTGATGGAATCAAACTTGAGTTCTAGATGAATGATGCAATGAACAACCTAGCTAAAAAGCACAGGGGTGGTTTTAAGGGTCAGTGGTGTTTAAAACCAGGCAAAAATGGAAAGTAAACTTTGATTCGGAGTCAGTCAGTGAGATTGCAAATGCAGATAACAATCAGCACAGAACAAATGAGCACTCATGCATCCCGGCCAGACACATTGAAACTTTTGAAAAGGAAAATGACCGGCGCCATGCCGTCATGCCGCGCTGTACAAAAGCGCAAAAAAAATGCAAATATCACATCAAAACGGCCTAAAATGAAGTGATTAAATATACCCACGGATTATTTACGTGCTTATCTCAATGCAAATTTCGAGTTTAATAAACAGATGGTAGGGTAAAACACCGATATTTTCCTTGAAATCCCCTCCTTCAAACAGCTACATTTTGGTCAGCTTACAGCAGCGAGCCTGGTCACCCGTTGAATTCCTATTGAAAACCCCAGAATTCTTGAGCATCATCTCGCCGACGGTGATGACAAAAGGTTCGCATTCAGTCAGTGATATGCAAATTAGAAGCGTTAGTCACGTGACTGTCCCAACTTTCTGGCTGGCACAACTCTGAAGGCGTTTCATCCCTTGTGATTTTATATAGTCAGACGCGACTGATAATATATGAATGTTTGATACTGGATAGGTAGTATTTTAGAAAAACATTTCATATTTTTCTCAATGTATATTACGATTATCAGCGATCAACTCATGAAAAACGAAAATTATGTTACAGCACCTGCGGTAAAATTTCGACGCAACACTGCCACATACTTCCGCTAATCATTTCCGGGTTTGTGATGAGCAGCGTTCGTGAGTAAAGGAAATATTCAATTTTTTCGATTTCTCGATCCAAGCAACCACATAGAAAACACGATCCAAGCCCATCGCCAAACCCCTGTGAATGGAATGGTTCGACAAATACAGGGAAATATGCCACAGATCTGTGGAGAAATCTCCGATACAAGTTAGAGGCGATGTTGACGAAACAATTACCGAGATAGATGAATCGTTGTTTGGGAAAAGAAGAAAATACAACAAAGGCAGCGGACACCAAGATACTTGGGTGTTTGGTTTGTTTGAAAGGGGAACGCGTAACGTTTTAATGAAAATCGTGGAGAAGAGAGATAATGAAACCCTTTTGCCAATCATTCATAAACATGTGATGGATGGTTCAACCATATATAGTGATGGGTGGGCTGCTTACAGGAGTCTCCGTGATAATTATCAGCATGGTGTAGTAAATCATTCTTTGGAATTCAAGTCGAGTGATGGAGTCTGCACAAACGGCATTGAAGGCCTATGGGGGATTGCTAAAGGCAGAATCAAGAAGATGAAAGGAGTTCTTCATGGTAGAATTGGTATCTACTTGGATGAGTTTGTGTATCGGTATAGGTTTGGTAGACCGAATGGGGATATTTTTTGGCCGATTATGAAAGACATTGTGCGGCATTGAGACTATAAATATATCATTTTCAAAATGTACATTGGTGATTAAAATTCAACGGATAGTAACCGATAATGTATGAGATGTAATCTCAATTTTCTAATTGTAATTAAATTAACTACTTTGAGTCTCATTTAATAAAAACTGTTTGTGTCCGACGTTTCAAACTTCATATCCATCTGATCATGGCTGAGAGAAGAGGATAAAATTGTCAGAAAAGCAGTTGAAGCGTTAACCTCAGCATTTTAAAATTTGGGTATGTGCGTGGATTATATAAAGTGGCTCGGATCGAGGGGCCGCGTGTGTGCGTGGATTACCCTTGAATAAGGTGGCTGGGATCGAGGGGCTGTGTTTTTGCGCGGATTACCCTGATATAAAGTGGCTGGGATCGAGGGGCTGTGTGTGTGCGTGGATAGTGGCTGCGATCGAGGGGCTGGGTGTGTGCGTGGATTACCCTGATATAAAGTGGCTGGGATCGAGGGGCTGTGTGTGTGCGTGGATTACCCCTGATATAAAGTGGCTGGGATCGAGGGGCTGCGTGTTTGCGCGGATTACCCTGATATAAAGTGGCTGGGATCGAGGGGCTGTGTGTTTGCGCGGATTACCCTGATATAATGTGGCTGGGATCGAGGGGCTGTGTGTGTGCGTGGATTACCCTGATATAATGTGGCTGGGATCGAGGGGCCGCGTGTGTGCGTGGATTACCCTTGAATAAGGTGGCTGGGATCGAGGGGCTGTGTTTTTGCGCGGATTACCCTGATATAAAGTGGCTGGGATCGAGGGGCTGTGTGTGTGCGTGGATAGTGGCTGCGATCGAGGGGCTGGGTGTGTGCGTGGATTACCCTGATATAAAGTGGCTGGGATCGAGGGGCTGTGTGTGTGCGTGGATTACCCCTGATATAAAGTGGCTGGGATCGAGGGGCTGCGTGTTTGCGCGGATTACCCTGATATAAAGTGGCTGGGATCGAGGGGCTGTGTGTTTGCGCGGATTACCCTGATATAATGTGGCTGGGATCGAGGGGCTGTGTGTGTGCGTGGATTATCCTTATATAATGTGGCTGGGATCGAGGGGCTGCGTGTTTGCGTGGATTACCCTTGAATAAGGTGGCTGGGATCGAGGGGCTGGGTGTGTGCGTGGATTACCCTGATATAATGTGGCTGGGATCGAGGGGCTGCGTGTGTGCGTGGATTACCCTAATATAATGTGGCTGGGGTCGAGGGGCTGCGTGTGTGCGTGGATTACCCTGATATAATGTGGCTGGGATCGAGGGGCTGCGTGTGTGCGTGGATTACCCTGATATAATGTGGCTGGGATCGAGGGGCTGTGTGTGTGCGTGGATTACCCTGATATAATGTGGCTGGGATCGAGGGCTGTGTATTTGCGTGGATTACCCTTGAATAAAGTGGCTGGGATCGAGGGGCTGCGTGTTTGCATGGATTACCCTTGAATAAGGTGGCTGGGATTGAGGGGCTGTGTTTTTGCGTGGATTACCCCTGATATAAAGTGGCTGGGATCGAGGGGCTGTGTGTGTGCGTGGATTACCCTGATATAAAATCACACAAATACATTGACACCAACTGATAAGCTACATTTATCAAATAATCAAACTTAGAGTTTTTTTTAAAAGCTAGAGGTGTTTATTTAAAATTAATGATTTTGAGATGAAATATTGATAGATACTCTGGCTCTTTCATCACCACTCATCGATGCATTATAGCGAGGCTAAAAGATTGATAGCCAAACCGCTTGTTTGGCCGCTTGTTTCTCATTTCTGCTGAGATTATAAGTTGACCCTATCTACCCTGTACATTATTTTAAAAATCACGATCAAGCCAACAATATAGAATGCACTGATTACAAATTTTACCACAAATTTTAAATCAAACTATTTCTTTTTAGCCGTAGGGACCGGGATACTTGTAAGAATCAAATAGACTTATGAAACATTCGATTCTGAACAACCTTACTTTGAATGTGCAATGTTGTGCACCCATGTCCGATGCTCTTTTGTATAGTCCTGACTGATATCACAGGTCCATTTGAGCGACAAACTAATGCGATCACCTTTTCTCCAAACGTCTTTGGTGAAGGACCTTTTCTAGCAACCTGTGTCTCGCATCTTTTAGCAGCCTGAAAAGATAACATAATTGTTAAAAGCCAAAACCCTGTACTGTATTTGTCGAAGTTACGATAAATATCATCGACAATAATGGTCATTTCGATTGTCGATTGTCAACACCACACGAACGTGATACCACCTGTCCTATGGAAAAAATTTGATGAAGGTCCTATTGTTTACTAGAAATTGAAAGCACACGATTATCTATACTTACTTGAAGCATAATTTGTCGTACGATTGACATTGAGTGGTACAGTTGCCGTGCAGCCCTGACGTGCCGAGCTTCAATTGTGATAAGACTGTCCGTCGAAATTTGATTTTCTTTGTCTAGTAGACTCACCAAAGTTTTCTCCAATACATTTATTATTCCAGATAATCTTAGTATGTGGATTGTATCTTTGCTGGTAACAATTGGAATGCTTTCAGCCGAGTTTTCTTTTTCATCTGTAATAAGACAAAACATTAGTATTAGATTTATGAGAAACCCCCTCAATAGTATCAATTTAGCAAAATTTCTGAAGAATTTTAATATTTAACTTACCATCATCATCGGATTCAGTTGCGTATAACTGATTTACATAAGAGGCGTAGTCGTTCCTGATGGCACCAAAGATTATCTCAGCATCTGGACTAAGCTTCATTGTCTGTCCTTGTCTAAACGTATCATACACTGACCTCACAAAATCTTTAAAGCTGGCGCTTGATCTTTTAAGACGGTCGAAGAATTCTTTTGTTTCCTCCGCGGTAAATATGTGTGGCTTCGAGCACAAAAACAGGAATCTGTCCCAGAAGCCATCAGCACCAATAGATAATTCATCAAGAAGTGGTCCAGGCTGTATCAATATATTCATGCAAATACACGTATTTTCAAAACCTCTCTTGCCTGATGAGAGACAGGCTGTATCGCCATGGCCCCCCCCCCCCCAAAGTTTGTTGAGTAAGGCACGTTCCGACTCGCCACGTTGTTGCTTTGAATTAATATCTTGTAAGATTCGAATGCCTTCATCGCCAGCAATGATCCCGTATCCTTTATTTTTACTTTGGTGCGTGTGAATTCCAGCGGTTGTATATTTTTCTAGAAGAAGTGAAATTTTTTCACCTTTTTGCTGCAGCTCCTGGTCAGCAGCGTACAACACTTCGTCGTAAACACGCGATTTACCCCCTCCAACCTCGCAGATATTCATTATATACGTATTTAGAGGCGTTGTAATATCTGCAGTCACTATTCGACATTTTGGTCCAGCTAAACTCGATACCACGGATAAAATTCCGCCCACGGTGATGTTGATCGGTGCACTTTTGGCTATTGCGAAACATTCGATCCACTCAAAAACATCAGGATGCAGAATATCTTTCCATGGTACCTTCTCTTTCCAACACTTGCGATACACTCGCTGCACATCAGACTGACAAATACGGACGATTTCTCTCATCTTGACAGCAGAGAAGACGAAAACTTGACAAGTAATGAGCCGATGACTAACAATTGTTGTAACCGTTGTTTCGTTGCTATGGAAAACAGTTCAGCATCTCTCTCAGACAGTGATCGTTTAACCTTAACGACGGCATGCAAATTGCCTTGGGCTTTCATATTTGAAATGAAATGAAAACCACTGCAAAATTAGGCCACACCAAAAAAACATCCGGTTTCCCGGGCGGGGCAATCACAAAATAGGAAGTTAGGGTATTTTTCGCCCAAATAATTTTTACAGTACCAAATTTCCAGTTAAAAATGTGATTAGCAGCTAGAAGACCACAATAATAAATCAAAGTTTACATTGCATTTACTTTGTATATCTTGTTATAATTTACAGGAAATAAAGATAATAATAATAATAATAATAAAAAAGTTGAGGTTTTTGTACAATAAACTATATAAAAAACAACTATATTTCGGACATATATCACACACTTGGAAACTATGGAAAGAAAACATCAAAATTTTGAATAGGCCTATAATGTATTTTATACGGAATTCCATCAATGTCTGTACCATTTACAGAATTCATGATGTTGATCTCAGTGCCGAATTCACGATTTGATAAAAAAGCAAACATATTTATGAGAATGGAGAGCTTTGTCGTCGGCCGACTCAATCGCCCGGCGATTGTTTGATATTTTCGGCCGATTATTTTAATTCGCTCGTCCGCCCGCGATCCATTTTATCAACCAATAGGATGCATTGTTGATATCACTTTTATTGAACCGGCGTACGTTGTCAGAGTTTCGGTTTGATCGCTACGCGTGCCCGCTCTTATCGGGGTATAAATTTTGTCTAACCCGAGAGATCGTCACGATCGGGCGAGAAAATACGCTCTCGTGAGAATCGATGGACTGTTTGTCTAAGGGGATTACCCTTATTTAAAGTGGCTGGAATTGAGGGACTAGGTGTGGGCGTCTGATTTTTATGGCCACTTTTATTATAAACCAAATTGGTTTAAAAAGTCTATGTAACTTAAATATTCATTTTTTATAATGTAATTTTGGGCGGAACACTATATCCAATGCTACGGGACTTGAACTGGCTCTTTCAAAATTAATTAATACATGGCTGTTAATGGCAACGCGGTCATTATTATTGGTAAGATCTATGAAGATAAGATCGAGACATCAGAGGCCTATCTGGGTAAAAAAGTGCCAAAAGTACAGAGAGATGGACGAAAATCCTGGCATTTATGAAGTAATTCGGTCACTTGAAATGGATGCAATTGGCTATATGAAGTCTCTTGGTCTTATAAGTTACAACTTCGAGTGTATTAACTGTAGTAAAGTTCAAATGGAATTGAAAGTAAAGAATGATTGTCTCGATGGTTTTGTATGAAGATGTGGCTTGTGTTATTCCGTGAAATCTGTTCGCCACGAATCGATTTTCAAGGTGAGTCTACTGGTTACTTACGTCTTTTTGTAACGCAGAAACATTTTGCGACACATTTTACCATCATTTAAGCCAAGCCGGCTATTTTAACTCAATGAAAATGCGCGTCAGCCAATTGTATGTAAAAAGATGGCAATATCATTTTCGGGCCATATAAAACACTTTTTCTAAAGAAATGTATTGCCTTTTTTCAGGGCTCCAAACTTCCTCTTAAGGATCTAATGATGATACTATACACATTTGCAATAGACCTCCAAGTTTACCAAGCAGAGAAATTATTACCACATATCAATCAGAAAACCATAATGGAATGGTTCGACAAATACAGGGAAATATGCCACAGATCTGTGGAGAAATCTCCGATACAAGTTAGAGGCGATGTTGACGAAACAATTACCGAGATAGATGAATCGTTGTTTGGGAAGAGAAGAAAATACAACAAAGGCAGCGGACACCAAGATACTTGGGTGTTTGGTTTGTTTGAAAGGGGAACGCATAACGTTATAATGAAAATCGTGGAGAAGAGAGATAATGAAACCTGTCATAACATTTTCGAATATCAAGCCTATGGAATATAAATCAGGTAAGAACGAAACAGATGTACTACAACCCAACGTCGAAACAGAAAATGAATCAGAACAAAAATTAACTAAAATAAATGAGTGATGGAGTTAAGAAAAAGGCTAGATCTGAGAAACAAATTAAATGGGCAAGAGAATTAGGCAAAAGATCTTCAGAATTAAAAAAAGCTAAGAAAAAGAAATTTACTTATATAAATGAATCACAGAAATTATCTGATATTGATTCAAATAATAATCCATCTGATTCTTCTAATGCTGGAAGTAATTATAAACTATATATTACAATTGGATTAGTAACAGTTATTATATTATCCGGTGTAATATATAAATCAAAATTCAAATCTGATGATAAAGATGATTCCGATGATAAACCTGTCATACCAGAAAATAAGTCAAATCATAAAGTCATTGAAACTAAATCTAAATTATTATTAATGGATTAAAATAAGATGAAAAAAGAACAATATTTAAGAGATTTATATTATAACCCAGAGAGTGAAGTATCATATTCTAACGTTTCAGAATTATGGAATAAAATTAAATCTGATAATTGTGATATAAAATATAGTGAATTAAGATTATGGTTACAAAATCAACCAACATATCAAATCCACAAGAAAATGGATAAAACTTATTTAACAAGGAAAGTTATGGTTTCATATATCGATCAACAGTGGCAAGCAGATTTAATTGATATGAAGAACTTAGAGGAATACAACAAAGGATATTTCTGGATACTGAATGTTATAGACATATTCAGTAGATACGCATGGTCAATTCCAATCAAAAATAAAACTGGTATAGAAGTAACAAATGCTTTTAAATCAATATTTAAAGAAGCTATTCCAGATAAGATACAATTTGATGAAGGTAAGGAATTCTATAACAAAACATTTTGAAAAACTATTATCTGATAACGATGTAAAATATTTTTCAACACACTCAGATAAAAAAGCATCTATTATAGAAAGATTTAATAAAACATTGAAAACTAGAATGTGGAAATATTTTACTGCTAATGAAACATATAAATATATCGATGTGTTAGATGATTTGCTGAAAGGTTATAATAATTCTAAACATAGTTCTATAAATATGAAACCTATACAAGCTAGAAAAGAAGATAATTCGGAAATAGTTTGGAATAATTTATATGGTGCGTTTGTTACACATGATTTCGGTGAACCTAAATTTAAAATAGGACAACACGTTAGAATATCTAAATATAGAAAAACATTTTATAAAGGTTATACCCCAAATTTTACTGAAGAAATATTCAAGATTAAAAAGATAATATTAACTAAACCATTTGTTTATAAATTTGAAGATTTAAAAGATGAAGAAATATTAGGTTATTTCTCCCATAAAAATGCATAATTATTTTTGCTAAATAAATGGCTTCTGCAATTATAACTATTATAGGATCGGCAATTGTTAACGCTTTGGCATTTACTGCTGGTGGATATTTATTCAAGCATATTGATAAAAATAGTTCATTAGGAGAACAAAGAAGACATAACTTAGCGTTAGAGAAATACAATAAAGCTGCAGAAGAATATAGAGAAAAACGACAAAACTATATGTATTACATCAATAAAGAATTATATGATCAGAAGATTTCACATAGATATTTTCAATCAGTTGATGATGCAATGAGTTTATATAACGCGGTAACCAATAAAGAAAAATTACATCTATACAAACCTAAATTATCAGATTATTATACCCCGAGTAAAGAACAACAGAAATATGAAATAATATGGATTTTAGGTGGAACTGTTATTGTTATATTTGTTGCTTATAAATTTACTAATTAGTATTTTTTTTCTAAATAAATGGAAGATAAAGTTGATAGTATTGATATTATTCCTCATGATATAAATAAAACTAAATTAAAAATATATTTAGAAAAACAAATATTAGAATTTGAAAGTGACTTAAAGATAAAAAAGAAAAAATATTTAAAAAGTAAAATTATATATTATTTGATTATAAGTGGTTCGGTTACAATAAGTTCTGTAATAACATTTCTAGCAATATTCAGTCCATTAACACCTTTAGCTATATCAATTGGTGTGTTAGGATTAAGTTCAAGTGTTTTAACTGGTATAAGTTCAAAATTAAATATAAAAAGTAATAAAGAAATAATTAAAACTAATATAAAAGAAATTAATAAATTAAAGAACACACTAGATTATATCATAAGTTTAAATGGTCATAAAACAGTTGAAGAACAAGATAAATTATTAAAAGAATTAATAAATTATTAATTTTTTAATTATATAAATGGTAGATAGTTTTCCAAAAGCTTTCCAATATAATAAAAATAAATTAAATATAATATTCCAGCAATAGATTTTAATAAAGATATTACATATAGAAATAAAGTTTTAGATTCATTAACTAATTTAGAAATTTATGTTACTGAAACTAATAATTTTAATGCAAAGATGGAAAATATATTTCATGTATATTTAATTAATTTTAAAAAATTGAAAGATGAAAAACAATGGTTATTAAAATCTAATATGAAGTATTGGCAGAACCAATTAAATTTTGCTGTTTATTGTGCAACAACAGGATGTGGAATAAGTTGGAATGATCATTTGAATAATTCTAAATATAAATCAATTCAAAGTTTATTTAGATTTCATACATACTTTCAAATCAGAATAATATTAAATGAATTAGAGTGCGCTTTACCAGGATCTAGGTATTTTAAAGAATTAGATAATAATATTAATTTATCTAAGTTTTATAAAATTTGCAATGAATTTGATATAGATATAAATAATTCTGATTTTAGAACAAAAATTGGAACAATAAGATCACTTCCTTGCCCTAAAAAGATTGCAGAATATTGTGCACTTCCCATACCATCTAATAGCTTTTATAATATCTAAAATAATAAATTAGGTTGTGGTAAAATAGAAACTAAGGATTTAGAAACATTAAATTTCAATAAATTACCGAAATTTTATGATCATTTAAAACAAGAAAACTATCATGGTTGGGTTTATTTCATTTTAGAAAATAGTGAAGGTTTTACAAAATCAGGTATAAAGAATAAATCAATCTATTAGAACTTATTTAATTTGTATTTTAGGCGCACAAGTTGAAACAAGATCACCGATAATTGGAAATTTGAATACATCATTTGATACACAGAAACAATTTAAAGTTTTATTTGAAGATTCAATTCATAATGATAACAAGAGCCCCAAGGGGCACAATGGCCAGCCTGTCAGATTTGCTTTTTATAAATGATGTAATCTGTGGGTTATATTTATCAATATACACTCCCTGCTCAATATCATTTACATAGTAAAATCGTGTGTTAACACAGACAGCAGGAACGAATGTAATATAGAAATACTAAGTTATTGTATTGTTCAACGCCCCCTGGTGGCCATAAAAAAAACCAATGAGCTTGAAACTCACCTCGATCATAGAACATGTCATGAGCTACAACTTTCCAATTGATTATAGTAGCAAAATGTGCTTAAGTATCAATTATGATGTGGAAAAACTTTTTTTCCACCTACGAATGAGTACTGATGACCCCAAGATGGCTGCCAAGTGCGTCATAATTGCCTGGTCAAAAATACCCTCTCAGATACAAAAGATCCCTTTCCAAAGAATACCCATTACAAATTGCAATGAAACATGGCGCACCATTAGAAAGCTACAGTACTCAGAATTCAGGCCAAAATTGACATTTTTGGGAACAAAAAAGGTCACAGTACGGCCATCTTGAGTCCGATCGACTCAATTTTTCTCATGCCGATGGGCCCTCGGGGGATACAAATATATACGAATGATCAAGGTTATTGATAAAAGTGTCTTCAAAATTTCCCTCGAAAACTTCAAAAATGTGTAAAAAGTGCTGATTTTGGCGAACAACAATGGCTGCCAGTCGGCCATCTTGAATCTGACAGGGCCAGTTTTTGGCCTGAAGATGTGTCTAGGGTAGTTACACGTATAAAACAAATATCAAGAAATTACGTTGAAGCGTCTTCAAAACTTTGGAACTCTCACGAACTATCTAGATGGTTATCTCTCGACCTCAATAGCTTCAAGACCCATCTCAAAACAACTTTGTTCCATGCAGCATACCATTAACTCTCGGAAAGCGAATTGTATTTAACATTTTTTGGCAGAATAAAATTTGATTGAATTTGCAATTCGGGCACATGGCTAATTAGCATATCAAGGTCATACACCCGATTTGGTAAAACCTTTTTTTCGCGAACCTTGCGCAATTGTCAAGGATGAATTTTCTGTAGAGCAAATAAAAATTCCTCCCAAACACCAAATCAACTAAAGATTTCATAGAAATCGATCTTGAAATACAATTTTAAATCTTAAAATAAAACCCGGAAGTAAAACAGTAGACGATACCGCGGATTCACGTGAACACCTGATTTCTGTAAACGAAATGTTGGTTGTGACAAAATTGTTCAGACGATTTTAGGTGGTAATAAGTACGGAAACGTAACGACCATGGTCGACTTATTCGATGAAATCAGGCCTATGTGATATCCAAATTTTGACTTTTTTATTCTCCAGACCTCCCTGATATAGAAATAAAAAATGTTGGTGGTACGAAAGTGCAATCACAGCGCCGACGGGGACAGAGCCGTGTCAGAGATCGGCGGAGTGAAAATTGAGGTGGACGAACACGAAGAAGTAGGCTATTGCGCTACTTGAATCACGAAAACTCCTGGCGCGGCCCCGACGCTTTTCGTTGATTAAGTAATACAAATATCATGCAATGGGTTTTCACAATCTACCGCTGGTATTTACCGGATTTCAATATCACTCCAAAATTCAAAGAAACCTCGAAATATCGAACCGGGAAACTTATTTGTTTCAATAGATATTGATAGGATCCATCATCTTCACCCGTCAAGGGATTCGAACCCACTAAGCTAAAGCCATGCCAGAATCAGGTCGGGCCAATCACAGCGCTTGTAACAAACCACATTAGGCTTCTGTGGAATTTCCCAGTAAATGGGCCAATCAGCGAACACGTAGCGAACGCGGAAGTATTGTCGCGTGTTGATACATGACGTCATGCGCAAAAGCGCCAGTAATGAAATCGCGATAATTCACGTGAACAGCTGCTGATATTTTCAGATAAACCAATAACGGGGAAGACACAACTTCCTGATTGGCTGATAAAAATTGAAATTTTCCCGATTTAACTTTCGTGAAAAATGCAGAAAACATTTTTATGAGACCCTATTTCAAAATTCTGCTCGCTACGATTCCGAGAATGGATTACGCTTAAATACGTGATTTGTTCGAATATGCCCTCACTTGGCAAGCAAAAGAGCCTTTTGTGTGGAAACCATGTCATTTAAATTCGCTCCATTTGTATAGTAATAGGCTCAGCCTACGGCTGGCCTAAAAATAGATCGATTCCAGAAAACATTATAAGATATCAAAATTATTTAGATAAATCTCATGTAAGACTTAATTATTGTATAGGCCCTAATCTATTAATTATTTCTAATGATTTATTATTAAAGATGGGAAACATAATTGGTTATAATAATCTAATTAAAACTGCAACAATAAATAATTCATTTGGATTGAATGATATAAATAAAAAGATTATTACTGCTCCAAAATTAATGGAAGGTGAAAAAAATAAAAAACATATTCAATCAACGGAAACTAAAACTAAAAATATTAAATCAAATAATGATTCTAAAATAAAAGATTACAATACATCAGAAAATATAAAAACTGATAATATTCAACATGATATAATTAAACTAAATGATGATAATAAATCCCATGAAAATACTAAATTAGCTATAACTTGTATAGGAATTGTAATCGGAGGAATATTATATTTTAAATTTTAATTTTTTTATTATGTAAATGGATGTAGAAGGTGGAGAAGATTATGAAATTGGAGAAATGGGAAATAATAATGAAGGATATATTGATGATGATTATAATGATGCAGGTGCTAATCTTAATGAAACTGATATTGATAATGATGATGAATCAGCATATAATTCTAATTTAGCAGATAGTGGTTCTAAAGTCCCATCAACAGAAGAAAATGATAGAAGAATTAGATCGAGAATACCTACTGAAAATTTAGACCCAGGTTTAGAAAGAGAAAATTTAGAAAATTATGAATTTATGTATGAATTTCAACATGTATTTAAAGAATCTGGATATAATATAAATGATAGAGGCGCTAGACTTTTAGTACAAGAATTAAAGTTTTTAGATGGTGAATATTATTATCGTTTGAAAGATGATTATTATATTGATATCTCTTATAAAAAACAAACAAAAAATATTAGCAGAATTAACTTTGCTTAAGTCTGACTCATTACTATCTAAAATTAAAATAATAAGAAATAGTAATGAACCAGAAGATGTAACACAAGAAGAAATTATTAAAAATGAAAGAGTATTTAAACAAAGAATCAATAAATTATTTGAAACAATCGATAATAATTTAGAACCAGAAACAAGTTCTGAACAGAATAAAACTTCCAAAACTAGTAAACTTAAATCAAATAAAGTTCCAATTGAAAAACTTTTACCGAATGGATTACTTGATGCAACAGATCAAGAATTAGAAGATTTAGATATATTTTCTGATAAAGCAATTAGAGAGATTATTAGTATAAGAAATGCATCTGATAAAATTGCGCATGATAAAAGTATGAGATTTTAAAATTAGAACTTTAGAAAAAGAATTAACTGATAAAAATAAAGAAATAGAACAATTAAAATTAGATAGAGATAATAAAGTTATTGAAGAAATTGAGTTTAGAAAAAGAAAAAGATGATTTAGAATATAACATAGAATTACAAAAAGAAGAAATTAAATTATTATTAAAATCATATGATTATAATATAAATAGATTAAAAGTTATTTTTAAAGATTTGTTGATGAAACCAGATTCTGAAATATCATTGAAAGATAGAATAAAATTGTTATTTAAATTAGAAGGAATAACAATTCTTTCAATTCTAACAGCTGTAACTATGTTATTTACAACAATTGGTTTAGCAATATCAAATGCTTTAAAATCTACTCCTACTCCCACTCCCAATAAACCAGATAAACCCCCAGATAATAATTCTATACAAGATAAAGTTAAAGATGGTTTAAAGAAATTAGCAAAATATTTATGGGAACTATCTAAAAAATCTGCTGCAGCTTTACCAGGAATTATTGCATCAATTGTTGGTTTTATATTGAAATCTGCAGGAAACATTATTAACTTTGCTGCTGAACATATTATTTTATTTTTAATTACAGTTGTAAGTGCAATTATTTTTGGTTAAGTGAATATGATATCAAAAAATATCAAGTAACCATGATTAAAAATAAATAATTAAATTTTTTGTTAAATAAATGAGTGGGAGTTATATCAATCCTTCTAAGAATCATAGAATATCTAATGCTATTAAAGCAGAAAGATCACATCATATAATTACTCATAACCCTTCTAATATTAATCCCGATGAAACTTTATACGTTAGAATTCCTAGATTAACACAAAATACTTTTTACGTTCCAAATAGTATTTATTTATCGGCCGATATAAAAGTAATCGGTAATAATAATAATTATGTTGTTGATAATGTTGGAAGATATTTGATTAAAAAGTTAACAATAAAGATTGGTCCAGAAACAGTTTTCTCATTAGATGATTATAATTTATTTATGCATTATAAAGATTTATGGTTAACTAAAGAAAATAGAAATAATATGATATTTCAAGGCATCCAATCAGAAAACCAAAATAAATTTAGATCAGAAGCTAAAATAGCGTAATATTAACTAATGCTGTAGATAAATTGATAAAAAGTATATATGGAAGCAAATATAAAATTCCATTAGACTTTGAATTGATAAATAATAATGCACCTTTATATAAATACGCAATTCAAGAAGATATTATATTTGAGATAACATTTGCTCCTGTAAATGAAATTGTATTATCTAGCGTTAATAAAGATATGAGTTATAAATTATCGAATATATGTTTAGAATATGATACAGTAACTGATGAAAATATTTCAAGTATAATTCAAACTCAATACCATCAAGGATTTTCATTATTATATGATTATATTGATAAATTTAAAACCGTAACTATTAATGCAAATGATGAAATAATTAATGAGAATATTAACTTCCCAAGAAGATCTATTAAAGGTATATTAATATTTTTTACCATTGCAACATATACTAATGGCGCAATAAATGTTGATAATTATTATAATCCTGAAATAACAAAAGTAGAAATAACTATCGAAGGAATAGCAAATAAAATATTTTGTCAAGGAATGAGAATGATTGATCAATGGCCAGAAATTTGAAAACATTTTATGAATGAAAAAGTAAAATCATCTGAAAATTGTAATAACCGGCAATAAATATGCATTATGGTTAGATTTTAGAACAACAGAGGATAATTCATTACATTGTTCTGGAAAAAAATTACAAAACACTAAAGATGGAATACAATTATTCATGACAAAGAATAAAGGAATCAAAAATTTTAAAATGCACATTTATATTGTATCTGACGCGCAATTAAATATTGTAAATTCACAATTAGATAGTGTTATGTATTAAAATGCTAACTTTAATAAAAATATATTATATAAATGGAAAGAGGTAAAGTATATAAACATATTCCATACATCGATACACATGAAAATAATGATGGTTTATATTATGTAAAACCTTGTAATATAGCTTTGATATTTGATCCTGTTTTCAAAATTTATAAAACTAAACTAATAGAAATCGATAATAATAAAAGTGAAGTTGTTGATAATTTAAGTAATGTAATTGATAATAATATAATACCTACTACATCTAATAATATAATACCTACTCCATCTAATAATATAATACCTACTACATCTAATAATGAAATAATATTAAATGTTAGTGAAAATAGAAATTATTGTGATTATTGTAAAGGTGAATTTTCAAACGCTCCATCAAATTGGAATAATCATATGAATACAAATTCACATATTACTAATGTAATAGATCGTGTTGGTATAAGAGAATTTATAGAACACCCATTTAATTATGTTACAAAGTTTGTTTCAAATAAAAAAGTAGATGGTAAAGATTTATATAAAGATTTATTAGGTGAATTCTTATCTAAGGAACCTAGTAATGATGAATTAGATTTATCTGCTGCTAAAAAAATATTAGAATCAAGCATTGTAAATACAATATAAAGGTCAAACACTAAGAAAGATGACAATGAAAATGGTGCCATACGGCACCCACATGGTGATATAGTTACAGATAAGCATATTGATAATAAAGATTCTATGAAACATAAAGTAGAAAATAATGATAAATTTGATTGAGTGAATAAGTATAACAATGAAACAACTATTGATGATATAAATGAGATGACTAATAAGTATATCAATAAACCAATTATTGATGTAGATTCGGTAGATTATTTGAATAGATTGTTAGGGTCTGATGATGAATTGGAGAGTGATGATGAAAGTGATTCAGAAAGTAATTATATTTAACTCAAATAATAATATTAGTTGAAAATTGTATAAAATAATAGTAAATAAAAAAGGGGGTTTTAAGTATTAAGGTATCTAATACATATCTAATACATATCTAATACGTTTCTAATACGTATCTAATACGTATCTAATACGTATTTAATACATATTATTTGAAAATACCTTAAATTATATTTCTTTTTTAAATTTATATTGAAACCTCAGTAACAATAAATAACCTTTATTATTTTAAAACTTATTCATATATTAGTTGAAAAAAATTACTCTCTACATCTTATAACTAATTCATAAATTACAGGGAAATTATTTAAATCAATTAAGTATCCATCATGATTTCTAATTTCTAATCTAAAATTATTAAAACGAGGAATGCATGGTTTGAAATCACATTCTGTTAAATTATAATTTATTTGCGTTCCAAATTCTTTAACATTCTTCAATGGTAAAATGTTTAGTAAACCAGAATTACAAGTTATATCTTTAGTTGCTTCGAATGTTTTTGTAGGATCGATTAAATTGCAATAAATATAAAAATGTGTGTAAGGTATTAAGTTTGGTGTAGTAGCGTCAATATTTGTAAAAGTTCTATCTGGAAGAATTCCTAACAGTTTAGCTATAGGTTTTTTTACCATAAATTTATGTTTTTCACTATTAGACAACCTTATCTTTATTCTATCAGAACTCTCACTTTTTAAAAATCTAATACTAAACCCAGAACTACTACCTAATTTGTGCCAGGCTTTTCTATTAATTATTTGTGCTAATGTATCTAAATTATATAACCCTGGTTTTAAATATATATAGACCCATTCATTTTTATTTTTATTAAAAATTAAAAAAGCTCTATGTTCAATAGTTTTATTCGATATATTGTAAAAAGAATTACATAAACTTATATTAACTAATTTTAAATCTACACAATTCTTGAATTCTCTATCTAATTGTACTAGTAAATTATGAGATTTATAATTTGTAAGTTTTATAGAATCTACAAATATTCTGTATTCTTTTAATTCTACCATTTATTTTACATATTTTCTCATTCGAAATCTATTTCATGGTGCCCTTTTTCATTCTTACCTTTGTATACGAAATAGAAATCTCCAGAACATAATTCTTCTAAATCTTCACTTGATAATCTATGAAATCTATCCGGTAAATATGTTCTGAATTTATATGTATTTCCTTTTAATCCTTCATATTCTAAGTGTATAACTAATTTATCTCCATAGTTATTAGTAACTGTAACAATATTTGTAATTAGATATTTCTTATGGATTGTTAATTCTGTTAACTTTTTGAATTTATATTCTACAGATTTTACATTTGTAGTATCTTTAATTCTATCTAGAAATAATTTGTTGTTCTCACTGTGTGCTTGTTTACTCTCCATTTTAATAACTTATTTTTATTAAAATTTGATTAACACGTTAGAATTCATTTCATTATCTCGTTCTCTTTTGTTTCTTCTCTTTTAAATTTTAAGTATTCATCTAAATTGCAACCATAAGCAACTGTATGAATTCCATCATCTAAAATATATGTTTTATCATCAAATGGGTTTAGACTTATCTTTTCAATTTCTTCAATAAACATTTCATGATCTTCAGATCTTAAACATCTCATCTAATGTTTTCTATCTTCTTCATTGAATATACAATTGATGTAATCTTTGAAATGAATATTCTTTTCTACTACACTTTTGGTTATTCCTTTTAACTTTTTAGCTTCATGTTCTTTAGTTTTATATGAATACATTTTAGATCTAATACCTATGAACTCTATCAGTTCTTCACCGCCTAATTCATCCTTAAACTTCCCTGGAACTTTTTTATTATCATTGCTAAACAATTCATGATCTTTAGGATAGTTACTAAAATCAAAATGATGTTTTAATGTTTTTAAATCATCAGTTATGTTATCAGTTTTTATCTTTAATATGTAACTATCAGTATCAAAATATAATATTTCTATATGGTTTTCTCCAAAAAGTGGTTGTAATACATTATAATAGAATTCATACATTAGTAATTTTGATAATTCTAAAACTGAGGCGCCAACATAGATTGGTTTATTAAATTTCATTGAAGTTCTTCTCATCTTAACTGCGGCTAAATTTTCATCAAATATTCTGTTACCAATGAACTTAGGATATGTTTGTAAATGTCTAATTCTTTTACCATTACTAACTAACTCAATATCATTTCTATTTCTAATATTTTCACAAGTCTTACCATAGAATGCATTATTCATTAACTTGAAGAAATCTTTTTCGAAATCAGTTTTAGCTTTAGTTCTCTGTTTAGTGTTAAAATCTATATATTTTTCTAACCACTTAGATTGACTAAATGAAATATATGTATGTACTCATATCTATCATTCCTTGATTTAGATAAAACTTTAACATTCTATAATGGACTACATAATTATATTTATCTTCTTGAGTTACCATTAACTTTTCTGTATGAATATGATTTTCGGGTTTAATTCTTTTTTGGTAATTTGATAATTCTTCATGAGTTACAGTTTTATGTTCGGGACAGTAAGCTAGATTTCTAGATTTAAATTTAATATGTTCAGGATATTCTAAATCTACAACAAAGAAGTAACCAGTATCTGAATCATCTGCAATATCTAGAATTCTTTTCTTCCAATCAAATTTATCATTATTTTCATTCTGTAAAACTTCACTTATTTCAAATACTCCATAAGGTTGTGGTTCCATCATTGCCCAACCATACAAATTATTTGCATCTATATATAATAACTTATATCCAGGGTTATCATTTACATTGAAATATCTATCACCTAATACACCTGAAACTCCTCCTCTTATAGATTTTTCAAATAATAATAATTGATCTATATTTGTTAACAAATCCATTTTTATATCTGTAAATTTTAATCCACAATCCCATGTTAATCCTGGACTTGAATAACAATGACAAGGATCAATATTGAAATATTTTAGGTTTACATCTCTAAACCTTTCGAATATATCGGTTAATAATAATACATCTGATTTTAGATATAAATCTACTAATTGCCCATGATTTTCTATTTTGAAATGATTCCAAATATTCAATGTTCTATTATAGACTTCATCTTTAACATATTCATTTATTAATTCATCATTGAATTACAGAATTGTTCTTTCAATAATTCAGTTATTTTAAAATCATTATGTGATTTATAAAATGAATATGGAATTGCTCCTTTATATCTCATTAATTTAAAATCATCAATATTTGGGTAATATTCTTTTAATATCTTTAATTCATCATCAACTAATGATTTTGATAAGTTATCTAATGAACTATTTAAAAATCTATATGAATCTATAAATCTTAGGCAACCAAATTGGAATGATATATAATTCTCAGATGTTTTAGCTAACATTCTAAATCTATAAGTTGGTATTTTATCTTTTGATCTATTTGAATTTAATATTTCTATTTCATTATTGATTTCTTCTATTTTATGACATAACTGCTTGATGAATAAATGTGCATCATATCCTGATAGATTATGAAATATAACTGGTACAAAGTTAATTTTCTTAGCTTGTAAGTTACAATTCTCATGTGCAGCGCCTCTAAACTTTCCATTCAAATGATCATGGTCTCTTACTTTTTTATCTTTATAATTAAATATCTTTTCACAATAATAACATTTACCTGCAAACACAAATTCTTCTTTATCTTTTTCTGTCATTATAATTTCTATATTTGTATTCAATAATTTACTAAATCTTATTTCATATTCAATTAATAAGTCACAAAAATGATTGATAACATTTTCATTTCTATAATGATAATATTCACTTTTAATTAGTTCTGGATAATCAGATTTTATATATAACCCGAAAGCAGCAGCTGATTGATGAATCTTTTTAATAGTATTTGTTTTTGGTGGTTCATCTGAAAAATCATTTTCATTAGAATTTTGTTTCTTTCTTTTATAATATATTTCTTTTCTATCTTGATCAGTTAATTCTTTATTTAATGATTCAAAATCTCCATATATTACAAATGGTACTTTATTTTTGTAATCACATTTTTTGAATTCTAATATTTTATCTTTTTCATTTGGTAAAACTAATTTACAATAATCATGATTTTCACATAATTGTTTATGATTTAATAATACCCTTTCAGTTCTGAATTTAGTTATACATTTTCTACATACATATATTTTATTATCAAAATCATTTTCTGATTTGAAAAATAAATCAATTCTTTTAATCCACATATAATGTTTCTCATAATATAATATATCTATCACATCATTTGAATCATAATCTTTTGATAAGTATAGAGGTTCTAATGTATAATGTTTTATATTGTTACCTTTTGTATTTGGTAATTTGATTAAATCAAATACATTTATCTTTATATTATTATCTCTTTCTATTTTTGGGATGTTTTTAATTATAACAGGATACTTATCTATCTTATAATTTTTTTCAAATTGTTTATAATGAGTTAATCTAAAACTATGTGTAATATCTTCTGTTGGATGTAAACAACTTATTATAGCCCATAGAAAACATTTATCATCTTCATTTTGTACATTTATTACAGCATTGGTTTTAAATGGTAGTTTGATATAACTCGATGCTTCAATATCTGGTTCTTTATAAATATGATATATTATTTTCATCAATTGGTTTTGATTTAGTTAACTTATTATATTTTGTGTTATAAACATGTAAAGTCATAAATATTATCTCATCAAATATTAAACCAGATCCTTCAAAATATTTCTCTTCTATTTTAGTTTTTACTTCATTATAACATTTATCTAATTTATCATCTATATGTTGTTTTGAAATAATATGTTGTGAATGAGAATTTATATTATATATTGGTTTATCTTCAGATTTTATAAACTTTACTTTTGATGAAATACTTATTTTAGGATATTCAACATCAGTAATTATTTTTATAATATTTTTCATATTTTCTAAATGTTTTTTATTTTCTTCTAATGTTTTTCCTTTATGAAATTTAAACTCGATAGCTGCTGGGCCAATATCACTTTTAAATGCTTCGGTTATCTCTATATCTTTTTTTATTATCTAATGAATTAATATAATTTCTTACATCTTCCATGTATGGTCTTTTATTGTTTAATTTATTTTTTATGCTTTTAATTGTCTTCTGTTTCTTATCATTATCATTATCAAAATAATCTTCACCTAAAATATCATTATTCATATTTCTAATATGACTTTTAGATTTTAAATGTTCTTTATAATATCTTTTATCACTGAATGATTGATTACATGTATCACATTTATATGTTTCTTTTTCATTCTTTAATTCATCTAATTTAGTTTCTAATATATCATCTTTATATTCTAGTTTCAATTTATTATCTAAATGTGTTTTAGTTTTATTGTGTCTTGATTTTTGGGATTTATCTATATTGATATTACATGTTGGACAGTAGTACTTATTTGCTTCCATTTTAATACTAAATTTTTTATTAAAATTGAACATAACACTTACCTCTCAACGCGTCCCGCCACGTGTGAGTCCAACCATGTGTGAGTCCCGCCTATTTATACTACTCAACAGTGGGGAAAACCCAGCTGCGTGTTGAGACTTTTAAATTATGAGGCTTGTGATTGGCTCGTGTAATAGGGAATACTCAACGTGTTGAGACTTGTAAATTATGAGGCTTGTGATTGGCTAGAATAATAGTAAAATACTCAACTGTGATTGGCTGGAAATACTCAACTGTGATTGGATAGAGTAATAGGGAATATTCAACTGTGATTGGCTGGAAATACTCAACTGTGATTGGCTAGAGTAATACTCAACTGTGATTGGCTAATGTAGTTTTCCTAGATGGATGGATCTAGAATCAACATGTAATACGCAATACTCAACGTGTTGAGGCTTGTAAATTATGAGACTTGTGATTAGATAGAGTAATAGGGGTTTAGTTGTTCTATATCAAAGGTTGAGAGGTTGAGGTTGATAAATTTTCCAAATGTTAAAATAATAATAATTTCTACTTGAATTAGGAGTGTACGCGACTAATTCAAGTAGAAATTATTGTTATTTTCACATTTGGAAAATTTCTCGACCTCGACCTTTCGACCTATGGTATAGAACTACTAAACCCCTATTACTTACTTTGATAACTTTTCTCGTTTTTCATTTACTCTTGAGACTCCTCATAAAATCTATTTGATTACTAGATAAATTTTGATAACAAATATATGATCATTGGCGGCTACAACAAGGATAGTAATCATTGGGTTCTGGTTGTAAGTAGAATTATAATTATTTGATAATTTCGGTATTTATTTGTCAAATATTAAGTATTTAGAAATAATGCATTTTTTTATTCATATTAGATGATCAAGCCCAAAAACTATGAAATCGTCTACCTTGATCCGTTTGGAGCATCTGATTTTCTGATTTTAGAATATTAAGTAAGAAATCATTATGAAAACTGCGTTATTCTCTATCGATGTCAATGTATTATGTATAATTTCCAAACTATTTCTCATCTCAATGTAAGGTCTTACTTGACTTACTGAGCCACAGCCCTTGGTAAACATGTCATTGATGATATTGAATGGTCCATAATCGAACCGCCTCACCAGAAACAACTTGATGGGCATAGTTGTGGCGTGCTAACTATTTTGGTAGGATTGATTTGTTTAATTTCAATATTATTGATTATTGTTTAACAAATCTCATTCAATTACATAAGTGTATTCAACAGTATGCTGGCAGTGTTCTTCAAGGTACTGACACGACCTATATTTCAACAGTAAATGCAAATTCACATCGTTGGACCTCAGCCGCTGCACTAGTTAATGAATCAGGTAGGCCCTCGACCTTATAGTTATTAAATTCAAAGTTCATTATAATGCAATCCTTTTTAATTTTAGTGCCAGTATAAATGAACATTAATCAATATCAATATACAGTTCTGTTATTTCTTTTCTAGGAGGAATGCAACTATTGCTATCGATGGTACCATGTGGTGTATCTACCTCATACTTTAAACCGAAAGATAATTCTAAATTTTGATTGGAAATGTATTTTCTGCAAGCAGTACTGTACTAAGTAAAGAAATAAACACATTAAATTCATTCTATATGCTGAATTCCATTTTATTTTTTGTCTCAATATTTACAACCTGTCATGGAAGGAAACGGATCGGAAATCTTTTCAGATTTTA
Source organism: Tubulanus polymorphus (assembly GCF_964204645.1). Lineage (NCBI taxonomy): Eukaryota > Metazoa > Nemertea > Palaeonemertea > Tubulaniformes > Tubulanidae > Tubulanus > Tubulanus polymorphus. The sequence continues at coordinate 14,816,432 of NC_134030.1, read as the reverse complement.
ACCTTAAAATTTCGATTTTATCATCGCAGAATAACGTATACCTATTGACACTGTAATTGACTTTTGACAAGCCATGTGCTTTACTTCCGCGTACGTCACGGTTTGTTTACTTCCGGTATATTCAGAACATGCGCAGTGCGAAACCTAACTGTGGCCGGTAGAAAAAATCGCTTACCTGGAATAAGGGCATTGCTTGAAAAATCTTTTTAATTCGTGACTTCAAAGTTCCACAAGTTTATTTTGTATTTTATCTTTCTTAAAGAATTATTTTGTAGTCAAATAAGACCAAAGATATACATTTGTTTACGGTCCACGTCCAAAATTGTGTAGGGTACAGGTAGGCGCGGCAGGGATACTATTTTATAATTTCCAAAAAATGTGTTTCACAATATGAAAAAATATTCAAATAAGGCCATCCCAAAATAATTGTCTGTTTGCCGCAACACCGACTCAACTTTTCAGAATGAGTCGGTAGGTAGGTAGAAATTTCTTTTGCAAAATTTTTGGGCAAAAAAAAACAAATGTTTCACCTTTGGGCTTTTTTACATGGAAACAATATCGCAAAAAATCATCTACGTTGTGGACGGGAAATTTGTCTAATAGCGTAGATTTCAAGAATTATTCTAAAATTATAACTTCGTCCAGAGCGTCATATCTGAAATGAAACAGTACATTGAATATGTGCGCGCTTTTACGTTACCAACTTTAATATTGTCACTATTAGAATGAATGGCAGCTTATTGGAACACTGCCATTTTCCTGGAAAACTTAAACTAGGCCACATCTCAAGGCATGTTTTCACATGATGCACACTTGAATTCAAACATACGTAGCTCATACGTCGGCAGTGGGTCGGTCGGTCGGCCGTTTTTATCAAACGTAAAATTTATTTCAATGAATCCCAGAAAAAAGTTTTCACTCGGTACCTTTGAAGTCGGGTCGGTCGGGTTACGGCAAACAGACCATTATTTTGGGATGGCCTAAAATTCATATGATGTCACATATCAGAGGGTGTTGCTGAATATTGGGTCTTGGAAACCTCTTCCAATGTTGGCCACGGAAGCTAAAATACCGGTACAGAAGAAATCGGCTATAAGATCGTTTTAAATCCTGGAATTTATCCCTACAATATTCAGACCTCGACCTATAGTTTGCTGCTTAGTATTTTCAGGTCACAAGAAATTACAATTTATTACAAATTCTATCGAACAGAAAACACAGCGCTCATCTTCTGCTACGATTATTCAGCCTATTTTCATGTCAAACGTACACGCGTTACAGCATCACCCTTAGTAGTAGGGGTGATGCGAGCTCGTGTGTGTGCGATGTGGCACTCCGCGTGCATGGGAGGCCTCCTGTAAGTGAATATTCGCTTACACCTCAATGTCAATCAAAACAATCACCGGGTATTAAAATGAAACAAATACCTATGGCAGATGAGTGAAATAATTACATCCTCACCAGCAATGAGCATTTGAAATCGGCACGTATACGGTACCTAGTCCACTGAAACGTACGCCATTCTCTGGCTTTCCCATAATTATTTTAGTAGCGCCGGAATTCCCGGTATCTTCCAAAACAGCCAATCCCATTCGCTCGTAGAGACGACGCCCCCCAATCGAGATCATTGCAATTTTATACGCGAGAGCTAAGAATTTTCCCGCCAAAAACAGTTTTTCGTAGAATTTTAATTCAGTTGACCATGTCATCGACGGAAGTTCGCCTGTGTCTTCAATCGCATCGATTCTACGTCGTTTAAGCCGAAAACCAATGAATCAAATGCTCACATACAAAAACGTACCGCAATTTTACATGAATTGGCTCAATGCCAACCTCATATCGCTGACAAAGGTAAACCAAAAAAAGAAAAAAAATGAAAATAAAACGAGTATTGACATTTCTGAGGCATCTGAGAAGACGATTGAGATGATGACACGTTAGGAATTAATCTGCAGCAAGTTGACTTATGACTGGTTGTGAGTATACGTCTAGGTAATAAGCGGTTGACTTAAAGTATGAGTGGCATATGTACATTAAGTAGTCTGTTTACATGGGATGTATTTTGATATCCTTTGGTATTGTGGTTAGGATATTTGGTTTTTTGTCTTCTAGATAGTGAACATTGCGAAAACATTGGGACTATGTTTTTTTAAGTCAGAGGAGAGTGCATCTTCACCCGTCAAGGGATTCGAACCCACTACGCTAAAGCTGTTCCCCGAACCCCTTGACCTCACGAGTCGTTGGAGTCGTTACTAGGCGACCAGAATCCGGTCGTACCAATCACAGCGCTTGTAACAAACCGACAGTAGACTTCTGTTGGTCTTCCCGTTAAATGGACCAATCAGCGAACGTTTTACCGAACAAGGAAGTATTTCGCAAATCGATATATGACGTCATGCGCAACAGCGCCAGTAATGAAATCACGCTTCGTGAGGCCAGGGGGCTGGTGGAAGCGAGTTCGGGAGTGATACTGGACCCCTGGCAAGCGAGGATGAGGACAGTGTGGCAAAGTGGGTTCATGTCGGTTTCGGTTGATACTTAGCCTGTTTTCGATTATAGAGGGTGCCACTCTGTAAGATGACAATTGAACGGTCATCTCAAGAAACTACTCCTATCAATCCCTTCGGGAAAAGACTCATAGACCTGGTTCGGGATTTAAATCTCGTGATCCTTAACGGTAGATCTGGTAAAGATAGATATATCGGGCGGAATACCTGCAGTGACCGTGCTGTGGATGATTATGTGATCATGTCGCCTCATTTCATACCTTACTGGAATAGCTTTGAAGTCTGTAATTTTAACCCTTTGTTTTCGGACAGGCACTGTCCTGTTGAATTTTCTGCGTTTTTACGTAAGAAAAAAGATAATCAAACAGAAGCACGTAACGATGATATGTCTAATTCGGATATCTCGCTGAAAAGACCTTTTTGGGTTTGTGACTCTAGTGACCAGTTCAGAGAAAATATATCCCAGCTTGAGGTAAACTCTTTATTAGATGAACTCACTTCCTTAGATCCTTCTTCTCTTGACCAAAACATCATTGATACGAGTATTCAGAAAATTGGTGACATATTCGCTTCAAGCGCGAAAACTACTTTTGGTAAATCCTGGAGACCCGCCAACAATAACGGCAGAGTCATGAAAAATTCGCAACCGTGGTTTGATAACGAATGTTACTACGCTAGGAAAAAAATATTCGATAAAGACTCGATTGCCGACAATAAGGTCCATCTCAAATTAGCCAGTAAAACGTATAAGCATCTGTTGAACAAGAAAAAGTCAGAATTTGAAGTTAGCTCAAGAGATTGATGGGGATAGAATTCACAATAGTAGGAAATTTTGGAAAAAGGTCATGCCTAGCAAACCGGCACCAATTAAAAAAATTGACCCAAATCGCCTGAGTGAACACTTTAGGAAGCTTAACCAATTACCAGCTGATATAAACGAGTTTGATTTTGATAGCCCGATTAACATCGACGATAATTCTAGCCTAAACAGTCCAATTACAGAGGAAGAGATTCGACTAGCAATTAAGTCATTGAAGAATAACAAAGCCCCTGGTTTTGATGGTATTTTGAATGAACACATCAAAAACTCGAACGATGACATGATGAGGATATATGTCAGAATATTTAATATCATTCTAGATTCTGGAGTAGTTCCGTCAGCATGGGTTCAGGGTTATATCATTCCTTTGTATAAAGGCAAAGGCGACCAAGGTGACCCAAGTAATTACCGCGGCATCACAATTTTATCATGTTTAGGTAAACTTTTTACACTAGTTCTGAATAATCGTCTGAACAGTTTTTCTGATGAACTTGATCTCCTAGGGGTAAACCAAGCGGCCTTCCGAAAGAAATTTTCAACCGTAGATCATCTATTTGCCCTCAGAAGCCTGATCGACATATATCTAAGCAAAGGGCAAAGTTTTTATGCGTGTTTTGTGGATTATTCTAAAGCATTCGACAATGTAATGCGAGCAGCCCTATGGCGTAAATTACTTAATAACGGGATAGATGGCAAAATTATTAGAATTATTAGGAACATGTATTCTTTAGCCGAATCCTGTGTCAAAACAAAAAACGGGTTCTCGGCGAAATTCTCATGTGAATCAGGCGTTCGTCAAGGCGAGAACCTCTCCCCTTTCCTCTTTGCAATCTTCTTACAAGATCTTGAGAAACATTTGCAAGACCACGGTTTTCTAGGATTAGATAACTTACACTTACTATCTACCTCAGAGTTTGTGCGGGGGTTGGGTCAGAAAATCAAAATGTTTCTACTCCTGTATGCTGATGACACCATTATATTAGCGGATTCGAAAGAGCAACTACAATTAGGTCTCGATGCCATGTCTCAGTATTGTATTGATTTTAAACTATCAATAAATGTCAAGAAATGCAACATTATGGTATTCAGTCGCGGAAGAAAGAGAAACCCAGTACCTTTATTTAAATTATGTAATCAGACAGTTGATACAGTGCCCGAATATTGTTACTTGGGTGTACTTTTTTCTTCATACGGTAGTTTCAAAGGCCATATTAAGTGGGCGGCAAACAAAGGAAGGAAAGCGATGTTTTCTTTGTTACGGCAAGGTAGAAAACTAAGTTTGTCTATCCCAACACTTATACACTTATTCAATTGTTTGGTCGTGCCAGTTATGATGTACGGATGTGAAGTCTGGGGGTTTGAAGACTTAGATGAGATTGATGCTGTGCAAACCAAATTTTACAAATATCTATTAAAGATGAAAAATTCTACTCCATCAGTTATGGTATTAGGTGAAGTCGGTGAGCTCCCTTTGTCAGTGTCTATCCACTGTCGTATGGTTTGTTATTGGACTAAAATGAAAAACGAAATTACGAAGAACAAATGGAATGTTATTTTTTATATGATTTTAGCTGAACTTACTGAGAAATGGGATTTACAATCACCGTGGTTTTTAAAAGTTAAAGGTATTATTTCCCAATGCAACCTCCTTCACGCGTTCAATCAACTAAATGTATCGGAAAGTTTTATTAAAAGAACTGTTCAAAGTGTCCTCAAAACTGCGTACATTAATTACTTTTGGAACGAACTGCATCATGATAAAAGGTGTTGCTTTTATAATCTTGCCAAAAAAGAATTTTGTTTTGAAACGTATCTAAACTTGCCAGCCGATTTAGCTCTTCCTATTTGTTTTTTCAGAACATCAAATCTCTGTATGGATTCAATTAACTGTAGACTTTTTGATTTACCCGATTGCCTTCGTTCTTGCTCTTTATGTCATAATATAACTATCTTCGACGAGTATCATCTATTTGCAGAATGTTCAATTTTAGACGAGTATAGACAACTAGTTTGGAACGGCCCCATCTCTTTAAACTTATCTAAATTTGGAACCCTATTAAGTAGGTGTAACAACAAATCTAGAAGATTAGGAAGTTTTTGTAAAACGATTGTGAAACTTATCAACCCTCGTCGTCATTTAAGGATCTAGAAACCCACTTCTTTACCATTCAGCCTTCAGGTCCATTGTAAATAGATAAGTAGCTGTACATAACAACTTCATTTTTCTTTGTATAGTGTATACAACATGTATTCTGTGTACAGCTGTTGTGTTCCTTTTTTCTCTGTCAAATTTTATTGATTATTCTATATTTTACGTTATGTTATACAATTGTAAATACTTCTTGATGTCCCTCTGTATACCTCTCGTTGAGGTGATGAGTGTAAATAAATTTCATTTCAATTTCATTTCTTTGAAAGAAGGGGCATTCTCGACGTTCGTGTAATAAACTCTTTTATTATTAGTTAACATTCCCTCTGTCTTTTAGGTAAGTGTACCTCTATTTGGTAAAGCATTGTTGTTTTACTCCCGTGTAGTTTGTTGGGTCATAGAATACTCATGTTGGCATTGAATAAAGAAATAAGTATTTCACACGTGTAGATCTTGACCTTGGCATTGGTCAGTTATGTTAATGTCCAAGTTAATATAGGTCAGTTAGAGGTATGTAGTTTTAGCTTAGCTGTTGGCTTTATATGTTTACGCTTATTGTGGCTTGGTGTATGCGCTTTATGTGTCAATAATATAAGCTTATATACGTTAAGCTTATATACGTTAAGTCTAGGAATTAATGTGATTAATGTCTCATGATTAGTACGATGGTGTAAAATGAGAAATGTAACCTATATCCTGAAACAGCCTTGGGGGCCACTCTGTAAGATGTCCTCTTTGAAAGAAGAGGCATTCTCGACGTTCGTGTAATAAACTCTTTTATTATTAGTTTACATTCTTCTTTGAAATCAGCTGTTTTCCCGTAGTGGACTCTGAGGCTCGGGACCAGCCGTGGTATATCCCACCACTACGTCAGACCTCACACGGATCGCGCAAAGGAAAAAACACATCAGGAGTCAGCAGATTATTTCAATACAAAATTGCACAAAACAAATTGCATTATTTTAATAACAAAATGTTCTTTTTTTCAAAAACATCATAAAATTCAAGGTTTATATACTTCATAACTAATCATTCTAGAAAAGTTTGAGAGAAGTTCAGAGTGTTCTATGTACAACAACATTAATATTAAGCGAGTGGCGGGAGGTCGGTCGAAAAAAAGCGATCTTCACTTAAATCCGCGCCTGATAATTTGTCTCATTAATGACATTACTGCTGGGCTGGTTGCTATACTTCGATGGTCTGCACCATTGAATATGGCCACATCAACTAAGTTTGCTTGAATATGATATTCCCTAGGCCTAATTACATGAGCCTATTAAGAATAATGAAAACCATGTTATTTCATGAAATAATCTAGTTCTTTGAGATTTAAGGAAAATCCTATGTAATTAATGAGTCCTTGGCCAACATTGAAATCAATCCAATTCAATCTACTTTATTTCATTACATATCACTCAATGGTGACTAGGGCCTACTTAATGTATGATAATTACTTAATCAATGTACCACGAGCAATCTGTTGATTCTTTCAATCAGGCCATGATGTAATTCAAATTCAATGGTATTTCATACTTGTTTTTAACAGTTCCGGTTTGTGCGGCGACGTCGAGTCCCTCTAGGAATCCGTCAACATTTAGTGTGTGGCGATACATGTTGAATATTCAAGGAATCCATCGATATTTATTAATTCTAGCGTTCCCGGCGATGTAAGTTATCTGATGATTTCATCCATATTTAATTCTTTTTTTTAACAGGTCCGGTTAAGTTTGTGTGCAGCGACGTCGAGTCCTCCAAGGAATCCGTCAACATTTAGTGTGTGGCGATACATGTTTAATATTCAAGCAATCCGTTGATATTTGTGAATTCTAGCGTTCGATGTAAGTTATCTGATGATTTTATCATCAGTTTGTGTGCTGCGACGTTGAGTCCTGTGGAATCCGTTGATATTGCCAATTCGAATTCAATAGTATTTAATTCTTTTTTTAAATTTTGAAACACTGAATTGAAGTTTGAAATATGGCAAGGTCATTGGTTTTCATATCTGTTCAATAGGGCATTGAATATTGAATTTGACAGATTTTTTAGCATTCTTAACCACTTTCCAAGTGGGCATGATGCAGCTGAACCCCTAGTTACATGTACTATTAACTTTTCCCTATCAAAAGTCAACTTTTTTAATGTGCCCAATTTTCTTTTGTCTTCTCACTTTAGATGGCTGATAAAGAATCTGGAAGTAGGACAGTTAAGGCTCGTTCTGGCAAGAGAAAATTATATTTCCGATCTGGAAAAAGTCAAATAAATTCAAATCTAAAATGGCAAAAATGCTGTCTGCCAGTAAGTTTTCTTCCAATCTGTGTTATTGAATTAGAAAATAAATTCGATCTTTTGTGTTTTTAATTTTTCGAGTTTTTCGTTCTTTTTATCGATTGGTTATTTTGAGAAAATATGCCATAAATACCAGTATGATTCTGGGTGTTTTTGGGATGCATCTATTCATTTTTCATTGTTAATAGTCTCTATCAAAGGTGAGATGTGAGTTAATGACTTACATACCAGTACCGTATTTATTGTGTTTAACACAATTTTAATGTTCAGCAAGCATACAATGGATTAAATATGTGAGTATGAAATTAATGTTACCTGGATAACCAATAGTTATGATCAGTAATTACATAGTACATTTATTAGCCTACATTATTCCTAAACTGACTCAAAAGTAAATTTCGAATTGAAGGTAACTTAACCCTGGAAATACTAGATTTCTTATTTCTTACTGGATTCATTCAAACTATACATGGATGAAAGCTTATACACTTCTAAAAATAGTAATTATGAAATATGCAAATTAGCCTAAGCCTCCAAATCTGCACTAGCTGTTTGTAATCTGACATTGGTTCTACACATATTTCGCAATGGAAAAGACGGAGACCTAAAAAGTAATATTTTTTAAAATTTCCAGGGTAAAGTCACCTCAGGGTGAAAAAAATAAATTCCCGAGGCTATAAATTTAAACCAAGTTGATTTCAAACTGTACCTAGAATTCATTTAGACTTTTCTTTCAATTGCTATTAGGACGTCTTTCATCAAAAGAGACATTAGAGGAAACCCAAGAAACCTCTGATGAGAATACCGATACCGAAACCCATTTTCTACCGATTGACCAAAATGTTTCAACTCCGATTTGCTCATTATCTTCAGATGGATCTCGCATGCAGCTGTTACAGAAACTTGTTACTGATAAAGATACCGAAATAAAGGAGTTAAAATCCAGTATGTTAAGATTTGAACAAGGAGCAAAGGAGCAAAAAGAATTCATAGCAAAGATAATAACAGAAAATTCATTAGTCAAATCTAACTCTGAATATTTGAATACAAAATTACAGGCATTTCTAAATGCAAATCTATTGCAAGTTTTAGATGGATCAGTTGAAACGTTTTTACAGCTATGCCTATTAACGCTGTCAGACCATCTAAATACGTGAAACTTGAAACTCCCAGTATGGATTCAGCATCTACTAGCGCCCGTACCCTAGAAGACCGAGCATCAAAATTGAAATGTATCTTGGATTATGTTTCAACTAAAGATCAACCATGTCTTGACGATGCTGCATCAACTTTATGCCAACTATTAAAGCAATATCACTCTTCGCAACTCTAGCTAAATCCCATTTTATGGCTACATCTTTGTCTCCGAGCCAATCCATTGACTTGAAACTTCATCTTCGCCTTCCCACAAAGAGATTGCTACGTATGAAATCAATTCTCGAATCAATGGATCAACCTATTTTTCCATATGTGGCGTCAATACGCAATGAATTAGTTTCTTGAAGTGAGGACTTAGTCCCATACCTCCATGCTGGAGAAATGATCATGGAAGTAAACAGTCGAACACATGAAAAACAGCTTGCACCTTAAGTCGTGCTGAATGAAATTAGGAACTATTTTCAAAGAGCTGTACAGATTTTGTGTGACAAGAATAAGCTTAATCTTTTCGACCAATTCCATAGAGAAATATGGATAAAAGTTGGTGTTGATAAAGGTGGGGTAAGTACCAAAATGGTATTTTCAATTATCAACAGCAACTCTCCAAACAGTCCCGATTCTTCCCACCTTCTTGGCTACTTTGAAGCCATTGACGATATTGAAAATCTCGAATTTCTCTTCGGTAGATGTAGAACCGAATTTGAAAAAGTAACGCCTATCACAATCAATGACACAATATATTCTGTGCGCATTTTCTTAATAGGGGACATTCACTACCTGTGTAGCATGATGGGACATCAATGATGTTCGGCATCATACCCCTCTCTCTGGTGTTTTGACCCTTAAGATGACTTACGAAACAAGAAAGGGCAACCGCACTGATAACGGTATATCCTCAGCGGGATATCAATAATTATCTAGAGGATCTGAGTACGTCTCGGCATGAAAGACCTGGACCAACCAGTCACAGCATTAACGGTCCCATGCTGTTCCGACCATTAGACATTATGTATCTAGTTCCCCCACCATTACATGTGTCTCTTGAGGTGGGTCTGCAAATATTTGAAATTGTGGAACAATTGAGCTCGACAACGCAATGCTTGGTGAGCGGGACCCCCTCCTCAATGAGAAATGGAAGGATGCCTCCAATAAAGTGAGACAGCTCGATGAACATCTCAAGGATCTCAATGAGAATCTTACATCATCATTGAAATTCACTAAGATGCTAATCAATGCCAAAAAAAATGGTTCGAGCCCACTTAACTGTTTCTAACTGTTCTGCAACTATATGCATTTTTCGTGTAATTGACAACCCTTGACCGAATCTATATGCCTACTGTGTAAAATGTGATGCACCTCACCATGAGCAGTGCATTGAAATTCACCAAGGTAGTCTTCCAACTGCGTTTCACTGCCACCAGTGCACAGCTGGCAAGGAAGTATCTGCCAATACGATTTTGAAAACTCAGAACGAAATACAGGACAATTTGAAATTCGACATAGAGGCAGTTAAAATTCATTTGATTCCAGCGAGATCAAATTTAAAAGCAATCCATAGCCAAGTCAAAGCACTTCAAGGTCATGAAATAGGCATTGCTCGTCAAGCATACCACTCCAACAGTTTTATAGGGAACCATATTCATAAGTTATTGCAAATTGACAACATTACTAACAATCCCTTACAACTACTTAGTACATTGAATGACCATCCAACAGACAAAGCAAAATTTCTTACATTATTTGAAAAATTCAGTGTTATTTATCGTTTATATACGGCTCACAGATTTTTGTCACAAGATGAAATCGAGAAACTCGAGAGTCTTTGTCACAAATTCAGTTATTGGTTTCCCATAACATTTCCCAATTCGACTATAACTCCTAAGATGCATATTCTTATCTACCACATCCCTGATTTCGTGAAAACCTAGGAATCCCTTGAATTATTTAGTGAACAAGGTCTCGAAAGTAAACATGCCGTCATGAATGAAGATGCTCGTGTGTACTGCAACATCCGTAATCAAGTCCACAGAACAAAATTAATGTTCATTTATCATGGTCTTTATTCTAGTCGAAACCATATTGATGCACCAATTGTAATCCGGAAGTATGTGTGAAAGACAATTCACGAATCTGTCAGAAATGTGGTAAGCATGGCAACACGGCTGTCATCTGAAATGATAGAATTAATGTTTAGAAAACATCTTAAATATGTATTTCTGACAGTAGAGAAGTGGATGAGAATTGGGCAATTCTATGGTACTAAACCATAGAGTTATGTTCGGGTTTAATCCCTCCCTCTCGCTCTACTGTCAGATAATTCAATATCAATGTTTATGGTCTGTCTATATCTGTCTGTATGTCTATATGTATTTCTGATACTAGAGAAGTGGATGGGAATTGGGCAATTCAATGGTACTAAACCATAGAGTTATGTTCGGGTTTAATCCCTCCCGCTTGCTCTACTGTCAGATAATTCAATATATATGTTTATGGTCTGTCTATCTGTCTGTATATCAATGTTTATGGTCTGTCTATTTGTGTGTATGTCAATGTTTATGGTCTGTCTATATCTGTCTGAATGTCTATATGTATTTCTGACAGTAGAGAAGTGGATGGGAATTGGGCAATTCGATGGTACTAAACCATTGTTATGTTCGGGTTTAATCCCTCCTGCTCACTCTACTGTCAGATAATTCAATATCAATGTTCATGGTCTGTCTATCTGTCTTTATGTCAATGTTTATGGTCTGTCTATCTGTCTGTATATCTGTAGGCATCGCAACACATTTAAGATGGGGAAGCAACCATATTCAAAAATAAGGCAATAGGGCAGGCGGCTGATTTTTTCTCAATATCCAATATTTTTGTGGAACCGCTAAGCTACCCCATCCTCCACGGCAGGGATTCGAACCTGATGCCATCGAGATTGCCATGGTACGAACCCTGCCACAATAGATCGAGTGCGCAGCTGCACGCGCAGCTTAGATGATAATTATTAGCCAATCAGATATCCCATTTTATTTTAGCCCGGGTTTTCCCATTGATAGTTCTTCCGTGAAATTTACCTCAGCGATTATACAACAAGCAATCTGATTGGTGCCACAAGTTTTCGTGCGGCAAAGCTGCACATGTACCTGCGCACCCGGTCTAGTGTGGCAGGGGTTCATGACGTGCCTGAGTGTAACGATGCCATCAGGTTCGAATTCCTGCTTGGGAGGATGAGCTATCTGGGTCAGGATCTGATAGCCATCAGTAGAAATTCCAACAAACTAACCAAAATGTCACTTATTTCAATGTCACTTCTCAAATAGTATTGAATATTTTGAACTGTGTGTAAATCTTTGCTGCACATGGTAGGCCTAACTTGAGATGTGACATCTAACCTCTCAACTAGGGGTGGGTAAAACTGGCTCCCAACATATAGAATGGTAGCTCCCAATTTTGGCACTATAGATCCACTCTTAGCCTACTTAGCTCAATTTTCATTTTGATTTTCGGTCATATTACATATCAGCATATTTTTGCGCATTAAACAGAATTTAAGATCTGAGTTTTCCTTTCTGAGTCTATTGTTGAGATGAGTTGACTAAAATTTGAATTGAATTGATTCCATTTCGCGGTGGCTCAGCTGAATAGCGTACAGATTACACATTTCCAGGCATTATATTCCATCAAACAAACACATCCCGTATCAACAAACATAGAGATGATAATTCCTGAGACATGAATGGCCAAGTTTTTAATTAGTTTTTTAAATAAACATCAAATTCAATTACTTTTACAATATCTGGCTATAAATCTAAAGAACTCACTTCATTTTTATAAAATTTATTAAGACATCAGCGTTAAATTTTAAGATTTTAAGAGGCAGATCACGCGACAAAGCCGTTTTGTTTTCTAGAACATTGTGACGTCATACGCATAATTGACAGGGAGCAAGTGCACGTCTTCACAGCCAAGGTCGCTGAAAATTGCGGCTCCGTACCGTCATGATGTTCGCATACACTCGGCTATATAAACAAATGTATTAGCGACGCGGTATTAGATTGACCGCAATTTCACAAGTCAGAATCCATCCATTCATCCACAAAATGTCAAAAAATACAAAATTATACAGACTTTTTGTTTATATCATAGAAAGAAAAACAAATACTAACTATGATTTTCTTTTTTTGATATTAATAAATACCGACTTGGAAGACCTTGGCTATAAACCTTTTGACTTAAAAATTGTGGATTTTAAATTGGCGGATAATTGGAAGCCCTGGTATTTTTGGAAACCAGATGGCCACCAGTAAGCCAACTTGGATGATATCATTACTTAAGATTAATAAACAGACACACGTAAAATATCAATGCTCTACGTTCAATACATATACCTGAAGAGTGGTAAATAATGGCTAAAAAATGAAAAATACAAATGAAATGTAACAACTTTGTAGGGTTTCATACCTGAGGTTTATGTATAGCGTTTATGACATCCACCAAACCACTGACTTCTTTACCTCCAGAATGGCTTTGGATATGCTACAAGTTAATTTTATTGAATCATACAAAAGAAAATTCCAAATTTTTAGTCGCAAGTACGCCAAATCCAAGAACGTACCTCTCCTTGTAATTTCCTCTCTTTTTGTTCTCTGCCACTTCTACATGACTCCGATCCGGAGGTTTGTGACCTTCGAGATCTGCAATCTGATGATCTAAACTGACCGGATGATGATGATGATGATGAGGACGACCGTTTTCTCATTGACCTTTTACGCCAAGATTGAGGTGATGATCTTTGTCTACATAAATTTGTACACATATTTTTCATTAGTAAAGAATGTACAATTTAAGTGTCTGCCTCCTACATGATATCATCCAATTGCTGTCAGGTGATTGGATCTCGGACAGCTGGCACGTAGGTATAGTCACTAGAGGCAATTGTCGCACGGGATATAGAAGGCAGTCTTTTTTGAGTGAGCTACTCAATTCTTTGAATATTCACAAGTTTAATCTTTGAATATTCACACCATTAAAAATACATTTTCATGTAAACAAAATAACATTATATATTTTGATTTTGCCCAAAAAAGGCTTTTTAGGAGTGGTAGTATAGCTAAATAGTGGTTCCGAAATCTAGCACAAAGCCGCACATTTCAAGAGCACTTGGGCACAGACAGGACTGTCTGCACCTTCGATCGAGGAGACCAAAAATGCTTAACTCTCCTGATTTTTGGAGTGCTGGCATATTTGCGACATCGGGTCTGAGTGATGTGTATTCAGTCTTCCCAAAATTGCGAGATCAGTAACAAAAGTGTAAAGGTAAGTCCAAAGGATTTTCTATTGAGGATTGCATTGACTCACTAGGGGATATCTAATTTCTGAAAATTCTGACATCGAAGAAGTACCGTTAAAATTTGTTATCGTTGATTTTCCAGATTTGGGCTAGCACAAAAGTCGTTTATAACAGCAAAAACTGCAAAGTGTTCCAATTTTGGCGGAATTGTTCCAATTTGGCCTATGAAAATACGCCGTTCTGACAAGGTTGAAGAAAATACGAATTTCATCGCAAATGTCGCGATGTTGAAAATGTTTTCAAAATACAACTTTCATTATAAAACTTCCTCATGTCTCCTTCCTATGATATACACAAAATTAAATAAATTTGTTATGGTAAAAGCATGAAAAGAAATGAAAAGAAGTGACATGAATTGGCCTTTGTTTAACATTAGCTGTATTCACTTTCGAATTGAATTGAAATGGGAAATATCAGTGTCAGTCGGTTAAAACAAAATGGCAGACGCTTGGCCGATGACTGATTCAGAATCCGCCGATGAATCTTTCATCGAGACCGTTGGTTCGACATTGAAAAAGAAGAAGCGGAAGCAAAAATTTCGTAAAGATTATAAGGTTAAATTTCCATCCATAGCTGATAGTAAACGAGGACTGTATTTTGCGTTCATCTTGTGGCGTCGACTTTCAACTCCTGCAGTGTGCCGGCTCAAACTTTATCCCTGCTTTAATCAAATAGATGGCAGATGGGTGCAACAAGGCTGTTAAGTATGTACTACTAGCTGTACGTTGAAAAGTGTATATCATATATCATTTTTTCTTTATTACTTTTTATATTTAATTTTGAACTTATTCCGGTTAAAACACTTGAACTTAATCCTAACACACCAATTGATATAGCTAAAGGTGTTAATGGTGAAAATATTGCTAGAAATGTTATCACCGAACTAATTGTAACTGAACCACTAATAATAAAATAATATATAATTTTACTTTTTAAATATTTTTTCTTTTTTATCTTTAAGTCACTTTCAAATTCTAATATTTGTTTTTCCAAATATAATTTTAATTTAGTTTTATTTATATCATGAGGAATAATATCAATATTATCAACTTTATCATCCATTTATTTAGAAAAGAAATTACTTATTAGTAAATTTATAAGCAACAAATAATACAATAACTGTTCTACCTAAAATCCAAATTATTTCATATTTCTTCTGTTCATTACTTGGGGTATAATAATCTGATATTGTATGTTTATGTAGATATAATTTTTCTTTATTTGTTACTGTGTTATATAAACTCATTGCATCATCGACTGATTGAAAATCTCTATGTGAAATTTTCTGATCATATAATTCTTTGTTAATATAATCCATATAGTTTTGTCTCTATTCTCTATATTCTTCTGCAGCTTTATTATATTTTTCTAATGCTAAGTTATGTCTTCTTTGTTCTGCTATTGAACTATTTTTATCAATATGCTTAAATTAATAACCACCACTAGTAAATCCTAAGGCGTTAACAATTGCTGACCCTATAATAGTTATAATTGCAGATGCCATTTATTTAGTAAAAAAATTACACATTTATATAGGAGGAATACATTTTTATTTTTCTAAATAATCAATTGTTAAATTAGATAAAGTAACTGCTAACGTTAATTTTAAAATATCAATGATATCAAATCTATCATTCTAAATTCTAAATACTTTTTTAATACAATTCTATATCCAACAGTTCTAACTGATAATAATCCTCCATTATATAAACCATTTATTATCCACTTATTATCACTCATTTATTAATAAAAAAAATCACCTTCTTCAAAATATTTAGTTAACTTAGTTATAATTATTTCAACATTTATTTCATTACTACTTTTATGATTATCATATATTTCAGTTATTAATTTTCTAATATCATCAATGATAAAATCTTCATCTAATTCATAAAATCCTAAAGACTCTCTTATTAAATCGGTTATCTTTTCTACATTAGAAGTTTCTTTATTTATTGTTGTTTCATATTCAAATGTTAATTCATTAAAAAATGTTATATTTTTGATATGAGTTATTACATCATCAATGTTAAATTTCATTTCTTTCTCACATTTAAAATCAAATCCAAAACATGTACTCGGTCCTACTGTTATATTCATATTTATATATAAAAAAAAATTACTCTTTACATCTTATAAATAATTCATAAATTACAGGAAAATTATTTAAATCAATTAAGTACCCATTATGATTTCTTATTTCTAACTTAAAATTATTAAATTTTGGAATACATGGTTTGAAATCACACTCAGCTAAATTATAATTTATTTGCGTTCCAAATTGTTTAACATTTTTTAATGGTATAATATTTAATATACTAGAATTACAAATTGTATCTTTAGTTGCTTCGAAAGTTTTTACAGGGTCAATTAAATTGCAATAAATATCAAAGTGTGTAAAAGGCATTATATTTGAATTACCGTCTATGTTTCCTGTAACAGTATCTGGTGCAATTCCTAGCAATTTAGCTAATGGTTTTTTTGCCATAAATGCATTTTGACTTTCATCATATACCTTTATTTTATCTTTATTTGTGCTATCACTTTTTATAAATCTAATTACAAATTTATCATCTCTTCTAATTTTCAACCGTGCTCTTCGATTAATTTCTTGAGCTAATGTTTCTAAATTATATAATCCTGGTTTTAAAATTAGATGAAACCATTTATTTATATTTCTAATATGAATTGAAAAAGTATTATCCTCAATAGTTTTATCCGTTATATTATAAAAAGAATTACATAAACTTACATTTACTAATTTCAAATCTACGCAATTCGTAAATTCTCTATCTAATTGTACTAGTAAATTATGCAATTTAGAATTTAACAGTTTTCTAGAATCAACATATATTCTATATTCTTTCAATTCTACCATTTATTTTACGTATTTTATTCAAAATCTATTTCATGGTGCCCCTTTTCATTCTTACCTTTGTATATGAAATAGAAATCACCTGAACATAATTCTTCTAGATCTTCACTAGATAATCTATGAAATCTATCTGGTAAATATGTTCTGAATTTATATTTATTTCCTTTTAACCCTTCATATTTTAAATGAATAACTAATTTATCTCCATAATTATTAGTAACTGTATCAATATTTGTAATTAAATATTTCTTATGAATTGTTAATTCTGTTAACTTCCTAAATTTATAATCTACAGATTTTACATTTGTAGTATCTTTTATTCTATTTAAGAATGATTTGTTGTTCTCACTGTGTGCTTGTTTACTCTCCATTTATTATACATAGTTTTATTGAAATTTGATTAACATGTAAGAATCCTTTTCATAATCTCATTCTCTTTTGTTTCTTCTCTTTTAAATTTTAGATATTCATCTAAATTGCAACCATAAGCGACTGTATGAATTCCATCATCTAAAATATATCTTTTACCATCGAAAGGATTCAAACTTATCTTCTCTATCTCTTCAATAAACATTTCATGATCTTCTGATCTTAAACATTTCATCTTGTGTTTTCTAACTCCTTCATTGAATATACAATTGACATAATCTTTGAAATGAATTTCCGTGCTTGGGTAAGATTACAAAACCATTAATGAAGCTCAGCAGCTGAAAGACAGATAGACATAGAGAGACGTTGGATTGACTCAAAACCGTGTATAATATTGCACGGCTAAGCTGTTTAGTAAATAGAGGGTTGTGATAACATCTACCATGTTGAGAATTACTGAGCTATATAATACGGTGTACTCGGCCGAGTAGACCGCCGAATTTAACCACTCACTCGGCCGAGCAAATACCTTCTTAAATTATGCTCGGCTGAGCAAATGCCCGAGTAACTTGTCAATTTAGTGACTATTATATACCTGAGTTACTTGCTTACAATAAAAATCCGGGCTGTAAGACAATCCATATCTAATATGACCGTATGGTCAACACTATTGAAAACTATGAATAAAATGTCCATAAGCCAATACCAAACAAAACAAACCAAAAAAAGGAATGTAAAATCACGCGAACTACATCAATTTGCAATTTGGATCACGCAAACTACTGCACGTCAAAACAGCACGTTGCCCGCTGCGCAATCGGGTTTATTCACTCAGCCAGTCATAAAGCTATAATATGATAGAACTCAATGTAATGTAGATTACACGACTGTTTTCAACGCAAACGCTCCACTGTGCCCCACTTAACAAACTAATACAAATAATCAGGCTCCAAAACGGATCGCTAATGCGAACGTTAATAAAATGACTTCAATTAATGATGATAAAACAGGTATTCCAGTCGTGTAAATATCAGACTCATCTCTAAAAATTCGATGCTATCAGTGAATCAGCCGTGTGGCGAACACAGAAGTAAATTTCCGCATTTTGAGACCACATTTTCCTCAGATATCTTGATGCAACATTACCTTACGCACGATATATCAAAACTAGATGAATCATTGAACACATCGCACACATTAAATCGGTATGTCATACACCTTGAATATCAGTATTCACGCTAGAAATGATGAATATCGACATATTCAATCGTGCTGCCATTTTGTTAGTGCAATATCGCGCACCAGCTGATCCTCCTCGTTCAATGTAATGACGTCAGGTTGGAAGTCAAAACTGGGTCAACACAAATTTTATAGAACCAAGATTTTGAGGGGTTTCATCTTTGAAAGACAATAACTACCGAACCAAGCATCGAAATTTCACATGTGTTATTTTGGACAGTTAACGATTCTTTATAAAAAAACGTGCTCAAATAAATCGAATTTTAGAAACTTTTTGGTAAATTTCTCAAAAAATATGAAACCCAGGGCTTTCAACTTTGCGCACCATAAAAAACAAGAAAATTAATTTTAGAAAATTATTTGATGCCTGGGAAAAAAATAAAGAATTTCTGGGCTAAGCTAATGTGGAATTGCAAATTTGAAATCGAAGTTTTAAGAAATTTGGGGAATGATGAGATTTGGCGATTGGGTAGATGATACAGGTCTTCGACTCTAGTAGTGGTTTAAATTTTTTTATTGAAAATTCTCAATAATTGATCGCGAACTTGCGACCGACTTCATTTACTTATGCCTCTAAGCTGGTCTGCAACTTCATTGCCTCCATGGATGAAGAAAGAGCTCTTCTGATGTCTGCTTCATCATGACTTCGAGCATATCGTGTGGCCTAGCCAGCCGGCCCGGTCCCGGGCCACGGGTTTGGCTGTCACTCGATATCCTAGAGTCTTGAGTCTGGGTGGGTTGAAGTAGACATTGTCATTTAAAATAACATGCTTATGTTGTTCTGTATGAATTACCCTTGTGTCATGTATGTTGTATTAATTTATTTTAAAATTTGTATTTATTGAATTTGGGAATTTTATCCCGGAATTTCAATGTAATAAGGATCAATAAGGAATTGAATTGTCACCTAATACACATGCCATCAGAGGACACGGAGCCGTATATGACAGCTATGCTATTATAAATTGCTAATCTCACGAAACTTGCATACTCCTAATATCAAACATATTTTCACAAACGATTGAATATTGAAATTATATGTTTACACATTTTCATATTGACTGCTTGTAGCCGCTGATGAAATTCACGCCGGCCCTACACACATCGTAGATAGCTTCGTCATTCCACCGGCATGCCCACGTCAGGGTCTGACTTTTATATCAGACTTCCGCATCGTGTATACATCCGCCATTTAACCGAATAATTCGATTTACTTATCATTTCTAATTATGCCTGCCGCTTCTGATATAATCATACATCCTTTACTATTACAATACGTCTTCTAATGATATTCAATGCAATATAACATTTCGACGTTCAAATATAGGTCATTATATAATCACAGGAAGCCATTCTACATCTATGTCAATAATATTTTGCCAGATAGCTTGTTTGTGTACACATAAACCTGTGACGTTTTGCACATCGATTTACGGCTGTCATTTGTAAAATGACGCTGAATGGTTAGCATTGTTTAGGTTTCATAATGGTAACGTTTTATAAGGCGTCAAAAAACCAATTACAAAATATATTTTTGTTTAACCCTTACAATACCACTACCGTATGGCATACGGTACAAATTGGCAAGCTAGCATACCCGTACTGTATGTGATACGGTATCACTTAACCCTTCTTATAGAAGGGCATAACTATCAGTATCAGCCGGTGCTGCCATGTGCATAAAATCCAAGATGGCAACCGCCAGGAAAAAACAATTTGGCTGGATGAAACGGTTCAGCATCTCATATATGATGCTGACAGTGATGCTGGTGACTTGGAATTTGGTAGTGAACAAATTGAGACTGACAACGAATATGACAACAGCAGTTCAGATGATGAGACTAAGTCAGAAAATAGGTTTATAGTGCCGGCAATGATTTTGATGATGAAAATGAAATCAGTGACAATTTTTTAGACCCTGTTGATATGCTTGTCATGGCAACGGACACCAATAACAATAATGAAGAACAAGAAACAAGCCATCCTTAAGGTCACATAAATCCAAATAATACGTCTTATTTGTAAGCCCAATGGTTACCAGCACCATGGTATACAATGTATCAGTGTCAAATACATAGGTAACAATTTTCTGAGGCCTGAAATTATACCACAATGAAACCCCTTATATCCGACCTTCCGACATATCGGTGGAGAAGTTGGTAAAAGAGTGGAAAAATAAATTTTTTAGTTGTTCTATTGCTTTGAAATTTTTAGTATATAAAGTCAGGATATATGGCATACAATTTCAGTTGGAATTGAATAGACCAGTGCATTTTGCTGGGAGACAGAGCAGTTTAACTGAAACTTTTTTTGTGAATTTTTTTCATGGTGGCCATTTTGGAGTATGTGACCTTGACCTCAAGTTCACTTATATCCAAATTATTTATGTCTATATTGTTGGCCCAAAAGTTAACAACAACATGCTATATAAATTTTCTGTGTCAGATACCTTGGTAACTATTCTATGAAGTTTCAAATATACCCCTATAAACCCCTAAATTCCCTCCGGTACAGCAGCAGAGACACTATGTGGTATTGTAAGGGTTAATCCGTTCAATTCGTCCATTAGTAGTGAAATTACAGGCTAATGAAATTGCGTTTGAGAGTGCTAACAAGATGCCCATGGGCCTTGAAGCATTGGTACATTATGTCTATGTGTCTAGTATGATTTTATTCCTGAAAATGAATTTATTTTCTGCCGAACGATTTAGCCTAGGCTATTTGTACTGTTAAACATCATTAATGCGATTCTGTTAAAAAGACGAAACTAGTTTATTCTTATGTTTTCCATCATGACCCAGCCAAGATATTTATATCAATCAAGATTTGGATACAAAAACCCATTTTTACGCATGAACTGTTAGGCCCCACTGAATAATGAAAACAAAACCAGAACGATTTTTCTGAATGCAATTGCAAGACCATCTGATCTTAGAGCTCCAAGCTCTGATGCATGTACGCATTGAAAACGTCGCAGAGAGCGATGCCGGCGTTGGTGTCACTGAGTCCGGCTGATGATGGTTTGTTTGTCTTTTTGTTTGTTTGGCTTTACAAACGTCGTTTGGATCTTGGTTTCCCAAGACTATTCCTATTGGATTGTTCATTTAACCTCACGACGGTACGGCCTTTGAAGTGTTGCCCGCACACTGTTCGCAGCCAACAGGACTCGAACCCACTTGTCACTCAGCATTGATAGTGGATTCAACAGCATCACGCCTTATCTCACTGAGCTACCAAGGGGTCGTCATTAGTTCCAAGACGAGTTTGTCAAAGACGTCATATGTTGTTTGTCGTAAATTGCAATATTGCGATGGTTATTTGTCGCTGCTGTAGTTTTTTGGAATTGAATCGAACGGCCTCGGTAGCTCAGTGAGATAAGGCGTGATGCTGTTGAATCCACTATCAATGCTGTGTGACAAGTGGGTTAAAGTCCTGCTGGCTGCGAACAGTGTGCGGGCAACACTTCAAAGGCCGTACTGTCTTGAGGTTAAATGAACTATCCAAGGCATTCGTTGTGCTTCACATCCCTCGCTGCCTTCTTATGCCGCGCGCTATCCGGGTGACGAAGAATATCTTTTTTCCCGCCACTACCGTATTTGACATGGTCTTTACAAACGACGCAGTACCCCACGCCAGCTAAGTCTATCTTACGAATGTAGTTCGATAAGTAGTCCCCGTTACTGTCCTTACACTCTAGCCATTGCCAGTTAAATTTATTTTTTATACCGCTGTCAATTGCCTTTATATCGGCCGACTCCCGACTGACAATCTTTCCGTGCGTGCTCATTTTGCAGACCGTCCCGCAAAAAGAAAGTTACAAAGCTGCGTGCCTCAGGACATAGCACGCGCGTGGTAATAATTAAGATGATATTTATTAAATATTATCTTAATCATTACCACGTGCATCTTCACATTGTTGGCCGTCAGCGGGACGATGTACAACGGCGCGTAAAGATAATTGACTTTTAATTGGAAATGGCGTCACAACAGTGGCGCTCCGCCTACGCACGCACAGATACCACAACAAGCAGACATATATACATTGTAGCAGAACGTCCTCGGACAGAGACCAAGATAAAATAACACAGAAGCGACGACGAGTACAAACAAACGAATGCTTTTACGGTCCGTGCCATTACTGGTCGCAGCGAGGAATTCTCACCAAATTTCCGGAATTGACATCGGCGATCCTAAATTTCCGGAATTCCGGATATTTCCGGAAAACTAGCATCTCTGATCTTTAGTGGTGATATCGTATCATGGTGCTAGCCTACTGTTTACCGTTTGATGTTTCGTGTCATCATGAAATGGTTTTAACTTTAGTAAAGGCGTTCCCGCACAATCACATACGGGTTTCAGTCACGAGTAGTCTGCCGTTCCACTGCTCTAGAAATACGTATTCTGACGCTGAGAATGAATCCCAAATAATCCCATTGATACTGATAGTTGGAATAACAGTGATATCCAAACACTGTGATACTTATAAACCGGAGGTAAATAATTTTATGTTTTTCTATTCAGAAGAGGCTGTTCCCCATTCTTTACTGCCAATGTCAACGCGGACATATCGCTACGCGATTGTTTAACCCACTCTCATCTACCAGATAATGAACAAGAAAAATGCGATCGAATAATTTTTTGGACCATTAAATCAGAAATCTGGCGACGCTACGTTGTGGGGAATAATTGACACATTTTTTTTAGTCATTTTCAGCTGTTTCTTATGTTTTACGTGAACAGAGTGACAATTTGAAGTTACTATGAAAATGAGAAGAGTCGGCGCTATTTTTTCGTACTAGTATTTTTGATCCATTTTACTAGCATTGGCATGACGTCATAGACGTCAACCAATGCTAAAAATAGCTTCAAGCGTAGTGTATTAAGCATACAAATGATTATCGATCGGCCAGACCGTTGACATAGGCTAACTCGAGCCGAAAATTGATCAACAGTTGCAGCCTCTAGGCCCTGATGGCCATAATTTGAATCGGTCAACAAATGTGGCCTCTAGGCTGTCAACGTTGTTTTTTAGGTTGGCCCCCTGGTAGCCATAATTTGAATTTAATCTACCCAATTTTACATAGAGTTCTGGCCCAAGTTATATCCTAATTGTAAACGAAGTTTGAAAACAATCGCTCAACAATTGTGGCCTCTAGGCTGTTAACGTCACTTGTGGCGGCAGCGTATTCAGACTGGGGTAAATCTATATGCCCCCTCTGAACTTAAGTTGAGCTGGGGGCATAAAAAACCTAACAACTGTTGACTTGAGGTGACAGTAAGCTGAAACATTACTTTCATAGGCCTAGCTACCCTTGATTGGTGATGTGAAAAATATTTTTTCATGTGTCCATGCGCATGATCCAGCGGCCCACTTCAAAACTTAAATTACCAATATCTCAGCATTTAAAGCAATTTTTTAGCCGGCTCTTCTATATCAATTGATAAAAATAGGTCCAGGTTTATCGGCGTCAATATTTGATATCAAAACACCCTGGTTTAATACATATGATGGTACCCTAGATGGAGCTCCATTTGGGTGCCCAAATCTGCAATTCCATGTTTTTCACAGAAACCCAGCAGCTGATAAGACAATTCTAGAGAATTTGTGGTTTTTGAAAAACCTGGATTTTTAAGTGCAACCCCGATTGTATTTCTTATTTATTGTATTACAAGCAATTTACAATTCACGCATGTATTTAATGGTTAAAAACTGAATGTGTTTATTAGATTTCAATATATCCGTGCACACATTTTGCATATTTTTCCCTGCAGTGTAGAAATAGCAGCAATTTTCTTTGATTCAGGCTGCTGAAAACTCTTTAGCCTTGCTTTGTAGTTATTTCTACTCAATATATTTTTTACCAAAGCGCATACTGGAACAACCTGTGTGAAGTCACAGGAATGACTTTCCTTAAATTTTGTCATACAGTATGAATTAAATACCTTCTACGATATTCTTTGTGACGATTCTCTCTCATTTTTCTCGACTTTTCTTTATGTACGTTCAATTTATCTCCTTTTATCCAACGGTCTTTCATTATTGGTTGCTCCTCAGATAATGGATGAACTTTCTGCAGTTCTTGTTTCCAATGAGGTGGCGTCATACTTCGTTCCCGACTCACCGAACGAGTAGGAGTATGAAATCTCTGATTAAAAATAAAATTTGAAATTGTATCAGATATTGTAAATATACAGTATGGTATCAGGTCAGGGACATCACCAACTATGCAAGTGGTACTGGAATACTTGACAATCTGACAAAAGCATTATTCAGCACCGCTGCTTAACCATCTCAGGGTCTATTGCCCTGACACCTGGTCAATGTATATAGAAAAGCTAAAGACGTTGAATCTCGTCTCAATCAAAGAACATATCATGGAGTACACCTTTGCAATGAGTATGAACTAGTGTGATGCCACAAATACCCCTAGATTGTCGAGGTGGCAGCAAGGGTATGGAGAAATTCTCATGATAAACGTTGAGAGTTACATGTTATAACAGTGTTATTGTTGATTAAATGGATAGAAAAGAAACAGGTGACAATAAGATAGTTTCAAATTCCTGCAGGGAAAAACCCTGATCTTCCCGATCTGTGCGTACCATGAACAATGCATAGTATAGAGCTAAGAGCCATTCCGAGCAGTTGTATACGAGCCTACCCCGTCAGTAACCTGTCTGTGGTTGAAATTCAGGAACGGATATTCGTAATTGATATAAAAAATGAAAAATGGGGGCGAGTAAAAAATTTTAAAAAAAAATTCTCGCACGCTCCAATTTATTTTTCATTTTTTACTCACTCGCCCCTTCAACCTCTGATCTGAACCCTTATATATACAATTACTCTAATAATTCCATATATATGAATAACATATAAATGAATAACATATATAAATGAAAATTTTATATATGAATAACTTCAAAAATCAATTTTAATAAAAAATTTGATATCAAAATGGAAGCAAATAAGAAGTACTACAGTCCAACATGTAAAATCAATATAGATAAATCTCAAAAAGCAAGACATAATAGAACTAAATCTCACTTAGAGAATAAATTGAAATTAGAATAGATGATATATTACACACTAAATAAGAAGAATTAAAGAATGTAAAAGAAATATATAAATGCGATACATGTAATCAATCATTCAGTAACCAATTTTAATAGTAAAAGTGTGACTAAAGTGTGAATAAAACAATTTAGATTTTTTAATATGAAAAGTGAAATAAATGGACAACTAAAAAGTAACGAGTAATTTACGAGTAAATATGAAAATCAATTTTAATAAAAATATCTATAATAAATGGAGGAACAATCACAAACTATAAATATAAACAATAATAATTGTTGTTAATATATACTATAAAATATGTTCAAAATGTGAATTAAGTAAACAATCTTCAGAATATTATAAACATAAGTTTTACAAAGATGGTTTACGAAATATTTGTAAAACTTGTAATTAAACTATATAATAAACAATATTATAAAAATAACCCAGAACATATGAAAAAATTTCGGGCAAATAATCCAGAACATGTTAAAGTGTATAATAACAGAGGAAATGTATAGGGACAACAGTTTATTATCCCTATACATTTCCTCTCTGGTTAATATTACCTAGTTTTCATGTGCAATAGTGTGTGTCGTTCTTACTGGTAAATATACTGTGAAATTTCATAATTTTAGTCACTCTTGAGAAAGGTTTTTAGGATAAAACCGAAAATTCGAGTTTTTAATAAATTCTTTATAGTTTCGATATTTCAAAACCTTTTTCGAACTTGTGATTGTGGGACTCATATTTCATTCGTCCCTCGAGATTTATTGCGTAGTCTTATCACGTTATTCAGTAAAGATAATCACTCAGTTTCACTTACAAATTTATTGGATTGTTCAGATAAATTTTTTAAATCATGGATTTTATATCAGTTCGATGATAAAATGAATATGAATAATCGTGGTGAATATTTTCATATAGATCATATTTTACCAACATCGAAATTTAACATGAATGATGAATACAATCAGAAGTTAATTTGGAATTTGAAGAATCTAAGACTACTAGAACAGAAAGAAAATATAATTAAGTCTAACAAACTAGATATGAAATTATATTTAGATCAGTTAGATAAAGCAAAGAAATTTATTGAATTATGGAACAATGATCCAAATAATGAACAATACGTTGAAGTTAATTTTCAGTTTGAGGAATTTAATATCGAGGATCCGAAATGACTGGATAGTTATAGTAACTGCTCCTATACATAGACAAAAGTAGTGAGATATTAAAATCATATTCTAATATTTCTTTTCAAAGAAGATATTAGATAGAATTCAAATAAAATATAATAAAAATTACATAACTTCAACTAACCATTATTTCTATTTTATTTTTTTTCAAAATCTAATATTTTCTTTTCAAAAAGAGAATACTTTAAATTTTAATAAGATTCGAATAACAAATTATAAATCACATAAAAGAAAGGCAACTCATGAAAAGAAATTGATATTCCATCAGAGAAGTTTGTTTAAAAAAAATTCAATTTGTTTTCCATTTGCATTGTGCACGTGGTAATGTTATTGTTTACATCTGACGTCATCGATAAAATGAGGCGCGCAGCTGAGCCTGCCTGTCAATCAACATAATTGGTTTACACTAAAAATGCGCTTCCTTGAAAAACTATGAAGTGTATCAATCTAGAATTTTCGGCACAATATCCGATGCTAAATACCTTACTTTAAAGGTTTATTTGGTGTAAATCGGATCACAAATATTTCTAATATTTTGTTCTTAACTTTTGAAGTGGAAGCCGGTGTCGGCATCAACGTGTGTATGGCTGTACGTATGGGTACAGGCGCTTTAACAGGCACAGCATTGATGGTGTATTTATGCGCGAGTAGATGTAATGATTTGTTTTAATCAACCGCTAAATCGGCATTCATTACGCATGATTTTAGAAAATGATATTATTCTGAGTATTTGAATATATCTATCATGATAATTATAATATTCTTAAGACAAGTGAATTATGTATGTGTATCACTCAATCTGAAAAAAAAATCTTCCGATCCTGTCACGTGACTTCATGACTGAAACTTGACGATAGCTTAGTTTCTCATTCTTCGAACCAATAAAATGGTGTTATAAAAAAGTGTTGGCAATAGTGACCGGACCTTAACTGCAAGGTGGCAGCGAACATGTAAACTGACTATCATTGGAAAAAAATATGCAAAGACGTCTCTTATCTCAGTTAGTTTTTACTACACCTAACAGCCATTTCAATCAATAAAACAGCAAAAAAGTTTTCAAAAAGCTTGACTGTAGTGAGAAATACTTAACTCTATAAAACAAATCTGTTAGCTCCATGTCGATTCATACTGGGTTTTCCCAAAATTCTCGAATTGCAACATTACTATCTTAGCAACTGCATTAGGTACTAACATGATCTTCTTAGGCATGTTAAGCAGCGTAGAATACTAAAATGCTAATTTGGATGTACTGAAACGATGTATGCATTGTACTCACCATATTGCCGCGACCTTTCACTTTACGACCTGACTGTGAAACAAAGTTGCGTGAGTGATAAGTAGGACTTCGACGTCTGTTACTTCTTTTGACTTTTGTTAACTCCATTTTAGCAGGACTGCCTCGATAAAGAAAATTCTGTTTTGGTACATCCGGAATTTCATCTGCTCGAATTTCAATTTTATCTGACGTCATTTGCGTGTGCTCTTCATCATCATTACTACAAAAATAAAGTATTCTTTACCAAGTAACAATGAACACTCAATTGTCACTATATAAACTATCCACTGGTTAACTTCAATGAACTTTTGAGTAAATGGCCCCTGTTGATTTCCAAAAGACCCCCTTGTGGCCACAGTTGAAACTTCAGCGACCTAACATCATGTTCAACTCAACCCTTCAGCGCCCTCGGTAGCACATCTGATACAACGTTAATGACAGCCAATATGGCTAGATGGTGTATGGGTATGACTGGTGATATCATATATATGGTGCAACAAGAGCATAACTATTTTGATAAATACAAATATAGATTAAAATCTGTACCCAAAAAGGGTAAACCCTTGTGGGGGTCAAACACCAGGTCTAGCTCAGGACAGGTACTGTTAGTTATCATGAATATAAAGAAGTCAGCAACAGTGCAGTATAACAAGTGTTAATGAATTCAGATGTCAATTTAATCCTTTCAGTACTAGCCATACCCAGCCACTGTAATGAGCCAGATATCGAGATTTTGTGTGATATAAAGATACCGTAACTGTTATGAAAGGGGTACTGTACCCACAGAGGGCAACGTAATGGCCAAACATTTTGGTGATAAAAAATTAATTTTCATACTAATTACAAGCATCACGTGACCTAATAAGCATAATTCATATACTGTATTTTCCAGCCATTAAGCCGACTCGGCCGATAAGCCGAGGGCAGTATTTTAACCTAAAATACATGGATATCTTAATGCTTCGCCCAATAAGCCGAGGTCCTTCATCAGATTTTAATTCACTGATTTGTCTATTAGTTTGTCTTAATTGACGATGTATGAGGCCCACTATGCCTGCTGATGTGTGAGAGTGCTGTGTATTCTATCATCGCCGTGTCACTGCTATAGATAGACTCACTCGGGTGATTACTAACACACAGAGCCATATATTGTAACCAATATTCACACATGGCTGACTGCTGATGCGCGTATATACAAATGTACTAGCGCTGCGCTATTAGATTGCTGCTGTTAGGTGATGAATGAAACAAAGTAACAAAATAGTCCTAAATAGATGATGATTGGAGGTGCAAAGTAGCTGAAGTAATTTGAAGGTTTTGTGATAGTCGACGCATGGGAATCATGAACATTCTTTATGAAAATGTGGGTCACTGTTGACCGTGTACCACGTTGTGAAGCTGTGGTACAAAAGTCACCGTGACACTTGTAAGGCCCTGGCCTGGCATGTATAAAACTTCCTTAGCAAAATTTTGACCTTAAATAGAAAGGAATTCCTTAGCTTATCACTTTAACCCTAAAATTGCTGCAGGCGACTAGTCCATACACTGGATGTATCGGCCCCACTCCGCGCAGTTGCGCCACTGCGCGGTATTTACGCGAAGCAGCAGAAGACAAACATGGCCACTCTCTCAATTTCTAATGTTAGAAATCGTGTGTGCATTTCAATTATTTCGGCTGTTAGGGTTTTAAGGCACAATATAAGTTGATGATGTGATATGGCAATAGAGCAAATAAAAATTCCTCCCAAACACCAAATCAACTAAAGATTTCATAGAAATCGATCTCGAAATACAATTTTTAATCTTAAAATAAAACCCAGAAGTAAAACAGTAGACGATACCGCGGGTTCACGTGAACACCTGATTTCTGTAAACGAAATGTTGGTTGTGACAAAATTGTTCAGACGTTTTAGGTGGTAATTAGTACGGAAACGTAACGACCATGGTCGACTTATTCGATGAAATCAGGCCTATGTGATATCCAAATTTTGACCTTTTTATTCTCCAGACCTCCCTGATATAGAAATAAAAAATTTTGGTGGTACGAAAGTGCAATCAGTCACAGCGCCGACGGCGACAGAGCCGTGTCAGAGATCGGCGGAGTGAAAATTGAGGTGGACGAACACGAAGAAGTAGGCTATTGCGCCACCTGAATCGCGAAAACTCCTGGCGCGGCCCCGACGCTTTTCGTTGATTAAGTTATACAAATATCATGCAATGGGTTTTCAAAATCTACCGATTTCAATATCACTCAAAAATTCAAAGAAGCCTCGAAATATGGAACCGGAACACTTCCGGTAGATATGTGCGACTGCCCAACCGGGAAACTTATTTGTTTCAATAGATATTGATAGGATCCATCATCTTCACCCGTCAAGGGATTCGAACCCACTAAGCTAAAGCCGCGCCAGAATCGGGTCGGGCCAATCACAGTGCTTGTAACAAACCACATTAGGCTTCTGTAGAATTTCCCAGTAAATGGGCCAATCAGCAAACACGTAGCGAATGCGGAAGTATTGTCGCATGTTGATACATGACGTCATGCTCAAAAGCGCCAGTAATGAAATCACGATAATTCACTTGAACAGCTTCCGTTTATTTTCAGATAAACCAATCACAGGGAAAACACAACTTCCTGATTGGCTGATAAAGATTGAAATTTTCCCGATTTAATTTTCGTGAAAAATGTAGAAAACATTTTTATGAAACCCTATTTCAAAATTTTGCTCGCTACGATTCCGAGAATGGATTACGCTTAAATACGTGATTTGTTCGAATATGCCCTCACTTGGCAAGCAAAAGAGCCTTTTGTGTGGAAACCATGTCATTTAAATTCGCTCCATTTGTATAGTAATAGGCTCCGCCTACGGCTGGCCTAAAAATGAGATACAACCTAAGTTAAAATCCTGGCCATCTCTAAAATGTTATTACTAATTTTTAGTCCGTGCAGAACGTTTAGTTTTCCAATAATAATGAGGGGTGGTGGGTAGTCATGCAATTCAAGTCATCATTTATTACACGTTACTTCCGTGTTGTTGAAAATCTCGCGAGTCCTGGACCAAACCCCAATGAACAATGTGATCTGTGTGCTAGCCACAAATACTACCCATTACACACTCGAGTACCCACAGCTT
Organism: Tubulanus polymorphus; assembly: GCF_964204645.1. NCBI lineage: Eukaryota > Metazoa > Nemertea > Palaeonemertea > Tubulaniformes > Tubulanidae > Tubulanus > Tubulanus polymorphus. The sequence goes on along the minus strand of NC_134030.1, from coordinate 14,785,028 downwards.
TCATATATCCATCCAAATACTTAATGTCTTTCTTCCTGGGTAGTTAGAAGCAGTAGGTAGTGATCCCACCCAGTGGACCCCCTCTTTCAAAACTCAGAAGTTTGATCTTTTAGCACTAGTCCATAGCTATGATTATAAACTACTGCTTTGTGGAGTTTCAATGCCCTATATACAATAGTTTGGAAGTTATGAGGATTTAATGAGTTAATTTCATTAACATGCAAATCATCTGGCACACGAAGCCCTTAACATTAAAGCTGCTGGCAGGTTAAGGGTTTAAGTATGATGCATAAGGATCATAATAATTTCCTTAGCTAAGCATATCGTTGCCGCTGACGAGATAAATCGTCATAGTGGGTGTACCACAGTTTGCCATGATAAGTTACATCGTCATCAATTCAATGTCATTTTATAACATAATGAATGACCTCGCAGAAAGCTAATATTTATGGGGGTAACTCAAGTCTGGTGTACACTTTGAAATTGTTTTATGAAATCTTCAGGAAGAAAAGAAATTTAGCTTCTTTTCCGGCCAAAATCTAGAGAGAATATAATGACTAAAATCATTCTATATCATTTAAAAAATGAAATTTTTATTCTTTAGATTGATTTTACACACTTCTCATTGGCAATGGGGAGAAAGAAAAAATAGAGAACCTCTTCACCATTGCCAGTGACGAGTCATCTTGTCATTGGCTTAAACTGAAAAAGGTCAGTGATTGATTTATCAATGTAACTAGAGGACCTAAGGTCCAGTGCTCTCAGCTCCTGTTTTATTAACACAGTACAATTTTGATTTTTTAAGTAACACAGGAAGTAGCATATGCGTTAAATTAATCATTTTTTTCTCTCAAAGATTGATTTATACTGAACAAAGCTCAAATTAGTTTGATATATTTTTGCTGAATAAGATCAAATTGGATTTGTTCATAAGCACATGGCTAATTAGCATTTCACAACATCCACGCCTACGGCAGCAAGAGAAAACGCTATTTTACCCAACCCTTACACAATTGTCAAAGATAAATTTTCTGTTGTGCATTTGAAAAGTCCTTCCATAAACAATTCAGGATTTTACAAAAATCAAACTTGAAATGCTTATTTTAGTCGTAAAACCAACCCGGAAGTAAAATAGTGTATTATATTAAGACGATGATACCGCCACCGCCGGTTTCACGTGAACAGCTGCTGCTTGGCTCTTTACACTTATTTTTTCCATAAGGACTTGATTTCTGTCAAATTGGCTTCGCAATTATGGTATTTAGCTGTATTAATCAGTATAAGGACTCAATCAAGTATTCACAACATTATTTCTCTGGAAACGATGTTGCTGTTTTCGTGCCTCTAAGTGATGTAAAGTTAAAAACTATCGCTTACCGGCGACACGTGCAGTATCGTCCACAAAGCAAAAAAGCGCAATGCTGACGGCTGACTACATTGTTGCTATATTCATCAACACAGACACGAATGTTTAAACAACTCACAATCGAAAAATAGTTTACATATATATATATATATATAATTTATTTTTCATCATTATGTCATGCAAGATACAATATAGGAGTTAAACATATTTCTTACAGACATAAGATGAGGGACACAGTGCGAGCCTAGGGCTGTACTTATAATTACTAAGGCACTGTGCCCACGCGCATTATGTGCAAGGTGCAATACAAATAGACATAAATGTTACTTTATAACATATTAATATCAATAACATTATAATATTCATCCATATTCATAATAATAGGAAGGATTATAATACTTAATGATAATAATAATAATAATATCAATAATAATAATAATAATAGTAATAATAATGATAATAATAATAATGTTAAAAAACAGATAAAGATCAATAGGAATAAAGGCAATGATAACAATAATAATAGTAATAATAATAGTAAATGTACTAGTATATTAGTAATAGACAAGGAGAATTACAGTACATTAATTAATGGATTAGCTCATTAATAACTATTCAGCTTTAATCAGTTTAATCATGACAATTCATTTATTCGTAATACATTGTAATCACACCGGAATCATAAGTACCAAAATGTATATTAGCCTTAAAATTATGGAACTATTTGTTCAGCTTGCATGCATACACGTATGTGCGTAGAACGACAGGCAACATACATGACCGATTTCCAGGCATCGTCGTAATAGCTCTCTCGTTCCTCGAGAGCTAAAAATAGTGCTGGCAGCATATAAGTGTATGATGTAAAAAAATTGCCATTGGCAATGGCGACCGGACCTTAACCGCTAGGTGGCAGCGAACTTGTTAACCTCTTGGGATAATTCTTGTTCTTGGCCTACTCGTGGCAAAATGTTTTAGCCAATGAAACATGCTGTTACAACCTTAGTTTAGCAAATAGCCATCATTCCATGAAACTTGCCTGTAGTTAATAGATTGTAATCATGGCACACAAGAAAATGTTGCCTAACTGGAGCTATGAGCAGAAATAAATCCTTGTAGAGGAGTATCTAAAGGTTAGAAACATAATTAGAGGGAAGTTGTCACCAATTCTGGCATGTCAAAATAAAAAGCGATCATTGTCAAGATATGGGATTTTCAGTCACAAGATATTCTACTAGGGTTTGGTCAGGATGAAATGCAAGTTTCATTAATTTTTACATTTTTTCACATTGGCATTTTCGACTTTTTAACATTTCTAAGCTTCACACCAGCTTTTCACATTTTTTTTCAGAAGGGATGTAATCTAACGCAATTTCATCAATTTCAATGAGGTTATATACTAGAACTGCATAGTTAAGCAGGTTTCAGATAATGCTGGGTTAGTGGGACATGCGTTACACATGCATTGTGATTCTTATCAAATTTTGTTATTATAGCTGACATGACAACTGGGAGTGGGGTAATGCTTATTGCCTGAAGGTTAAATAGATATAGAGGAAAATATAGGGAAATGGTACGGGGAAACTGTCCCACCTCTCACAGCACCTCTTACTCAACCCCTCGGCGCCCACGGGGTTGTGATGTTCCTTCTCTTGTAGAGACACCTCCACCTCTTGAAGGGGCTCCTCCTCTGCCTTGAACTTGTGGTCCTGGTACCATAACATCTTCAGTTTCAGTGGATACTGATGAATTGTTGTAGTTATCTCCGCTGAACTCGTGGGGACCATCTAACTCTTCAGAATCCATACTTTTTCTCGAGTTTTCAAGGACTGACGATCCCAGATGGGATTCATAACCAGTAGTAACATTATCGGTACCACAATCATGACCGGCATCCGAGCATACAGATCCATCATCGTTGTCAGAGTATGTCGCATGCTCCTGAGCCACATTCATCAGCATATTAGTCCCTTGCGATGCCGTCAGCAACACGATTGTGTAATGAGCACGTGCGTCCTCAATGGTCTTCATGTAAGTCTCATGGGTAATTGATTACGTACATACCTTTTAGTTCTAATAGAATGGCCTTTCTTTCCTTTTTTCAGTTTTTTCATTTTCTTTTTCTTGCGTTTTTGATGCTTCTCTGATTCATCTGTACATTCATCTGATTCGAATTTCTTTTCACTTTTTCGTTTTTTAGCTGTCAATTCATAAAACAAACAAAATCAACCAAATTGAATGAAATGAATCAAAATGAATATAACAAATGATTAGTGACCTCTTGATTTAAGCTGCAAGACTAACTCCCCACAGTTAGCTATTGCAACATTATTGAATGGCGAACTGTTGGCATCAGTTTTTAAATTTTCAATTTGTCTTGCTATGTCCTGTCCTTGAATCACTTGACCAAACACAACATGGATACTACAATAAGGAACACAGAGAAAAACAATCATAAAGGCCCATTGGTCCTGTAGTTGGCTTGCAATAGACTAAAATCTGTCACATCAGTTAAGCATACACAGGGATTTTAGTTGAAAACACAATATTATTCGCAAATGGAATTATAAATTTCGTGGAATCAGTTGTAAAGCTGAAAAAAAGAAATACGATTATGATTGGGCCAGGATAAAGACAAAGCAATAAGTAACCTGGCAGACTAGGTTGAGGCAAATGTATGATATATCAGTGGAACACTGACTGAGGCTACAATATTGTAACCTATGTCGGTTGACTTGCGCGGCTTTATCTGCATACACTGACCGAGGCTACAATATTGTAACCTAGGTCCGTTGACTTGCGCGGATTTATCTGCATACACTGACCGAGGCTACAATATTGTAACCTAGGTCGGTTGACTTGCGCGGATTTATCTGCATACACTGACCGAGGCTACAATATTGTAACCACGGTCGGTTTACTGCATTATATTTGCAGTATTCACTAATCAAAGATCAAGATCAGTCAGTTAACTTGATCAGTTTTTGAAGTTATTGCTGGTCCGATATCAGTTGGTTGATTTGTAGTTTTGACTAACGTGGAATCCAAAAGTGTTTCAGTCAAACGTCTCCTATCATTGAGGAATGACATGAACAGTTAAGAATGTACATCGTACACATTCCAAATTAACCCTTTAACTGGCAATCGGTCGCTAGCGACCGATTTGAATAGACCAGCTATAGTGAATAGAATAGTCAAGTATTGATTTCAGTGAAGCATTCTTACTCATTTTCCTATCAGCAGATGGCGACACCAGACGGCCTACAATGTCTAACAAGGTTGGAAAGTGATATATCATACATTTGGCATGTAGAAGGGGGTATGGAAACCACGTGTCACGTGGGTCAGATTTCCAAAATTGAGAATATCGTTAGTAGTAATGGCCAATGCACTAAAGACATTCTTTAGTGAGTTTGGCTGATATTTTGGACAAAGTAATGAAAGATTCTGATAATTCATATTGGGATGAATCTGATGACAGTTTTTTATTATGGGTGGCCCAAAAATCTGAATGACCTTGGGATCTGTGACCTTGGGATCAGACCCTGAAGATAACCCTCAAAGTTCGCAAACATGGTATCATTTGAAAGCTTATGAAAATAGCTTTCATAAAAAACATACAATATGGGGTTATCCCTCATATCTACTGAGTAATTAAGTTTTCCGAAAAATAGGCCGAAAAATATTTGCCAGTTAAAGGGTTAAAGGGTTTAAAAGAAGTTTAAGTGCGAGCCTAATACTTACAATTGCGCAATTGCCATGATTGATAAGAAAACGTTTCCAGAATCGGATGACAATTTATATAGAATTGGAGTCAGATCTGCATTGTTTTGGGGGTGTTCGAACTTCGCTGAATCACTGAATCATTGATTATTATATTAATTTCGCTGTTTTGAATTTACGCTGAATCCATGCATATTTTACATATATTCTAAAGAAACTGTTTCATTTGACCGATTCATTGATAAATTTCGTTACATATATCCTATAAAAATTCAGTTGGATTACGGTAACGAATGTATTTTGCGCAGAGCGGTAACGGCTTTCGGCTTACGACATCGGTACTTACGTCATCGGTACTTCAATGTAGTCTTACTGCTTTAATGGGGATTCGCCATGGGGACTCGAGTTTCAGATATGACAGAAAAATATACAAAAAATCGTGACGATTAGTTGAGGCAACGATTGAAATGAAATCATTTGACTGCTGGATGTTATCAGAAATATCAAAGAAACTAACGCCTGTTAGGCCTAACCGGGCCGCTTTAAATACCAAAATGTTAGAGCGCTGTTAACAACGTTAATCTTGCTCTAAAGGTGATACTGTCGTAATATATGCGGTCACTTGTATGATCTATCATTTAGTATACATTGTTTATTTTACAATTATTTGAAAAATTTGTGAAATGAAAACAATTATAGTTATTAACACAGCATTCAGCGTGTGAAATGAAAACAATTATAGTTATTAACACAGCATTCAGCATGTCAGCAATTCAGTGACTCGAAAATAGCGAAGTTCGAATACCCTTGTTTTGGATGGAGAGTGATACAGAAATCGAAAGGCTGAATCCAAGAAATGTCTATCCCAGTTTTGAGTTCAAACGAAAGGCTGAATCAAAGAACATGTCTATATCGCACTTTTGAGCCCAAATGTCTACTTTTACTTGGTAGCCATTTAGCAATTAACAATATCGGCTACTTTCCCAGTAGTATACATTTAACACCAGTCACTCTGAAATAGTCTACCTGTCAATTCAGTTGGTTTTCCATAGTAGCTGTTTGAAAGAGTCTACTGCTGAAAAGTGACTTATGTAAAAATCAGATGTGCTAGCATTTTATTAGTGCACACAGGCAGTAGAGGTGACTGTAACCAACCGATTGTAAACAGCGACTTAGTGATAGATAGTAACTCCTGCCACAATAGCTACTCTCAAAACACATCATTTCTAAAAGTCAACTAGTGAAAAGTGATCTTTTTGAGATGGCATGGTAATTTCCTGTTCAAAATAGCCACATCTTTTAAAGATTTGCAGTGATACGTGACAAGGTCAAAGGTACTGTTAAACCCCATATGCTTTGTATACAGAACTCTGTATGCTTTGAATGCTGTTCTGTGAATAGAAATCCTAGTTTCTGAGTTGCTAAGAACCCCCTAAATTATATCACCCTCAACAAAATGGAAATATCCAATAGGAAAACTATTGATTTAAATAACATCATTATGGATTAAAACGGTTAAAACTAGTATTGTGCCAGATCTAATTTAGAATTTAATGATTTTTGTTTTATATTTGCAATTATAAAACTTACTGGGGCAATCAACTGTCATAAATCTTTGATTCTGTAGAAATCAATTTGTCGCTTAGGCTTAATTTGTCTTCAAGGATATATGAGAGACGAAAATACAAATAAAATCATATGTTCATGAAATGGATTATATCTTTACATCTCATTACCTGGATGAAAGACCCCAAAAAATTTTCCCAAAAAATGTATCTAAAATACTTAGAATTAACCTACAATTATTGTTTATTTCGATACAATCAATTTTTAAGTAATCCATGTGATGTTCACTTTGTCACGCTGTTCTCTGCTTGTTTGTTTACGAATATTGAACCCTTTTATCGCTTGTTAGAAATGATACCTTAACCGAAATTTCATGATATTACAACTTCTAATATCACGTCAAAAGATCAAAATAATAGTGCATTATATTATAATCTAATACCCATTACTCACTGAGCATATGCTAGTGAGAATAAGCCTAACAATTATCATTATTGATAGAATAAATACTGAAATAAATTCAGTTGAGCTGTTCACCTAATTTTGAAAACAGTTATTCCAATTTGATAAAAAAAACCTCTTCTGGACTAAGTAAAAGAATGCAAGGCTCAAATTTCACATTCACATGCTTTCCTACTTTGTTGAGTAATCTATCAAACTCTATCACTGCTTTATACACTGCAATTCGGTGTAGATGCACTGAAAGGGTTAAGTAATAAAAAAAGTCTCAGTGTTTGCTTGTTGAACACATCGCGTTTTCATTTATCGGTCCGATTAAAACGCGTTATACACGCGATTTGAACACTTTTTAACAATGAAAACCGATATAACGATCTACAGTACGCGTTTAATTCCTTTCAATCAATCAATTTCTGTTTTAAACGATGTCAATTTAATTTCTTTACCGTATGTGCTTTGCACCATTGAATCAGTGCCTTAAATGGGAGAACTTATGTAAAAGAACATGCCCTGAAACAAGAGCCTCCAGGGGGCACTATGGCCAACCTGTCAGCTTTTCATAAAACGGCGAATGATGCATTCTGTGGGTTATATTTGTCAAACTACACAAACTACACTACACTACAAGCTAGTTTTCCTGGACTTTGCAAAATTGTCAATGATATTTTTTGTAGTGAAATAGAAATATTCCTTCCAAAAACCAAATCAACTAAAAATTTCACAGAAATCTAACTTGAAATACAATTTTAAATCTTAAAATAAAACCTGAAAGTAAAACAGTAGACGATACCACGGGTTCACTGCTGATTTCTGCAGCCAAGCCAATCATAGTGGAGTCTTGGCTTTCTGATTGGCTATTTAAAACCGATATTTTCACATTCAGATTTTCATGAAAAAGCTCATATTAATTTTAACAAGGCCCTTTTTCAAAATTCAGCTCGCTACAATTTGGAGAATGGATAATGCTTTAATGAATGATTTGTATGAATATATACTCAGTAGCACAGTCAAAGGGCCTTAGCTCTGGAAACCATGTCATTTAAATTCGCTCCATTTGCATAGTAATAGGCTCAGCTTACGACCAGCCTAAAAACAGCACATAGGGGTTTTCCTATAAAAAATCAAAACACTTGATTGATAGGATAACAAATACCAAAGGCATTGAAGAAAATCTAATGATCAGTAATCTATTAAAAGCTTAATTTATGAATCAGGATTGAAACTGAAAACAAATTGAGAAAAGTTTTCACACTGAAGGGCTAAAGGTCCTGCAAATATGGCGCTTATATCTTCGAAGATATCAATCCAAAGTGTTATTTTGAAGCACTATAGGTATTACTTACAGTGAACTAGGCTATAACAGATACAATGATATAGTGCTAACGCAAGGATAACTTCTGTGTTTTACATTAACCAGTTAATTGCACTCCTGTACGCAATTCTACGCAAGAAATATAAGTAGTGGATTATTACTGTCAATAGGAACTTGCTTTAATTACTTTATCAATCAACATAAATAGAAATGCACTTACCCATCTAAATGCGGAGCTGGTTTAGTGGTTCTATAATTTAGGTACATCAGATGAAATGAAACAAAAGTATCATTCATTTACAAAGATGATTTTTTCTAAAGTTCTTGCTGAGCACAAGACGAGTGTTATTAGCAGGTACGACTTTTGTTGTTAAATCAGTGTGTTGACCGGCACGGATCTGTGTTCCTGCCTGAATACAGAGGCATTTGAAAAACGCGGAAGTATTAAAAATAAAAGTATTAAGCTAACTAGTGTTGGCAAAGCCAGCAGTTGCAAACCGAAGGTGCAAAGCCCCTAAGGGGGGTTGACCTCCCCCACAAAAATTTAGCAATTTCAAGGAGAATGAGGCCCATTTTCCAATGAAAAATAAGACTACTGCCGCGGGGTTGATCGTTCGTTGTTTATGTCTTGAGTAAATGAAAAGGATGGCTCCGACAATATACAAACCACATGTTCATACTAAAATGCACTGGTCAATGAATAGTTGAGTCCCAAGAGGAACCCCTATCTATAATCTTCCTATCAAGGCCTATCACTCAATACAAGCTCACTGTCGAGCACGTAAGATATGCTTTGTTTAATTGATTGAAGCACGTGACCGTAGCTTCTAAATACAGGCTTCTAAAGCCAGCAGTTGCGAACCGAGGTGCTAAGCTCCTAAGGGGGGTTGACCTCCCCCAAGAAAATTTTGATGTTATTATTAGCCAATCAGAAATCCTGTTTTATTTTAGCCTGGGTTTTCTCGTTTATAGTTCTTCTGTGAAATTTGCCGCAGCGATTATACAAGCAATGTGATCGGTGCCGCAAGCATTCATGCCGCAAAGCTGCGCATGTACGTGCACACCTGATCTACTGTGGCAGGGGTTCGTGCCGTGGCTGAGTGTAGCGATGCCATCGGGTTCAACTCCCTCCCGAGGATGGGATTGCGAGACCTCATCTTCACTTCAAACAACAGGAACACAGAGAGGACAAACACGTGGAGTACAATCACAAGAGGTGAGCTTTATTTGCGCTTTTCTTGGTACTTAAGCTGTTGCTGAAAAAAAATTTTTTGGCACTTTCACTTCATAGTTTTTTCACTCAGCTCTTAAAGCGTAACTGACACTTTTTTTATTTCAAAATTTGATGTATTCTATTGATCTATCCACTAATCATCAACCATTCTGTTAAAAAATAATCAGTTTACGCACAATTTGTGATTTTGTAACGTGACTTCGAACCTCATTTTTTCGATTTGACCTCATTGTTTACATCGCCTACTGCTCAGCGTCAGCCAAACCAGCAGGTACGCGCTGCAACGTCATAAAAGGTCATCCGCTGCTATGAAGCTATTAAAGTACACTAAGCTAGGCTCACAGCACTGTACTGCTGCTCCATAGTTCATCTAAGCTATGTCTACACTAGCATTTTGTACCCAGGTTCTGCGTCTGCACTACACTCGAAACATCGGGTTCGATGAAGAGATTTCCGCACACCCGGGTTTTAGAAAATAAAGAGGATCAACTGAGCACATTTTGCTTATGAGCACAAAAAGTGAGATGTTCTGGAATTTGCAATAAGGTGAGATGATGGCGGCACACCACTTTATAAATATGTCAATATGATGATATACCTGGCAATGGAAACAAGGTCAAGCATCAATTAGCTAAATGGGGGATAATCCGTTGAAATTTTAGTCGCCAAGATACACAATACCTGTGTACAATGAATATAGGTCTACGACAAAAATCTCACCATAAATCAGCCAAAAATTAGAAGTTTTTAAGGTGCAAATATTGGGATTACAATAGCACCCTGAACTTCGACAGGTTCATTTTGGACCCACCATCAAGGACACTTTAGTTCTTTTAGTTTTGTTCTTAAGTTTGAGAGGAACAAACATTAATATGCACGTAGGAGATATTATGCAAAATCTTGGAAAAACAGGGTAGAATGCATACAATTTACTTACATAAAAAACTGTGAGCCATTTGTATCTTTGCCACGATTAGCCATTGAAAGTAAAAATTCTCGGTCATGCTTGAACTCAAAACTTTCATCTAAAAGTATGGGAAATACATCATCATAGAATACCCCTCAGACAAAGACACAAACTGTTTCTTGTTTGAATTGAAAAACACTTACCAATGAATGTTCTTCCATATATGGACTCGCCACCTGTTCCGTCCCCTGTAAACAGGATAGAGAAGTGATATTGAACTTTCCCAGATTCTAAATAATGTTACTAAATCTAAGATCTAAGTTTGACCAGTCAGTATAGGAAGGCTTATGACTAATTATTACTAATGACAAAATAGGACTACTGCCATGCAGTTGAAGATTCGTTGTTTATGTCTTGAGTCAGTGAAAAGGATGGCTCCAACAATATCGAAATCACCAGGGCATGTTCATACTTCAATGCACTTGTCAATAAATAGTTGAGAGTCCTAAGAGAAGCCTCTTATAATCTTCCAATCTATCACTCGAGACAAGCACACAGTGCCTAAATTAAAATAATGAATAATTCCATGAGCATGTAGGCTATGCTTTGTTGAATGAACTGATATGCACGATTCTAAATACAGAATTCCAGCGCAGCGTTTTTTACATGTGCATATATCATTGAATTGTTGAACATGCACAGACAGTGGGTCTAGGCAACACCGATGTTTCGCGACGTATTATACGATAAATATATAATACGACACATAAATTTTAGAAATTAAAAGCGTTTTCCGACCACTTAGAGCGATCTTGAACCCATGAATGACAATTATATTTTGGAAGGTAATGGCTAGTTCCAATGTGGTACATCCTCATTCGATGACATTCAGCATCTGATGCATTACGGGTCGAGCCCTGAATTATCGTAGTAAAAATTCGCCGATGAATGCTCACTAAAAATCATCACCTTGTAGTGTATAATATCCGAAGGCGTTCGCCACACACGCGCGGCAACAGTAAGTAGGCCTATATACATTACTTCTGTTGCCGCGCGCGCGTGTCTGCAACCGATCGATAGAATACATACACACTCATCGTAGTACAAATGTAGATACAAAATCACTGTGTTGCAATGAATATGCATTGAAATGCGATACTTTTACGCGACGATAAGTAAAACAGGCACTGAATGCTTTTACGGTTCACCTGATTACCGATTGCGCCGGACCAATCGAGTGAGATCATTACCCCCCCATACTATCACATCATTTTTGGACTATTTGGAAAATTGATATTTTTCAATACCGAAATCCACGGGGAATTCGCATCCCTGCTAGAGGATCAAGGGTCCTTAGGCTCAAAATATCAAAACTTGACAAGAGGCCTATGCCCGCATTGAAGCTTAGGTGATAATGTTATGCATCGATACATATATATCCAGGCGACATCACCATTCTCAGGAAAATTCTTTTTGCTTCGTTTAAGAACAGTAACCAAATGTTTAGAACAATATTTTTATTGGTTGGCCCAATAGGACTGGAGAGGCTTAAAAGAGACGCTAGATATATACTCTAAAGGTCAAGCAGAACAAATGGATGAGAGTGAAAACTCTATTAGATTGGATTCAAATGATGGGAGAAACCTAACTTTTGATGGATAATTTGATCGAAAATAAGGACAGAAAATATCAGGAAAAAAATCCATTTTTTTTCAAATTATGAATGGAAATAAATTGCCCATGGGCAAAGTGTGGTTTACATTGAAAGCTAGAGGTTGTTTGGAATAAGGGCATCGCTTGAAAAATCTTTTTAATTCGTGACTTCAAAATTCCACAAGTTTACATTGTATTTTATCTTTCTTAAAGAATCATTTTGTAGTCAAATAAGACCAAAGATATACATTTGTTTACGGTCAACGTCCAAAATTTTGTAGGGTACAGGTAGGCGCGGCAGTAAAACTATTTTATATTTTCAAAAAAATATGTTTCAAAATATGACAAAATATTAAAATAAGGCCATCCCAAAATAATTGTCTGTTTGCCGTAACACCGACTCAACTTTTACGGATGAGTTGGTAGGTAAGTAGAAATTTTTTTTTTTGGCAAAATTTTTGGGCAAAAAAAAACAAATTCTTCACGTTTGGCCTTTTCTACATGGAAACAATATCGCAAAAAATCATCTACGTTGTGCACGGGGAATTTGTCTAATAGCGTAGATTTGAAGAATTATTCTAAAATTTTAACTTTGTCCAGAGCATCATCTCTGTGTTAAAAATGAAACTACATTGAATATGTGCACGCTTTTACGTAACCAGCTTTAATATAGTCACTATTAGAATGAATGGCAGCTTATTGGAATACTGCCAGTTTCCTGGAAAACTTAAACTAAGCCACATGTCAAGGCATGTTTTCACACGATGCTCATACGCCGGCAGTGGGTCGGTCGGTGTTTTTATCAAAAATAAAATTAATTTCAATGAATCCCAGAAAAACGTTTTCACTCGGTACCTTTGAAGTCGGGTTGGTTGGGTTACGGCAAACAGACCATTATTTTGGGATGGTCTAAGATTCATATGATGTCACATATCAGAGGGTGGCTGAATATTAGGTCTTGGAAACCTCTTCCAATGTTGGCCGCGGAAGCTAATATACGAAGAAGAAATCGGCTATTTTAGATCATTTTAAATCCTGGAATTTACCACTACAATATTCAGACCTCGACAGACCATATTCGTTTGCTGCTTAGTATTTTCAGTCACAAGAAATTACAATTTATTACAAATTCTATCAAACAGAAAACACAGCGCTCATCTTCTGCTACGATTATTCAGCCTATTTTCATGTCAAACGTGCACGCGTTACAGCATCACCTTTATAAGTAGTGTAGTGTACGAGCTTGTGTGTCGTGTAGCACTCCGCGCGCACATGGAGGCCTTGTGTAAGTGAATATTCACTTACACCTCAATGTCAATCAAATCAATCACCGGGTATTAAAATTAAACAATACCTATGGCGGATGTGTGAAATAATTACATCCTCACCAGCAATGAGCATTTGAAATTCGCACATATGCGGCACATAGTCCAATGAAACATACGCCATTCTATGGCTTTCCCATAATTATTTTAGTTGCGCCGGAATTCCCCGTATATCCCAAAATCAGCCAATCCCATTCACTCGTAGAGACGACGCCCCCCAATCGAGGTCATTGCAATTTTATACGCGAGAGCTAAGAATTTTCCCGCCAAAAACAATTTTTCATAGAATTTTAATTCAGTTGACCATTACATCGACGGACATTCGCCATGTCTTCAATCGCATCGATAATACGTCATTTAACCCTTTCAATACCACATAGTGTCTCCGCTGCTGTACCGGAGGGAATTTAGGGGTTTATAGGGGTATATTTGAAACTTCATAGAATAGTTACCAAGGTATCTGACACAGAAAATTTATATAGCATGTTGTTGATAACTTTTGGGCCAACAATGTAGACATAAATAATTTGGAAATAAGTGAACTTGAGGTCAAGGTCACATACTCCAAGATGGCCGCCATGAAAAAAATTCATAAAAAAGTTTCAGATAAACTGCTCTGTCTCCAAGCTAAATGCACTGATCTATTCAATTCCAACTGAAATTGTACGCCATATATCCTTACTTAATGTAGTAAAAATTACAAAGCAATAGAACAAAAAAATTCATTTTTCCACTCATTTACCAACTTCTCCACCGATATGTCGGAAGGCCGGATGTAAGGGGTTTCATTGGGGTATAATTTCAGGCCTCAGAAAATTGTTACCTATGTATTTGACACTGATACATTGTATACCATGGTGTTGATAACCATTGGGATTACAAATAAGGCAAATTATTTGGATATATGTGACCTCGAGGATGGACAGTTTCTAGTTCTTCATTATTGTTATTGGTGTCCGTTGCCAATATAGTTTGTTTAGTTCACATCCGCCATTTGAGATATTTACTTCAGATTTCATATCTGTGAAATATCTGAAATATGGAGAGGCATTTTTTATCGTCGTCCTATCTTCAATGAAGAAATCCATCTCAACTTTGGCTGCCTGTTCTTTTTTAGGGATCTTGACATTATTTTTTTCGACAAATTTGGCAATATCGGCTATACTTTTCTCAACAGGAGCCGACTTGAATTCAGTCATACAGACGATAACAAATTTTTTGAAAATATTTGCCGCTGCCTTCAGGGAGGTCACATTCTGGAACAAGGCAAAGACAAACATACAAAATTTCTTCAGCTTTTTCTTCCCTAATATTTCGACCATGTTGACTGAATAAAGCTTAAGCATATGAGCACAACACAGGTGAACGATTGTTATATGTTGCATTGCACTTTGACTTGACGTTCCTCGGATGATTTTTCCAGGTAAGGTTTATTTACCCTTTCACACTCATACGGTTGAAAGCAATCAGTATGCTTTGTATTAATGCGTAATTGAAGTCATATTTTGCAAATGTTGGGTTTATTGAGAACAAGCGAGTAAAGATAAGGTCGTTTTTGTCCTTTGATTGCATTGATGGTTGAACCGGGGGAGTTGAAGTGCAAACAGAAGTTACTTTCGTTGATCAGACGTATCTGCTCGTCAGCCATGCATATGATGTTAAACGGACAGACTCCTAGATTTATAAAATAGCTATCCCCATTCGCAGTGAAAGCTTCCCAGAGAAGCATCAAATCACGAATATAGACCCTGTGATACATCTCTTTCTCCAGTGCTTCAGAGGCAACTTTTCTCAACACTTTTAAGGTTTGTGGCTGTGTCCAATTGCCACTTTCGAGTTCGGTCGTAGGCGTCTTCACTAGTTCTTTGTTGAAAACATTCAATGCGCCTTCAACTGAAACTCTCTTAGCTATCTCTTCTCTTCTTTTACCACGAATTTGTCTCTTGTTATGTTCATTAGAGGTATGCTCGATGATTCCAGTCCTCGTCACTTGAAACAAACCGGTTTATTGGGTGGAGGTTCGTTTTTTATTTTGAATTGAAATTGAGCTGAGTATTTGTCTCCTTTACAATATGCTCTCCCAGAAAAGAAGTTCTCTGATTCCTGCCGACTGCTGTTAGTCTTTATAACCCGGTTATAGGTGAAACGGAGAACACAACCATGAAAGTGTTTGCGAAAATTGTTGTAGATGGTATCAGACCAATTATTCAAGAGTCGATGGTTGTTGCCGCTAGTTACTGGGCGGATATTCTTGTACTCTTCCCATGGCACAAATATTTGTATTTCATTTCGAATCATCTTCGTCATCATTATCCTCGGCGTTTTCTTGCTCATCATCACAACTATCTCCATGATCATGATCACCACTTTCATCATCACCGCCATGATCTCTGTCATCGTCACCATCATCGTCACTGTCATCATCATTATCATTATCATCATCACCATCTTCATAATCATCATCGCCATGATCTCTGCCATCGTCACCATAATTATCATCACCACTATCTCCATGATCATGATCACCAACTTTCATCATCACCGCCATGATCTCTGTCATCGTCACCATCATCATCGTCGTCACCGTCATCGTCATCACCATTATCATTATCATCATCACCATCTTCATAATCATCATCATCACTTTCATCATCATCGCCATGATCTCTGCCATCGTCACCATAATTATCATCACCCCCATCTCCATGATCATCATCACCACTTTCATCATCACCGCCATGATCTCTGCCATCGTCATCGTTGTTGTCATCGTCGTCATCATCATCATCATCATCACTTTCATCATCACCGCCATGATCTCTGCCATTGTCACCATAATCGTCATTGTTGTTGCCGTCGCCGTCGTTATCCTCATCGTCATCATCTTCATTATCATCATCACCACTTTCATCATCACCGCCATTGTCACCATCATCCCCACTGTAATTATCTCTGCCATCGTCGCTATCACCATCATCACCATCATAAAAATACTGTTCCCAATCATTAGAACCATTTTTTTCACTTTGAACAAAATATTCATGGTCGCTTTCTGAATTCAGTCCATCATCAACACGATTTTCACTCGAGCAGTCATCATTATCCACTACTTCATTAATGCTTTTTACAGGATTCCGGTTGCATTGATTTTCAAAAGCAAACCTTATATTTTGAACAATTTCCTCAAGCTTTTGCCTTTTTTTTATCCCATTCATTTTCTTCCTTTTTAACTTTTAACTTTGTATACTTTTTTTGGGATCAGAAATTCATTACTGTTGTATCTTGCTGGACGTTTTATTTGACATTTACTCATCTTCAACTGTTACAAGCTGAAATCAAGAAGATATCATTTTCATTATTAGATTTTACTAGTTCAAAAAAACATTATCAAATTTGGTCCAAAAAAGCTGCAGATTGGATTATCAGTCCGGATGAGATGTCACGTCATGACAAGAAATATGGAATTATTGCTAAAGTTTGGTTCTACTTGACTTGGGAGGACATCAGGTGGCCTAGCGCAGTCAGTTATGTTGGCACATACCTGATATAAGTCTTAATGGGACCCCTGGACTGGCAGTTGATCTAAAACATTGATTTTTGATACATTTTACACTTTATTGAAAGATTGCCTTAAAGTCTTCAACGAAAGGGTTGTCTCAGAGAAAATAGACACCATTTTTCTTGAATAAATAAGATTTAACAATGTGTTTCCATGCCTGTTAACTGATAGTAGTCGAATAAACACTATAATCCGTGTAAACTGTAGATAAATGAAGAAATCTTACTGTTAGGTTGTGTAGTTTCTTTTATTAAGGACTGGTGATTCTACCTGTTTTGTGTGTATGGTATTTACGTAAGCTTCACTGATTTTGTTAGGATAAGGATACACTTGGTCAGTTTTTGTATAGGTTAGCTTATATATCTGTGTAGGTGAGGTTCTGTGCTAGTTTAGCTTGTGTGTGGTCATGATATAGACACATTTCATGTGGGCATAAATTCGGTAAGAAAATCCTTACATTAATATAATGTTATTCTAAGTTGTTATTTCACGAAGAATTATTAATTACTGTATTCAAATTTTGTCATGTTTTGAAATAAGTTTGACTTGTTGTATTTTTGTAGTGAATCGTCGTTATCGTCGTCTTTGAGTCCTCATTAAAGAGATATCATACACCATGAATTCAGTTACGTCGATTTTCATGTGTTGCGTTATTCGTTGGATGAGGACATTACAAATGGACGCATTCTATTAATGCTGATTTTAGTCTGCAGTGGTTTATATCATTCACGAATGCCATGGATGAGAGTGAAGAAAGATTGTCTGATGGTATCCAAATGGGTCGTGGTGCTAGTAAGAAGACATTTACCGAAAAGGGACGAGAATTTCAAATAAGTTCGCTGAAAAAACGTAATACTTCGGTTTATGATGAACTGCGTCAAAAAGTGATTTTCTGCGTATCAAAATCCAGGACGAAAATGTGGCAGTTGCAAATGTGTGCGAGGATTACAAAGAGTGGTTGACGTTGTATGAATCGTTCTTTGTCTAGCATGACGAGTTATGTGGTATTTTCGATGACAGAGAAAAGGAAAAATATTTTCAGTCGTCATACGATGAACGTGATAAGTATATGCGTGCGTTTAAGTTGTTAATTGAACTATGGTTTAAGGAGAGAGGTGCTATGGAAGTCAGTAAGCTGAGTGCAAAAGGAGAAAGTCGTTCTTGCAGAAGTTCAGTGTCGAGTCGGTCTAGTTCGATTATATCAGCGAGAATTAAAGAAGCGCAGAGGGTAGCGGAGATACAGGAACGCCAAGAGGCGCTCAAAAAAGAACAACAAATAGAGGAAAGCATGTTTCGTCTGAAGCAAGAAGAAGCCTTAAAATTAGAAACCGAATTACGTGTGGCCGGTGCATGTTCTAAAGCTATTGATTCTATCGCATATCCCGAAGATGATACTCCAAAACTTAATCCGTTTTCACCACCGTTCGTACCAAATGTCGATTATCACAGAAATAGTAATGTTATTCGTTCATGCGAAAAGAGTCAAGAAAATAATGATGTCGGTCGTTCATTTCAAGGGGGAACTGTCGGCATTGATCCTGTTGCTATGATGATAAATCAGCTCAAGAAAGCAGTCGTTGACATTAAAAGGTTCGCAGGCGACCCCCTTGAGTACAATCGTTTTATGAGGCAGTTTCGTATGAAAGTTGAACAAGTTTGCGCGGATTACGATGAACGGATGAGTTACTTGGAGCAGTTTACCCAAGGTAAAGCGTACCGTATTGTTACTGGTTACAGTTATCTCGAAAGCGATATATGGAAAGGATATGAAGCGGCCATGCGTGAATTAAAGGAACGTTATGGTGACCCGCACACTGTAGCGCATGCTTTCATACAAAAGGCGTTTAGTTGGCACGAAATACGATTGGATAAACCGAAATCGTTGGATGAATTTGCGATTCTACTCTCAGAATGTGAGAATGCAGTGAATTACAGCGATGCGTTGAAGGTTTTAGAGTATCCAGAAAATATTAAGCATTTGGTGGGGAAGCTTCCGTTTTCAATGCATGATAAGTGGCGTAATATAGTCGTACAAAAGAGAGATCAGAAGTTGTTAGTATGTTTCAAGGACTTGGTAAATTTCGTGCGTAGAGAAGCTAGAAAAGCTAATGATGTGATCTACGGAAGAGAAACACTATTCAACAATCGAAAAAAGTCATCTGCTCAGAGTATTTCGTCTCCCGCGCGTAAAAGCTGGTTAAGTCACGCGAGCGTTTCTATCGTGGAAAATTCGGATACTACACCAGTTTCAGGCAACGTTGATAACGCGAAATCAGTTGAAATTTGTATATTTTGTAAAAAGGTTAACCATCGTTTGCGATCTTGTCGTAGCTTTGAAAGTAAGCCATTTAGAGAGCGAAAGGATTTCATCCGTAAGCAGTTGCTATGTTTTGGGTGCTTGCAACCTGGTCATATAAGTCGTGTGTTCGAATCGAGCGGTGTGCAACAAATGTCATAAGGCACATCCTACAGTGTTGCATATTCAAAGGTTCAAAACAGATGTTGCAGATGTTAAGGCTGAAAGCAAAGATACAGCAACGGATGCAGTGTTCGATGATACCGGTTTCTGTGCGTGTTATGGGATGCTCGAACGTAGTAAATACATATGCTTTTATGGACCTTTTGCTCCGATTCACTTATGCGTAAATTGCGTCATACTGGTAGAAAAAAATCGTTTAGACTCAACACCATGGGTGATGTCGTATCATTGGAGACTTTCTGCTTGAAAGGAATTCAAGTAGGGGACATTGAAGCCAAATCGTTCATTGACTTCCCCGTTATATATACTAAAGATAAGATTCCTGTGTTACGTGAGCACATTCCTACCCAAGACGATTTGAATTGCTGGTCGCATCTCCAAGAAATTGTCTTGCCTTCCATTGATTCGGAGGTGGAATTGTTAATTGGTAATGATGTGACAGAAGCATACACACCTTTGGAGAGTATTACAGGGCCTGTTGGGAGCCCTCACGTCACGCGTACTTCCCTAGGTTGGATTCCTTGGGGAATTAAGAGTTATGAATCTTCGATGACTTCTAAATTGGTTGCCGTCTCTCGTCTGGCTTCGTTGATGAAAAAAAGGAATATTCGCAAGACGATATGTTGTTCACAAAGAAGGTTAAAAGCTCCATGTTGCTAGAAGAAGGGCATTACGTGGTCGACTTGCCATTTCGTGATCAAGATGTTCAACTGCCTGATAATAAGCAATTGGCTACATCAAGATTGAAAAAATCTTCAAGCTAGGTTCGTCAAAGATGACAAATTTAGAACAGATTATAATAATTTCATGGCAACCATAATAGGACGCGGCTACGCAGAATTGGTACCGGAGAATTTACTTAATCGTGATGACGGCCATGTGTGGTACATTCCCCATCATGGCGTGTATCATCCCAGGATGTCCAAGTTGCGAGTAGTCTTTGACTGTGGAGCTTAATGGAAGGGTGTGTCATTAAACGATCTATTGCTTAAGGGTCCCGATCTTACCAGCAACTTACTTGGCATGTTGTTACGGTTTCGTATGGGTAGCATAGCCGTGATGGGAGATATTGAGATGTATTATCAGGTTCGCGTTCCTGAAAAAGACAGAGATTATCTACGTTTTATATGGTGGCCTGGTGGTGATACTAGTATCGAACCCAAGATGTACCGTATGACTGTACACCTGCTTGGCGCCGTAAGTTCAGGTAGTTGTGCAAACACAGCTTTACGCCAGACTGCAGAAGATTTCGCAAGTAGTTTCGATGAGGATGTTCTGGATGCTGGAAAAGGAACTTCTACGTGGACGATTGCTTAAAGAGTATTGACTCAGTAAACGATGGGGTTCGTATCGTTCGTCAAGTAATATCTATTTGCGCGCGTGGCGGTTTCCGGATTACTGGATGGGTCAGCAACAATCAGTCAGTAATTCATGCCATTCCTGAAAGTTGCAAATACAGCTACAGCACAGGAACGTGCGTTAGGGGTGTTGTGGCAGTTGGATTCCGATAGTTTTGGCTTTACTGTATCGATAAAGGATAAGCCGCCTACGCGCCGCGGCGTTCTGTCTGTTATCAGTTCAGTGTTTGATCCGCTTGGCCTCATATCTCCTTACGTCTTACCTGAAAAAATTCTACTTCAGGATGTTTGTAGAAATGGCATGGACTGGGACATTGAGCTAACTGGCGATTACCTAAGATGGTTGCAATGGAAAGCTGGAATACCGAGATTTGAATCAATGTCCGTATCCCGATGCATTAAGCCCGCTAATTTTGGTGAAATTGTAGACGAACAGGTACATTATTTCAGTGATGCTTGAGTCCGGATTCGGGGTTGCAGTTTATATGCGTTTAACGAACGACAAAGGAGAGACTCATTGTCAGTTGTTATACGGATAGTCTCGAGTAGCCCCATTGAAAAAATTAACGATTCCGCGTCTGGAGCTAGCTGCTGCCACTATGAGTGTTCGAACTCATGCGATGCTTAAGAGAGAGCTCAACTTGGAAGCCACGATCGTGTTTTTTTGGACCGATAGCATGGCGGTTTTGCGCTACATAAGGAACGATTCAACCCAGTTCAAAACGTATGTCGCTAATCGCGTGTCGGTCATTCACGCGATCTCAAATCCGCATGTTTGGAGGTTCGTCAGTACAAACCTCAATCCGGTGGATATAGCCTCCAGGAGCATGGATCCCTCATGTGATGGTGAAACGTGGTTTTATGGCCTGGGTTTCTTGAAACATGAGAGCCTCATGATACACCTATACAGTGTGAAGATGGACCAGAGGTGAACAAAGCGGTGTCGTCTTCGTGCGTGGGGGAGGGTTGCAGTTCGACCAGCAAGGTAGTCGATAACTTGCTAAACCATTGTTCGGATTGGAGTAAAACCAAACGTCTCACTGGTCGGTTGCTTAAAGTTCGAGATTACTTACGGTTCAAGGTTATGGAGCGTAAAGGATAATAGAAACTGGATTATCAACAACTCTTAAGTATGCTGGAAGTACTGCTAAGCGGAAAATCGAGATAGGTAGGGTTTTGCGGAAGTCTCTGAAGAATAAGGACTTCATTACGCTTGACAAGTCAACGTTGGATGAAGCAGAAAGCATCATTATCAATTCTGAACAAAGCAAATTCTTCCACGATGAGTTGGTATTGGTGAAGGCCGGTAAACCAGAAAAAAAGTCCAGCGCCCTGTACAAAATTGATCCGTTCATCGACTCGGGAAGTGGTCTATTGAGAGTTGGCGGCAGACTTCGCAACGCTCGTGTCTCGTTCAATATGAAGCATCCCGTTATCATACCTAAGAAGTCTTGTATCGCTGAAAAGATTATCAGACATGTTCACGTGAATTTGATTGGACATCTTGGAAAGAATTCAATACTTTCTAAACTGAATGAAGATTATTGGGTAATCAGCGCAAATCGGATAGTGAAGATGCTCATTTCATGTGTGAATTGTCGCAAATATAGTGGTCTGTTGGATAGCCAAAAGATGGTGAACCTCCCTGCAGATCGCGTTTCTACTGATCCCCCTTTTTCACATACAGGGGTTGACTATTTTGGTCCCTTTGAAGTCAGGCGTGGCAGATCAAGAGTTAAACGTTATGGTGTAATCTTTACATGTCTGTCTAGTAGAGCTATCCATCTAGAGGTCGCGTCGTCGCTTGATATGGATTCATGCATCAATGCCATTCGTCGGTTTAGGGCTAGGCGTGGTAAGGTCAAAACAATGCGATCAGATAATGGAACCAATCTCGTTGCGGCCGAGAAAGAACTTCGTAATGAGTTAGATAAGTGGAATCGCAGCATCTTGATTGAAAGATTGGCTCAAGAAGGAATTGATTGGCGTTTCAACCCTCCCTCCTCGTCTCAATTTGGTAGTTCTTGGGAAAGGCTCATTAGATCCGTGCGAAAAGTGATGTATTCTTTACTAAAGGAGCAAGTGTTCCACTTAGATGACGAAGGTTTGTGCACGTTATTGTGCGAAGTGGAGAACATTTTGAATTCACTACCACTGACTCGAACTTCAAATGATCCATGTGAGTTACGTCCTCTTACACCTAATGACGTTTTGTTGTTCCCTTCTGCTGATTCTTTGCCACCAGTGCTCACCTCTGAAAACGTCGTGCAACGTCGTGCAAAATGGTGTAAACAGCGTACTAATGTAGCCGTCGGAGACATAGTTATATTAATTGAAAGCAACATTCGAGGGTCTTGGTTACTTGGCAGAGTGGTAAAAACGTTTCCTGATGCGCATGGGCATGTTCGATTCTTGGATGTGAAAACTAAAAGTAATGTGTTGAGAAGACCGATACACAAGTTATCTTCCATTTTGGAGATGGATATTGATACATGAGATAATATGTAAGGTTGTTAGATGTAATACAAGTAAAACAGTTTTCTTGATTCATAATCTTTAATATGCTACTGTAATTGTATATCTCATTAGTATAGTATTATTATTAGTTTAGTATTATTTCGGTGCCCGATATAGGGGCCGGGTATGTTAGGTTGTGTAGTTTCTTTTATTAAGGACTGGTGATTCTACCTGTTTTGTGTGTATGGTATTTACGTAAGCTTCACTGATTTTGTTAGGATAAGGATACACTTGGTCAGTTTTTGTATAGGTTAGCTTATATATCTGTGTAGGTGAGGTTCTGAGCTAGTTTAGCTTGTGTGTGGTCATGATATAGACACATTTCATGTGGGCATAAATTCGGTAAGAAAATCCTTACATTAATATAATGTTATTCTAAGTCGTTATTTCACGAAGAATTAATAACTATTGTATTCAAATTTTGTCATGTTTTGAAATAAGTTTGACTTGTTGTATTTTTGTAGTGAATCGTCGTTATCGTCTTTGAGACCTCATTAAAGAGATATCATACACCATGAATTCAGTTACGTCGATTTTCATGTGTTGCGTTATTCGTTGGACGAGGACATTACAAATGGACGCATTCTATTTATGCTGATTTTAGTCTGCAGTGGTTTATACTTACACTTCGAAATTAATTATACTGATAGAATTTATTATTATGACCACACTGTTTCGGCTGTTGACTACCAGCCATCATCAGGTGGAATGATGATGGCTGCTAGTCAACAGCCGAAACGTTGTGGTTTCATAATCATGAATTCTATCAGTATAATTTAGTTCGAAGTGTGGGATTTCTTCATTTATCTTATAACTGATGTTTTTCAAATTGTGGTATGTATAGGAATGGAAACACATTCACTGGTTGTCCGGTTTCGACAGAGTTTGATTGCTGCCCGCTGCCAACACAAACCCTTAATTGGTCTATGTACAAATCTGTTCTCCGTGTTTGATTGTGGATGTTCTACTAGGCCTACTCTTCGGAACATCAAATCTGATGTTCTGGGTGTTTCTAACCTATGACAGAAAATCGGTCATTCCAGATATGAGTTTTTAAAGAGTTTTTAAAGGAGAAAATTTCAAAATTTTGAGGATATTACATTTTCGGATACAAATGATTTGTTTCGCATGCAATACTGGCAGTAAACTGTGACTGTGACGGTGGCTGTTTATCAGGAGGAATTTTAATGCGAGGCGAAAATTGGCCAGTTTCTACATATGTAGCCTTTTTATGTATCATTCTCGTGTCGCATTCATTGTTGCAAATGTGAGAAATGAATTTTACATAACTGAAAACTAGACTATCATCTATCAGATATGGCAGTAATCTCTGAACCCATGGAGCAGTCTAGAGCAGTGAGGAGCGCCAACTCTGGATTTCCGTATTTTCTACCGATTTGGATCAACCTTTTTGTCAGACAGTCTAATATATTCATTTCTGTGGTCAAAAATGAGTTTAAGGCTCTCCTCTTTGATTAATGCAGCTATTTGATTGCTATTAACTTCAAACGCTGAATCTTTGAATGACATAAAGGGAGGAGTTTTCAAGTGAATCAATGTAGCTTGCAAGGCACAGTAACAGTAACACGATACCCTAAGTCATCAGTGCACATTAAAAAAATATGCGCTAATTCATAGTACCAAAACTTAAAACTTAAAACTTTTTCCCTGATCAATGGATCAATCTGAACTCTTATTCACTTGATGAACTATTTATCTTCAGTGTTGTGTCCAAATTTGATGTTTCATGTTTTAAACAGATTGGTGGTCCGAGGGAGTCACAATATCCATTTAAAGCCCGAATACAGGCTAAAATTTGGTTAAAAAGATGTGTTCGCCATCTAACAGTTAAGTACCGTACTATACTGATGAAGTAATACTATAGTAATTTACTGACCGATTTAGGATACACAACAAAACAGTACATGTCACAGTTCTGTCACACTGATTTGTACTTCAGTTGTGATTTGCGGGTTTTTTGGTTAAGACATTCATTCACTGGTATACATCTTCTCGGATGTCCCGTGTTGAATTTACACCACAGGTTAGACCACAGACAGGTCTATTGGTCGATTGGTTCAAAAATTCTGAACATTTGAAGCATGCACTACGGTTCCCAGCCAATTAAAGTGAATGTATTTTGTATACAAAAATAGCAGAACTCTGGATTATGCGGAGGAGATGAGCGGAAAATGCACCCATGTGCGCAACGAGAAAGCCGTCCACTGGATGGGTATTCAGCTAGTATTAGATATTATAGATCAAGAGATTATATTAAGAAGATATTATATTATTTGCTTCAAACCTTACTTTTTCCGGAACTATTTTCTCCATGCAATTCTCGATATTTTTCATACGGTTTGTGAACATGAATGCGCTGATAGTTTCACGAAAATCATAGTTGGCGGGTAATTAGCGACCTGGAGAAACGAACATACAAAATTTAATGATTTATTCTTACTTCAAAAATTTTTCTATGAATTGCAGTAAAAATCAAGAACTGATTAGAGGATTGTTATCAGTTATTCATAGAAAAGGTGGGACTGCAAATTTTCTCTGACTTGAAAGGGTTACGAAATCAGAATAATCGATACATTTTTTACGAAATCAAGAAGACATTGGTTTTTTAAAAGAAACTTCCTATTTGACATCCATAGCCAGGTATGCATATCGGTATTTCAAATGTTTAATTTCCTGTTAATTTACCTAATGTTTAAAAAGGTTACAATCAATAAATGGACATTGATATTGAAAATGCATGATTTTACTTACCTGTATTAAATGCAACTTGCACCCAAACACTCTTCGCCTTGGAGTTGTCCCAAGAACCAAAACAATGCTTGTGACGACTAAACTTATCGATCATACGGTTAGACGCATATAACTTTATAAGAGCATATTTCGAGTGAAAAAGTTAAAAATTACTATCGGTCATAATTATCTTTCGAAAGAAAAGAGAACTATTTGTTCAATGTAAAAATCTAGAGTAAAATATATCTTCCCATGTGATACAAAATGAGATAATCACGCATGTGCCGCAGAGGAAGATCAGAGGACACTGCATAGATGATCCATGTTAAAAGGTCGCTAGGTCAGGGGAAGATGTAACGCTATGCCAAAAAAGCCCATAAAATAGTAGCGATACATGTCAGCGAGTGTTGATGAGCTAGTGCGTCGTCCTCGAAATCCTCGCCACCAAGATAACGAACACATTTATATATGATTTATATATTTAAATAGAATTCTGACTTCGAAAATGCTTCATTTTATCATTCCGGGGTAAAAACAAGAAAAGTTAACCGCAGATATATATATGGGTTTATATGAAGTAATTGAATGAATTGATACACGCATGTAATATCAGTCCATATCGGTGTTATGTTCAACAGTTTATTTCTGACTGCTTTTTTACTAGGAACTTGAAATTGTTTGGTATACTACCGAAATAATGCCATAATTTCTCTGTATTTTTGATTATAAAGTTTATTGTATTGTATTGTATTGTATTGGTGATATGCATAAACAGGCACATAAACACTACACTGTCTATTTTAACCATTTCCATTTTACGACATTCGTGCTGTTGATACTGCAGTATCAAATGGAGATGCAACGAAAAGAGAATAACTTGATTCAATGTAAAAGTATAAAGTAAAATATGTATGATAAACTAGCAAAGAACCCGTCAAAGGACGGGATTTATCGTGACTGAATTTGAGTTGATTATTTTGCTGCTCGTGTGAAAACCAACATTGTAGCCTCTTATTTAACTTGACTTGGATTTGGCTGGTCGGTTGAATTTACTTATATCATGTTTGTTTGATAAATGATAGGAAAAACTTTTCGGTTCTTTGGTATTGTGTTAAAATATTATACGGTATCTGATCTCCCGTGCAGATCTTGGATAACATGTGCCCATGGAGGCCAGGTCCTTCACTGGTGTTTGAAAACCGGTACTTCACCTACCGAAGATGTCCTGCACCCGTGAAGGCCACATCTGACCAAACTTTAGCAAAAATATGACGATCAGTGTGAGAAAAATATATTCCCTAAATTACCGCGACTAATACTGTATAATGTTATGTCATTGCAGCAAATGTGGTGATATGTTTCGGAGGGTTTATCATGAGCCAAATCGCGCAAATATTTTTTAACGGTTTCATCGATCGTCAAATTCGTCAATTCAGCTTGACGAATTGGCGAATTTTCTTTTCAACGGTTCGACCAAATAAAATCACTCGTAAGAGCGTTGTGGATGACTGCCAAACAATTTTCGGCGAACTGATTCGATGAAAGGTCATAGCACCAATAGGACCCTATATGACATGGATTGATTTTGCAACGAATTTGAAGTCAACGGACACCTTTATATATTCTGATTCTATAGATTTTGCCAACCATTGTTATTGATTGCCATATCACCATTGGGCCCGTGCCCGGTCACCTGTTTAGCTCGCGTATATTTTGACCTAAACAGCCCCTGGGGACCCTGTAGAGCCCAAAAATGCCACATTACGATTTCGTCAATTTCGTCGATTTCGTCAATTTGCAAGCAGCATTGACGAATTGACGAAAAAATTGGCGAAATTTGTTTATACGTTGTGACGAAATACGATCACTCGCAAGAGCGTTGTGAATGGCTGACCAACAATTCTCCACGTCATGATTCTTTTAAATAGGTCATAGCACCAGTAGGACCGGGCCCTATATGACTTGGATTGATTTTTCAACGAATTTGAAGTCAACGGACGCCTTTATATCATCTGATTCTATAGATTTTGCTGTAACCTTTGTTATTGATTTCCATATCACCATTGGGCCCACACCCGGTCACCTGTTTAAATCACGTATTCTATATCCTATAAGGCCCCTGGGGATCCTGTAGTGCCCAAAAAATGCCGCAATATGATTTCGTCAATTCATCAAGCAGCATTGACGAATTGACGAAAAAATTGACGAAATTTGTTTATACGTTGTGACGAAATAAGATCACTCGCAAGAGCGTTGTGAATGACTGACCAACAATATTCGGCGAACTGATTGGTAAAAATAGGTCATAGCACCAGTAGGACCGGGCCCTATACATGAATTTGAAGTCAGCCGACGCCTTTATATGTTTTGATTCTATCGACTTTGCCGTAAGCTTTGTTATTGCTAGTCATATCACCATCGGGCCCGTGCCCGGTCACCCGTTTAAATCACATATCTTATATTGTTATAGGCCCCTGGGACCCTGTAGTGCCTTAAAAACCCCAGAATACGATTTCGTCAATTTCGTCAATTCGTCAAACTAACTTCTCCTTAATATTGACGAATTTCGTCACTCGTCAATTCGTCACTCCTCAATTGAACTTCACGAACCTTAAAAGAAAGGCAAATTATGAAAAAGAAATTAACATTCCATTAGAGAAATTTGCCTAAAAAATTCAATTTGTTTGCCGTTTGCATTACGCACGTGGTAATGTTATTGTTTACATCTGACGTCATCGATAAAATGAGGCACGCAGCTGATCCTGCCTGTCAATCAACATTATTGGTTTAAGATGCGCTTACTTGAAAAACTATGTTGTGTATCAATCTGGAATTTTCGGCACAATATCCGATGCTAAATACCTTACTTTAAAGGTTTATTTGGTGTAATTCGGATGAAAAATGTTTCAAATATTTTCTTAATAACTTTTGAAGTGGAGGCCGGTGTCGGTGTCGTGTGTAGGCTGTACGTGCCGGGTACTGGCACTTACAACAGGCGCAGCATTGATATTGTATTCATGCGCGAGTAGAAGTTATGAATTGTTTAACCGCTAAATCAGCGTTCATTACGCATGCTTTCAAAAAATGATATTATTTAATATTTATTTAGATATCTTAATCATGATAAGTATAATATTCTTAAGACAAGCGAATTACGTCTGTGGACCTATTTTATTGAGGCGTATCACGCAATCTGAAAAAAAAAATCTTCGGATCCTGTCATGTGACTTCATGACTGCAACTTCACTATAGCTTAGGTTCTCATTCTTCGAACCAATGAGGGTATTATCGACAATTCTATCTGGTGAGGCAGCTAACACGGGGAGGTTTTGCTAATAAAGGTTTTGCATTCATATGTTTTCATTCCTGTGAGATTTTCATATTTTTCAACTGCAATCCTCTCATACTTAAGTCTGTGCAGTATAGCGTTTGATTTCACGTTTGATGTTGCCATCAGTCTTGCGCCAATTTGGGTTTATTTCGGCGGTCTGTAGCTTTCACAGTTTTGCCAAATTTTGAAGCAGTCAGCCGCATCTTCCTCTCCTGTCTCGAAAGTTGTGTTAGTAGCTTGTCCTCTGGTAGCAGATTCAATCAATGCAATCTCATCGTCAGATATTTGTGTCAGCTGAAATAAGTCGGAGGAGTAAATTACAACCGGTATGGTATTGTAACCCTGTGATTATATTTTTAGCTTACGATATTAGTAATTTGTTTCAGTTAATATCACATCCTTCATGTTGTTTATTAGTTATTTATTAAATATCTCCTATAGTCTATTTCATCACATATTTTTCTATAACAACAAGTAATTAAGGTTGGTATGCGCTGCTGAAATAACAAACACGAATATAGCTGCAAGGCAGCGATAACGGGTTTTCTGCACAGTCTTAGAATCCTGTTCAACGGTGGATTTCGACAAAGCATTTGATAAGGCACAACATCAGCCATTACTAAACAGGCTATTAGGAAACAGTATCAATGATAGGTCGCTCAAATGGCTCAGAAGTTATCTCTGAACGAAATCTTGTAGCCGAAATCAACGGAACGCCTCATCTTGGAATAAGTTGGTCTAACTAGTGTCTTAAAACCCTGTTCAACGGTGGATTTCGACAAAGCATTTGATAAGGCACAACATCAGCCATTACTAAACAGGCTATTAGGAAACAGTATCAATGATAGGTCGCTCAAATGGCTCAGAAGTTATCTCTGAACGAAAACTTGTAGCCGAAATCAACGGAACGCCTTGGAATAAGTCGGTCACGCAGTGGAGTCACGCAAGGTAGTATCCTAAGTCGTCTTCTGTTTAATGTCCTGACAAATGACATACACAGTAATCCAAGATATACCACACCGAGTAAATTTCCGAAACGACCTTAACACGCCGTTTGACCAAAAACTTTAATGTTCCCACAAGAAAATCTTATGGAATGAAAACTATTATGTTTGATGGAACAATAAGCTTTTTGTTTGAACCAAAACCTTTCTTCATTCTGATAAAACTAGGGGTCCAGAGACACCATGCCCACTTGGGAAGTGGTTGCGAATGCTCAACAATTTCAATATTCAACGTCCCCTGGTGACCATATACAAAATCCAATGACCTTGAAACTCACCGCAATCATAGAACACGTCATTTGCTACGATTTTGTAATTGATTGTGACAACAAAATATGCCTCGTTACCAATTTAATATGGAAATACTAAGTTATTCTACAATTCAACACCCCCTAGTGACCATATTCAGACCCATTGACCTTGAAACTCGCCACAATCATAGAACATGTCATGAACTACAACTTTGCAATTGATCACGTTAACAAAATATGCCTAGGCACCAATATAATAAGGAAATACTAAGTTATTCTACTATTCAATGCCCCTGGTGACCATATAGAATAACTAATGTCCTTAAAACGGACAACAATCATAGGCGATGTCATGAGCTACAACTTTGCAATTGATTGTAGTAACAAAATATGCATTGGTACAAATATAATATAGAAATACTAATATATTATCTTATTCAACGCCCCCTTGTGGCCATATACAAAAACTAATGACCTTGAAACTCACTACAATCATAGAACACCTTATAAGCTACAACTTTCTCATTCATTGCGGTAACAAAATATGCTTAGGTATCAATATAATGTCGACAAACTTATTCCCACCTACGAATGAGTACCGATAACACCAAGATGGCCGCCAATTGCGTCATAATTGGTTGATCAAAAATGCCTATCTCAGCTATAAAACATCTCTTTCCAAAAATACCCATCAGCAATTGCAATGAGAAATGGCAGACCAGTAGGAAGCTACAGGACTCAGAATTCGGGCCAAAATTGACATTTTCGGGCACTAAAAAGGTCACAGGACGGCCATCTTAAGTTCGATCGACCCAATTTTTGTTATGCTCATGGGCCCTGGGGGATTCAAATATATACAAAAGATCAAGTTAAGTGATCAAAGCTTCTTCAAAATTTCCCTCAAAAAAGTTCAAAAACGTATAAAAAGTTCTGATTTTGGCAAACATCAATGGCTGCCAGTCAGCCATCTTGATTCTGACAGGGCCAGTTTGTGGGCTGAAGATGTGTCTAGGGTAGATACATGTGTAACCTAAATATCAAGACATTACATTGAAGCGTCTTCAAAACTTCCAAAAATAACTGGATTCAGACTACGGACGGACGGAGGACGGACGAAAAGTGAACGCAATAGCCCGCTAGGACTAAAGTCCCAAGTGGCCTAAAGATGTGTTCGAATAAAAACCTATGTTACTGTTGAAATGAAAAACTTTTCGTCCCGGCAAAAAAGTTGGGTTGAGCGAAAACAATTTTTTCGAACGATTGTTTGAATGAAAACAATTCTGTTCGATTGAACGAAATACCTAATACTTTTGGTTCGGAGAAAAAACTTTTTACAATATACTTGTTCGAACGAAAAACTTAATGTTCTGACAAGAATATTCAGTCCAAATTAAAAAGATTCTGTTCGATCGAACAATTGTTGGAACGAAAAACCTTTCGTTTGGACAAAAAAAGTTTCTTCAACTTTGTTCTGACGATTTTTTTCAAATTAGTTCAATCGAACAGAATATTATTGGTTCGAACGAAATAAATTTTGTTCCGACGAAAGAATTTTCAAGCGAAAGGTCTTTTGAACGAAAAAAAAGATATTTCTGGGGCTCCGCAGTAACTTAAAGTCGGACGTAGGTCGGCCTTGCGACGAGATGCGATCCTTGCGTTGCATCGCAAGTTTCGGTTGCGATACAATTGTCAGCGACTGTGTGCGACTAGTTTCTGCCAGTTGCAAGAGCACGTAGGTCGGTTGTGACAGTCGTGTCGCGTCGCATCACAGAAAGTAGTCGCAAGGGAGCTTTGGGCGATGAGTCGTTGCGACACAATCGTCGCTGGCGGTCGCAGTGAATGGCCTCGCAGTGAGTCACAAGCCGCTGCAAGGCCGACCCACCCCCGGCGTAAGTCATAGGAATTAAAGAAATACCAGTTTCATTTATGATGAAAAAACTCAAATGAAAAGTCTGGCTTATAAAGCTGTCTGCTCAGACGAAATTTTCAAAAAAATCTTCATTTTTGCCAATAAAATAGATAATTGTGATTGATCGTCGCAAGTCAGAACCAGTAAATCACTAATTAACATGCATTTTAATAAATCTGGTTCCTCCTATACAGTGAACTTAGCTTTAACCTAGTAGTGGCTACTAGCCTATGTAGGCCTATGTATATGCGTAGGCCTAACATCCGGACTGATCACGATTGGTAGAACACTATATCCGTGTTGACGCGATGAGGAGAGAATCCCACAATGATAATAAAAAGTCTGAAAATGGTTAACTTCGAGATAGTAGTTTATTTCAACGTTTCGACTATATCCTAATAGTCATCTTCAGGAATAATGAGATACTACAGAAATTATGAGATATATATATACAATCCAGAGACAAAGAAACTAATTCAAGTAATCAGAGATGATACAAACTAAAGGAAAATTAACGTAGAAACAGTAACACGCTAAAATAGATTAAAGGGAAGCAAACTAAGGGGTAATTATAAACAACAATAGTGAGTATAAATATAAATGAAACTTAAAGTCAGTAGTAAAAAGAAAGACAAACTAGGGGGCACTTAAATTAAAACAAAGGTGAATACAAGTTAAGTCAGAGACGAAATTGATGAGAGAACAAATAACAAATAATCAAAGGGGAAATCAAGTGTTGAGTTTAACCAGTTTACAGAGGAATTTTGATATAAGTTTATTATGGGGTGAAAAACCATTGTTAAGGTTTACAACGTTGTTCGAATTTTCAATAATTAATGCAGATTCCAAAATATGTCTTCTAGTTTTATCGCTGCAAGGGTAAATTAATTCAGCATTAGCAAAATCAAAATTGTGTGAAGTCTGAAAAACATGACTAGCATCTAATTTATGCTCTTTTATGCGTTGATTAAGGTTCCGACCTGTTTCTCCTATATATACTTTGTCGCAAACTTTACAAGGTATTTTATAAATTCCACAGTTTAGGGATTCGGTTTTCGGTTTGTTATTAATCAATGTGTTACTAAGTTTATTATTGTATTTAAAGTTAACGCATAAAAGAGCATAAATTAGATGTAAAAAACTTTAAACCTGAAAGCGGAGTTGCTAGTCATGTTTTTCAGACATCATGAGTATTTGTAGATCTCAGTGAGCTGAACGATATCATGCGGATTGTATCGACAACAGCGGCAAGGTAACAAAGCCTTAGTTCTTTTAGTGAAAATAGTGTGACATAAAATAATAATAAGAAGAAACACGCGAATCTCAATAGGGTTTTCTGTGATGTAACAGAAAACCCTAATAATAATAATAATAAGAAACACGCGAATCTCAATAGGGTTTTCTGTGATGTAACAGAAAACCCTAATAATAATCAGCAGGAATCCAATAGGGTTTCTGCCGAGGCAGCAGAAACCCTAATAAGAAACCCGCGAATCTCACATCTGTGATGTAACAGAAAACCCTAATTAAACAAAATCATAAAACAATGAAAACGACAACCGTTATAGCCAATACACGAAAGGAACCTAGATTTTGTTACTGCATTAAATGTGTGTAAATATCTGAGCCCAAGAAAGGTTCTAACGAACGAAATCGACTCCCCAAGCAAGTTATCAATCTGTGTGATAGCAATATGGGCTCGCAAGCATGCAAGCCCATGAAAATACAGTTACCTTTTGATCTGCAAAGAACTTGTCAATGGGACTTAATTTCAAGTAGTCGTGGTCGAGTAGTATAGCATGAGGATTTTCAGGTTGAGATGCATGATTGGTATATTACCTCCATAAGAAGCCTGTTAAAAATGAAATGATACAAATTGTAATTGGCCAAGTTTTTCTTAAGAAAATGAATTCTAGACCCTACTTACGTAAACCTCCTGACTTAATTAATAATAAAGCCCACCTAGGCAATATACGGTTTGCTCCTTTGTCATCCTGATGCTTAACGCATATATTCCTCAAATGAGTATAGTATCCTTCCAAATTTCTGTCTCTCTCTTTCCGCAGGTCATAATCTATAGCAGCTGGCGATTTTGGTTTTAGCAGTAGATGTAGACTTCTAAGTGTAACATGACTTTCTAAGTGGGGTTTTGCAAGGTGAAATGTCTGAAGAATCTAAAATACAAAATAAACAAATTGCCCATGGGCAAAGTGTGGTTTACCTTGAAAAAGCTAGAGGTTGTTTACAGCAAGGGCATTACTTATGAAAAATCTCGTTCGTGCTTCAAAGTTCTATAAGTTTATATTGTATTTTATCTTTCTCAAAGAATTATTTTGTCGTCAAATAAGACCAAAGATATACATTGTTTACGGTCCACATACAACATTTCATAGGGTACATATAGGCGCGGCAGGGGTAACCAATCAGAGGGTGACTGAATATTGAGTCTTGGAAATCTCTTCCAATGTATGGCTGCGGAAGCTAAAATACCGGTACCTTAAAAAATTGGCGTATGTAAGTAGATCGTTATAAATCCTGGATTTTAATATTCAGACCTAGACCTAGTTTGCTGCTTAGTATTTTCAGGTCACAAGAAATTACAATTTATTACAAATTCTATAAAACAGGAAACACAGCGCTCATCTTCTGCTATAAAAGTTTAAATGATTATTCATAAGGCCATCCCAAAATAATGGTCTGTTTGCCGTAACCCGACTGACTCGACTTCAAAAACTTTTTTCTGGGTATCATTGAAATCAATTTTTTTCAAATAAAAACGGTCGACCCACTGCCAATGTTTGAGCTATGTATGTTTGAAGTGTGAAAACATGCCTTGACGTGTGGCCTAGTTAAAGTTTTTCAGGAAACTGGCAGTGTTCCAATAAGCTGCCACTCATTCTTGATGACTACATTTAAGCTGGTAACGTAACAGCGCGCATATATTCAATGTACTATTTCAATGTACTATTTCATTGAACACAGAGATGACGCTCTGGACGAAGTTATAATTTTAGAATTTTTCTTGAAATCTAGGCTAAACACAAATTTCCCGTGCAAAACGCAAGTTTGTGATATTGTTTCCATGTAAGAAAAGGTGATAAATTTGTTTTTTTTGCTCAAAAGTTTTGCAAAAAAAAATTTCTACCTACCTACCGACTCATCCTGAAAACTTGAGTCGGTGTTAAGGCAAACAGACAATTAGTTTGGGATGGCCTAAAGCGTATTTTCATGTCAAACGTGCACGCGCCAGCAAGCAGCGTTACAGTATCACTAGTAGTGTATACTGTACAAGTGTGCGAGCACTCTGAGTGCACATGGAGGCCTTATCTGTAAGTGAATGTTCTCTTACACTTCAATGACAATCAAAACAATCCCCAGGGATTATAACGGTCCAATGGCCCTGTGGCTCACAATTAAATCATTGAGTGTATATATTGTCAAAAATATTATACTAAATATAAATTAAAATTTCGATTGAAGATGTATGAGGCTGACAATATGCGCCTGCGGATGTGTGAGAGTGCTGTGTATACTATCATTGCCGAGTCACTGTGCTATATATAGACTCGCTCAGGTGATTACTAACACACACATCCATATACTGTAACCTATATTCCCACACATGCGGCTGACTGCTGATGCGCGTATATATAAATGTACTAGCGACGCAGTATTAGATTGACCGCAATTTCACAAGCCAGAATACTTCCATCAACAAAATGTCAAAAAATACAAACATATACAGACTTTTTTTCTAGAAATCAAACAAATACCGGCTATGATCTTTTTCCTAAATATACAAATAAGATCCGCTAGGAACCCTGCCATTGGTATCGTCATACTTGCTAGTTCATATACTGAATTAAATAGCCTACTCCCTTATAATCGTGACAACGAACAAATTATAAGCAAAGGTACGATACCTAGTTGAATCTAACAATTTCAATATTCAATGCCCCCTGGTGACCATATACAAAAACTAATGACCTTCAAACTCACTTCAATCATAGAACATGTCAGCAGCTACAATTTAGTAATTGATCGTGATAACAAAATATGCCTCGTTACCAATTTGATATGGAAATACTAAGTTATTCTACTATTCAACGCCCCCTGGTGACCATATAAAATAACTAATGTCCTTAAAACTCACCACAATCATAGACAATGTCATGAGCTACAACTTTGCAATCGATGGTGGTAACAAAATATGCTTAGGTATCAATATAATGTGGAAAAACTTTTTCCCACCTACAAATGAGTACTGATGATACCAAGATGGCCGCCAATTGCGTCATAATTGGCCGATCAAAAATACCTGGCTCAGGTATAAAACATCCCTATCCAAAGAATACCCTTCACAAATTGCAATGAGAAATGGCAATCCAGTAGGAAGCTACAGGACTCAGAATTTGGGCCAAAATTGACATTTTTGGGCACTAAAAAGGTCATAGGACGGCCACATTGAGTCCAATCGACCCAATTTTTCTTATGGTGATGGTCCCTTGGGGGATTCAAATATATACGAAAGATCAAGGTAATTGATTTAGGCGTCTTCAAAATTTCCCTCAAAAAGTTCAAAAAGTGTAAGAAGTGCTGATTTTGACGAACAACAATGGCTGCCAGTCAGCCATCTTGATTCTGACAGGGCCACTATTTGGGCTGAAGATGTGTCTAGGGTAGATACATGTATAAACCAAATATCAAGACATTACCTTAAAGCGTCTTTAGAACTTCCCAAAATAACTGGATTCTGTCTAAACACAGACGGACGGACGAACGAAAAGTGAACGCAATAGCCCGCTGGGACTAAAGTCCCAAGTGGGCTAAAACGGCAACACTTCCAGGAAGGATTGAACTTTTATATATTTCAATTCCAAGCATGCAAATTGTCATATGTAAAGACGTGCCATTACTTCGTGCTAAAAAGTAGGGTTTTTGCATGTTTTTCAAGAATAAGTCCCCTAAAAATAACTCGATCACTATGAAATTTTTTTGGGCTTGAGAACTCATTAAGCCAAAAATCAACACTATTTGTTCAATGGCCAATGTTTGTGCCTTGTTGACACACCGCTAATCTATTCATTTTCAATGAAAACTGCTTCATCAGACCGTTTGCATAGGCCAACCTACGGTTCGCCAAAAATGAAACAATACCTATGGCGTATATGTGAAATAATTATATTCTCACCAGCAATGAGCATTTGGAATTTGCACGTTTATGGCACCTAGTCCAATCAAACGTTTGCCATTTATAGGTTTCCCATGGTTTATTTTAATTTTAACAATTTTGTTAGAAATTTTTTCTACATGATGAAAACTCAAATGTACTGGTCTAGTTAGAACCAAATCAAATATTTTTTGCAACTTTACCTGAGTGCGTGTCATTTCAGTTACTATTTTCTTGTCTTGTTTCAATTTGTATACCGCATAAAGTACAGTAGTCACATGCTTGCAATGGGCATTCGGGCCCTTGCCAGCTCCACATTCACATTGCGCTTCATCTACCACACCGCAGTCATCTACCAGAACATCTATTTTGTAGGAAACCTTTTTCATTTCAGTCCACATTACCGACAAAAAATACATCGAAGTTCTTTTCCGTATAGAAATTGATATTTTAAAACATCATACACATAATAATTCATACACATTCCATCATACTCTCAATCGAAAATTTTGAAAACCACCTACAGAAAAACTAGGAAGATTATTTTTACCTTTGAAAATATAAATCCTTTATTTTTTCATCAAATTCCTTGTTGAACTGCCCTAGTTACTCTCTAATCCGTTCCATTTTGATCATCGGTACCAGATCAGTCATTTCAGAATAATATGAGACTTAAAGAATGAATTAGCCTAAATATCTTCAAATATCTTTCCGATGTGGCCGCAAGTGATTACAATGACTTTTACTTCTGCACCATCATTGATTCTATCACACAGCCTGTAGGCCTATAGGCCTACCATTCATGATTATGTATTAAGAGTAGACTGTGAGTGTGGTTAATAGTTGTACAACCTTGGTTTTACCCTCTAATAAGCTATTTCATACAGAGGCCACTCTTAAAAAATCAAGAGTTGACTATAGATGGTCATACTATGACACATGAACCATAGATGGGTATAGAATATCAGATGCACGTTAATTTGATTCAGGCTATTAGGATGAAATCGGCCAGGACAAACCCGGAAGTAATATGCGATTGAGATTTTTCGAGTTTTACCTCTCACAAAGCTCTTGCTTTCCACCAGATACCTTCGCTCCAAATAATCGAAGCTCATCTTGCAGTTCCTTCAACGTCGTTGATGAAATGATGCGAATTCAGACATAATATATTATCTATTTTCATCGGATCGAATGCAGATGTTTTGGCAGCTAAATGCAGAAACCGTAACAACAATGGAATGTGATGACAACAGCGCCGCATGCAGGGGTTAGATTTTGAGGCGCGACTACGCGCACGTAAAATATCTCGTAGAAGCGCTACTCACAGCGCACCTAAGTCTTATTCAATAGCACTCGCAAAATTGTAGAAAGTTTATTGATTTCCCAATAACTTGTAAAATAGAAAGTAAGTATAAGTATCCAGCATTCAAAGATGAAAAATCCTTGGAAATAGCGTTTCCAAGCCCCTAGAGTTCAAAATTTTTCTGGGGGAGTGCACCCAGACCCACCCACGAGCCTGGATGCTGATCGGTTTTATTCATTACATACACTGTGTATGTAGTTTGTTAGACAATTTGTTTTCATATATTGAAAAAATTTCCAAGATTCACTTCCACATTCCTCAATTGCCCTGCCATTCTATAAAATTCACTGCTTTACACGGCTGGCCGCCACGAACCCTGGCAGTTGAATCATAAGCAATTTCATGGAAAACTTTAACTAGGCCAAGCGCGAGGCGCATTTTTCATATACACGCACAGAGCGATAAACCTCATAGCAGCGAGTCTGTGTGACGCACACGTGTGTGAAGCATGAATATAAATGACGGCGCATATGCATTCTTCCGAAACGAAATGTAGTTCCAAAATCAAATAAATAACAAAATCAATTTAACGATAACATCAGCTGAATTATGAACCCAATGATGCCAATTTCTATCATCAAATTAATATTTCTAATAATTTCAGGCAAAGAAAAATTGTAAGTTGGACTGTTAGCTGGGTGGCTTCAGTGATGGAAATTTGGTTGGAAATATTTTCCTTGGAAATTTAAAAAATTTTGTCATAAAGGGTTAGAGTAACCAAAATGACGTAATCATGTTCAGCAATTGAGCAAAAAGGCTGATAGCAAAATTTACACAAGACTCTATATCTGGATCAATGAATTTATAATTATATAGGCCTACCAATATTAATGGAATAATTGGAATAATAGCATATGAGGCTGGACAACCGAGTCAGGTTCACAGAAGCATCAGCAAACAGCACTATTCACTCTGAAGTTGCATGGTGTTATAGGCCTATTGTAGGGTTCAAATAATCTAACTAGGAAAACAGAAATGAATCGGCCATCTTGATTCCAACCATCAAGGTATATACATGAACCAATTAGCAAGACCAAACAACCAAGCATGTTGAAAACTTCCCAATGAAACTAGATGTTGTCTACAAACAGACGGAGAGACAGATGAAAATTGAATGCAAGAGCCTGCAGAGATTTTGCACAAAGTTGGCTAAGAAATAGCACTGACAGAACTCTTACCATTTGTGAAGTCACCTCCTTGTATCATAAAATTCTTCACAATCCTGTGAAATGGTGCATCTTTATAATGCAGAGGTTTACCACTTAAAGTACTGCAACCGCGTTCACCTATATAACAATACAAACATTTAAAAGTCACCCTGCCTCTAACTGCTGTCATTTTGTTGATTTGTTGCAATAATAAGATTGTACGACTTACCAGTGCAGAGAGCTCGAAAATTATCACATGTTCGTGGACAAGCTTCAGAGAATAGTTCAAATATGATTCGACCAACTGCAGAATAAAATACCAAGAGGTCCATGGACCTTAACACATCGAGAAAAATAGGACAGTTGGGGAAAATGAAAGAGGGCCCCAGGGTCAGTCAAGGTGTCACGTAGGCCTATAGGCCTAGTAAAGCTAAGTAACAGAAGAATTTACCATGCAAAGTAACATGTGATTACCAAGTAGACAAACTCTAAATTTGCACCATAAAACTTACATGTGAATACTTTCATAAGTCTTGACAACGTCTTCCTTTGTAGGGCAGTGAAAAGGGCAGGGTGCTGATTTCAAATAAGGGCATTTTTTTCGTGATTCCATTGGACCAAGGGCACATAAAACGCACTCACATCTGTTTTAGGGGCAACCTGCAATGTTCCCTATGGCATAGAATCGAGGTAGCCCCCCTACTACGATTGAGGACTGGGAATTATGTTTAACTCTAATTTTGCCATGAAACACTTGACCACAGTACATCCTTACACCTATGTCTGTCAATGAACAAAAGTTACTCAATAATATGATAGACTCATGGCTTTCAAAATGATTTGAAATCTCAAAAAGCAAATGATACAGCGAAAAATGCCAGCAATAGTGTATACATGAAATTGCATATTTTTAATCTTAGAAATATCAAATTAATTGATTTAAATTGAAAGTGCTAGTGATTGGCAAGTAACTGTTGAAAATTGGTAAGCAGCCAGCTTAAGAACACATTATTGCTATTAGACTACTCAAACTAATTGTCTCTGCGAGTCTCTCTGTGAGTCCGTCAAACAAAGTTTTTCACCTTGTGTATATAAAATTTGTCTAATAGTCTAGATAACAAGATCCAGAGCATCACGATGTGTTCTAAACGAAACAATCCATCGAATATACACTACCAGCTTTCAACGGCAGTCGCTAGAATGATTGGCAGTTTGGAAGGCAGCCAGTTTCCTGGAAACTAAAACTAGGTCTGAGACACGTTTTCACAAGATGCAGACTGACTGCAGTATATTTAAATATAATCATTAATCACATGAGCTACTATCATTGATATCATACGAGTTATTTCATAGCCGTTGCAGGATTCTAACTAACACTCGGATGCGATGGCCGACAGCCTATTTTGAAAGCCCTGACTCATTACTCGTGACTGACGAGGGCAGGAGGGCGAACCTAAGGCAAGTGATGAGGGCACAAGAGCGAGCATGGGACACATCTGAAGGGCACAAGGGCGGCTATTTTCTGGGGCGGGACGAACCGCCCCTCTATTTTTGGCTAGATGAAGCACTGGTAGGGCCACGGAAGCTTACATACCGGTACCGTAAAAAATCGGTGTAGCCTATAGGCCTACCTATAGGCCTAAGTGATCATTTTAAACCCCACATTTCAACTAAAATATTGACCTAGACTTATACTTAAGCGAAAATAGGTTGCTCATTAGCATTTTCGGGTTATAAGAATTGACGCTGTTTCATTACAAGTTCTACCAAACAAAAAATACAGTGCTCATCTTCAGCTATAATAGTTTAAATGATTATCAATGATAAATTATCATTTGATCATGGTAACAAAATATGTCTAGGTACCAATATAATGAAGAAATACTAAGCTATTCTACTTTTCGACGCCCCCTGGTGACTACATAGAATAACTAATGACCTTGAAACTCACCACAATTATTGAACATGTCATAAGCTACAACTTTTTCAATTGACTGTGGTTACAAAATATGCATAGATACAATTATAATATGGAAATACTAAGTTATTGCATTGTTCAATGCCCCCTGCTGGCCATATACAAAAACTAATGACCTT
Source organism: Tubulanus polymorphus (assembly GCF_964204645.1). Classification (NCBI taxonomy): domain Eukaryota; kingdom Metazoa; phylum Nemertea; class Palaeonemertea; order Tubulaniformes; family Tubulanidae; genus Tubulanus; species Tubulanus polymorphus. The sequence continues at coordinate 14,742,549 of NC_134030.1, read as the reverse complement.
GAAAAACTCACCACAATCATAGAACAAGTTATGAGCTACAACTTTCCAATTGATTGTGGTGACAAAATATGCTCAGGTATCAATGTAATTTGGAAAACTTTTTTCCACCTACGAATGAGTACTGATGACACCAAGATGGCTGCCAATTGCGTCATAATTGGCTGATCAAAAATACCTGTCTCAGGAATAAAAGATCTCTCTTCAAAGAATACCCATCACGAATTGCAATGAAAAATAGCAAACCATTAGGAAATTACAAGACTCCGAATTCAGGCCATTTTTGGGCACCAAAAGGTCACAGGACAGCCATCTTGAGTGCGATACAAATATATCTGAAAGATCAAGGTAATTGATAGAAGCGTTCTTCAAAATTTCCCTCGGAAATTTCAAAAATGTGAAAAAGTGCTGAATTTGGCGAACAACAATGGCTGCCAGTCAGCCATTTGAATCTGACAGGGCCAGTTTTTGAGCTGAAGGTGTGTCTAGGGTAGATACATTCCCATAATAACTGGATTCCGTCTGCAGACGGATCCAGGACGAAAAGTGAACGCAATAGCCCGCTGAGACTAAAGTCCCAAGTGGGCTAAAATTGATGACCTTGAAACTCACCACAATCATAGAACACTTCATGACCTACAAGTTTCCAATTAACTGTGGTAACAAAATATACTTAGGTATCCATACAATGTGGAAAATTTTTCCACCTACAAATGACACCACTAATGACACCAAGATGGCCGCCAATTGCATGATTTTTGGCTGATCAAAAATACCTTTCTCAGGTATAAAAGATCCTTTTCCAAATAGCCATCACAAATTGTAATGAAAACTGGCAAACCAGTAGGAAGCTACAGGACTCAAGATTCGGAACAAAATTGACATTTTTTGGCACAAAAAAGGTCATAGGACGACAGCCATCTTGAGTCCGATTGACCCAATTTTTCTCATGCTGATGGGCCCTTGGGGGATTCAAATTTATATGAAAGATCAAGGTAATTGATCAAAGCGTCTTTAAAATTTCCCTCAAGAAATTCAAACTAGGGGTCCAGGGACACCATGCCCGAATGGTTAGTGGTTTCAGATGCACAACAATTTACAATTTTAATATTCAATGCCCCATCCAATGACCTTGAAAAAATCTAATGACCTTGAAACTCACCACAATCATAAAACACGGCAGCAGCTACAATTTTGTAATTGATTGTGATAACAAAATATGCCAATTTAATATGGAAAAGTAACCCTACTATCCGATGCCCCCTGGTAACCATATGCAAAACCCAATGACCTTGAAACTCACCACAATCATAGTACATGTCATGAACTACAACTTTGCAATTGATCATGGTCACAAAACAGGTATCAATCTAATGAGGAAATACTAATTTATTCTACTATTCAACGCACCCTGGTGACATGAAATAACTAATGTCCTTAAAACTCACCAATATCATAGGATGATGTCATGAGCTACAACTTTGCAATTGATTGTGGTAACAAAATATGCATAGGTACAAATATAATTATAGAAATACTAAGTTATTGTATCATTCAACGCCCCTGGTGGCCATATACAAAAACCAATGACCTTGAAACTCACGAAAATCATAGAACACGTTATGGGCTACAACTTTCCAATTTTTATAGTAACACAATATGCTTAGGTATCAATTTGGCTATGCGACAAACTAACCACAAGAAGATTTCTTTTTTCTGCTTAAAATCTGCTGTACTGCTTTATTACTGCTGCGGATGTGTATAAATTTCGACTTCTTGAACTGCTCTAATATACTAAATTCTTATCATTTTATCTTCAAAACCTACTACCAATAATTATATTAAACATTCATCATCATGTGAATTCGTCAGAAAGTCTAGATGAAGTGTAGCGCAGGCATTAAAATGTCATTAGTTTAATCAATGAAAGTTTTACATATTACACTTGTTCGCTTCTCAACATTCTCCCCTTCTATTCCTGATAATCTTAAGGATTATCATGGTTTTAATTCTACAATTTCAACAATCAATTAAGCTAAAATACAATTATATACATATCTATGAAATAAATTCTACACATGTTATACAAATTTTAAATTCTAGTTATTAATATACATGTAATTTAAATCCTTTTAAATGAATCAATAATAATGTACAATTGCTAATCGGTAGTTTCCATCGGACATAATTTTGCAATTGGTCTAAGTAATGTTGTTTTACCCACTTGTAACTTAACTACTCGAACGTGCCCGTCTTTCCCTGGAAACGCGCCTTTAAGGCCATTTACCCCTTGGTGTATCTGACGATATTACTAAAACGACATCCCCGACTTAAAAATCTTGTTAAGTATCTGTCCATTTTTTGCGCGAATTCAACTGTGGTAACCATTCTCTCATCCATCTTTGCCAAAAATGTTTCATGAGTTCTTGGACACGTCGCCATCTTCTTCATGGACTGAAATCCGTTTCATCTACGGTATCTGGTGCGAACTGACCTCCCATTTGACCGAACAAGAAATGATTTGGTGTCAACGGAACGTCATCATCTGGGTTAGCCGATTGGTATGTTAACGGCCTGGAGTTAATCATTGCTTCAGCTCCAGTAAATGCCAACAATAACTCTACATCGTTCACGTCTGCATTCCCCAGTATAGCGTATATAGCACGTTTCGCTGACTTGATCATCGTCTCGTGGACTCCTCCAAAATGTGGTGCGAGTGGCGGATTGAAGTACTATTGAGCAAAGTCCACCCAAGTGGTGTTAATCTTGCCACTGGCTCTTTCGGTCTTCCGCGTATATCTCTATACGAATAATGTAGTTCAATGTTGTCTATACCTATTAACATGTCTACAATAGGTCGTTTTCCTAAACGTGGGAACTGTATGCCTTTTAGATGATTCCACTTATCTCTATAGCCGTTCCAGTCAACTGCTTTCATCTGGCCTGTTACTCTATCTGTGTTGCAATGCTCCCCTTCCGTGGCAGCGCTCTGGTAGTAGCTCGCTCTAGGTGCGTCGACGTTTATTAGCTTTTCTCTATGCAACAATCGATTGTGTGTTTCTTTACATTTGTTTACTCTGCAAATCTGGGTCGCTTTACAACTTGTTCCCCGGTGACCTTCTACAAGACATCTGAAAAATAATCTGCTTTTCTTCGCATGGTTCCATCTATCATCAATATTCATCTTTTTGAAATCTTCACATTGCCATATGGGATGATTCGTCCCACAAACACTGCATCCTCTTCCTGGACCACTGTTACCAATAAGCATCGTGCGCGGCTTTCTGCTGACATTTGAGTTGTACTGATTTTCCGCAGTCACACCTTTGACAGTTTCATGTGCTATTGTTTGAAAGTCCGCTTCTTGGTTGATCCATGTTCGCAGCGTTTCTACTGACTCTGGTTTAGACTTCTCGACCACCCATCTATGGTATCTCGATACCATTTGTTTTGGTAATTTTCTTTGGAGACTGTGGTACAGAGAACCTTTGCCCAAATCTGATTCTTTTCCGGCTTCTTTTAGGTTTACCACGGCAACATCTAGTAAGTCCGCGAGCTTCTCTAGATCCCGGGCATTTCCGTACCTGATTGGACAGAAGTTATTGAGTTCTTCGATGTATATTGCTACCTGCCGCCTTTTTCCTCCAAACTTTCTTTCAGACGTTCTTTCGCTGTCTGGTAAGCTGCTGCTGAATGTCCTAAACTTTCTATGCATTTCAATGCATCTCCTGATAAGTACTGACGCAGCTGTAGTAACTTATACTCAGCTGTGGCAGGTGCGCTGTCAATACACGCCATAAATGCCGCTTTCCAATTAGCATATGTTTTTCTATCGCCATTGAATATCAGGATAGAAACTCGCTCGAGTTGCTTCCACATATCATGAGCCAAAGTAACTACTTGCTCTGCGGCAACGGATTGAATCTCGCTCGCCGTGGTATGCTGGCTTAAAACTTCATCATCATCCCCATCCATAACCTCTTCTCGGCTCAGGGCTATCATACTCGATGGCTCATTTTCTCTCTGATGTAGATGACGTGTTTCCATATCTAACATTTCTTCTGCGTAGACTTCTATTTCTTTCGACATTTTCATCACACTTTGTTGATCTCTGCTGACCAAATATTTTTCACTTAACTCTATCATAACTCCTAGAACATCTTCCCGCTTCTCGTCATATTTGTGGAGGAATTCTCGTATTCTGGTCCGCTTTCTGTTGTTATGGACAGCCTCTTCAATGTTGTGCCGAATCCGTGTTACGGCAGCCTTTCCTCTTGATTTCTTCTGCTTCAGAAGTTCGATCTCTAGTAGTAAAGTTTCGTTCACTTCACTTGTTTTTGCTACTGTATTTTCTGTATTGACTTGACATCATTTTCTTCTTTGTCTTCTGTACTTCGGTTCAACTACGCTCTGCTACCAGTTTCTTATGGCTATGCGACAAACTAACCACAACAAGATTTCTGTTTTCTGCTTAAAATCTGCTGTACTGCTTTATTACTGCTGCGGATGTGTATAAATTTCGACTACTTGAACTGCTCTAATATACTAAATTCTTATCATTTTATCTTCAAAAACCTATTATCACTAATTATATTAAACATTCATCATCATGTGAATTCGTCAGAAAGTCTTAAGTGTAGCGCAGGCATTAAAATGTCATTAGCTTAATCAATGAAAGTTTTACGCATTACACTTGTTCGCTTCTCAACACAATCTAATGTGGAAAAACTTTTTCCCACCGACGAATAAGAACTGATGACACCAAGATGGTCGCCAATTGTGTCATAATTGGCTGATCAAAAATACCTGTCACAGGTATAAAACATCCTTTACCAAAGAATACCCATCACAAATTGCAATGAGAACTGGCAAACCAGTAGGGAGCTACAGGACCCAGAATTCCGTCCAAAATTGACATTTTTGGGAACTAAAAAGGTCATAGGACGGCTATCTTGAGTCCGATCGACCCAATTTTTGTTACATTGATGAACCCTTGGTAGATTCAAAATTATATATAAGATCAAAGTAATTGATTGAAGCGTCTTCAAAATTTCCCTCAAAAACTTCAAAATGTGTAAAAAGTGCTGATTTTGGCGAACACCAATGGCTGCCAGTCGGCCGACTTGATTATGACAGGGCCAGATTTTGGGCTGAAGAAGTGTCTAGGCTAGATACATGTATAAACCAAATATCAAGGGCATTACATTGAATCGTCTTAAAAACTTCCCAGAATAACTGGATTCCGTCTATGGACGGACGAACGTACGGACGAAAAGTGAATGCAAAAACCTGACTAACTTGAGTGACTTCAGGTGAAGAGAAGAGAATACCAAAATAGATAGGAGCCACGATTTTTCTTTTTAAATAATCAACAACCCGGAAATAAAATCCAAGCCAGTTTACAAGCCCCTTTGTTGAAATAGCCTTCTTTTAGGCTACTTAGCCCCTAGTCTAGTACCTAGCCATTGTTCCCCAAACAATGTCTAGGGCCAAAGTGCACATATAAGGTTAATTTTCGTCCCTAATTTTGGGGGACGAGGCTTTGAGCGTCTATTTCACCAATTAAAACACCATCAACTTACCTCAAACAGTCTAATTTTAGAGAGACATATTGAATTTTCACATTTTATTAATTTAGTCCGTAGGCCTATTGGAAATCTCGATTCTGGCAAACAATTCAATTCAAATCAAATCAATAAATTCTCCGGTTCCTGATTATAATCATCAACTAGAGGACCAAAGGTCCAGTGCTCTCGAGCTCCTGTTTTATTAACACAGTACAATTTTGATTTTTTAAGTAACCCAGGAAGTAGCATATGCTTTAATTTAATTATTTTTCCTCTCAAAGATTGATTTATACTGAACAAAGCTTAAATTAGATTGATATTTTTTTGCTGAATAAAATCAAATTGGATTTGTTCGTAAACACATGGCTAATTAGCATATCACAACATTCACGCCTACGGCAGCGACTTGATAAAACGCTATTTTACCCAACCCTTACACAATTGTCAACGATAAATTTTCTGTTGTTTTTTTTGCAAAGTCCTTCCTTAAACAATTCAAGATTTTACAAAAATCTTGAAATGCTTATTATACAGCTGCTGCTTGGCTCTGATTGGCTCTTTACACTTATTTTTTCCACGAGGACTAAATTTCTGTCAAATTAGCCTCGCGCTTATGGTATTTAGCTATATAAGTCAGTATAAGGACTCAATCAAGTATTTACAATGTTTTTTCTCGGGAAACGATTTTGCTGTTTTTGTGCCTCTAAGTAGAGCTAAAAACAATCACTTACTGGCGACATGTGCGGTATCATCCACACAGTAAAAAAAGCGCAATGCTGACGGCTCACTACATTGTCGTTTTATTCATCCGCACAGAGATGAATGCATTTACAACTCACTAATCGAATTAGGGGTCCAGGGACACCATGCCCACTTGGGAAGTGGTTCCAAATGCTCAACAATCAAACAATTTCAATATTCAACGCCCCCTGGTGACCATATGCAAACACCAATGACCTTGAAACTCACCACAATCATAGAACATGTCACGAACTATAACTTTGTAATTGATCATGGTAACAAAATATGCCTAGGTACCAATATAATAAGGAAATACTAAGTTATTCTACTATTCAACCCCCCCTGGTGACCATATAGAATAACTAATGGCCTTAACCCTTTCAGTGCGTCTACACCGCAGTGCGGTGTACGAATCAGTGATGGATTTTGCTAGTACACCGCTCTGCGGCTTATTGATTTAAAACTCGCAACAATCATAGATGGTGTCATAAGCTACAACTTTCCAATTGATTGTGGTTACAAAATATGCAATAGCATATGTACGAATATAATAAAGAAATGCTAAGATATTGTATTATTCGACGCCCCCTGGTGGCCAAATACAAAATCCAATGACCTTGAAACTCACCACAATCATAGAACACCTCATGAGCTACAACTTTCTAATTGATTGTGGTAGTAAAATACGCTTAGGTATCAATATAATGTGGAAAAATTTTCCCACTTACGAATAGTACTGGTGACACCAAGATGGCCGCCAATTGCGTCATAATTGGGTGATGAAAAATACCTGTCTCAGGTATAAAACATCCCTTTCCAAAGAATACCCATCACATGCAATGGGAAATGGCAAACCAGTAGGAAGCTACAGGACTCAGAATTCGGGCCAAAATTAACATTTTTGGGCACTAAAAAGGTCATATCACGGCCATCTTGAGTCCAATCGACCCAATTTTTGTTATGCTGATGGGCCCTGGGGGGCTGAAGATGTGTCTAGGGTAGATACATGTATAAACCAAATATCAAGACATTTCCTTGAAGTGTCATCAAAACTTCCCAAATAACTGGATTCCGTCTACGGACGGACGGCGAAAACTGAACGCAATAGCCCGCTGGGACTTAAGTCCCAAGTGGGCTAAAAATAGTTTAATCATGACAATTCATTTAGGCTATTCATAATACATCGTAATCACTCCGGAATCATAAGTAGGCCTACCAAAATGTATAGGCTATTAGCCATAAAATTATGGAACAATTTGTTCAGCGCGCATGCATACACCTCCGTGTGCTTCGCATGACAAGCAACATACACAACCGATTTCCAGGCATCGTCATAATAATATTATCATAAAACACGTTTTCAAAGCCAACATGGTAACTAATTTATTTATTTGAGTACAAAGGTTTGATTTGGCACTAATATCAGTTGTTGCATTGAGATAAACAGGAGTTAACCTCTATTTGTCAGGTTGGTGTCAGACGTTGTATGGAACTGTAACTAGGGGTCCAGGGACACCATGCCCACTTGGGAAGTGGTTTCAAATGCTCAACAATCTAACAATTTCAATATTCAACGCCCCCTGGTGACCATTTACAAAAACCAACGACCTTGAAACTCACCACAATCATAGAACATGTCAGCAGCTACGATTTTGTAATTGATTGTGATAACAAAATATGCCAATTTAATAAGGAAATACTAAGTCATTCTACTATTCAACGCCCCCTGGTGACCATATTCAAAACCCAATGACCTCGAAACTCACCACAATCATAGAACATGTCATGAACTACAACTTTGCAATTGATCATGGTAACAAAATATGCCTAGGTACCAATATAATAAGGAAATACTAAGTTATTCTACTATTCAACGCCCCCTGGTGACCATATAGAAAAACTAATGTCCTTAAAACTCGCAACAATCATAGGTGATGTCATGAGCTACAACTTTCCAATTGATTGTGGTTACAAAATATGCATAGGTACGAATATAATAAAGAAATGCTAAGATATTGTATTATTCAACGCCCCCTGGTGGCCATATACGAATTCCAATTACCTTGAAACTCACCACAATCATAGAACACGTTATTAGCTACAACTTTCTAATTGATTGTGGTAGCAAAATACGCTTAGGTATAAATTTAATGTGGAAAAACTTTTTCCCACTTACGAATGAGTACTGGTGACACAAAGATGGCCGCCAATCGCGTCATAATTGGCTGATGAAAAATACCTGTCTCAGGTATAAAACATCCCTTTCCATAGAATACCCATCACAAATTGCAATGAGAAATGGCAAACCAGTAGGAAGCTACAGGACTCAGAATTCGGGCCAAAATTAACATTTTTGGGCACTAAAAAGGTCATAGGACGGCCATCTTGAGTCCGACCGACCCAATTTTTGTTATGTTGATGGGCCCTGGGGAGATTCACATATATCCGAAAGACCAAGGTAATTGATCAAAGCGTCTTCAAAATTTCCCTCAAAAACTTCAAAAATGTGTAAAAAGTGCTGATTTTGGCGAACAACAATGGCTGCCAGCCGGCCATCTTGAATCTGACAGGGCCAGTTTTTGGGCTGAAGATGTGTCTAGGGTAGATACATGTAAAAACCAAATATCAAGACATTACCTTGAAGCGTCTTCAAAACTTCCCTAAACAACTGGATTCCGTCTACTGACGGACGGACGGACGGACGACGGACGAAAAGTGAACGCAATAGCCCGCTGGGACTAAAGTCCCAAGTGGGCTAACAACAAATGATAGGTATTCAGGCTACTTAGCCCCCTCTAATCAATCTTAGTGTCACAGTCTGAACAGGTAGGTAAACGAGGTAACTTACTAGGTTGGCTGTCTATTTCAATGTCGAAAAAGCACCTTGGACGATCCTTCACATGAGACATACTTGAATTCTTTACTTATGATCCGGCAATCTTATTCTTGGAATCCGTTCAATTAACCTATTGACGTTGACTTGTCAGTCAGGAACACTTTCCAAAAATGACTTATTCTGCCAATTTCGGCGTTTTCCGCCAATAACGGCAGAATCAGCCGTTTATGGATTACTCAGTTTTAAACTGCCTCTGCCAATTTAGGCGAAATCGGCGTTTTCTGCCATTTTTGGCTTGTTCTTAAAAAACGCCATTTCCGCCGTTTTCTGCTGATACAGTTTTAAAAACTACATCGCTAGAAACAGCGTTTTTAGCTTAGATAGTTATACAGGTGCTATTTATAGTGCTTAGATCAATTGGAGTCCCTATTATGACATCATCGCTTTTCTGCTGGCATAAATTTGTATATTTGCGCCGAAAAATTAATCTCATTGATCCATTCCAGGCTTCAAGAAAGAATTAAATACAAATGTACAGAATTTTCGATGGCAACTGTATTAAAATTCTGTTCTTTCTGTATACCTGTATTCTATGTAATAAATTTATATATACTTGTATCCCAAATTGTTTCGAAAATGTTTGTTGTATTTTGAAATGAGTCTAGGCCTACAGCTGTATATTGATTTTGAGTGTTGTAACGTCATGGGCAACCAATTCATTCAATCACTATCCATCACAAGTCCAATTAGCTGGGAGGCATCGAAGATCTTAATTACCTTCAATTAACCAACATCATATGCAGTCCAGTATAGATATCAATCTTTTGTCTAATGCCGTAAAAACTAAAATTCTACTAAGTAATAGTCGTATCGTAAGTAGTGTTTGCGGATTCATATCAGCCGCAATGAAACTTCGAAATTCTTAATTCTTAATCCAATGTCACATGTTTGTTGTAGGCCTACTTGTGAATGTCAATGTGTCTTGTAAGCCTTATTATAGGCTGGCTTGTTTATTGAGATGACACGTTAATAAAGATATATATATATATATATCCCTCAACCATTCTATGCTTTATAAGGCAAGATAAGACCTTGGGCAACACTTAGGCCTATAAACTAGATTTTTGATACACTAGTTTATACGTCCATGATTGATTTGTCTTATGAGAATGATAATAATGATAATAATTTTATTTTTATATTTAACATATAATATTTACACACGTTCACCTCAGCAAATTAATTATTTCAAAAATTCCTTTAAAAAAAGTACCGCGTAGACACTAGGGAAAACGTCTAAGTGGGTGGGGGAATCCTCATATATAACAAGTGGACTGCCAATAATGGCTTATTAGTTTATGGTTATAAAACTAACTACGCCAAAAACGGCGGAATACGCCAGAAATGGCGAATCTTTTTATGTGTACCCATGGCAACGTTTACTTGAAAACTTTATAATAGTTTTTAAAACTAGTTCCCACATTTATTTGTAACAAAAATCATGATTAATAAACTTTTTTCATGCTGTAGTAGTTTTGAGAGTTTTCCCGGAGTTTTTGGACTTCATATGACGTAATCATTTAGAAAAACATAAATTTGACCACTTTACCTAGCTCAAAAATTTCCATCCTAACGTCACATGAAAGCTTATCGTCTGCTCGAGATTATGACGTAAACGGCAACATGCGCTAATTGGACCAGAAGTGCGCAAAACACTTTAAAGCAAAACTCGAAACTTAGTGAGCTGAAACTGGCTGATTAAGCCATAAACGACTGTGAAAGTTTTAAAACTGAGTGATCCATAAACGGCTAATTCTGCCGTAATTGGCGGAAAACGCCGAAATTGGCAGAATAAGCTGTTTTTGGAAAGTGTTCCTACTAACTGCTTGTAGGTAGCGTTTGTCTATTATTTTATCAACTTAGGCTTTTTATAGGCTTTATTCAACCTGTGCCTATGCTTTTTCTTTTCTTGACTTTTTGTAAAAATAGGCCTAAAAGGGTCAAAGCAACAAAACTCAGGGAAGAAAATAAATCCAACAACTCCTGTTCTTCCACAAGGCATGGATTTGACTGAGTGAATTTAGTTTTAAATTTAAATTTTGTTTAAATTTTATTCACCGATTCAGTTTGAATTTAACTCTACCGACTTCTTTGAGCTGTGTTGTCTCAAATAACAGAAGCTTACGGACTTACGGCAATGATTTTCAAGGGTTGTCTCAAATAACAGAAGCTTACGGACTTACGGCAATGATTTTCAAGGGTATAATAACGACTAAAATAGGACTGGAAATAAATTTCACATAAAAAAACGTTTTTTGAAAGCAGAATGTGGGTTTTCAGCCGGTGTCGATACAGGCTAAACTGCAGCAATGCAGCGTGTCCCGTGAGAGAACCTCGGGCCTGTGACGAGACATCCTTGTCTCGTCACGGGTCCCGATTGAAAATGAAAACTTGGCCTTTCTTAAACGAAATGCCGAAAGTAACTGAACTCGATTGTTTACTACATACACGCAAAATAATGTTAGAACAGCTAGATTTTTTCGTAATTTGATTATTTCAGGTCAATGATATCATCAAAGCGAAACATTAAATGCAATGAAGATCGGAACCAGAGAAGACCGCACATCGATATTTCAATTTTATTTCATTCAATGATTGATAACATTTTCATTTCTATAATTATAATATTCACTTTCAATTAGTTCTGGATAGTCTGATTTTATATATAATCCAAAAGCTGCAGCTGATTGATGAATCTTTTTAATAGTATTTGTTTTTGGTGGTTCTTCTGAAAAATCATTTTCATTAGAATTTAATTTCTTTCTTTTACAATATATTTCTTTTCTATCTTGATTAGTTAGTTCTTTATTGAGTGATTCAAAATCTCCATATATTACAAATGGTACTTTATTTTGTAATCATATTTTTTAGATTCTAATATCTTATCCTTTTCACTTGGTAAAATCATTTTACAATAATCATAATTTTCACATAATTGATTATGATTTAATAATGTACTTTCATTACTGAATTTAGTTATACATTTTCTACATAGATATATTTTATGGTGATCATTTTCTGTTCTAAAAATAAATCGATTTGTTTTATCCACATATAATGATTTTCATAATATCATATATCTATAACACCATTTGAATCATAATCTTTTGATAAATACAAAGGTTCAAATGTATAATGTTTTATATTGTTACCTTTTGTATTTGGTAATTTGATTAAATCAAATACATTTTTTTTAGATTATTATCTCTTTCTATTTTTGGAATATCTTTCATTCTAACTGGATAATTATCTATCTTATAATTATTTTCAAATTTTTTATAATTTATAAATCTAAAACTATGTATAGTATCTTCTGTTGGATGTAAGCAACTAATAATTGTCCATAAAAAAACATTTATCATCAAAATTTTGTAAATTTTAACAGCATTAGTTTTAAATGGTAGTTTAATATAACTTGATTCATTTATATTATCATCTTTATAATATGATAAATTATTTTCATCAATTGGTTTTGATTTAGTTAACTTATTATATTTTGTGTTATAAACATGTAAAGTCATAAATATTATTTCAACAATATTAAACCAGATCCTTCAAAATATTATTCTTGGTTGGTTCTGTATGTACACGAGCATTTCGCGGCGTGGACCTACTAGTTGCGTCTTGGGTTTCTGGGAGGCTGTCTCCATTTTCCGCCTGGCCCCGCCTCCCTGACCAGGTTCCTCTGCGTTTTCCGGACACTGAGCTTTCATGTTACTCCACACCTATAACATGTTCTCTCTTCCACCGGAACCGTGGGAGGTCGGTTCTGTGGACCACTATTCCTCCACCTCGATGGTCTCCAGGTCCGTTGCTCTAGTTCCAGTCTCATTTTGTTCATTTCTCCTTCCATCTTCCGAAGTTTGTTAAGGATCATTTGCATCTCTTCCGATTTGGTTGTTTCGTTTACCTTGGTCTGGTTTACGAAAGTTTTTCTTTTATTCTGAGGTGATCTACTCTGCCTCATGGCAGTAATAGGGGTAATGGGCTTTCAAGCCAAAGGTCGAGAGGTCGAGAAATTTTTTAAATGTAAAAATAACAATAATTTCTAATTGAATTAGTCGCGCACACTCCTAATTCAACTAGAAATTATTATTATTTTCATATTTGTAAAATTTCCCAACCCCTCAACCTTTAACCTGAAAGCCCATTACCCCTATTACTCTTAAAATAATCATATACGTGAATAAAATATAAATGAATAACATATATAAGTAATTAGAAAAGTAGGCTTTCAAGCCAGAGTACGAGAGTACAAGCTCTTATAGAATAGATATATAGATATATTTTAAACATTATTTCAATATTTATATTTGTATGAGTTAGATTTTTAAACATTAAAAGTGTTAGTAAAGTGTGATTGAAATAATTCATATTTAAATCATTGAACTTTTAAAATCAATTAAAAAAAAAAATTAGTATTAAAATGGAAGCAAATAAGTACTACTGTTCAACATGTAGAATCAATATAGATAAATCCCAAAAAGCAAGACACAATAAAACTAAAACACATTTAGAGAATAAATTGAAATTAGAATATGAAGATGATTTATTAGAAACTAAATTAGATGAATTAAAGAATGAAAAAGAAACATACAAATGTGATACATGTAATCAATCATTCAGTGATAAAAGATATTATAATGAACATTTAAAATCTAAAAGTCATATTAGAAATATGAATAATGATATTTAAGGTGAAGATTATTTTGATAATGACAATGATAAGAAACATAAGACAATTAAAAGAATAAGAAATAAATTAAACAATAAAAGACCATACATGGAAGATGTAAGAAATTATATTAATTCATTAGATAATAAAAAAGATATAGAGATAACCGAAGCATTTAAAAGTGATATTGGTCCAGCTGCTATCGAGTTTAAATTTCATAAAGGAAAAACATTAGAAGAAAATAAAAAACATTTAGAAAATATGAAAAATATTATAAGAATAATTACTGATGTTGAATATCCTAAAATAAGTATTTCATCAAAAGTTAAATTTATAAAATCTGAAGATAAACCAATATATAATATAAATTCTCATTCGCAACATATTATTTCAAAACAACATATAGATGATAAATTAAATAAATGTTATAATGAAGTAAAAACTAAAATAGAAGAGAAATATTTTGAAGGATCTGGTTTAATATTTGATGAAATAATATTTATGACTTAACATGTTTATAACACAAAATATAATAAGTTAACTAAATCAAAACCAATTGATTAAAATAATGTATCATATTATAAAGAACCAGATATTGAAGCATCGAGTTATATTAAACTACCATTTAAAACTAATGCTGTAATAAATGTACAAAATTTTGATGATAAATGTTTTCTATGGGCTATGATAAGTTGCTTACACCCAGTTGAAGATTATAAACAACATAGTTTTAGATTAACACATTATAAACCATTTGAAAATAATTATAAGATATATAATTATCCTGTTAGAATTAAAAAATATCCCAAAAATAGAAAGAGATAATAATTTAAGAATAAATGTATTTGATTTAATCAAATTGCCAAATACAAAAGGTAACAATATAAAACATTATACATTAGGACCTTTATACCTATCAAAAGATTATGATTCAAATGATGTTATAGATATACTATATTATGAAAATCATTATATGTGGATTAAACAAATCGATTTATTTTTTAAATCAGAAAATGATCACCATCAAATATATCTATGTAGAAAATGTTTACATAGATTCAGTAATGAAAGTACATTATTAAATCATAAACAATTATGTGATAATCATGATTATTGTAAATTAGTTTTACCAAATGAAAAGGATAAAATATAAGAATTCAAAAAATGTGATTACAAAAATAAAGTACCATTTGTTATATATGGATATTTTGAATCATTAAATAAAGAATTAACTGATCAAGATAGAAAAGAAATATATTATAAAAGAAAGAAATTAAATTCTAATGAAAATGATTTTTCAGATGAACCACCAAAAACAAATACTATTAAAAAGATTCATCAATCAGCTGCTGCTTTCGGATTATATATTAAATCTGATTATCCAGAACTAATTGTAAGTGAATATTATCATTATAGAAATGAAAATGTTATCAATCATTTTTGTGACTTATTAATTGAATATGAAATAAGATTTAGTAAATTATTGAATACAAATAAAGAAATCATAATGACAGAAGAAGATAAAGAAGCATTAGAGTTTGCAGATAAATGTTATTATTGTGAAAAGATATTTTATTATAAAGATAAAAAAGTAAGAGACCATGATCATTTGAATGGGAAGTTTAGAGGCGCAGGGCATGAGACCCATTACCCATTTAAATATGTTACAAAGTTTGTTTCAAATAAAAAAGTAAATGGTAAAGAATTATATGAAGATTATTAGCAACACCTAATAAAGATGAATTAGATTTAACCGATGCTAATAAAATATTAGGATCAAACATTGTAAATGAAATATTAGGAGCAAACACTAAGAAAGATGATAATGAAAATATAGTTACAGATAAGCATATTGATATTAAAGATTATGTGGACACACTTTTGGTGAAAGATAAAGAAGAAACTATTGATGATGCGGTAGAAAGGATGAATAAGTTCAATAAAACAACTATTGATGATGATACGGTAGAGAGTTTGAATAAATTGTTAGGGTCTGATAGTGAAAGTGATTAAGATATTAATTATATTTAACTCAAATAATAATATTGGTTGAAAATTGTATAAAATAATAGTAAAT
This sequence comes from Tubulanus polymorphus, assembly GCF_964204645.1. Lineage (NCBI taxonomy): Eukaryota > Metazoa > Nemertea > Palaeonemertea > Tubulaniformes > Tubulanidae > Tubulanus > Tubulanus polymorphus. The sequence goes on along the minus strand of NC_134030.1, from coordinate 14,726,596 downwards.
AAAAAATGGGGTTTTAAGTATTAAGGTATCTAATAGGGTATCTAATACATAGGTAGGTATTAGGGTATACAATAGGGTATCAGGTATTAGGGTATCTAATACATAGGTATATAAATAGTTATTTTATAAATTTATATTCATATGGAAATTGTAGTCTCAGTAATAATTTTGAACCTTTATTATTCTTTAATTTATTCATATATTCATCATGTAACTCAGTAGGTATAATTTGATTTTCTTCCAATGATTGTTGCATAGATTTTCTATCTTTGTTATAAAATAAAACTAGAAATCTTATATTTTCCCTAAAGTCTTTAACAATTGAATTATATTTTTGATTTAAAACCCATGTTGTTATCCCAAAATGTCTCCCAGAGAAAGCTAGGTAACATAACTCAGTTTCTCTGACTTTTGAATTGTGTAAATTAGCGCAATCATCTATAATGAATAATGTATTTGATCCTTTATAAGTATCAATTGCTATTTTTATACAATTATCTAAATTTTCTTTTACTGCTTTAGGATCTATTGTAATAAACTTTTTTATCTTAGCTATATCTCTATTATATGTTTTATTCATTTCATAAGTGGGGCAGAATAATATTATATTATCAAAATAATTCTTATATACAGTTTCTAACAAATCTACTATGAATTGTGTTTTACCACAGTTTGTTACCCCAGTAACTAACATATTATGCGGTTCAAATATAAATAAATCTTTATTCATTTATACTTTTAATTTTACTAGATAAAATCCATTCATTAAATTTATCATCATATCCTTTATATTTCACCAAAGAATACTTTTTTCCCTCCATAAATACTATTTGGAACGTAAAAAGTATTTTGTGTTAATCGAGGAATTCTAACATATAAAGTTTCATCGGGATTAATATTTGAAGGGTTATGAGTAATTATTAGATGGCGTGATCTTTCTGCTTTAATAGCATTAGATATTCTAGAAATCTTAGAAGGACTTATATAACTCCCACTCATTTATTTAACAAAAAAATTAATTATTTATTTTTGATTATGTTTACTTACCCAAAAATAATAGCACTTACAACTGTAATTAAAAATAAAATAATATGTTCAGCAGCAAAGTTGATAATGTTTCCTGCAGATTTCAATATAAAACCAACAATTGATGCAATAATTCCTGGTAATGCTGCAGCAGATTTTTTAGATAGTTCCCATAAATATTTTGCTAATTTCTTTAAACCATCTTTAACTTTATCTTGTATAGAATTATTATCATTCGGGGGTTTATTTGGTTTATTGGGAGTAGGAGTAGATTTTAAAGCATTTGATACAGCTAAACCAATTGTTGTAAATAACATAGTTACGGCTGTTAGATTTGAAAGAATTGTTATCCCTTCAAACTTAAATAATAATTTTATTCTATCTTTTAGTGATATGTCAGAATTTGGTTTTAGTATTTACTCTTTAACAACAACTTTTAATCTATTAATACAATAATCATATGATTTTAATAATAATTTCATTTTTTCTTTCTGAAATTCTATGTTATATTCTAAATCATCAATTTCTTTTTCTAAATATGAATTTCTTTTTTTAAATTCAATTTCTTCAATAACTTTAAATTCTCTATCTAATTTTAATTGTTCTAATTCTTTTCTGGTGTCAAATAATTTATTTTCTAAAGGTTTAATTTTATTATATCTAATATTTTTTTCGCGCGCAATTTTATCAGCTTCATTTCGTATACTTATTATTTCTCTAATTGCTTTTTTAGAAAACATACTAAAAGCTTCTATTTCTTGATCTGTTGCATCAAGTAGTCCATTCGGTAAAAGTTTTTCAGTTTGAACTCCGTTTGATTTAATTTTACTAGTTTTGGAAGTTTTATTCTGTTCAGAAGTTGATTCTGGTTCTAAATTATTATCGATTGTTTCAAATAATTTATTAATTCTTTGTTTAAATACTCTTTTATTTTGATTTATTTCTTCTTTTGTTACATCTTCTAGTTCATTACTATTACTTATTCTTTTAATTCTAAATGTTTCTAATTTTCTCAAAGTTGATTCTGCTAATATTATATTTTGATTTTTATAAGTGATATTGATATAATAATCATCTTTCAAATGATAATGATATTCACCATCTAAATATTTCAAATCTTGTACTAAAAGTCTGGCGCCTCTGGCATTTATATTATATCCAGAATCTTCAAATACAGGTTGGAAATTATATATAAATTCATTATTTTCTATATTTTCTTTTTCTAAATCTGGATTTAAATTTTCAGGAGCTATTCTCGATCTAGTTCTTCTATCATGTTCCTCTGTTGATGGGGCTTTAGAACCACTATCTGCTAAATTAGAATTAGAATTATATGCTGATTCATCATCATTATCAATATTAGTATCAGCAGACACATAATCATCATCGGTAGTATTGGCATCATCATTATTTCCCTTGTTTTCCATTTCATAATCTTCTCCACCTCCTTCTGCCATTTACATAATAAAAAAATTAGAATTTAAAATATAATATTCCTCCTATTACAATTCCTATACAAGTTATAGCTAATTAAGTATTTTCATGGGATTTATTATCATCATTTAGTTTAAGTATATCATGTTGAATATTATCAGTTTTAATATTTTCTGATGTATTATAATCCGGTTTAGAATCATTATTTAATTTGATATTCTTAGTTTTAGTTTCTGTTGATTGAATATGTTTTTTATTTTTTTCACCTTCCATTAATTTTGGAGCAGTAATAATCTTTTTATTAATATCATTTAATCCAAATGAATTATTTATTGTTGCAGTTTTAATTAGATTATTATAACCAATTATATTTCCCATCTTTAATACTAAATCATTAGAAATAATTAATAGATTAGGGCCTATACAATAATTTAATCTAATATGTGATTTATCTAAATAATTTTGATATATTACGATGTTTTCTGGAATCGATCTATTTTTATCATTATGAATTGAATCTTCAAATAATACTTTGAATTGTTTCTGCGCATCGAATGAAGTTTTATCATTTCCAACTATTGGTGATCTTGTTTTAACTTGCGCACCTAAAATACATATCAAATAAGTTCTAATAGATTGATTTATTCTTTGTATACCTGATTTTGTAAAACCTTCACTATTTTCAAAAAAGAAATTAACCCAACCATTATTGTTTTGTTGTTGTATATTATTATAATATTTTGGTAATTCATTCCAATTTAGTGTTGTTATATCTGAATTTGTCATTATTTTTCCAAATTCTTTAGTATATAATATTCCTAATCCACCCATTGTTCCAATTTTTGCTCTAAAATCTTTATTTGAATTAATATTTAATTCATTACATATTTCATAAAACTTAGACAAATTAATATTATTATTCAATTCTTTAAAATATTTTGAACCTGGTAAATGACATTCTAATTCATCTAATATTAATTTTATTTGAGAATAAGTATGAAATCTAAAGAGTGATAACATCAATGGTAAACTTGGTTTGTTTAAATGATCATTCCAACTTATTCCACATCCTGTTGTTGCGCAATAAACAGCAAAATTTAATTGGTTCTGCCTATACTTCATATTAGATTTTAATAACCATTGTTTTGCCTCATTTGAATTGTATACACATGAAATATATTTTTCATCTTTACATGAAAATTATTACTTTCAGTAACATAAATATATAAATCAATTTATGAAATTAAAACTTCATTTCTATATGTAATATCTATTACTGGAATATTATTAAAATCTATTGCTGGAATATTATATTTAATTGATTTATTATATTGGAAAGCTTTTTGGAAAACTATCTACCATTTATATAATAAAAAAATTAATAATTTATTAATTCTTTTAATAATTTATCTTGTTCTTCAACTGTTAAATGACCATTTAAACTTATTATATTATCTAGTGTATTCTTCAATTTATTAATTTCTTTTATATTAGTTTTAATCTTTTCTTTATTACTTTTTATATTTTGAACTTATACCAGTTAAAACACTTGATGATAATCCTAACACACCAATTGATATAGCTAAAGGTGTTAATGGGCTGAATATTGCTGAAAATGTTATTACAGAACTAATTGTAACCGAACCACTAATAATAAGATAATATATAATTTTACTTTTTAAATATTTTTTCTTTTTAATTTTAAGTCACTTTCAAATTCTAATATTTGTTTTTCTAAATATGTTTTTAATTTAGTTTTATTTATATCATGAGGAATAATATCAATATTATCAACTTTATCTTCCATTTATTTAGAAAAAAATAATAAATAATTAATAAGTAAATTTGTATGCTACAAATATAACAATAACTGTTCCACCTAGAATCCATATTATTTCATATTTCTGTTGTTCTTTACTTGGAGTATAATAATCTGATAATTTAGGTTTATATGTTTAAATAAATAAGTGCCACCAGTAAATGCTAAAGCGTTAACAATTGCCGATCCTATAATAGTTATAACTGCAGAAGCCATTTATTTAGTAAAATAATTATGTATTTATATAGGAGGAATATATTTTTGTTTTTCCAAATAATCAATAGTTAAATTAGATAAAGTAACTGCTAATGTTAATTTTAAGATATCATTTATATCAAATCTATCAACATTAACACTTCCCATTTTAAATACTTTTTTTAATACCATTGAATAACCAACAGTTCCAACTGATAGTAATGCTCCATTATATAATCCAGTTATTATCCACTTATTATCACTCATTTATTTATCAAAAAAATTACTATCATCGAAATATTTAGTTATCTTATTTATGATTATTTCAACATTTATTTCATTACTACTTTTATGATTATCATATATTTTGGTTAATTTGTTTTTAATATCATCAATAATTCCATCTTCATTTAATCCATAATATTCTAAAGGCGTTTTAATTAAATCAATTACTTTTTCTATATTATAATTTTCTTTATTAATCATTGATGCATTGTTAAATGATTTACTTTTTATATCAGTAATTACATCATTTAGTTTAATTCTTATTTCTTTACCATGTTTAAAATCAAACCCAAAACATATACTCGGTCCAACAGTTATATTCATTTATATAGTGAAAAAAATTACTCTCTACATCTTATAACTAATTCATAAATTACAGGAAAGTTATTCAAATCAATTAAGTATCCATTATGATTTCTTATTTCTAATTTAAAATTATTAAATTTAGGAATGCATGGTTTAAAATCACACTCGGCTAAATTATAATTTATTTTCGTTCCAAATTCTTTAACATTCTTCAATGGTAAAATGTTTAGTAAACCAGAATTACAAGTTATATCTTTAGTTGCTTCGAATGTTTTTGTAGGATCAATTAAATTGCAATGAATATAAAAGTGTGTAAAAGGTATTAAGTTTGGTGTAGCATCAGCATTCCGTATCCCTACATCTGGAGTTATTCCTAAAATTCTAGCTAATGGTTTCTTAACTAGAAATTGATGTTGATCTTCATTACCCAATTTTATTCTTATTTTATCGGAGCTATCACTTTTAATCAGTCTTAATCCAAATCCAGCAGATGCACCCATTTTCAACCGAGCTCTTCTATTAATTTCCTGCGCTAATGTATCTAAATTATATAATCCTGGTTTAAGATAAAGATGAAACCATTTACTTTTATTTCTATCATGAATTAAAAAGACTATGTTCAATAGTTTTATCCGATACATTGTAAAAACAATTACATAAACTTATATTAACTAATTTTAAATCAACACAATTCTTAAATTCTCTATCTAATTGTACTAGTAAATTATGAGATTTATAATTTGTAAGTCTTCTATAATCTGCAAATATTCTGTATTCTTTTAATTTTACCATTTATTTTACATATTTTATTCGAAATCTATTTCGTGGTGCCCCTTTTCATTCTTACCTTTGTATACGAAATAGAAATCTCCAGAACATAATTCTTCTACATCTTCACTTGATAATCTATGAAATCTATCTGGTAAATATGTTCTGAATTTATATGTATTTCCTTTTAATCCTTCATATTCTAAGTGTATAACTAATTTATCTCCATATTTGTTAGTAACTGTAACAATATCTGTAATTAGATATTTCTTATGGATTGTTAATTCTTTTAACTTCTTAAATTTATAAGCTACTGATTTGACATTTGAAGTATCTTTTATTCTATCTAGAAATAATTTGTTGTTCTCACTGTTTGCTTGTTTACTCTCCATTTATAATACATATTTTTATTAAAATTTGATTAACACGTTATAATCCTATTCATCATTTCCTTCTCTTTTGTTTCTTCTCTTTTAAATTTTAAGTATTCATCTAAATTACAACCATAAGCAACTGTATGAATTCCATCATCTAAAATATATCTTTTATCATCAAATGGGTTTAGACTTATCTTTTCAATTTCTTCAATAAACATTTCATGATTTTCAGATCTTAAACATCTCATCTTATGTTTTCTAACTTCTTCATTGAATATACAATTGATGTAATCTTTGAAATGAATATTCTTTTCTACTACACTTTTGGTTATTCCTTTTAACTTTTTAGCTTCATGTTCTTTAGTTTTATATGAATACATTTTAGATCTAATACCGATGAATTCAATCATTTCTTCACCACCTAATTCATCTTTGAATTTACCAGGAATTTTATTATCATTGCTAAACAATTCATGATCTTTAGGATAGTTACTAAAATCAAAATGATGTTTTAATGTTTTTAAATCATCTGTTATGTTATTAGTTTTTACCTAAAGACTTAGGATATGATTGTAAATGCCTTATCCTTTTACGATTACTAACTAACTCAATATCATTTCTATTTCTAATATTTTCACAAGTCTTACCATAGAATACATTATTCATTAACTTGAAGAAATCTTTCTCGAAATCAGTTTTAGCTTCAGTTCTCTGTTTGGTGTTAAAATCTATATATTTTGCTAACCACTTAGATTGACTAAATGAAATATATCTATGTACTTTTTTAGAATCATTCCTTGTTTTAGATAAAACTTCAACATTCTATAATGTACTACATAATTATATTTATCTTCTTGAGTTAGCATTACTTTTTCTGTATGAATATGATTTTCGGGTTTAATTCTTTCTTGATAATTTGATAGTTCTTCATGAGTTACAGTTTTATGTTCGGGACAGTATGCTAGATTTCTAGATTCAAATTTTATATGTTCAGGATATTCTAAATCTACAACAAAGAGGTAACCAGTATCTGAATCATCTGCAACATCTAGAATTCTTTTCTTCCAATCAAATTTATCATTATTTTCATGTTGTAAAACTTCACTTATTTCAAATACTCCATAAGGTTGAGGTTCCATCATTGCCCAACCATATAGATTATTTGCATCTATATATAATAACTTATATCCAGGGTTATCATTTACATTGAAATATCTGTCGCCTAATACACCTGAAACTCCTCCTCTTAAAGATTTTTCAAATAATAGTAATTGATCTATATTTGTTAACAAATCCATTTTTATATCTGTAAATTTTAATCCACAATCCCATGTTAAACCTGGTGATGAATAACAATGACAAGGATCAATGTTAAAATATTTTAGGTTTACATCTCTAAACCTTTCAAATATATCCGATAATAATAAAACATCAGATTTTAGATACAAATCTACTAATTTTTACCATGTTTTTTTATTCTAAAATGATTCCATATATTAATCGTTCTTTCAAAAACTCCATCTTTAACATGTCCATTTTTTAATTCATCATAAAATTGTTCCTTTTTAAGTTCAGTTATTTTGAAATCATTATGATTTTTATAGAAAGAATATGGAATCGCTCCTTTATATCTCATTAATTGGAAATCATCATTATTTGGATAGTGTTGCTTTAATATTTTTAATTCATCATCAACTAATGATTTTGATAAGTTATCTAATGAACTATTTAAAAATCTATATGAATCTATAAATCTTAGGCAACCAAATTGGAATGATATATAATTCTCAGATGTTCTAGCTAACATTTTAAATTTATAAGTTGGTATTTTATCTTTTGATCTATTTGAATTTAATCTTTCTATTTCATTATTAATTTCTTCTATTTTATGACATAACTGTTTGATGAATAAATGTGCATCATATCCTGATAGATTATGAAATATAACTGGTACAAAGTTAATTTTCTTAGCTTGTAAGTTACAATTCTCATGCGCAGCGCCTCTAAACTTTCCGTTCAAATGATCATGGTCTCTAACTTTTTTATCTTTATAATTAAATATCTTTTCACAATAATAACATTTACCTGAAAACGCAAATTCTTCTTTATCTTCTTCTGTCATTATAATTTCTTTATTTGTATTCAATAATTTACTAAATCTTATTTCATATTGAATTAATAAGTCACAAAAATGTTTGATAACATTTTCATTTCTATAATCATAATATTCACTTTCAATTAGTTCTGGATAATCAGATTTTATATATAATCCAAAAGCTGCAGCTGATTGATGAATCTTTTTAATAGTATTTGTTTTTGGTGGTTCATCTGAAAAATCATTTTCATTAGAATTTAATTTCTTTCTTTTATAATATATTTCTTTTCTATCTTGATCAGTTAATTCTTTATTTAATGATTCAAAATCTCCATATATTACAAATGGTACTTTATTTTTGTAATCATATTTTTTGAATTCTAATATTTTATCCTTTTCATTTGGTAAAATTAATTTACAATAATCATGATTTTCACATAATTGTTTATGATTTGATAATGCATTTTCAGTTCTCAATTTATGTAAACATTTTCTACATAGATATATTTTATTATCAAAATCATTTTCTGATTTAAAAAATAAATCAATTCTTTTAATCCACACATAATGATTCTCATAATATAATATATCTATAACATCGTTTGAATCATAATCTTTTGATAGATATAAAGGTTCTAATGTATAATGTTTTATATTGTTACCTTTTGTATTTGGTAATTTGAGTAAATCAAACACATTTATCTTTATATTATTATCTCTTTCTATTTTTTGGATGTTTTTAATTCTAACAGGATACTTATCTATCTTATAATTATTTTCAAATGGTTTATAATGAGTTAATCTAAAACTATGTGTAATATCTTCTGTTGGATGTAAGCAACTTATAATTGTCCATAGAAAACATTTATCATCAAAATTTTGTACATTTATTACAGCATTAGTTTTAAGTGGTAGTTTAATATAACTCGATGCTTCAATATCTGGTTCTTTATAATATGATAAATTATTATCATCAATTGGTTTTGATTTAGTTAACTTATTATATTTTGTGTTATACACATGTAAAGTCATAAATATTATTTCATCAAATATTAAACCAGATCCTTCAAAATGTTTCTCTTCTATTTTAGTTTTTATTTCATTATAACATTTATCTAATTTATCATCTATATGTTGTTTAGATATAATATGTTGCGAATGAGAATTTATATTATATATTGGTTTATCTTCAGATTTTATAAACTTTACTTTAACTGATATACTTATTTTAGGGTATTTAACATCTGTAATTATTTTTATAATATTTTTCATATTTTCTAAATGTTTTTTATTTTCTTCTAATGTTTTTCCTTTATGAAATTTAAACTCAATAGCTGCTGGGCCAATATCACTTTTAAATGCTTCGGTTATCTCTATATCTTTTCTATTATCTAATGAATTAATATAATTTCTTACATCTTCCATGTATGGTCTTTTATTGTTTAATTCATTTCTTATTCTTTTAATTGTCTATGTTTCTTATCGTTATCATTATCAAAATAATCCTCACCTAAAATATCATTGTTCATGTTTCTAATATGACTTTTAGATTTTAAATGTTCATTATAATATCTTTTATCACTGAATGATTGATTACATGTATCACATTCATATGTTTCTTTTTCATTCTTTAATTCATCTAATTTAGTTTCTAATATATCATCTTTATATTCTAGTTTCAATTTATTCTCTAAATGTGTTTTAGTTTTATTGTGTCTTGATTTTTGGGATTTATCTATATTGATATTACATGTTGGACAGTAGTACTTATTTGCTTCCATTTTAATACTAAATTTTTTTTTCAAATTGATTTTAGAAGTTCAATGATTTATATCATGTATTATTTCAATCACACTTTTAATGTTTAAAAATCTAACTCATACAAATATAAATATTGAAATAATGTTTAAAATATATCTATATATCTATTCTATAAGAGCTCACACTTTACTAACACTTTTATATTGAATAATCTGTCAATTAAAATGTTATTCATATATATAAATATTTTAAGAGTAATAGGGGTTAAGTTGTTCTATACTAAAGGTTAAATGGTTGAGTGAGCAAAAATAATGACATTGATTTCTACTGGTGTCATTACATTTTCGAATATCAAGTCAGTAATAGGGGTTTAGTTGTTCTATACCAAAGGTCGAACGGTCGAGCTCGTAAAAATGAAAAACATGAAAATAATAACAATTTCTACTTGAATTAGGAGTTATACTCATAAAAAATGAAAAATAAATTCGAGCGTGTGAGAATTATTTTTCATTTTTATGAGTTTCGCGACATTTGTAATTATAATCTGTTTGATATCTTTTTTTTGATAATTGTTATTATACGCTTTATTATGTTCTGGATTATTTGCCCGAAATTGTTTCATATGTTCTATATATTGAATATCTTTTCACAATAATAACATTTATCAGCAAACTCAAATTCTTCTTTATCTTCTTCTGTCATAATTATTTCTTTATTTTCATTTAACTTTTTATTAAATTTTATTTCATACTCAATTAATAAGTCACAAAAATGATTGATAACATTTTCATTTCTATAATGATAATATTCACTTTTGATTAGTTCTGGATAATCAGATTTTATATATAATCCAAAAGCTGCAGCTGATTGATGAATCTTTTTAATTGTATTTGTTATTAGAGGATCTGAATAATCAATTACATCATTTTCATTAGAATTTAATTTCTTTCTTTTATAATATATTTCTTTTCTATCTTGATCAGTTAATTCTTTATTGAGTGATTCAAAATCTCCATATATTACAAATGGTACTTTATTCTTGAAATCATATTTTTGAATTCTAATACTTTTTCCTTTTCATTTGGTAAAGCTATTTTACAATAATCATGATTTTCACATAATTGTTTATGATTTAATAATGCCTTTTCATTACTGAGTTTAGTTATACATTTTCTACATAGATATATTTTATTGTGATTATTATCTGTTGTGAAGATCAACCGATACGTAAGATTCATGTTCCGTGGCAAAAAATCATTAGGACATTTATTTTCAGACGTCACAAACACGGATGCACGATTAACTACAAACAAATAGAAAATTACCATAAATAAATTTGTATAATTATTGACATAAGAGAATATCTTTATATTAGCAATTTACCGTAATATTTGGCTGTCTAAACCTTCAATTTAAATCTTCACCCTTTACTCAAATACAGCAACACAACCTTACAGGTCTAAATCCATATAACAAGTGACCAAAAATCTCAATATCTGATATATCTATTGAACTATACAAATTCTCAGGCTATAGAATTACCATGACCAGAAACCATGAAATAACAACCATAGAAATATATCAAATACAGTATACAGAATACAATAAAGCAGAATTTCAGGAATTATTCCTTACATACCCGCCCCCTAATTGAGAAACTCAATTAACATAATAACGATAATGTCCAAAAACAAAAACCTATTCTTGACTGTTAAGCACGATGAATCTAAAGTAACAAAGAGAATCTAAAGTTTAATTTCATTTTCGACGAGAACGCACAGCTTATCAATAGGACGCTGAAAAATAGTACCCTTTGCCGTTCTTACTGAAGCCGAACGAACAAAACCTTTTCGATCACGATGGACTTCTGAAATACGCGATAGAGTCCACGAGTTACGGATGGATCCATCGACGATGAAGACAATATCTCCAACACATACGTTTCGTTTCGCAGTATTCCATTTACTGCGAATCTGCAGGAGATGCAAATACTCAGATGTCCACCGCTTCCAGAAAACATTCGCAATATGCTGAACTTGCCTCCAACGACGTCGAGTATATAAATCGGATTTGTCAAATAGTCCGGGGGGAAAAGTAGATCCTTTGTGTAACAGTAATAGGTGATTCGGGGTTAAAGGTTGTAGATCATTTGGATCATTTGATAACGTAGATATAGGTCGACTATTCAAAATCGACTCGACCTCACAGAACAATGTGGATAAATTATCATCATTTAGATTTGAACCTTGTTCTTTCATCAATGAAAACAAGATTTTACGGACGGAACGAATGAGGCGTTCCCATACACCTCCAAAGTGACTCGCACCTGGAGGATTAAAAATCCACTTGACATTGTTCTGCAATAAGAAATCATGGATTTGGTCCTTATTCCAACAATCAATATTCCTCTGTAGCTCTCGATTGGTTCCAACAAAATTGGTTCCATTATCAGATCGAATTAGACGTACATTTCCACGTCGTGCGATAAATCTGCGATAAGCGTTAATACAACCAGATGTGGCCAGAGTAGGCGAGACCTCCAAATGAACAGCCCTAGTTACCAGGCAGGTGAAGATAACACCATAACGCTTCTCAATACAACGACCCCGTTTTACCTCAAACGGGCCAAAGTAATCTGTTCCCGTATTAGTAAATGGCGGATTGTCAGGCAACAATCGCTCTTGAGGAAGATCTGCCATCTTCTGATTACAAACTTGACCACGGTACTTTTTACATAAAACACATTTCCTCGTTATATCCTTAACCAGTTGATTAGCCCTTAAAATCCAGTAACGCTCGCGCAATCGGGCTAACATTGAGTTTTTACCAAGATGCCCGACCGATGCATGAACACTCAACAATATCAATTTCGACACATGAGAACATCTAGGCAATACAACCGGATGTCGTTGTTCATATTCAAGAAAATATGCTTTTCTCAGCCGACCACCAACACGGATTATATCGTCTTCTAAAACAGGATCTAGTTGATACAATTGACTACCTCTGGGAATCAACTTTCTATCATTTGAACGGAGAATCACTAATTCTTTCCTGAAATAATCTTCCTGTACGCATTTAATAATTGCCAGCTCGGCTTTTTGAAGATCATCAGTACTCAGCTTATTGGTATTCAATCGTTCAGCATTAGCGTTTTCACCAGAAAGACGTTTACTTACTCTCAACAGCAAACAATCTTTCAACCTTAAAAACCATGCAACGGCACGTTTGAGTCTATGCCAGCTTGAGTAGTAGTTAAATAGATGTTTTATAGGATCATCATCAGAAACCGAAAGTACAGCATTAGAAGTCTTCTTCAACTCAACATCATCATCACTCAGGGACCGTAAAACACCGTGTTGACATGGCCACTCAGATATTGGCTTCCAAAGGAACTCCGGGCCGTGTAACCATACTACTGAGTTTTGTTCTATACAATCCAGTGACAAACCCCTAGACGCATAATCTGCTGGGTTCAGATGACCATCTACAAACTTCCACTGCTGAATACTTGAACCATCTCTAATTAAATTCACTCTATTCGCTACGAAAGTGTGATAACGAGCAGTCTCATTAGCAATATATTTCAGTACTGCAGTGCTGTCGCTCCAAAAATATACATTTGAAACACTGTACTCCAATTCTTCCAACATCATCTTATTCATCTTAATCAGTAATGCAGCTGCAGCTAATTCCATCCTAGGAACTGTCATTTTCTTCAAAGGAGCTACTCTGCTTTTAGCAAATATAAAACAACAATGTACTTGACCATTTTCATCTTCAAGGCGCAAATATGATACAGTGCCGTACCCAACATTACTTGCGTCCGCAAAATGATGCAGCTGACAAGATTTCGAAGAACCATGAGGTTTGAAGCATCGTGATATAGCCAACTCTTCAAGGCCAGGTAAACCTTCCTGCCATTTCTCCCAAACTTTCAGATATTTTTCAGGAATTTCTTCACCCCATGAAAGCTTCTCTCTACATAAGTCCTGTAGCAGAATTTTCACCGGCAGTACATATGGGGCAGCAATACCCAAAGGATCATAGACTGTGCTGACCGTTGACAAAATCCCTCTGCGTGTATTTGGTTGATGCTTAGAAGTTATCCTGAAGCCATAAGTGTCGTTCTCTATATTCCAGTGGACGCCCAATGCTCTTTCTGTTGGCGAACCAAAATCCAGACTCTTCAACTCCTTGCAAGATTTAGCAAGCTCTTCTTCTGGCAAACTTTCAATTACAAAACGATCATTACTTACAAACTTGGTGAGTCGAAAGCCCCCTTCTTTACACAGAGATATCAGTCTCATCACAAATTCTGGATTTTGACCATCTTGTACACGAGACTTCAAACAGTCATCAAGATAGAAGTTTTTCAAGACTGTATTGGTAACTTCTACTTCATACTTGCTAACGTTGTCAGTGGCTGTCCGGCGTAAAGCCCAGTTAGAACAACTCGGGGATGAGATTGCCCCAAATAAGTGAACTAACATACGGAATGGTATGGCTTTCTTGTTCAAATCACCATCCGGCCACCATAAGAATCTCAAGCAGTCTTTATCATCCGGTGCAACCCTTACTCTATAAAACATAGATTCTATATCTGCCATTATTGCGGTTCTTTCTTGTCTGAAACGTATCAACACACCAACCAAAGTGTTAGTCAAATCTGGCCCTTGTAACAATTGAGAATTCAAAGACACTCCACCATAAAGTGCAGGACAATCGAAAACGACACGGACTTTTTCAGGTTTTTTGGGGTGATATACCCCGTGATGAGGTATATACCATATACGACCATTTTCCAAACGTAAATCTTCATTAGGAACCTGTTCCGCGTAGCCTTTAGCCAATATATTGTCCATAAAGACATTATAGTCATGTCGAAACTTGTCATTTTTCAACAGCTTATTTTTCAGATTTGACAGTCGTTTCTCAGCATGCCGAATATTATTGGGAAACCTCAAATTCTTGTCACGCCATGGCATTGGTAATTGGTACTGTCCATTCTCTATTTTTACATTGGACTCCATCATCGTCATAAATTTATGATCTTCAACTGACCATTGTTTTTTATCTTCAGCAATTCGCTCAGGAAAGTCAAAATCTATAGCTTCCTGAACCAATTGATCAAGAGAACTCACAGCACAGCTGATTTTGTCAACAGTGTCGGTAACTATATCATCGTCTTCATCACCAGATCTAATAACATTCCAGGCGACCCATCCTAGTCTGGTTCTGGAAGCATGTGGTGATCCAGCAGGGCCTGTCCGTAACTCGAACGGTGTGTATGCATCCGCAATATTATTGCCAATCAACAGACCAATTTCTGCATCTATCTTAGGCAATTTAACATCACTCATGTGCGACCATTTACGGATGTCATCTTCTGTTGGCACATGCAGTGGTGAAACTGGCATCTGCTCTGTAGTATAAACAGCAGGCATGAAAACTACGTCTTCAGTTTCCAAACCTCTGACTTCTTAACAATGAACAATCTGAGTATCAAGCATTGTAGACCTCGCCATAGTGTCGAGATTCAATCTCACTTTCTTGCCAATACCGCCGATCTGCTTCAACAACGACGAAGTACAAAAAGAAATACTACTTCCAGGATCTAGGAAGGCGAAAGTTATCACTTCTGGAATTCTTCCCTTCACTTTCACTCTAACTGGAAGTATAGCCATAGTACAGAATCCATCTGTCTTCTTTTCACCATCATTTATGGCGCCACAGGGAATTCCATCTTTTACATCTGATATCGTGTTCTGATTCTGATCTCTTCGTGTCATAATTGCTGGGTTTTCAGGAAGTGACCTAGAATCATCATGCAGTACACTTGGATGCAACCGTTTACATATATCACAGTTCATCTTCAATCTACAATTTCTCTTCTGATGTCCAGATCGGAGACAACCCCAACAGAGGCCTTTTCTTTTAAGAAAAGATATTTTTTCTTCAAAGACCACATTAGACAGGTCTTTACAATCATTTAATACATGATCGCCAGCGCAGTATATACATGGTTTCTTCAATGCAAGATTAAATGAGTTTTGTTGATTCGTATGAGAAATGCTCCCCGTCTGTGCAGCAACAGTATTTCGGCTACCCTGTGATATTCGCAGAGACTTTTTGTCTTTCTTCTGATCTAACGCAGCAGCCATCATATCTTTACCAAAAATCGGGTCGTTCACCTTTTTTGACTCCTTCCGTACAAAACTCACTAAGGTATTCAGATTTATAGTATTACCAGCAGAGCGCGTTGTCTGTACTATAGTTCTCCATCTATCTTGAAGCGACCATGGTAATTTACCCACCAACTTCCTCAGATTGTCAGGGTACTCAAGAAGTTTCAATGCATCTATATCTTTCACAGCATTCTCTACTTCTAACAAGAAAATCGAGAATTCGTCCAAGCCTTTACTGTTGTCTGACTTAATCATAGGCCAGTTTATAGCTTTCTTTAACAAAGCATTTGCAATGATCGCCGAGTCACCGTATCGTTCTTCAAACTCTGTAAGAACAGCTTGGTATCCTCGTGTTGAACCAATATAGCTAAGACCTGTTACAATTCTATTTGCCTCACCAATTGTGAATTGTTCGAGAAAGTTTAGCCGTTCATCGTCGTCGTCCGTATTCTCAGCAATTCTAGAATTGAACTGACGGATGAAACGCCGGTATTCAAGAGGATTTCCGTCAAATTTTTTTATTTCAACAAACGGCTTTTTGATATGCTTCACAATCGAATCTAGACCTCTTGGTTCCGCATTAACAACGCTTCCGACATCAGATGGCATGAACGTAGTAGCACGTGGATTCAAAGGTCTGTAAGAACCATCATTTTCAGCTATTTCATTTTTCAGAAATGTAGGAAATGGTTCAGGAAGGAACGATTTATCATCAATCATTGACTTATTCGATTCCCTATCTAAAAGTGTTTCAATCACGTTACTCTTCGCTTCACTAACTTCCAGCTGCGTATTCAAATCTAAAAACTCTTCTTGTTGTTTCAGCCGCAATTTCTCAAGCTCAAGAGTCTGTTTTTTCTTCATACTATTCAGCAAGACATTAAGCTCTGCTTTTCTCTGTTCTTCTTTCAAACGAGCAGATATTATGGAGCTACCCTTACTCAAATCAGAGCGTACTGAACTAGCTTTTGATCTAACAGACTTCCTGGATTCAGCAGACCGTTTCGATCTTGCGAGTACCGACAAAGTATTTTCAGCCGCCATTTTGACTTGGTTGAAGTATGTATTCATCTCGTTACTTTCGACCGACAAATTCTCTTTTTCTTTAGAACTGAGTAGAAGACAGTACTCATCTGAAACTTGCAAGAAATTCTCGTACGTCTTGATCCAGTCTTTGTATGAATTCTGGACAACATCATAGTCACTGTGCTCAATAACTGACAGAAGAGTACTAGACAGGTTGTTCAGCTTCTTCAGGAGACTTTTTCTATCTTTCAGTTTATTCTCCTTCTGGTATTCGACACCTTTTTCGGTCAGCGACCTATTTCTTGTTTCTTTTGGCCTAACATCTTGTTGGCCAGTTGCTGCTGTAGCCATTATTACGTTAATAAAATGTGAAGATCAACCGATACGTAAGATTCATGTTCCGTGGCAAAAAATCATTAGGACATTTATTTTCAGACGTCACAAACACGGATGCACGATTAACTACAAACAAATAGAAACTTACCATAAATAAATTTGTATAATTATTGACATAAGAGAATATCTTTATATTAGCAATTTACCGTAATATTTGGCTGTCTAAACCTTCAATTTAAATCTTCACCCTTTACTCAAATACAGCAACACAACCTTACAGGTCTAAATCCATATAACAAGTGACCAAAAATCTCAATATCTGATATATCTATTGAACTATACAAATTCTCAGGCTATAGAATTACCATGACCAGAAACCATGAAATAACAACCATAGAAATATATCAAATACAGTATACAGAATACAATAAAGCAGAATTTCAGGAATTATTCCTTACATCTGTTCTAAAAAATAAATCTATTTGTTTAATCCACATATAATGATTTTCATAATAGGCCTATAATATATCTATAACACCATTTGAATCATAATCTTTTGACAGGTATAAAGGTTCTAATGTAAAATGTTCAATTTTATTACCTTTTGTTTTTGGCAATTTGACTAAATCAAACACATTTATCTTTATATTATTATCTCTTTCTATTTTTGGGATATTTTTAATTCTAACAGGATAATTATCCATCTTATAATTATTTTCAAATGGTTTATAATTTGTTAATCTAAAACTATGTGTAATATCTTCTGTTGGGTGTAAGCAACTTATAATTGTCCATAGAAAACATTTATCATCAGAATTTTGTACATTTATTACAGCATTAGTTTTAAATGGTAATTTGATATAACTTGATCCATTTATATTATCATCTTTATAATATGATAAATTATTTTCGTCAATTGGTTTCGATTTAGTTAACTTATTATATTTTGTGTTATAAACATGTAATGTCATAAATATTATTTCATCAAATATTTAACCTGATCCTTCAAAATATTTCTCTTCTATTTTACTTTTTATTTCATTATAACATTTATTTAATCTATCATCTATATGTTGTTTAGATATAATATGTTGTGAATGAAAATTTATATTATATATTGGTTTATCTTCAGATTTTATAAATTTAACTTTAGAAGATATACTAATTTTAGGGTATTCAACATCAGTAATTATTCTTATAATTTTTTTCATATTTTCTAAATGCTTTTTATTTTCTTCTAAAGTTTTGCCTTTATGAAATTTAAATTCAATTGCAGCTGGTCCAATATCACTTTTGAATGCTTCGGTTATTTCTATTTCTTTTTTATTAGGCCTATCTAATGAATAAATATAATTTCTTACATCTTCCATGTATGGTCTTTTATTGTTTAATTTATCTTTTATTCTTTTAATTGTCTTCTGTTTCTTATCAATATCTTTATCAAAATATTTTTCACCTAAAATATCATTATTAATATTTCTAATATGACTTTTAGATTTTAAATGTTCTTTATAATATCTTTTGTCGCTGAATTGATTACATGTATCACATTTATATATTTCTTTTTCATTCTTTAATTCATCTAATTTAGTTTCTAATATATCATCTCTATATTCTAACTTTAATTTATTTTCTAAGTGTGTTTTAGTTTTATTATGTCTTGCTTTTTGAGATTTATCTATATCAATTTTAGATGTTGAACAGTAGTACTTATTTGCTTCCATTTTAATATCAAATTTTTTATTAAAATTGATTTTACATATTTTATTCGAAATCTATTTCATGGTGCCCTTTTTCATTCTTACCTTTATATATGAAATAGAAATCACCTGAACATAATTCTTCTAAATCTTCACTAGATAATCTATGAAATCTATCTGGTAAATATGTTCTGAATTTATATGTATTTCCTTTCAATCCTTCATATTCTAAGTGAATAACTAATTCATCTCCATATTTGTTAGTAACTGTATCAATATTTGTAATTAGATATTTCTTATGAATTGTTAGTTCATTTAACTTCTTAAATCTATAATCTACAGATTTAGCATTTGTGATATCTTTTATTCTATCTAGAAACGATTTGTTGTTCTCACTGTGCACTTGTTCGGTACTCTCCATTTTAATATCAAATCTTTTATTAGAATTGATTTTAGAAGTTATTCAAATATAAATATTCGCTGTTTTAAATATGAATTATTTCACTTGTTAATTACTCACACTTTTTATGTTTAAAAATAAGAATCTAACGCATATAAATATAAATATTCAATGTTTTAAATATGAATTATTTTACTCGTTAATACTCGTTACTTTTTATGTTAAAAATTATATTTTATCATTCGAAATCTATATTTGATCTTATTTTCTAGATTATTCTGTTAACATTTTACTCTCACTTTTAAAACATGAATATTTTAATAGGGATAGTAGGATAATTAATAGGATAATAGGGGTTCATATCAAAGGTTGAAGGGGCGAGTGAGTAAAAAATTAAAATAAATTCGAGCTTGCGAGGATTTATTTCAATTTTTTACTTACTCGACCGTTCGACCTTTGGTATGAACCCCTATTATCCCTATTACTCATATCCCCTATTGTCTCTCTGGCCATGCAGTTAATTAGAATTTAATTAAATTAGGATTTATCGGTAAGCCGTTATCTATTCATAAATGAAATCAAAATGGAAAATGTAATAATAATAATCGATAGGTGAATTTATTTAATCGTTAAAGGCAGAATACATAAGAATATTGGGACTCGAAACCGCTAGCATTGGAATCGACGTTTCATGTAAGAATTCTACATTTGTCCCTTGAGAGGACCCATGTCCCGTCACAGGCCCGGGTCCTCTCACCTTGACGCTGCAGTTAAACCGTTACCGATAATAGGCCTAACTATATACTGTATCAACAAGAAGGTAAATAAATAATGTTCCAAAGTAGAAATAGAGAATAAGGTTTCGAACCCGCACTCAGAAAGGTAGGCCTATACATTAATAATTATAAATACAATTCAACCAGAAGGGATGAAGTAAATACATGAAAATCCGGAATTACCCGACGCTAGTTTAGTTACCTAATCGTTGGTGGTAAGCTTTTTATAATCGGATGGGCTTATACCGTTCAACGTTAGGGATGACAAGGGCCAAAACACGGTTGAAAAAAGTAACACTTCAAAAATTAGTCTGAATACCAGTCGTTGTTACGGTTCCGTACAACGTCTGACGCTAAAGTATCATAGGCCTATAGATAGAGGTTTCACCCAGCACTGGCAGTGGTTGTCTCCACCAGTGATCTACGATCCTAGTGTAACCAACCACCCAGACGCGTGCATTCAAATTCGCTGTACAGTTGCCGACCAGAATTTGGTCAGCCTTTTTGTCCGTGTTCAAACTGCGATATCTCAGCATATAAACAACCGATTTTGATGAATAAACTATGTACACTAACCTTATGATGTCTTACGTTTGTTCGACATTATATAATTTTGACGATAAATCTGATTCTAGTACGATTAAATTCAAGATACAAAAATGATGCGCTGTTTAGCGATGAGACACGCATCGCTCAAGTTGTCTTGTTGCTAACGAACTACAGTGTTACAATGCCTAGTTTCAAAGTTAAAAAATGGTGTCATTTTTGCTTAGGCCTGCATTTATATCGCATCAAGCACGGACTATGATGAAGGAACCTCCGAATGAATATAATAATAAGAAAACTGAATGTTTGAGGTTTGTAAAGAGAGTTTATTTTTCACAATCGGTTTGATGAAACTGGATTTCTAGTGGTTTAAAGTCACAGTGATTTAAGAGTATTGAGAAAATGTCGTTCGTGTCTTAGTGTCTGTGGTACATCACAGACACTAAGGTTCTTGGTGAAATAGAGGTTAACTCCTGTTAGGCTAATTGCAATGCAACAACTGATTTTAGTGTCAAATCAAACCTTTGTACTAAAATAAATAAATTAGTTGCCTTGTTGACTTTGAAAACGTGTTTTATAATAAAATCTTTGATGATTTAAATCGCGAACCGGAGAATTTATTGATTTGATTTGAATTGATTGCCACTATCGGGATTTCCAATACGGACTAATTTAACAAAATGTGATAATTCAATACGTATGTCTCTCTAAAATTACTCTAGCCTAAATGTTATTTTTTGTTGATAAAATGCATAAATTTTGGTTAGGCTAATTTTAACCTTAATAATTTGAAACAAGAATAATATCTGCATTGGCACCAAGTTTAAGTTCGAATCCGTAATTTACACTCCCATCATGCACTACGAAAAGCCACCATATTTGTTATGTTGCTTCACTTCAACTGTTTTTGAGGCGACTAGTCAAAAGTTTTGAGCTACTACGATCGTCAAAAGCTACTTAGGATTACAAATTTATACACAATCAATAGTTAACTTCCATCTGATTATAGAACAGTCAGTTTGAGGTAAGTTGATGGTGTTTTAAGGGGTGAAATAGATGCTCAAAGCCTCGTCCCTCAAAATGAGGGACGAAAATTAACCTTATATGAGCACTTTCGCCCTAGACGTTGTTTCAGGAACAACGGCTAGGTACTAGACTATTCAAAAATATACTTTCTATTCACTTTTCAGTCCACAATTAATGGCTTAAATCACAAACTAACACAGGTAAACCTTTCGAAGTAATCCAATTTTATGTTTCGAGCGATTAATCAACATTATTTTGAGAAATTAATCAATTTCTCCACAAATTTCGCCATTGACCACCATTTCTCTGTATTGCATACATTTGGCATGATAGAATAGGTGACCTCCAAGGATTTATATAACTTTCAAAACGAAACGACATTTTTTATTTTTGATAGTTTTCCAACTTATATTTCAAATCTTCGTGTTTTCCACAATAAATGATGAAAAAATAAATTTTGGTTGAAGAAAACGTGAATAAGTGTTGATTTCTTAATTTTTTCAATTTCGTCGTTTCGTTTCGTTAGTTTGTGTTGTGGTCCTGGCCTCAGTCCACGGGTGCCGGCACCCTCCACACGTTTTCAAAATGGCAGCAGTCGAATCGACGGAAATTTACTCACACTTTACGGCCGATTTGCACATGTATTAAGATCGTCAGGTGAGGTTTTATGGGGATCAAACAAACTACGAATATGTTGTGCGTTGATTACAACAGAAATTAGACGGATATCTTAAGAGACAATGAAATGCCAGGCAAATTACTCGTGAAAATTTCATTGAAATGACCTTCCCATTCCTGACTGTGGTTTGTGAAAATATCGGATCGTGAAACTAAACCACAGTCAGGTTACTGACTAACCGGACGCGAAACATCGACCAGGCCTATGGGATATCGACAAATTCAAGTCATCAAACGAGAAATTGCAGAACTTGAATTTGTCGATAGGCCTATCCCGTATTAAAACTAGCCTAACTGCAACTGTTCTAGCTTCAGAATGTCTCACGGAATCCAATGCAGTGATTTATTTTATGATATCTTCACTAGCCATGATAGAAAGTAGATTTTGGGCCCAGTTTTTATCTCAGAATCATGTAGTCTAGTACCTAGCTGTTGTTCCTCAAACCGGTCATCCTTATTACCGAGATGACGTATTTTACCGAGATGAACCGAGATCAACCGAGATGAAATTAAATTTGACATATTTATTTATTCCTTATCGATTTTTACCATTGAGATCATATTATATCAGTTATAAATGCCTGCTGGAGTCATATTTTACATATTTTGTCGGATATTTTTGTAGAAAAATAACTTAACTTTACCAAGATAAGATCGTCGATCAATCAAATTCAATGAAATTTTATTGCTAACCGAGTTTACGTATTTGGAGTCAAAATTTTTTTAAATAAAAAAAATATGTAAAATATGACTCTAGAAGGTATTTATTAGCCTACTGATATAACATGATTTCAAGTTTTAAAATCGATAAGAAATAAATAAATATGCTATATTTCATTTCATCTCGGTTCGTCTCGGTAAAATAGGTCATCTCGGTAATAAGGATGACCCCCTCAAACAACATCCACTGTTGTTTATTTCTGAATGCAAATTCCACACTGACCAAATTGATGCGTAATAAAGGTAGATAAACCGATTATTAACAAAATTAAGGACAAAAACGTCGCACGGAGAGTAGGTGTGACAGACAGTAGGGCGAAAGTGCTCATATAATGTTAATTTTTAGCGTCTATTTCACCCCTTAAAACACCATCAACTTACCTCAGACTGACTGTTCTGTAATCAGATGGAAGTTAACTATTTGTGCATAAATTTGTAATGCTAAGTAGCTTTTAGTAGGCCGATCGTAGTAGGCCTAGCTCAAAACTTTTGACTAGTAGCCTCAAAAAACAGTTGAAGTGAAGCACCATGACAAATATGGCGGCTTTTCGTGGTGCATGGTGGGAGCGTACGGATTCGGACTTAAACTTGGACTGACATTGATGCCGATGCAGATATTATTCTTGTTTAAAATTCTTAAGGTTAAAATTGACCATAATTGATGCGTTTTAGGCCTATCAACAAAAAATAACATATAGGCCTAGAGTAATTTTAGAGAGATAGCCTATATTGAATTTTCACATTTTATTAATTTAGTTCTTTTTGGAATCCCGATAGTGGCAATCAATTTAATTCCAGGGATGAAAATCTTCCGACCATAGACGGATTTCTGACCTTTTCTAACATTTTCTTTATTCTTGAGAACAGTGTAAATCACCTCAATCGCTTTAATCACCTAAATCATGGGCGTCACATCGGAGCGCTCCGTAGTTAGGAGTGCTCCTTAAGATGGTTTTCGGCAGTTGTTAGCACAACTGTGGAGTCGGAGAAACCAATATGGCTCATTCAAAAAGCAGCTCTAATTCAGGCCCAAACTATTAACATTTTGACCAAAAGGAAGTAAGTTTTTTGGCTAAAAGTTACCGATTTTTTTTCCCCAAAAAAATTCTTTTTTTTGAAAATATTTTCCGACTTTTTCAATATGGGCCGTTTTTACCCCTGCAATTCAAATCAAATCAATAAATTCTCCGGTTCGCGATTTAAATCATCAAAAATTTTATTATAAAACACGTTTTCAAAGTCAACAAGGTAACCAATTAATATGTTTTAGTACAAAGGTTTGATTTGACACTAATAACTTACTTGCTAGTGAAACCCGGCCGAAATTAGTGAATTCCCCCAACAGGAGTTAACCTCTATATGATACTTTAGCGTCTGACGTTGTAGGGAACCATAACAACGACTGGTATTCAGACTAAGAATCATGACGATCTTTCAATAGGACGCCATATTGGATAGGGAAATGTTACGTGACGATTTGTCTAAAGTGTTTGCTGAAACGATGTTACTGGGTAATCAGTGCATAGGCCTATAACTTATCCAATTATCAGTGCTAGTCAAATTGTCAGATACATTCCCTTCAATACGTTCCCTGTAAAAATATACATAGCCAACGCTAGCTTGGCCGGAAATAACGCCAGAGATAACGACTTTGAGAACCCGTATAGGCCTAGAAGTGCCCTCAACGGGAGATTCACCATCTTTTTACGCTCGCATCGGTGTGAGCAAGACTGCTTGAATTGTTTGGTTGGAAAATCGGTTGAATTTATCGGTTGTTAAACGCCCATCTGGTTGTCAATATATGATTAACAGTCACTGATCGAGACAGAGAAGTGGAAGATTGTCGATATTGATCGTGATCGGTCGGTTGGGGGATCGAATCGAGTGGATTTTCCGCCCCCATAGGGCAAAAACGCTGTTCTGGTGTGAGTTGCACTAGGTTTTTCGGGCAGTGGGATTCGCACCTCGCGTGCCAGAAATGCCGGGCGACCTTACACGGAGCTCCGTGTTCTAGGGCTCAGATATGTGCAACATGTCTGGAGTGGGATGAAGCCACCTGGAAACGGGCCGACAAGTCTCGCTCCTATGCTTCTCGGAAAGAGAAGTCGAATAGTAGCGTTGACAATACGTCAATGGTTACTAACTCTCCGAGTATTCCTGCTCCCCCGGCTCTTGATCGACCGGTCACGCAGGTTTCGGACCCACCTCCTACGGGAGGTGCGCCGGGTTCAGTCCCGGCGGATTCCGTCTTCACGGGATCTAATTCG
The DNA here is from genome assembly GCF_964204645.1 of Tubulanus polymorphus. Lineage (NCBI taxonomy): Eukaryota > Metazoa > Nemertea > Palaeonemertea > Tubulaniformes > Tubulanidae > Tubulanus > Tubulanus polymorphus. The sequence continues at coordinate 14,700,867 of NC_134030.1, read as the reverse complement.
CGCCAACGGGCCCGGTCACGTCTGATTTCCCGGTCCCAGTCGCATTAAAGAACTCAGTCCCCGGTCCGGTCTCAGTCAGGAACTCGGCGGATCGCTCGTTAAGTGCGCACAGTGAGCGTCGCCCACAAAATTTTAGGATCAGAAAGAAACCTCCCTTGGGAAGCTCCCCTCTGGACATGCGACCCAAGAAAAGTCAGGAGCAGCACATTACCCCGGCGATCCAGGAGCTAATCGAAAAAGGAGCCCTGCATCGCGTTTGGGGTCATTCCTCTCGGGGTTGGTATTCCAGGATCTTCACCGTTCCCAAGGCGTCCGGCGGCCTTCGGATGGTGATAGACCTCTCTCTACTAAACAAGTTCTCGACTGCCCAAAATTCGAAATGACGACCCCCAAAGGAGTCATTCAAGGCCTGAAACTCGGGCAATGGGCTGCTTCTATCAACCTGAAAAACGCTTATTTTCAAGTGCCGGTGCACCCGAAGTCACAGCAGTATCTCCAAGTGGAAAGGCGTCCACTATCAGTTCACGTCCCTCCCCTTCGGCCTGGGTTCAGCCCCTTGGGTATTTACCAAGGTCGTAAAGGCTGTCCAGAAAAGGCTACAAAGGAAAGGTATTCGTCTTTTTGTATACCTAGACGATTGGCTGGTGGTAGGCAATTCGGAGGAAGAATGTCGAAGAGCTATCGGAGAGACGCTCGATCGATCGTGTTCGGGAATTAGGTTTCCTCGTAAACGAAGAAAAGTCCCAGCTGGCCCCATTGCAGAAATTCCTTCATCTCGGAATTTTTTTCGATCTCGTTCGCGGGATAGTCCGGCCGGCGGACAGCCGAATAGAGGAATTCACATCGGCGGTTCTCGGCTTGACCAGTGGAACACAGCGTTCCGCTCGTTTTTGGTCGCAGGTGTTGGGACCGATAAGTTCCATGTCTCTGATCGTCCCTCTGGGTCGTCTGCACGGGCGTGCTCTGCGGAGGTTTTGGAAGACCTACTAGTCTCTTTCCGGCGATTTCTGGGACTCCCTGCTGCCTCTGCCGCCGGTGGACCTCCTTCCAAGCCTGCTGTGGTGGACTTGACCGCGGAACTTAATAAAGGGTTCCTCATTGGCTCCCCTCGATGCTCCAGTTCTCCTATTTACGGATGCCAGCCACTACGGCTGGGCACTCACCTCGAAGGTTCTCGCCGGTTCTGTCAGTAGCGCACCTAGCGGACGAACTCAATCTGGTCGCAATACGCCCTATCGCGTCAAGATCGTCCCATTCCGACGGAATGGTCGCTACATCAGGAGGTGGCCAACAAGGTGAGATCCCTAATGGCGATGCCGACCTTGGATCTATTTGTCACGCGGTTCAACCCTCGGTGCCCAGCGTTTGTGTCTCCCTTCCCGGACGGCCAGGCATGGGCGGTTGATGCATTAGCTCAAGACTGGGAGGATCTCCATGCGTACGCATTCCCCCCGATCCCTCTCATCGGCGAGGCACTCTCCTGGTTGGAACAAGCAACCAACTGCGAATTGGTCCTGGTGGCTCCCTGCTGGCCAACCCAGTCATGGTTCACCATTCTGATCCAGCTCTTGTGCGACAGCCCCAGGGTTCCCCCGGTGTTTTCGTCGCTTCTGTCGCAGGGTCGGTTCAAATGACACCCCAATCTACATTGGCTCAATCTTCATGCGTGGCCGCTGTCCATTGAGTCTCCAGAGTGAAGGTTTTCTGGCAGACGTTGCCTCATATATCGTCACTTCGAGACGACCCTCGACAGGTCTCGTTAACGACTCCAAGTGGGAGCTCTTCAGTAATTGGTGCCGTGGGAGACAGGTGGATCCTCCCTCACCCTCTGTAGCGGATTTAGTCGATTTTTTCCTTTTTCTTTGCAAGGAAAGGTTTTCAAGTCTGTGGAGTGAAAGGCTATAGGTCGGCGATCTCCCATACCCATCGCTTGGCAGGCCTTCCGTCAGTCACGGCAGATCCTCGTATTTCATAGCTGATTGCGAAGTTTTCCATTTCTCGTCCGAGGGTGGTCCGGGATCTTCCCCCATGGGATTTGATGGTCTGACTTCGGCTCCGTACGAGCCTTTAGCAAGAAGACCGTGTTTTTACTGTGTTTAGTTATGGCGGCGCGCAGGTCGGAGCTTCATGCCTTGTTGGCTCGGCCTGGTCATATTGTTTTTGGCCCCCTTGACCAGTTTGTTTAGCTTCCCCCGGGATTGTCGTTCCTGGCGAAAAACCAGAAGCCATCCTCTGTGGGCAGGGAGTGGAGAATTGAGGCGCTGACTCAGGGAGTTTCCGGTGATTTGCCTCGGCCTTGTGCCCAGTCAGGGCTTTGAGGATGTTCCTGTCCCGCTCCGAGCCCATGCGTAAGTCCAGTGAAAGACTTTTTCTCCCTCTTTCGGAGAAGTCGGAGTCTGGGGGTTCGAGAAATATGTGTCACCCTGATATAATTTGCGTATTTCATAATCATATAGATCTACAATGTCATATCGATCAGTTCATAACATTTCATAGCTCTACTACATATTAGTAATGATAATAATAATAATAATAATGATAATAATAATAATAATAATATAATATAACTTATGACTATAGTGTCAATATGTGCTTTAAGGTCGTAATCAACATGTGACATTACTCAATATGTTTTCACAATAATTAGCTATAGTCAGTGCTCATCGATAATTAATTAATGTCTCTCAAATGTGTCACTAGGTGTTTGTTTGTGAGTCCTGATGTCTACAACTTGTCTGACACCTAGTTCTCACATTATACTCATGATTCTGTATATAAAGACTATGTAAAGCTATGATAATCATTCTCATTCCGGGATGCAATAAAGATTGTACATATAAGGTTTAACTGCCTTGTTGTTCCTGATGGATGGAATCCTGTACCGCTGGTGTAAATGCTAGTTCCCCAGCCAGCCTGCCGATACAACAACCAGCCGGTTACATATGTACTGAGTCACTTGTGATCGTTAGCCGTGAATACATTTTCCGTGGTAATGTTGCCTTTTGTGGGATTCGACACTGCTCACCACTATGGTATCGTAAGCTTACCGGTTTCTGCAATTCAGGTTATTAGGATCGCTAGCGTTGCATTGTTTTACTTCCGGGTTCGGATTTCACAGAAAAGCATTCCGAAAATTGATTATTTTGTCGTTAATCATCGTAATCATGTTGTAAAGTAAGAAATTAATCATGCCAGCCCGCCAATGGAGGGTGAGAGAGCAGCAGAAGGCATTGGAGTCTGAAGCCAAGCGATGCTGTACTTTTGGAAGCCTGTTTAGGTATGTTTTTCATTTTTCACAAAAAAAAATAAAAATGTGACTGATGTGTAGCAGTAGTGTAGTATATCGATTCGTGTAACAGACTAACTAATGAATTTGGGCCTTATGGAAAGGGCACTTTTCGTGTAGGGTATAATGATTTTAAGAGCACTTAAATTGGGTCTTATTTTTAAAAAGGGCACATTTTGTGCGAGTTAAATTTTTGTGGGCCTAGAATTTTAAAAAGGGCACTTATGTGTTTTAAATGTTGAAAACGGCATCTTTTGTGTGCGGGCCCGGGGTGTATTATTTAAAAGGGGACTTAGATTATTTAAAAAAATAATCTGGGCGTGCCTAATCAATTTTTAAAAAGGTTACTTTTTGTGTTTAAATGGTCATTTTAAGGGCATCTTTTGTGCGCAGGCTCGGGGTGTAACCAAAAGAATGATCGCAATAGTAACAATAACCAACTAGCCAATCAACAAGCAGCCATCGATGATGAACCAATAGATGAGATTCAGCAAGCAGCCATCGATGATGAGCCAGTACTAGATGAGATTCAGCAAGCAGCCAGCGATGAGCCAGTACTAGATTAGATTTAACTAAGAGTGCCTGATTATGTTTATTTTTATTCACTTTCAATGTATTTAACAAATATTCTATTTCAGTCCCTATACTATAAATAGTTCCCAGTATGGCAGACAAGCAACATTTCAACAAATCAAAGAGGCAAATCCAGATAAAAACCCTAAGCCTGGAATAAGAGTGCTGTGCCCAACGCAAAGTACGTGAAAATTACGCACATCTACGTGATTTGTGGGATGTAAGTAATTTACTTAAACACAACTGGTTGGCAACCTGAGTAGTCCAGGAATCTGTGCTTGAATTTCAATTTGATATATTTTTCCCCATCTTTATGGGCCAAATAACTTGCTGTGGCAGAGTATTCTGGGGTTAATGGTTCCAAATTGAGATCTTTAGACAGCAATTCATAAAAAAGTAACCTCTGAGACCTAGAACTTATTTACTTTTTGTTGATGATGAAAGAACAAATGTTAAAATGAAGTATCTTTTTCTTTAGGAATCTGTTACTAATTGTTACTAAAGTCTCCGACCAAGACGTGCGTGCCAGAATCAGTGCTGTTAATGTCAGGATTTCTTCTTTGGTCTTTGTCTGGGAGAGCTGCTCTTCGAACAGGTTGAAAATCTTTCCCGTACCCTCCAAAATCCCAATACCAGTGCAGCAGAGGGACATGCTATCACGCGGAAGTGTGTGGACACTTTGAAGAGCGTAAGAAATGATGGCAGTTTTGATTTATGGTATGAAAAAGTGTACAGAGTCTCGTAATGAAAATCTTGGTATAGATGAACCTATATTACTGAGGCAGTGTAGAAGAAATCCTTTGTATGAACATGGAACTGGACAGGAGTTCACGCATACTTTGATTTCTCAGTTGATAAGAAGTCGTTAGCTCGAAGCTCTGGATCTAGTAATGAATAGTGTTTTTCCAGGTTTGAGCAGCCAGGGTATACAATTTATCAAAATGTCGAGCAGTTGTTACTGAAAGCTGCTACTGGCTTATGCTATAAGGATGAATTAGACAGTGTGATAAGGACATCACTCCATCCGGTGATGTTCAGGCAAATTGACTGGAGGTTCAGCAGATCTTTTAAGCTTGAATTACGATTCGAGATGTGATTAAAAAGGTTTAGATGCGCACCTCAGCAGAAAAAGAATTCTTATCAGAAATAGTTACTGTGTTACTGTGTTGTTAGTTGCTATGCCAGCCAAAAACGCGGTTTCAAAAAGATCCTTCAGTGCTCTCTGTTTACTGAAAGCTTACCTGCGGTCAACTATGACTCGGCAGCGGCTGAATCATCTAATGCTCTTGCACGTGCACAACGACGTCACTGACTCCTTGTCTGCTGAATCAGTTGCATCAGAGTTTATTGCTGTGAGGGATATCTGAAGTCAGTACTTTGGTAGCTAAACATCTTGTTTTCATAACTGATCCCAATTTAATTTGTCTGTCTCGTGCTGTTTTGAAAGCATACCGGGTAGTGTTATTTTATCAGGACGCTTTTATGGTTCAGTACTGGATAAAAATATCTCTACCCACAGAAATATCTGCGATGTCTATATCAGTCATCCCCTCCGCATGGTTTTTACATAGAGGGAATGACTTAAATGATGACGAATGCTCGCTGCTTCTTGACGTAGAAATGTGCTGTACTATAGTCACAAGTTGCTTTGTTCTGAGGCATCAGGTCCAAATTAAATGGAATGATGAACAGTTGGCTTCTTAAACTTTAGACGTTTGATTGGAATCTGATGTATTTGAGTCACTATTTTGCACTTTAATCGCTGTTTGTTTCAATACACTTCACCATGTTGTTATGGTTTGGGTTCTCAGAATGACTTCACACTTCCGGGTTGGGAAGGCATCAGCGCGGCCAATCGAAAGTCTCGTTTTAACACTAATTGAAGAATTGAAAATTAATTTCTTGACCACTAAATCAATCAATAAGTTATGATTGATGATAAAAAATACTTTTAGCCATATCTCAAAAACCTCTTCATGACCCCTATAAGTGATGGTTATAATGTTATTGTCTGTAGTTAGCGAATGAAATATTGTGTTCACCAAAGAATTGCAATTTGGGTTATTCTACTGCTGGTATACCTGTGTAAATAGTTTACTTACTGTAAGTAAAGACTAAGTTACAATTTTTTAAACTAATACATAAAAATCAATGAAATATTGTGTAAATCAAAAATTTACAATTCGTAAATCAATAATTTACTTGCTGCTGAAATGTGTATAGACTAGATGTATTTAACTAATCAATGAAATATTGTGTGTTTATCAAAACTTTGCAATATATAAATCTTTACCTGTATTTTTGCTGCTGAAATTAGTATAGAGTTAATATTTTTGACTAATACATAACAATCAATGGAATATTGTGTAATAGAAAATTATCAATTCACTACCCTAAAGTAACACCTTGCTTAATTGTGTCCTGGTACATGTATTTGTTTTGATGCAATATGATTACATCAGGTCAGTGAATTGCTTTCTCAGTAAATTGTTTGTTTATTTCTTTCACTCAAGAGTTTTGAATGTGTTAATGCTAGTAACAGTATTGATAGAATAAAATCCATTCTCCATTCTGAATATAATAAAAACCCTTGATTTTTAGGCCAGCCATAGACTGAGCCTATAACCATACAAATGGAGCAAATTTAAATGACATGGTTGCCAGAGCTAAGGCTCTTTGACTGTGAAACTGAGCATAAATTCATACAAATCATTCATTAGAGCATTATCCGTTCTCCATCCTCTATGAAGCTGAATTTTGAAAGAGGGGCTCGTTAAAATTTATATGAGCTTTTTCGCAAAAATATCCGTTTTAAAAAACCAATCAGAAAGCAAAGACTCCTCTATGATTGGCTTAGCCGCAGAGATCAGCGGGTGTTCACGTGGGTGAACCCGCGGTA